>NW_026575148.1:0-676250 GCF_905146905.1 Nyctereutes procyonoides
TCCAAAAATCTTCCTAATATTAATTTTCATTCTTCCATTTCCAAATTTTGTTTCCTAAAGCTACTAGGTAAAGTAAATAATTAATATGCTAAATTCATATGGTGGCTTCCTTAGCTGTATATGACCAAACCAAGACATGGACCTTATTGTTCTGAAATAATGCATCATTCTTCTCTGTGGTTGTGGGGGTGGTAGACAGATGGCAGTGAAGAGGCAAGGAGTAGGATTAGAATTTCATTTTTTTCTAGCTAAGAATTGTTGAGCTGAATTGCTTTAGCTAATGTATGTATGGGGCTAATATCTGAAGTAATAGTTAAATAAAATTTGTTTTCTAGGAATATTAAAAGGTAAAAATTCATTCTGTTCTGTGCTCATCAGTACAGTTGACCCTTGAACAGTATAGGGGTTATGGATGTTGACTCCATATGTGGTTGAAAATCCATGTAGAACTTATCACTCCACAAAAACTTAACTATTGGTAGTCTACTGTTGACTGGAAGCCTTACCAATTACATGAATAGTCGATTATCACATATTTGGTATGTTATATGTATCCTATAAATATCCTTACCATAAACTAAGCTAGAAGTAAACAAGGTTATTAGGAAAATCATTAGGAAGAAAAAGTACATTTACAGTACTATACTTATAGAAAAAAATTTCAAGTATAATGGATCTGCACAGTTCAAACTGATGTCATTCAAGGGTCAACTGTGTAAAATAAGCTCTAAACTTGATCCTTAATTTAAGGTGTGCAACTAGAACTCTTAACACATATGTAGTAAAGGTATGGATCTAATTATTTACATTTTATTAAAGGATAGAATTCTTTTTAATGATAAATGTAATTATTGTAGTAACAATAAAAAAATATGTTATTTGGGGGATCCCTGGGTGGCGCAGTGGTTTAGCGCTTGCCTTTGGCCCAGGGCGCGATCCTGGAGACCCGGGATCGAATCCCACGTCCGGCTCCCGGTGCATGGAGCCTGCTTCTCCCTCTGCCTGTGTCTCTGCCTCTCTCTCTGTGTGTGTGACTATCATAAATAAATAAAAATTTTAAAAAAAGAAATATGTTATTTGAGACAACATGGACTCAGATTGTGAATCTGCTATACTGAAGAGTACTTTCTATTTTTTTTTTTAGAAATAATATTATTTAATTTCTGCCATGCAAAAACATGGGAAGACCAACAACATTGACTAGGCAAATGCACATTGCTTAGGCAGGGCCAAAAAAAACCCAAACCAAGCCAAACCAAAACAAAACAAAAACTCCAAAACAAAAAACCCAAGATGTAAATTATAGCTCTAGATGATGTCTGTCATTTCCTTTGCAAGTAATAAATCCCTGAAATCAGAGCCAAAGGAAACCTAAGTTTTACATTTGGCCAGACAGATATAAAGTTCCTTCAATATTAGGTCAACAATTAAACCTTTTATTAAGATTTGGGCAGCCCCTGTGGCACAGCGGTTTAGTGCTGCCTTCAGCCCAGGGCGGGATCCTGGAGACCCAGGATCGAGTCCCACGTTGGCCTCCCTGCATGGAAACTGCTCCCTCTGCCTGTGTCTCTGCCCCCCCCTCTGTGTCTCTATGAATAAATAAATAAAAATCTTAAAAAAAACCCTTTTATTAAAATGTAACATAAAATAATAACAGAACTTGAAATTTTCACCTGGACTCTCTTACTCTGGGTGAAAGTCAGATATAAAGTTTTTGACTTTAGAAATTTATATTTCGGTCACTATCTCAGTGTTTGAGTTAACTGTGTACATATTTTATCATTTCTCTTCTTGCATTAATATATTTTTGTGCGGAAAAATTCTTGCCTTTTCACTGATATATATCATGACCACATATTATTTTGAGTGTTTTTCACATAAACTCTCAAATTTTAACTCTGTGGCCTGGTAGTTTACATATTCCAAGCAGATCCTCTTTTAAATGGTTTAGTCTTATTTATGGGGTGAAATGGTTTGGGCTTCTGGTGAAAAGTAAATCACTCACAGATATATCTTGTAAAAATACAGAATAAAATTAAACATCTATCTGGGCCTATTCCCTGTGTTACTCATCAATGTAGCCAATTAATACGTATTAACCACTTACAAAAGTAGGGCATATAGTTAAAGCTCAAGAACTGCTAGGCTCAAGGACTTGTGATACTTGCTGACTCCTGCCCTCATAATTGTAAAATAATAATATTGAACAACTGCAGTGGCTTTCAACTTAAACATTATCTGGGAGCTTCAAAAAATCTCCATGGTTAGGCTTTTGACCAATTAAATCAGAAATTTTGGAAATGGAAAAGAATTGATCGCTGAATCCCAACATTTTATTTGGAAAACAGTCAAGCCTACAGAATACCCACTAAATAGTAAATCAACATTTATATATCCTTGTAACATTTGTTTAGATTCTGTTTATGTAAGATTCATTTTTTTATCCTTGAAACGTTTGAGTAACTTATTCTGAAATTATGAAATGTTACTTCCAAACATTTCTGCATATAACTTGAAGAACAAGGGCATTTTTCTATATAAGCACAACATAAAGACACCACTTAGGATAGTTAATAATTATATATTATCTAACATATGGTCTATATTCAAAATTCTCCACTAATCCCAATTAGATCCTTTAAATAGCTTTTTTTTCTTTTTAAATCAATATCCAGTCCAAGATTTCAAATTATGTTAATTTACCTTGCTTGTTTTTTTCTCCTTTAATCTAGAACAGTTCTCCAGGCTGTCATTGACCGTCATAAAGGTTGGTGTGTCCTTCAACTTGGACTGTGCAGGATTAGATTAGGTTAAACATTTTTGACAGGAAGACTATCTGAGAGCACATAGTGTTATTTATCGCATTACTGGTGATACTAGTTCTGAGGACTGGTTGAGGATTTTTTTTATAATAAAAATATATACCTTGTTACTTTGTGACTGATAAGGCTATGGCACTTCGGGAAATGCGGAAGTGAAAGAATAGTAAATGATTGGGTAGAACTGCTTCCCTTAAGAAACAGGTAAGACCCTCAGGACTGGAGATGGCAGTCATTAAGGTGGATGATTTTTCCCCCTTCTGGTTTGAATTTTTTCTTATCTCACTTCGGCTTTTGTCTCTTCAAATCTCACTTTTGGGTGTTTTGGAAAAAATTTATTCTAAGAGAATCTATACTGAGAAAAAGTACTTTTCAAATTTCCTGCCTTAAAATTAATGAGAATACAAAAGTCCTCTGGCATTATTATTATTTTTAAAAACAAACCTGATCATGTGGTTATCTGGTATATTGGTCCTCTGTCACCTTTAAGGTATAGGAACTCTTTGGCACACTATAGTAGACCTGTGCCTCAGTTTCTAGCCCCTACTATCCTGCACCTCATACTCCAGGCATTTGGGATTACATTTTGTTGTAGAAGCCTCTCTGGCTTGACAAGACTGTTGCCTTCACTTGAAATGAGGGACCTTACTTATTTGCCTGGTGAACTTTTACCTGGCCTCCCAAATGAAACTCCTGTATTAACCCCTTTTTTTCATGTGATTACCCGCTTCACAGGCAGAGCTAATCATTCTTACCTCCCCCCCCCCAATTGAAACTTCAATAAATGTCCTTCTATTAGGGCAGTCACGTGAGGTTTATTTTTTTTTTCCACAGTGCCTTCCCCTTGGGGTTATGAGCTCCTTGATGAAAGACATGTTCTTAATTTTATTTCCCTAGTTTTGAGCTCAGTGCTTTACGTATACGCAGTGCTCATAAATATCTGGCAAATGAAAGCTATTACACTGAATTACTGATTCAATAGCGGTAAGAACCTAGATTTCATTAACGCGTTAGACTAACATTTCAGTTCTCTAAAATAATGTTTCCTAAGGTTCAGCCATGGTTTTGGCTATATCTCATAGCACATATTATTTTAGTATTTTTATTTAAAATTACTTTAACTTCGTCTGTATCAACTTCTTACTAGACATGTCCGCTGAGAGAAGGGAAACAAAAGCAAAATGAACTATTGGGACTTCATCAAAACAAAAAGCTTATGCATGGTGAAGGAAACATCAACAAAACTAAAAGGCAACCTGTGGAATGGGAGAAGGTATTTGCAAATGACATATCTGATAAAGGGTTAGTATTCAAAAATCTATAAAGAACCTATCAAACTCAACACCCCCAAAATGAATAATCTAGTCAAGAAATGGGGAGAAGTGAACAGACATTTCTCCAGAGAAGACATACAAATGACTAACACATGAAAAAAAATGCTCAAAATTACTCAGTATCGGGGATATACACATCAAAACCACATGGAGATACTACCTCACATAAGTCATAATGGCTAAAATTAACAACTGAGGAAATAACAGATTTTGATGAGGATGCAGAAAAAGGGGATCCCTTCTATCTTGTTGGTGGGAATGAAAACTGGTGCAGTCATTTTGGAAGACCGTATGGAAGCTCCCCAAAAGTTGAAAGTAGAGCTATCCTATGATTCAGCAATTGCACTACTAGGTATTTATTCAAAGGATACATACATAGTGATCTGAAGGGGCACATGCACCCAATGTTTATAGCAGCAATGTTCACAATAGCCAAACCATAGAAAGACCTCAGATGTCCATCAGCAGATGAATGAGTAAAGAAGATGTGGTACATGTATACAATGGACTATTAGTCATCAAAAAGAATAAAATCTTGCCATTTACAGTGATGGGGATGGAACTAGAGGGTATTATACTAAGTAAAATAAGTCTTGGAGAAAGGTTAGTACCATATGATTTCACTCATGTGGTATTTAAGAAATAGAACAGAGGAACATGGAAGAGGGAAAGGAAAAATAAAATAAGGTAAAAGAGAGGGAGACAAACCATACGACACTTAACTAGGAGAACAAACTGAAGGTTGCTAGAGGGGAAGGTGGGTGGAGGGATGGGTTAAATGAGTGATGGGTATCAAGAAGACACTTGCGAAGGGCACTGCATGTTAAATGTAAATGACAAATCACAAAATTCTACTCCTAAAACCAATAAAAAATATAAAGTTTTTTCATTAATATTCATAAAAAATAAAATTACTTTTAAAACTGAAATGCTTGTTTCTTAATCCCATCCAAAGCAATATTAGCTATGACAATCATGGTTTTGATGTGAGAGTTTTTAATGCATATCAAATATATATTCAATATATATTGAATGCTTTGATGAAAAGAATCGATGAAAAATTTTAAGCACCCTGCCTCTACAGCACCTAAAATCAACTTTTTGGTCTTTGACAGTACAAACATTATTATATTGGAAAATCTCTCTATTATCAAGCTTAGGCAATTCTTACAGATACACAGCCACTGCATATTTTGTAGCTATGAAGTAGATTTTATGACATTTGAGTTTAGAAAACCAACAAAACTTTATAGGCCAAATGAGTCTCCTATTCTTGATGCTTAAAGTTAGATTCAAGAGCTATATTGCCTAACCAACATTTTTACTGGGCCATTACATTCTTATTAGCCTCATCCACTTTTTCAAATATCACCACAGTTGCTCTAGCGGCAGGCAAAAATCATCCGGATGTTGCTAGATTAGTCAATCAAATCATTCACGTATACACATACACATATACACATACGTGTATGTTAGGTGATGCACAGAATACTTAAAAGCATAAATTCAACACTTGTCTTTGATGAATGTGGAGTTTAGTTGGATATATTAGTAATATCAAAGATATTTAATCAAATAATTACATATTAGGTATAGCATACAAGAATACAGAATTTTATAATAGAGTACATAACTATTTTCAACTAGGAAGTCAAGGAAACCTTGATGTGACTGATGTTTAAGCTGAAACTTAAAGGATGGGTAAGATTTAGATAGGGACCCTTGTGATTAAATACCACAATAAAAAACACAAAGTGTATCCCAGTGGATTGATATACATCAATTTCACAGGTGTGAAACTTCAAGGAGATATAAATGTGTGAGTTATCTAATGTGTCATTTGGGTTCTCTGAGAGTCAGATGCTGATTTGGAGTTAGAAGTGTAAGGGGTTTATTGATTAGAAACGTAGAGGGTTGCTAATGCTATGAAAGGTAAAGCAGAAAAACAAAAGCTATATCATGGGGATGCTTTGATTCTAACACCTGACAGGAAAGAGGAAGAATTGGACAGTGAAAATCGTAGACTGGGATGTAGGTATGACAACGGCCTGGCCAACTTAAGGGTGAGGCTCTGATCAAAGATGGCCTGTTGCAAGAGTCCCTTGTGTTGCCGCATTGGGCAGGCCCTAGGACACCCACTGTACTCAGTGACTGGATAGGTGCTTCCCAGGAAAAGCATAGCCTTGGCTCAAATACTGTGGTGAGTTTGGAAAGAACTATAGCTAGAAGCTATCATCTAACAGCCCTCCTCAGTACTGACTGACAAAAATCTTTCTCAAAGGGAGAGATCTGAGTGGCACACCTCCCTGGTTGTCACATCTAGCAATGATTCTAGCCAAAGACATGCATGTGAATGAGATATCCTAGTCATCAAATTAACCATGAAGATGTTTGAAAATGATTTATTAAAAAATGATATAGGTGAAAAGTGGAGAAGCTAAGTTAAAATCATGTTCTGAAGTGATGTAATGACAAATATGAGATTTGATTGGTACAGGTGTATATTTATGTATTTTCTAAATTGTTCAAGAGTAATTAAGTCTACTTATATAAATATGTTCTGTATAGTAATAAAATTCAAAACACAATGAATAAAACAGGACAAAGAATGATGTAGCAGGGTTATGTTGTTTCAAAGGTCATGTCAGAGAGTTATATAAACTGAGTAGAAGTGCATGCAAACATGACTCTGAACTTCCTTGGTGCAAATGAAAAACATAATCATTTATATTGATTCATAATATATATAGGACAAAAATAGACCCATTGCTGAAGAAAAATCTATTTTTTTCTTCTGACATCACATGACGTAAAGGGCAACATCTTCACAATCAAGGCAGGGAGGAGTTACACAACTCTGATTCTTAAATTTCCAACTAGGATGATTAACATGATTTTATGTGGAGAACTATTGGTTAATTTGGTAAGAGACTTAAGAGACTTTAGAAGAAAAAAATAGACTGCACATCCTATCAACAACTCAAAATGGATTAGGATTGAAATTATTTCACAAAGTCGGACCCTGATCAGAAATATAAGCTACCCTAAGTCCCATAGAATTAGCCTGAGGAGCTATCAGAGAACCAAACCACTAAGCTAGTCAAGAAGTAGATTTAAAAAAAAAAAAAAAAAGAAGTAGATTTTGTTTCTTAGAGTACGCACACAAGAGCTTCTTGCCCTAACCATTACATGCGTTTCAGAACCATGTCGGCAGAAATTTCAACACTGAAAATAATTTAAAACAGATAGTAAACTAAATATTCATCTCTTTAAAAGAAAATATTTAAAAAGAAAAACCTGCATATAAATGAAGTCTTCATAGGACATTTAACCTATGGTACTTTTAGTTTTACCTCATGAAATCCTCATATAAAATCTATAGTGAAGATTTTCTGTTGATTTCATTTTTCTTTCCATGGTGGTTTCAAATTATGTCAATGAATTCTTTGGTTCTCCCCTCATCAGATGGAACTTAATTCTCTCCTTATGTAGTACAACCTACTAATGAATAGAATAAAGCCCAAATGATGGTATATTTTAGGGGGTTTTCTTCTTAAATACATTTTGTAAATATAAATATATTCTATTTTTTAGCCAGTGCATATGACTGTTTTAGCAGTACTTTTAAAAAACATTCAGAATTTTGAAAGAGTTACAACTGATTTGATCTCCTTATATTTTAAATGTTTCAAGTTTTTATTAAAATTCTAGTTACCATATAGTGCAGTATTCATTTCAGGAGAAGAATTTAGTGATTGATCACTTACACGTAACATCCAGGATTCATCACAAGTGCATTCCTTAATACCCATCACCCATTTAGCCCACCTGACTGCTCACCTCCCTTCCAGCAATCCTCTGTATTCTCTATAGTTCACGAGCTCTTTTGTCCTCTGAAAGGTGAGGCCACCTCTTCCAGATGCACTCGAAGAAGGGGAAACTTCTCTCCCAGTGTGTCCTGGGTATCCTCAGACTGTGCCATCAGCTGTGCACCTCAGACCTCCTTCTGCACAGGAGCCCTTCAGTGTCTTCTGGGCTTAACAACTGCCAGACCGTGGACTTCTAAAACTCCAGTCTGAGCTCTGCTGGTTATAAAAATGATAATCAGTCCCTCTCATTTTTCCAGCCAATGGCTTTGAGGAAGTGTTTTCCTTGTTCAATCCTCTGTATGCTGTACTCCCTCCCTCTCCCTTTCTACGCAACACCCCCCCCCCTGCCCCCAACCTTCTCTCCACTTTCTTCCCTCTGTCCATGATCAGGGCTCTCTCCTCTTCATAGCACCTGTGATCCTTTTCTGCCCTAAATCATCTCTGTGCACCTCCTTCATTCTACGCCTCTTACATTCTACAATGTGGCCCCTTCTCTCCTTCTAGTTGTGCAGTTTTTTTCTAATAGTCTCAGATAGATTTCTTTGGCATTTAGAATGATTTGACATTTATCTAGCTGTGTTTGAGGGATGAGGCAAGCATAGGGTCCTCCTCCTACTCCTCCATCTTAACTTCTCAACCCTGATCTCCTTATTTTTTGAAATGCTGAAACTTTCTTAAACTCATTAATTTCTGTGGATGTCATTTTATGAGGCAGTATGGCACAGTGACCCAAACTCTGCACCTTGTTGGGTGTGTGACCTTGTGCAAGTTACCCAACATGACAGTATATCTGTTTTCTTCTCAATAATAATAACATAATATACTTCATAGTACTATTGTGAAGAGTAAATTAATTTATGTAAAGTCTTTAAAACAAGGCCTTACATGTCTTAAGTCCTCCATAAATATTAAGGGAAAACAAGTTTAGAGGCCGTAGATACACTTTAAAAAATCATTTTCATCAAGGTATACTCTAAAAGATATTTCTTAAAACAAATTTTTGGTAAATTTGATCAATCAGTCAATTTTGCCATTCAGAAACTGGTTATTAGGCAAACTGATTATAATAGATTAATTTTCTATTAATTTCTATGTTCTCTATTAATGATGATTCTCTATTTGTGTATTTATTGTGATTGTGCTTTAAATTTTTATTTCTTCAAAAATCATGCTCTAGGTACCATACATGATTAAGTATGTAGTTAGTATTCTGATAAGCAGTGATTAATATAAAAAGGTGTTGAAGATTTCAAAAAACGCTATTCAATGCACATGATTAGAAATCTGATTCACTGACCAACCAAAAGTATTTAATATTTTACATCTCCAACTGAAAAATGAAATATTAAGAACACGTTGCTATACTATTTTCAAACTTTTTAATAAAGTTACATAGGTTGAGGAAGGTATGAGTTCTAAGTAAAGTTCAAGAATTCATTGGAGGATAAATACAATCCCTGAGTCTGTTAATTGACAATCAATCCAGAGTTGTGAAAAACATCTTTGGCCTTGCAGCACTGTACAATATTTTCTAATTGTGTTTAATGGAAATATTTTTTTATCAGATCATTATTTAAGGTAGGGGAATGAGAATACAAATCGCTGCTTTGTTTGGTTTTGCTGCTAGCCCAGTGAAGACTGGACATTAATTAATAGTTAATAGCTGAACAATTCAAGCAGCCTGTTTTGGATCCAAAAATATTCTTAAAGATGGGAGAACCATATTAACTTCAGTAAGCTGTAATATCCAGCTGGTTCTGCTGATCCCAAATCACAGGATTTTTGCTTTGCAAGGGGCTCTGTAAATCATCTAGCCCGAACCTTCAATTGAGGCTATTTAAGGGAAGTTTTTAGAGACTTCAAAGGCTTCATAAGACCGTATATTTGCTAGGACTACTTATTACAGCTAAATCCTCCAAGGCTTTTGAATGTACCCATGTACCCATGTACTGAAGAAATTATTCAGCTTGTTGAAGGTCACTTATTAAAATGTGGCTCTGGGCTACTTGGTGAGAAATAAAAGTGTAAAAGGCAAGGAGAAGCTGGAGGAAGCTGCCCTGTTAGGGAGACTTGGCTGCTGCCTGGGCTCTGGCTTAGATGTGTGCAAGGACAATTTTATATACAAAAAGCAGGAGGCCAACTATGAGGAGATAAGGCATACTTGATTGTCACACATGAACATGATGCTACTGTAGTCTTCCAAGTTTTGGATTTGTTTGTATGGATTTTGTTCCATGATTTTCTGTAGCCTTTTTCCCCCCAGAGGAAACGTTAGGTTTGAGAATTTCATCAAAAGAAATTTATGACCTGAATATTATAGATATTTACTATTATGTGCAATGCTTATAAAACTGAGACCCAAGGGTGTAGTCTTGCACTGGTGTAGAACTTCAGGAATGCCCCAGTGGGGGTTCCAGTTCTCTCACATATCCTCTTTTTTCTCTAGGCTTTTATGCTCCCTGAATCCATACTCCATTGGCCTGTTTTCCTACGTGGAGCCCAGCAGACACTTATCACCTCCCACTACATGCACCCTCATGTGATAGGTAGTTTGTCTTTGGCTTTTATTGTTTTCCTCAAGACTCACCTGTGTAGATTTTGACCTCTTTCCATCTCAGAAGCTAAATGGGACATGCCCGAGTGCACTTTCACTGGGGGGTTAGGGTGCAGCATGAGATGGTGAAGGAAAGGGTACAAATTTCACACAAATTCTTGTTCCACTGGAGATTGTTAAAATATTAAAAATTATTTTACTATATATGCAGTCTCCTCCAAAAGCTCTTTTGTTTCTATGTATCAATGACTAACATGTGAACTAATCAAACAGACTGTAATCTATGTCAGCCATTTTCACCTGGAAAATGGCCTAATTGGCCCCAAAGTGTCTGGATGCCTCATGATAACTATGAGAACTATTACTAAATTGTATTTGTGATTCATGCCTAACAATGAAGTGATAATATTAAATTACAAACATTATGAGTAGAAGGGAGACAACATTATAAAGGGCTGTACCCTTGCAATAGATGATGAAGGAAAATAAAAGCAGGTAATTTTGGGAGAATGTAACTTTTCTCATATATGGCTTTGTCTTTGGTGCTGTGGTTCTACAACTATGTTCTGGGGAGCAAAAACAGGTCACAAGTAGACAGTTTTGAATATTACCTACCTCTTCTTTTTCTCTACTGGCATGAATAAGTAGCTCCTACATTACATGGACATTAAGGATTCATAACATCTGCAACTAATTTCTCAAATTGTCAGGAAAGGAATCCTGTATTGGGTATTTATGGAAAGATAGTCTCTAGGGGAAAGAAAGCGAATCACAATTAATGTGACCAATAGCAAATTACTATTTTTGCCTCCTTAGTTCTTTAAAAATGGATTTGAATTTCTCTCTTACACATCTCAGGTATGACTAGGATTTTCAAAGCTGATGAAATAAACATGTAAAAAAGGAGCTCCAGAAGACAATTTGGATATGTCCACAGAAGGAAAATTTTAAGGCATCTGTCTGTAAGATTGGCTATAGGGGCAGTCAAGAACCTAATGATAGAATTGATTGGACAGAGATTTTGAGACAATTTGCTTCTGTTTTCAAATATTTGGTAAATTGCTATTACATTTTTTAGTGTTTTTTTTTGGTAATTGTATTGTGGAATTACATAGAATGTCACTCTTGGGAGCCTAGAAGAACAAGCCTTAAATTAATATGGCTATCCTAGGACATCTTCAGAGATGCTCTTTAAGTAGCAAGGTTAGGGAACCAGCTATCATTTGAGAAGACAAAAGAATGAATGAATATATATATATATATATATATATATATATATATATATATATATACACACACACACACACTCATATATACATACATATATATGGCAGTGAATGCAGTATAAGATGAAGTGCCAGGTTTATAAAAGAATAAAGGAAACAGACTGACTCTGAATAGTCTTTGAACATGGTCTTATACCAAGCTGTGCCCTCTAGTACATCTGTTTCATAAGAGTAACTTTTGTATATAGTTATTTCAGACTAATTTTTGGCATTTTTTTATCTGAATAGTTATGTAATTATCTACTATGGCTGCAGCTTTTTTTTAAATCACCAATTGTCTTCAGAATTTGGTAGACACTACTTACCCTTTGCCATACATGTACACTCAATTTAACAATGTCTATAGAACACATGCAGTAAATACTGGAAAACCAAAGTAAAACAAAGTTGTAGAGGAACTGATTATTTGATGTCTTATAGATGCACAGATGACAGGACTGTGCTTTTGACTATATTCATTCAAATCATTTGCGGTGTGTTATCACTTTTCAGAGTTTGGGGTTTTACTTGTTTGTTTGAGTCAGTTTGGGTCTTTGAGTCGGTTGCTAAGATGTCCAGAAAAAAGCCAATATTGAGTTTGTAAGGGCAGTTACCTTTATGACCTATGGTTATTTTACTAGCGCATGTCAGCTCTCTTTTCATTTACTCATGGTTCTATTCGGCTCACTATCTGTTTCATACCTCAGCCTCACCCCAGGACCTAAGGGGTCTTAGTCTTTGTACTGGTTCTGAGAATCTACTCTTACAAAGTCACTTCACTGATTACACTGACTGCCAGTGACTGCCTCTGAGAAAGATCACAGGGCTCCATACTGACCCAGCAAGCCCTGAGACTCTGATGTGCCAAGCCCTGTCCTGTCCAGGCCTGACACATTACATTCTCTTCTGCAATCACAAGTGTGACTTGAAAATTGGTGTTTTTGCATACTTGTATGTGTGAATGCGGTACCTTGCAGCCACCAGCACATGTGTATATAGCAGTTTTAAGGGATTGGTTCTGCTTTTCGTTTCCCAGAAGTCACTACCATGCAGATTTTCTGAGAAATGTTTATGTGTAGCAGGATAATGTTCTGGTTTTTGTCCTTTGTTTCCTGTTCTTATTCCATGCTGTGATATTGCCCTTCTTGAGAGGCAATGATGCCAGATAGTAGGATGGACAGGCTGAACACAGGGATTAGAAGGAAGTGGTTTCCCTAGCAACAAAAACCATGCAAGAAAAGCCACACTACTTATCCACTACTCATGTCTCTTTTCCTCTGGTTTAAATAATACCGAGGATCTGAATGCTAAGTACATATCTGGTTCTGAATCATTCCAGTAGATGGAATTAGAGTGAACTGGTGTTGTTCTAAAAAAAAAATTGGAAATTTGATGAGTGTGCAATATACTTTTATATACTAATTGACACCTCCAAAATTATGTCTTTCCTATTAGTGTGTCATTGATTTTGCACTTTTCACAACATGCAGCCACCAAATAGTTTTCTCTCTCAAAAATGAAGCAGGTGAAACATTTGCAAAAAACCATATTTAAAAAAATAAGAAAACTCGTATTATAGCTTTAATATTTGCCAATTATCCTTTCTATCTCAGTGGCTAAAAGAAAAGAAAGAAAAAACAAACTGTAGATGAAGTGATATGATAGGAAAGTCACTTCATTTTAGTTCTTAGTAGTGTTTCATTTTAAGGTCTTCAAATTATTCTTAATTCTGCACTTATTTTATTAATATCCTGACATCAGAGTACTAATATTTTGATGTGATTGTTAGTCATTACACAGGGACTGGCACTCACTCAAAAATCTGTTGCTGTATCTGGAAACAACTATTGATGGAAGATCACTTGCCAAACTATTACTTCTCAAACACTGGTCCATTTTTCATAGAGCAGTTGTTATCCATTATTTTCTTAAATTTTCTGACTTACTAATAATTGGTGAAATCTACAGTAATGAATATAGTCATGTATTCTTGAAAAAATATTTCTGATTTGAGCAACACTTGTTAAGAGTATAAAATGATGCTAACACAGATATAATGTGAATAAAAAAAACAAGCCATGTGTGTGGTTTAAAATTTTCTAGAAACTATTTTTATAAAAAGGAAAAAGTGAAATAATATTTAAAGAAATATCTAAAATATTATTTATAGATATAACCAATATAAAATTATTAGTGAGATTTTTATATTTTTCATGCTCAGTCTTCAACATTTGACTTCTATTTTACATTTAATCTCTCAGTTTGGACTAGCCACATTTCTAATGCTCAATAACCATGTGTGGTTCATGATTACTGTATTGGACAGCACAGGTCTAGAACATAAAACATTATCAAAGGCATTTGAGGTTTAGCCTCTTAAAAGGATGCTGACCCTGTAGAAACACTATTTTTCCTAGTAAGATTTAAAAAAAATCCATCTTTCTATTTGTTTGGAAAAGTTAATAAATTGGCAATGTTTTCTGAATTTCATATTAGATGCTCCTAAAAAGTATTTAAATGCTCAAAAGAATTTTCCCAACATTCTTCCCAGAGACTGTAATTGAGGTGATGGTAATATAATTAGAGAGATTGGAAGTCAGTGGCAAATTTAGTTAATTCTGTTTATTCCATGAAATATTCTTGGAAAAATTTCCTTGCCGATTTAGTATATTGCGTTGTTATATTAGCATAATAGAATTGAGACTATCTTACAGAAAATAGCTCTTTGCTGATTTTCTTTATAACCACTATTTTTGGAATGTGAATGTATACTCTGTAGATCCAGAATGACTGAACTGAGGAAACTGTAGGTTTTTCAATGGGAGGTTTCATTCCAGTCTCCTTGAGTGCAGAGAGATACTTGCCTTCTCAGAATGATATTCCAGAGAAGAAAAAGAGAAAGGAAGGATAGGAGTAGGTTTCTCCCTGCCAACTGGCCGAGTCAAGCAAATTCCTTTCTCTCTCGATTTCCTGTAATACTTAGAAATCATTTTCAGAAGAACTAGTTAGCAAAGATACAACTAGGTTTTTGAATAATTTCCATGGATAAAGATATCGTAAAGCTATATAGAATAAATAAGGAACTATTATGTGAGCTCACAAACTAATTTAAAAGCTTTCTATTGTCAAAGAAATTCCAGGCAAGTGTCTCATTAGGAGATCCTGCCCCTTACCATCTATTAATACTGTCAATGGCCCAACTAGAGTTCAGAGAGTATACTGTCACTAGACAACTTAAACAAGCCCAAACTGTCAATAATTAACAATCATCGATTTGTGAAGTGAAGGGAAAAATCATCTATTACAAAATGGATCAGATTCACGGGAGAACTAGACCTCTGCATGTAAGGATCAAAGTGATTTTTAGGACACAGAAGCAAGGAGCAACAAATAATTTATGTTTGCTACCAGTGTACAAATTGTTCAACTTACTGAGCCAATAAATATTTTTAGAACTACTATATGCAAATTGCTTGTCTTAGATGTAATGGAAGCTCAGAAACAAATCAGATGTGAATTCTACATTTAAGGATTTATAATTTAGTGGATCAGAATATATATAAATAGCCATAATGGAGGCTTAGGAATCTTGAGATCTGAAGAAAAAAGACAGGGTTCAAGGGTAGGGGCTGATATTATCAGAAAAGAAGTTAGAGCACCTTCCTAGAGGAAGCCAACTTGAGCTGGCTCCTGATGAATGGGAAGATTTAGTCTCACAAAAAAGCAGAGGGCACTGAGGGAAAGAAAATACCAGCAAAAGGAAGCCTCTTCAGGGAACACAAGAAAATCTGATTCAGAAGTGATAATATATGTTTATGCATTGCTCAAGGATTCTGTTCTGCATGGAAAGAAATTTTACCTTATTAATAATGGTGATTCCAGGCAGTTTTCAGCATCAGTTCAGACTTTTTAACTAAGGAGTCACTTTTAATCATAGCTCCCAGTACAATAAATTCTATGCTCAGATCACAAGCTTGTGCCCATTTCTCAAGTCTGGTACTATGTCAGGGAGTCAGATTCATTAATTCACTGCTTTTGTCTGTATTGGTGTTAGTGGCATTAAGGCTTAGCCAGCTTAAAAAAATATTTTTATCAGAAGGGAAAAAGATATTAGTTAAAATAATATGAATTATAATTTAAAAAATAGAGGTAATTTGTTATCCAGTAAATTTTGGTTTTATATATTTTTTAGGGTATTTTACTTACATGGTGTCTACCAAGATCTATAGATACTTTTCTTAGTGATTTCTTATATTACATTTAAATTTAGCTGGGACTCCTACCTGTTCTCTCAAATTGGATAAGTATTCAGTCACTTTTATCCCAGTTATCCCATGGCTTGATTTTATCTCATTGATAACACAAACTTTTTACACCTTTACTGCATCAATATTAGGTAGCTAGCAGGTAAGTATCAATTTCTTTTTAATTCGTCTCCCTTGCTGATATCATGGCCCTAATAGTTGGGCTTCTTTTCTGTTCCCTCAATTATGCAATTTTCCCTGCAATAGGCCAAGATAACTTCTTGCAACTGAAGACAGCATAGACACTCTTTTTAGAATGGTGAAATACACATTGATGCCTTTTGTACCCTGTGTCACATCCCCTCAGCCTGCCTCTGACTTGAGAAACAAGCAACAGTGAATGCTTTCTATGCACAGTACCAAAACCCACTGCAAGTGTCTAGCCAGGTGTATCTACTTTTATATTCGAGAATTTTTGCAAGCATAGGACACTTCAGCCAGGGGCAGGGCAGTGTCACATTGCAGGAGCATTAATTCCTCTAGGAGCAAATCTCAACTAGTAGAGGACTGGAGCTGATGGATATGCCCTAACCTCCTATATACCCAGGGATAGTTTTAAGATTATGATTTCTCAGAGAGTCCCCAGCTGAAAGAAGCCCCATTGCCCAAAACAATAACCAGTTCCCTAACATACCCTTTGCTTGTTCTTTTTCCCTGGCTCTCCACTCTCTCACTCCCAAATATACTACCTGTGCTCAAGTCAGCATCTGCTTTGTGAAAGAAGCAAATATCACCATTCTTAAACAGAATTAGACACTTAAAAAAAATTAAGGTTGAGTAACACGGTGACTAAAGAACTTACATCAGGGCCCCTTGATAATAAACTGAGAAAATCTGAACCCCATGTGTATAAGTAGATTATAATAAAAATATTAACTTATATGTCACTGGTTTTAAAGCTGGAATATATTCCCTAAAAAAACACATCAAAATGATAGCTAAGTTCCCAGTTAACAGAAATTAATTAAGCTCACAAATAACTAAAAAAATAATCTAAGTAATAAATACAATTTATCCTGTTTTATGGAGTCACATAGCATTAGTTTTCAGGGGCTGCCATAATAAATCCTAGACTGGGTGGCTTCAATAAGAGAAATGTATCTTCTTACAGTTTTGGGGGCCAGAAGTCTGAGATCAAGGTGTGGGTATGGTTGGTGTCTTCTGAGGCCCCTGTTCTTGGCTTTTAAATGACAGTCTTCTGTCTTCACAGGCTCTTCCCTCCGTAAACATCTGAGTCCTAATCTCCTCTTCCTACAAGAACACAAGTCATTGGGTCAGATTCTTCCTTAATGACTTTAACTTAATTACCTCTTTTAAGACCCTACCTCCAAATATACTCACATTCTGAAGTACTTGGGCTTAGGACTTCAACATATGAATTTGGAGAGGGACACATTTTACCTTATATACACCTTTATCTTTACATTTTTACTTATCAACTATTTGATCCAGGCAAATAAGTAATAAAATAAGCACCAATGAAATCACAATTCAACTTAAGAATTAAAATGTTGTAAATACTTTTGAAACCACTTGTGGTCTCCCTTCATCTCGTACCCCTAACCCCTTCCCTCCAAGAAGTAGACACTCTGCTGAAATTATCAATTATTTATTTACTTGTTTGTTTTTAAAGATTTTGTTATTTACTCATGAGAGACACAGGCAGAAGGAGAAGGAGGCTCCCTGAGGGGGTCCTGATGTGGGACTCAATCCCAGGACCCTGGGATCCTGACCTGAGCTGAAGGCAGATGCTCAACCACTGAGCCACTCAGGTGCCCATACTCACTTTTCTAAAATCACACATGAATGTATATTTAAACAATGCACTGTGGTTTTGAGGTTTATAAAAATAGCCCCGCTTT
Source organism: Nyctereutes procyonoides (assembly GCF_905146905.1). NCBI lineage: Eukaryota > Metazoa > Chordata > Mammalia > Carnivora > Canidae > Nyctereutes > Nyctereutes procyonoides. Next base: position 18,008 of record NW_026575148.1, read on the forward strand.
GTATATAGTTTCTTTTCCCTCTCAGAGTCCAAGATTCCTCCACACCGAAGCAAGTAGTGGCTCATTCATTTCACTATCATATTCAGATTCCAGTAGGTGATTATACACATACATATGTATTCTTTCTCGTTTAAAGAATTTAGCTTTCTAGGATTTTGCTTATTAATTATACTGCCATTGTCATACATATCTCTTACGTAGGCTTTATACCCAGGAGTGCAATTGCCAAATTGTAGGTAATGTGATTATTCACTTTTGCAGGATAGTACTTAATTGTTTTTTAAAGTGATAGTGTCAATTTACATTCCCAAAAAGTATCTCAGATTCCTTGGTGATACGTATTGTGGCCAGTACAGGGTATTGTCAGGTTTGTAAATTTATGCCAACGTAGATGTCAAACGATAGCAAATTGTCTTTCTAATTTACATTTTCCTTACAACTAATAATTATTAGGAGTCTCTTATGTTTATGAGCTATTCATATATTCTCTTCTATGAATGCATATTTTCTTTTTATTTTTTGGTCCATTTTTCTACTGAGCCTTTATTATTGTTTTGAGGGTCTTTTTGTGTATAAGAGTTTTTTCTATACCTAGATATATGTCCCTTTCTGCCTATATTTGCAACTCTCATCTTGCAGTTGTCATATTTTTAAATTTTCTTTATGTGTATTTTGAGGAGAAATTTTTAATTTTAATGTAGTTGAACTTAGTTTCTTCTTTTGTAATTATTTTTTGGTATTGTTCAAAAAATTCTTCCCTATTTTAATTTGAATTTTTCTACTAAACTTATTTTACATATATTGCTTTTGATGTCTTGTTTTCATGTATTGATATTATAAACATATCCTTTAAAATGTTTATGGTTTATCCTTCACATTTATATTTTTAATCTTTAGGTAACAGAATTTTGGGTATGAAGTAGGGACCAAGTTCCATTTTCCTTCTGCAGAAATCCTCAAGTGTCCTTTCAATGTTAGAATAAAGTCACCACTTTGCTTTTGTACCTATTGCTAAATACTCCAGTTGGAACTAAAACTTTATAAAAGGAGGAAGTAAATAAGCTGTCATAAGACTGTAATTGTACAAACAATCAGTAGCCAGTCAGCCATTTTGCTAGCTGAACAAAAAGTGGTGGCTATAAAGGAGAAGGAAGAATGACTTCCACTGCAAAGACAAACATCCTTTAATCTGCGTTGAAAGCAAGATAGGAGAAAAAGAAGTAAAGGCTAGTTAGGGTGAAGACAGTGAAATGTATCCTACACTGGAATCATTTATAACACACAGGACATTCACAAGCATGAATGTGGAATCAGAAACCAATCTTAATTTAAAAATCTGTATTTTTAAGAAAAACTATCTACTGTATTATTTGATTCATTCATCTTGTCAGACATACATGTAAGACAAAGTAAATGACTTTCCAAAAGACACATGGTGAGTTGGTGGCTAAACTGTCAGTATAGTTCAGGTCAGACTTCTAAGAGTAGTAGATCTAGAACTATTTGTTTGCTAAAGGTGTAGAAATGTAACCTGCTAGCCTGATGCAAAAAATGTATTTTGTAAATTTTGTTCTTTATGCCTACTCCAAAAAAGGAGATTAAGCCTAAAGATAAATTCTTCTACCATATTCCTAGCATGAGCAGATTTCCTTTTTTAAAAAAGCTTATTAGTTTGCTTCACAATAAAAACTCCTCTCTTGATAAACAAGTTGAACTTTCTCACTTCCAGTTAGCATGAATGGTTTTGTTTGGCTACTAACAATAGTTTAATAGTTTGAGGATAATCGTTTGAGGATAGCATAAAAAGTTAATCGTTTGAGGATAGCATAAAAAAGTAATCAGAAAAAAAAGGCACATGTTTAGCTTCCCTAGACTTCTTTTGTAGTTGATAAAATGTTAAAAAAAAAAACCCAAAAACCTCACAAGCCATGATCCATGTATTTATGACTTGAGGTTCTGTAATTTTATTTTCCCTTGCAGAAGAAAAAAGACAATAGCTATAACATCTTATAGATAGAATTTTCATTATTTTACAGTGATGTTCTGTGTAGTATATGGGTTACAGTAATTGGCTGCCAGGAAATTATTTCTCAGAATATCTGCAAAAACAACTTTGCATTGGAAACTTGGAACTCTAAAGGAAGATTCTTCCTTTCTTTGAAACAAAATTATGGTGCAAATAGCTAGTGAGTCATCAACTTCTTAAATTTATGAAGTTGTATTCAAACGACTTCTTAATTTTTTTCATCCTCAGAACTTGATTTTATCTTAACATTGATGCTGTGTTGGATAGTAGACCAAACCATGAAATGAGGACAGATATTTTTATGGAGAAGAACAGGATGGAGTAAAAGGGAATCTTATTGGTAAGAATTTATCTTTAAATAATAATTATAATAAAAACACTAAATAGAAATGTTAAATAGTTTTATAATCTCACTTGAAGAATTTCTTTCATTCTCATTGATAAAGAAGTCCTCAGCTTTACCAAAGTTCAATTTACATACAGTAAATGTATTCATTTAATGTAAACAATTCAGTGAGTTTTCACAAACACATGTCTGTATAACCACCACAATCAAGATAATAGAACATTTCAGAATCCTGAAAGATTCCCTTATATTTTTCCTTAACTAGTCCCTCTCTTGCTCTCAACCCCAGCAACCAATGTTCTTCCTATCACTATAGTTTAAATTTGCCTTTTTTTAAGAGTTTCATATGAATGAATCAGAAGGTACGTACTCTTTGGTATATAAAGTCTTCACTCAGAATGTTTTTGACATTTATTCAGATTGTTGAATGTATCAGAAGTGTATTCTTTTTTTTTATTGCTAAGTAGTGTTCTATTGTGTGGATATCATAATTTATTTATCCATTTATCTACTGATGGACAGTGACCTATTCTGACTTAGGGCTACTATGAATAAATAAATGAATAAATCTTTAAAATTTCATAAACAACTCTTTATGAGGACCTTTTTTCATTGTTGTTGAGTAAAATTGCTGGGTCAGTCTGTAAGTAAATGTTTAACTTTATAGGAAGCTGCCCAACTGTTTCCCACAGTGACTGTACTACTCTACGTCTCTACTAACACCATATGAAAGTCCTTACTCCATACTTTTTTTCCTTACATTTTGTATTATCAGTTTTAAAATATTTCACCTATTCTAATGAATTCGTGGTTATCTCTCATTGTGGTTTTAATTTGCATTGCACAAATGACTAAGAGCGTCTTTTTAATTCTTTATTTGCCATCTATTTTCTTTTGTGAAAATTCTGTTAAAATCTTTGCCTAATTTTAACTATATTGTTTCTGTTCTTGTTATTGCATTTTGATTTCTTTATATACTCTGGATATAGTCCTTATATATAGTTCTTACAAATATTTTCTCCCAGTGTGTGGGATTTTATTTTTAGTGCTGTCTGTTGTTGAGTAGAAATTTTAAACTTTGATAATATCAAATACACATTTTTTTAATCTTTTTTGTTTCTTTTTTCTTCCTGAGGAATGTTCACCAATCTTAAGGTTGCAAAGATTTTCTTGTATTTTCTTCCAGAAGTTTTATAATTTTAGAGTTTATATTTAGTTCTATGGGCCATTTCAAATTAATTGTTGTATATCACATGGGACAAGGATCAAGATTTATTTTTCTATCTAGTCGTTCCAATACCATTTGTTGAATACAATCCTTTCCTCATTGGATTACTTTCATGCCTTGTTGAAAAGTAATTGAGGATATATGATGAGACTCAATTTCTACATCTCAATATAAATTTTATAATCAGTTTGTCAACTTTTAACAAACATCAGTAAGGGATCTGACTGAAATTGCCTTAAGTCTATAGATCAATGTGACCAGTGGGGTATAATGTGTCTTAGCCTGTTCAGGCTATGATAATGAAATACCACAGACTGAATTACAGTATTGCTTATAAAGAACAGAAATAGGTTTCTCATAGTTCTGGAGGCTGGAAGCCTGAGATCAGGGTGCCTGCAAGATCAGCTTCTGTGTTTGGTGAGGGCTTACCTCCAGCTGATAAACAGCAATATTCCAGCTCTAACTTCACATGGCAGAAGGTGCAAGAGAGCTTTCATAGGTTGCACTTATCAGGCACTAATCCCATTCATGAAGGCTCTGCATTAATCATCTCCCAAAGGCCCCACCTCCTAATGCCATCACCTTGGGGTTAGGTTTCAATATATAAATCTGGGGTTGGAATCGTGTGGAGACACAAATATTCAGAGCATAGTACAATTCAAGCCAAAATATATGAGGAAAGGCAAAAATGTATAAAATGAAACTTGTGAAATTAATGTTAATATATTTTATTTAGCTCAACATATAAAAATATTTTCATTTCAAAATGTTATCAATATGAAAGTATTGATGTAATCATTTACATTCTTTTTTGGCAATAAGTCATCAAAATCTGGTACTCATAGCACATCTTAATTTATATTAGTCAGATATACAGTATTCAATAGCCTTATGTGGCTAATGGCTTCCACTCTGGGCAATTTATCAATGTGGGGGAAACTGACAAATTAACAACATTTAGTTGTTGATATTTATTATAACATTTTATTTTATTTTTTTATTATAACATTTTAATACATAAGGTTTTAATTTTCATTAAGTTCAAAATACTTTCTAAGAGTTGTGAGAAGATGGAGTAGATAGATCCTGAAGTCACCTTGACCCATGGACACACTGAGAAAACAGCTACATCTATGTGACTAACAGTGAAAATGACCTGAAGACTAGCAGAACAGACCTTCTATGTTTAATCACTGAGAGAGGCTGCCCTGAAAAGGGTAGAAGGGGTGAAGACATGCTTGGAAACCAAACCTCTGGAATGACTAGCCACAAACAGGAGGGATACCACAAGCACAGAGAAGCAACAATATCAGATGCCATACCAAACACTCCTGACACTGGGGATCCAACTGGGAAGATCAGTCCCCTTTATAACTGGCTTTGAAAACCACCAAGACCTAACTCTGGAAGCTTTAAAGATCAGTGAGCTTAAAACTCTGAGAGAGCCAAAGAGGTATAGAAACTAAGTCCATATCCTTAAAAAAATAGCACACTAAATAACTCAACCTGAGAAATGTTACAGAAGCAGCAGTTTGAAAAGAGCCTGGGGTACATGTGAAGGAGACATATTTATGAATCTTAATCTCAGAACATGTTTTGAAGGGACAGGGATCAGCAGATTTCTCTGGGAACAAAAATACAGGTGGGCACCATTTATTTCTATCCCCTTCCTCAGCAGATGGACACTTACAATAGCCAGCACTAACACTGAAAGCCCCATCCTGGAATTTCCCCTGCGGACCTGCCTCACCCACCCCAACAGCCTAGGCAGGCATCCCTTCAAGTGCCTCCTGCTCTGGGGAGAGGGGAAGATAGGCCCATACTAGCATGTCTGCAGTTTCTGTAGCTGAACATCACAGATGGCTGTGCAGGCAGCAAGTCCTGCCCTTTGATGTGTCTGCAATTGTCGCACAGAGGCTAATTGCAGGCTGAATGCTAGGCCTTGCCAGCCTTACCCATCAAAAAGCACACAGATATTATAGACAGGTCTCTAACTGTGCAAAAAGGAAACCTTGACAAGTGCACCCAGAGCAGGCAAAGCTGGCACTGCAACTGACAAGGCCAAAGGAAATCATGGCTTGGGAATAACAGGAGGCATCTGCAGCCTACACAGGAGACACCCCTACTGTGCCTGGTTCTGATGACCAGGGTGAATTGCTCTGTAGGGCACTACAGGATCTCTTCTCCAGAAGGCCTCTACTTTTAGGACCAGGAGATGTAGCTGACCCACCTAATACATAGAAACAAACACAAAGAATTAGACAAAATGAGGAGCCAGAGGAATTAGTCAGAAATGAAAGAGTAAGACAAAACCACAGTAAAAGAGCTAACTCAACAGATATAAGAAGTATGTCTGAGAAAAAAATTCAAAGTAATAGTCATAAAGATACTTGGTGGACTCTAACTGGACTTGGGAAAAGAGTGGACAGAAAATATTAAAAAAAAACAGAACTGAAGAATTCAATAACTGAAATAAAAAGGTTAACTGGAGGAAATTAATAGCAGACTAGAGGATGCAGAAGAAAGAATCAGCAATTTTTATGACATGGTAATTGAAAGCAACCAAAGTGAACAGCAAAAAGAAAAAAGAAAAATAGAAGGGGATAAGAAAACTTTGCAACATCATCAAGCATAATAACATTTACATTATTTACATTATAGGGATCCCAGAAGAAAAAGAAAAGGAGAAGGAGGCAGAAAACTTACCTGAAGAAGTAATAACTGAAAACTTTCCTAATCTGGGGAAAGAAACAAACATCTGGGTTCAAGAAGCAAATACAGTCCTTAACAAGATGAACCTAAGGAGGTTCTCACCAAGATACATAATAATTAAAATGACAAAAGAAAATGATAAAGAGATAAATCTAAAAGAAGCAAGAAAATTGTGACATAAGGCAAACCCCATAAGACTATTGGCTGAGTTTTCAGCAGAAATTTTGCAGGGCAGAAAAGAGTGGCATGATATATTCAAAGTAAAAGTAAAAGCCTTCAACCAAGAATACTTTAACCAGCAAGGCTGTCATTCAGAACAGATGGACAGATAAAGAGTTTCTCAGACAAACTAAAGGTAAAGGAGTTTATCAGCACTAAAGCAACCTTATGAGAAATATCAAAGGGAATCCTTGAAATAAAAAGAATATGCCATAACTAAAAATAAGAAAACCAGGGAAGAAAAAATTTCACAGGTAAAAGCCAACAAATAAAGGTAGTAGATTAATCACTTATAAAGCCAGTATGGAGGACAAAACACAGAAATGGTAAAAATAATTTATATCTACAAAAATTAGGCAAGGGATACAAAAAAATAAAATGATGTAAAATATGACATGATATAAAATATAGAGAGGAGAGAAAAATTTCAGTGCTTTTAAATATGTTTGGATTTGTGACCTGTCTATAAGGTGCCTAAAAGAGACTCTTTTCTGACCTAAAGACACACAGACTGCAAGTGAAGGAATTAAATATTTACCATGCAAACAGAAGTGAAAAAAATCCAGGTAGTGATACTTATATCAAACAAACTAGACTTAAAAAAAGATTGTAGCAAAAGGCAAAAGGGGATAATATGTAATGATAAAGGGATCAATACAACAAAAAATATAACAATTATAAATATCTAGGAGCACAACACAGGAGCAGCTAAATATACAAAACAAATGTTAACAGACATAAAGGGAGAAATTGGCAATAATAGTAGGGGAAGTTAATACCCCACTTAGATCAATAGGTAGATCATCCAGACAGAAAGTCAGTCAGAAAATGGTGGCTTTGAATGACACATAAACTAGATGGACTTAACAGATATACATAGAACATTCCATCCAAAAACAAACAAACAAACAAACAATCAAACAGTGGAATACACTTTCTTTTCAAGTGTACATGGAACATTCTCCAGGGTAGATCACATATTAGTCACAAAACCAATTCCAATAAATTTAGTAACACTGAAATCATATTAAACATCTTTTCCTACCACCATGATATGAAACTAGAAATCAATTACAATAATAAAACTGGAAAAAATACAAATGCATGGAGGCTAAACATGCTACCAACCAACCAACAAATCAGTGTAAAAATCAAACAGTAAGTGAATAATACAGGGATACAAGTGAAAATGAAGACACAATGGTCCAAAATTTTTGGGATGGAACAAAAGCAGTTCTAAGGGGAATTTTAGAGTGACATAGGCCTACCTCAAGGAACAAGAAAAAGTTCAACCTAAACTTATGCCTAAAGAAGACAGAAAAAAAGAATAAAGCCCAAAATGAATAGAAGGAAGGACATAATAAGAATTAGAGTGGAGGGGATCCCTGGGTGGCGCAGCGGTTTGGCGCCTGCCTTTGGCCCAGGGCGCGATCCTGGAGGCCCGGGATCGAATCCCACGTCGGGCTCCCGGTGCATGGAACCTGCTTCCCTCTGCCTGTGTCTCTGCCTCTCTCTCTCTCTCTCTCTCTCTCTCTTTCTGTGTGTGACTATCATAAATAAATAAAAAAAATTAAAAAAATGAAAGGTTTAAAAAAAAAGAATTAGAGTGGAGATAAATGAAATAGAGACAAAAAACAATAGATAAGATCCATGAAACCAGGAGATGGTTCTTTGAAAAGATAAACAAAACCAATAAACCTTTTTTTCCAGACTTGCCAAGAAAAAAAGAAGACTCAAAATAAAAAATGGAGAAGAAACAGCCAACACTACAAAAATATAAAGAATTAGAAAAGAATATTATAAAAAACTTATATACCAACAAAAATTCTAACAAACGTTAAGGAAAAGTTAATACTTATTTTCTCAAACTATTCCAAAAAATAGAAGAAGGGAAACTTTCAAGTTAACTCTACAAGCTTGCATTACTCTGATACCAAAACCAAGCAAAGATACTACAAGAAAGGAAAACTACAGGTGAAAATCCCTAATGAAGACAGAAGCAAAAATCCTCAACAAAATATTAGCAAACCAAATTCAACACTACATTAAAAATATCATTCATCATGATCAAGTGGGATTTATTTCAGGGATGCAAGGATGATTCAATATTCTTAAATCAATCAATATGATATATAACATCAGTAAGAGAAGGATTAAAACAATATGATCATCTCAATAGATGCAGAAAAAGCATTTGACAAAATACAACATTCATTTATGATAAAAACTCTCAACATAGTGGTTTTAGAGGAAACAACCTTCACTATAATAAACCCACAATTAACATCATACTCAATGTTGAAAAACTGAAAACTTCTTCCTCTAAGATCAGGAGCAAGAAAAGCATATCTACTCTCATTACTCTTATTCAACATAATACTGAAAGTCCTAATTGCAGCAAGCAGACAAGAAAAAAAGGTATCCAAATTGGTAAGGAAGAAGTAAAAATGACAGATGACATGATACTATACTTGGAAAACCCTAAAAACTCCACCAAAAAACTATTAGAACTGATTAATGAGTTCAGTAGAGTTGCAGGGTATAAAATTAATATGCAGAAATCTGTTGTACTTTTTTTTTTTAAAGTAGTCTTCATGCCCAGTGTGGAACTCAATGCAGGGCTAGAACTCAAAATCCTGAGATCAAGAATTGACTAGAGATCAAGAGTTGGGTGCTAATTGAGTGAGCCACCTAGGCATTCCAGTACACTATACACTAATAACAAAGTAGCAGAAATTAAGAAAACAATCCCACTCACAATTGCTCCAAAAATAAAATGCATAAGAATAAATTTAGCATAGGGAGTGAAAAACTTATACTCTGAAAACTAGAAAATATTGAAGATAGAAATGGAACACAACACAAATAAAGATATTCCATGCTCATAGATTGGTTTAATACTGTTAAAATGTCTATACTACCCTAGGCAATCTACAGACTCAACATAATCTGTATCAAAATACCAATAGGGTTTTTCACTGAACTAGAACAAATAATTCCAAATTGTGTCTGGATCCATAAAAGGCCCCAATAACCATAGGAATATTGAGGAAGAAAAACAAAGCTAGAGGTATCACAATTATAGATTTTAAGATATACTACAAACTTGTAGTAACCAAAATAGTATAGGACTGGGACAAAAATAGACAGAAAAGGGATCCCTGGGTGGCTCAGCGGTTTAAGCACCTGCCTTTGGCCCAGGGCGCGATCCTGGAGTCCTGGGATCGAGTCCCACGTTAGGCTCCTGGCATGGAGCCTGCTTCTCCTTCCTCCTGTGTCTCTGCCTCTCTTTCTCTATCATAAATAAATAAATAAATAAATAAATAAATAAATAAATAAATCTTTTTAAAAAAATAGACACAAAAGATTAGTGGAAGAGGATAGAGTCCAGATACAAACCCGTACCTATATGGTCTATTCATCTATGATGAAGAAGAATATATAATGGAGAAAAGACAGTCTCTTCAATACATTGTGCTGGGGAACCTGGACAACTATGTAAAAGAATGAAACTGGACTACTTTCTAATACCTTATACAAAAATAAATTTAGAATGGACTAAAGACCTAAATGTGAGACCTAAAACCATAACACTCCTAAAAAGAAATCAAAGGCAATAATTGCTTGAATATCAGCTTTGATAACATATTCATGAATATGTCTCCTGAGACAAGGAAAAGAAAAGCAGAAATAAACTACTGGGATTACACCAAAATAAAAAGCTTTTGCAAAGCAAAGGAAAGCATCAAGAAAATGAAAAGGCAACTTACTGCATAAAGATGATATTTGAAATGATATACCCTGTAGGGGGTTAATACCCAAAATACATAAAGAATGTATTCATGTCAACACCAAAAATCCCACTTAATACCATTAAAATTGGGCAGAGGACCTGAAAGGACCCTCCCCCCAGAGAATACATACAGATGGTTAACAAACAGATGAAAAGTTGCTCAACATCACTTATCAGGGAAATGCAAATTAAAACCATTGTGAGATAGCACCTCACACTAGTCAGAATGGCTAGTATTAAAAAGGCCCAAAATAACCACCCCTGTCTTTATTGCAGCATTATTTACAATAGCCAACAACTGGAAACAATCTAAGTGCCCATTAATAAATAGATAAAGATGAGGTACAACGGAATATTACTCAGCCATAAGAAAAATAAGATTTTGTCAATTATGACAACCTGGATGGACCCAGAGAATATAATATCAACTGAAATAAGTCAGAGAAAGACAAATACCACATGATTCCACTTATATGTGAAATCCAAAAAGCAAAACAAAGAAAAAATATCAGATTATTAAATAAAGAGAATTAGTAGTCACCAGAGGGGAAATGGGTTGAGGGATAGCTTAAATAGATAAAGGGTATTAAGAGGTATAAAGTTTACAGTTTTAAAATAAATAAGTCACTGATATAAGTATAGAATAAGAAATATGGTCAATAATAATTGTAATAACATTGTACGGTAACAAATGGTGACTACACTTATGGTGAGCCTTGAGTGAATATAGGTTTGTTGAATCAGTATGTTGTACACCTGAAACTAATGTTACATGTCAATTATATTCCGTAATAAAAGAATAGCAGAAAATACCTATCTAGACTCCATTTTATTTGAAGATTACATTGTGATCATTAAGTTATGTTCCTGAAATAAATCAAAGTAAAAAACGAAAAAAAATGAGCAAAAATAATCAGTAAATCCAAAATAAGAGTTTATAACAAAATTAGCATAAAATCAACAACATTCTTACATATTCTTAAGTAACTGGTTAAGAAATATGATGTAATTCCATTTACAATAGCAATAACTAAAAATAATACCATACAGTTCCTGGTATAAACTTTAAATATCTACCAATAAACGCTTGAGAAAATTACTTTGATATATTTGACTACAGAGTGAAGAGGGATAGGGAAGTCTCAGAGATTAGAGGGTAAAACTAAAAATTGAGATGGGACAACTTTGTTAACAATAAAGGACTATAAAGATTTGCTTCACATTATTTTCTCCACAAGATCATTAGTCTTTGAAATTAGAGGCTACTTTTCACATCATGCATTCCCAGAAGCTAACATCTAATGTAAGATAGGAATTAAATTCGTTCATTGAATGAATGATTTAAAAGTATTTTATTTCTAGTCATTTCTTCTTCGGTTCATGAGTTAGAGATAGTTTGTTAACTGCCAAATATTTGGGAATATTCCAGAAATCTGTTATGCGTTCCTATTTTAACTCTATTGTACACACAGAACATGTTTTATCTGACTTCAGTCCCTTTAAACTGTTTCAGAAAATGCCCTACCTCAATGAATGTTTCACGTGCACTGGAAAAAAATGTATATTCTACGATTGTGGGATATAATGTTTTATTTATATCAATTAAATGAGGTTGGCTCTGTTTGGATCTTCTGTATTGCGACTAATATTCTTTTTGTTTTATCAATTACTGGGAAATGAGTGATAAAATAAGTACAATTGTGGACTTGTCTATTCTTTCAAATCTATCAGTTTTTGTTTCATGTGTTTTAAAGTGTTATTAGATATATAGACATTTAGAATGGCTATGTTATCTTGACTAGTGAACCTTTTTATCATTGTCAAATGTTATCACCAGTAAAATTCCTTGTTTTAAAGTCTCCTTTGTTTTACATTAATATAGTCACTCCAGTTTTCTTACACTTAGTATTTCATGGTGTATCTCCACATCCTTTTAGTTATTTTTATCTTTATATTTAAAATAGATTTCTTATATATAGCATTCAGCTGGATCTTGACTTTTTATTTAGTAGGGCACTCTTATCTTTTGTGTTCAGATCATTCATACTTTGTTTAGATGCTTTGTTTAGATTTGTTCCATTTGTTATTGGTTTATTTTCCCTTTTTAAATAAAATACTTGTTAATATTTTATTTTGTCTCTATTATTGGCTTGTTACTTATATAACTTTTAACATTCACACTAGGGTTTATTATATCAAACTTACACTTAACACCTTCTTCAAATTATATCGTATCACTTATTTGTAACATATAAACCTTAAAACAGCATACTTTATTCCCCTTCTGCCCTTGGGACAATTCTTGTACATGTTTTACTTCTAAACATATGAAAAACCCCATAATATACTTCAAACAGTTACTCAGCCTTTAAGGAAACAAAGTAAGAAAAAAAATCTTTTATATTCAGCCACATGTTTACTATTTTTTGGTGCTATTTTTCAATTTTATTTATTTATTTAAAATTAATTATTTTTTTATTGGAGTTCAATTTGCCACCATATAGCATAACACTTCGGTGCTATTTTTATGTTTAGGTCCAAATTTTCTATCTGGTATCATCTTCCCTCTGTCTGAACAACTTTATCATTTCATGCCATCTCAGTCTTCTAATGACAAATTTCTCAGCTTTTGTTATTTTCATTCGAGATAATTGTAGAGTTGACTTTTTGTCCCTCAGTGTTTTCAAGACCTAATTCTTTGGTCTTCTAGCTTTTATAGTTTCTGATGACCAGTTTATGTTATAAACTTAGTCCAAAAAGAACTTACAAGCTCTGACAAGGTGAATTTCCAGACACAAAAATGCTTTATTGTATGTTTCTTCCCCATATACCAATCAATAACTTTTCTACTTTGTAGAATTCCACAAGATGTGCATGTTTACATTCTCCTATAAGACTAATCACTATGAGAGAAGGCTCTAAAACTCATTTTTCTTGGCAGAGAGTAAATCCCCAGTAAATGTTTTAAGTTAGTAAGTTTCTTTATGCTCATTACATTGCATAAAATATTTGGTTAGGACATCTTAGTTCTATCTGCTTTAGATGCCTAAAATACAGTAGCTAGGAATAAAGCCATTGGTTTCAAGTATAACAACAATAATAGGTACCATTTCGAGTACTTTGTGTGTGCCAGACACTGAATGAATCCTGTGAGGTATGTATTATTATATCTATTTTATATATGAGAAAACTGAGGCTCTAGTTTATGTAAATTGCCTGAAGTCACACAGCTGGGGTGTGGAAAAACCAGGATTTAGATTATGTGAGCAAACCTCACCATCTGAACATCTTCATAAATGTCACTTCTTCTTGGAGATTATCAGGAATAGTTAGTATAACACTATGTATCCTGTATGTATGTGTATCATATGTACTTACATACAAGTCTGTGTTTCCTTTTAAAAATTTTAAGGCTTATATGAGGCTGCTAGGCTTCCTGAAAATTATTAAGACTTTCACGTATTCCAGGGTTCAGAACTCTAAATATCTTATTTAGATATTTAGAACCCTTACAATTTCTTTTTTCTTTTTGAACCCTTACAATTTCAAGTGACAAAACTCCACTAAAGTAAATATAAATAATTTATTGTCTCATGTAACCAGTCCACAGCGTAGCTTTGATAAATCCAGATCTCTAAGTCTAAAGGGAAAGTGGATTCCATTCATCAAAGCTATGCAAGATGTGGAAATAGAGGCATTTTCAATTCTATAGCTAAACTACTGTTCCCGCAGAGGTAGAAGTTCCAGCCAGTTCGATGAGAAATACTCAAGACAAAGATTATTTAAATAACAACATATTTCAGATAAATCATACAAACCATTATATAATCATAAGCTAGTTTTTTTCTGAAAAAAATTATCAATTTGGTGTTAAAAATTTGCATTTAAAAAGTGTCATCAGACTATAATGCTATAACAGGGTTTAGTTTTTCGTAAAAGCTCATATCGCCTAAAGGATGCCAGCTACAGGTCAAAGAATATGTGACTTTGAAGACTGAACTCTCAATTTTAAATTCCTCTTTACTTCAGGTTAGGTTACACCGTAATACTAGGAGAGAGAAAGGCTGCATATGTTGTCAGACTTAATGGCAAAAGTTACATAGATTGGCTAATTAAATAATAAGTGGATTCTAACTTATATCGAGGTGAATGTCAGAATGCATCACTGTTAGTGTTATTTGACAGGGGTGATAAATCTTGTTCCCCAGGGTTGGTATTTTTCAATACCCTTGTGTATCCTAGGGCATTTCAAATACGCTGGAAGGGCTGGATTAGCAGCAGCCTGATTTACTGATACCTTTAGGGGGGCCACTCTAATTAGCACATATCTGTGATCTTTAAATAGCTTAAACTGGATTTATGCAAAGTGAAAAAGATAAGGAAGATAATAGTATGTGATTATATTCACAAAGAAACTGCATATAATAGAAGATGCTGATGAAGGCTTGAGTGGGGTAAGAAAACAAAACTGTTATATTAAGAGAATTTCCAAGAATGAAGAAAGTGGAGACAAACTATTTTCAGGGCTTGCGATTCATTGCTAAAACTACAATGAAATTAATTTCAACTAGTCAAAGTCAACATTTAGAGTAGATGGCTGACCTGGATCTTAAATGGTACAAGAAGTAAATGTACACAGATATTTTATATTCATGGGGTTCTTCTGAACACTCTTTTAGTTCTTTGCCTCCGTATTTTCCTCCTACCATCACCTCTACTTTCCCCCAGATCCTACTGCCTGAATCTGTTGTAGAAGTGTTGTAGAAGTATTAGAAGCTCATTTATTTTCAATACAAAACTGTAGCAATTTAAAATAAGAGAGGAATAAATTTGTTACTAGTATTGGGACCCTTCCACCCATTAGCTGTGGTTTCTATGAAGTCACAGGGATAATCTAGCAAAGACTAACTAATATGATTTACAGAACTGAAAAAAATACTTAGTAACTCACGATCTACAAGGGAATCATGGTAAAGATGATGCAATCTATCAAGCTGAGCTCTCAGTTCTGTAAAACTTTACATATACTAACTCTTTCCCCATTGGAATAGTTTTCACTTTGTGACCAGTTTAGCTTTATTCTCATCAGCAAGGATGGAGGAGGAAACCTGCAAGTGAGAATTTCACTGCCAATTTGGAGGTGATTGTCTTTCATAGTCTTATTCTCTGAAGATTTGCAGATTGTGACCTCTTATGGTTCCAGCCGATCCATACTTAAAGATACTATTTGGGTCATAAATGTTTTCCCTCATATCTGGCACCAATAAATAAGTTGAACACCAAGGATATACTGATAGTAGATATGTTGGATTATGAAGAATATAGGTTGCTAATGAGAATGCAGAGTGTTTAAAGATCAGTACTAATTGCCACATAAGCATATAAGACATTATCTGTAGAATAAAGAGCAAAGGCCAGAGGACATTATTTCACAGTGTAACAATGGAAAAAAATGAAGGCCAGAGTAAAAAGAGAGATGTGGGTTAGCCACTGTAACTTCTTTGCCTGTGGCCTGGGAAACAAGATTGCTCACCTCAGTTTAATTTGTATAGACCCATTTTTAAAGTCTTAGGCTTAGATTTTTTTGGTTTATTATTCAGTATTTGTTGAGCTCTATTTGGAGATTACCAAAATATACATTAACTTTCCCAAGATATCCAAGAGCAATAGAGTGAAGCAGAAAGATTTTCTTATCAACTTCATCAATAAAAGCCAAAGCAGCAGTGGCAACAACAAACTTTTTGTGTTAAGTGCTCAGGATGAAGAAGAGCTTTCAGGTCAGCCTCCTAAAGGAATTATGGTTAATTTCTAAATACTTCTTATAGAAAGAACTGTTTGAATAAGTTAGGTGCAAAACAAATTACTATCTACTTATGAATGATACTTTCTAACTTTTATTTTACTGAGGTCTTAAATAGTTTTAATCATTTAGAAATACCTAAGTGTTCCTTTTAAAAATAATAGTTCATGCTATTCATGGCCTCTTAACTTTCTTAAAATTGGAGTCTATTAATTAAAAAAAAACTGAAAGTTTTTACTTTAAAGGCAATATCTATTATGAGTTTAAATCACTAGCATACTAATTTCTTACCAATTACTTAAAAGAAGAAATATATACTTAAAAATGCCTAAACAAAATTCAAGGAGCAATGTGGATATGTGTAAGAAATTAATTTATTATTCTGAGTATAATTACTATTATACCTATGTGGAAGTTCAATTTAAAGTTACACAAAGCATCAGTATCTTTAAAAATTCTCTATTGTATATGTGGCTGAGTTCTCTCTACTGTATAAGCAGAATGGCTAGTAGACTATCTTTGCAGTTGAGGGGTCTAGGAGCAGAGAGACTTTCTTCCACTCTCAGTCAGGGCTCTGTTGACCTCCTTGGCAGCTCTGTAGCTATCCCATAACACCATTTTTGGTAGTGCTACTTCCTAAGGTACCCCATGGCTGTCTGAACTCCAGTGAGTAGTCAAAGAAATGTATCAACTTATTTGGAGGATCCAAAAACCAAAGAGAGAAAGAACGTAAGATGAAAGACAACTGTTGGAAAAAAACAAAAGAAAGCTTATATTTAAAATATAAGTAAAGAACAGTAACTTCACTTTACATCTTAAGGAAGAAGTAAACTAAACCAAAAGCAGAAGGGCACTTCCTCAACACAGTAAAGAACATTTATAGAAAACCCACCCCTCATAACACACTCAATAGTGAAAGAATGAAAGCTTTTTCTCTAACAGGAACAAGACAAGGATGTCTGCTTTTACCATTGCTATTAAACATTGCCCTAGAAGTTCTAGCCAGATCAATTAGGCAAGAATAAGAAACAAATGCATCCTAATTGGAAAGAAGTAAGTAAAACTATTTCTATTTCCAGTTGATCTGATCCTATATATTAGAGGTAATTAATTTAGTAATGTTCCTGTCAAATAAATAATCCACTTACAATAGCATCTGAAAGTATAAAATACTGTGGACAAAGGTGGTAAAATATTTATACACTGAAAACTACAAAACATTGCTGAATGAAATTTAAGTAGAACTAAATATGTGGAAAGATATCTGAATTCATGAATTGGAAGACTTAATACTATTATAATGTCATTACTATCCAAAGCAATCTATATATTCAATGCATTTCCTATCAAAATTCCAATGGCCCTTTTTGAAGAACTGAAAAAGGCAATCCTCAAATTCATATGGAATTGCAAGGGGTCCCTAAAAAGTCAAAACAATTTTGAAAGGGAGAACAAAATTGGAAAACTCACATTTCTTGATTTCAAGACTTGCAGTAAAGGTACCATAAAAACACTATTTTGTGTTCTGTTGCTAAATAGATATATGTCTATAGGATAGAATTGAGAGTCCAGAAGTAAACTCATACAACTGTGACTAAATGATTTTCAACAATCATGCCAAAATCATTTACTGGGTGAAGAAACTCTCAACGTATACTGATGGTAGTGATTGGGTGGGGAGCCTGGAAGCTAATAGGTCTTCCTGTGGGCAGATCACAGTTCAGTCCTTAGGTGCCTGTGAGAGTCTGTTTCTGGCCGTAAGTATTGCCATGACCTAGAAAGCATGTTCTTAAATAGTAAATAAAAACTCCATGAAAGGGGCACCTGGGTGTCTCAGTGATTGAGCATCTGCCTTTGGCTCCAGTCATGATCCCAGGGTCTTGGGATTGAGTCCCACATCAGGCTCTGCACAGGAGTCTGCTTCTCCCTCTGCCTATGTCTCTGCCTCTCTCTGTCTCTCATAAATAAAAAAAATCTTAACAAAACAAACAAATCTCATGACAGGTCAAGAGAGTTTCCCCCTGTGGGGGAAAAGGAAAATGTTTTATGTTTTTCTAACTTTCATGGCATGTTTTTCACTTTTTGAATGAGGGACCCTACATTTTAATTTTACACCTGGCCACACAAATCATGTAGTTGAACTTGGTCAGAAATGTAAAGGATCTATAACTTACAATTGTGCACATAGCAAAGACAAATTTCATTTTATGTAGGATCTATGACTTAGCCTGGTAAGTCAGATAATTATTTTTTTTAAGTTTATGGACTTGTAAATATTTTCTATTTCTAAATATATTTTTATTTTCAGGATAGAGAAAGAGAAAGGCTATGTATAGCAAAGCTTTTGAATAAACACAAGTATTTTTAAGTTCATGTGATTGTTTCTTCCTTGTATAAGACTCCTGGTCCATATCAAATTGTGATTTGTAGTTTCCTATTAACTAAGGCTGCACAAAAGTATCAAAGGAGATTTATCAATCAGATAAAGGAGCTATAGTAAGCTGGGTAAAGATATCTGTGCAACAGAGCACTGTGGCACACTCTGGATAAGACCCACATTAGCTTCAGCTATTCTGCCAAAGTGCTTTCTACATGTATAGTCCCAGGACAGTCTGGCTTGTACCTGCTGTGTAGAGAGCCCAGGGACAGTACCAGTCTGTACCCACTTCAGCTTTAGCTGTGCTAGCAGGGTACACACTATGTGGAGAGCTCTGGGACCCCCAAGGCATGTCAGTCACAGCTCCAGCCAATCAGTGAAAATCTCCAAGCACACACAATCCACATAGGGGATGAAGATACGTATGACTATTTCTTCAAGTTTAGGAGAAGTAGCTGTTTTACCCAATCCATGGAAGCAAACACAGGAAGTCAAGCAAACTGTAGAGGCAAAGGAGTATGCTCCAAAAGAAAATACAAGATAAACTTTAGCAAAGGAATTAAATGAAACAAAGATAACAATTTACTCAAAGAATTTAAAGTAGTAATTGTACAGGCTAGAGAGAAAGAGTTGAAGTTAGTAAGAACTTCAATAAAGAGATAGAAAATATAAAAATGAAGTAGAGTTTAATACATAACTGAAGTTAAAAAAAACACTGCAGGGAATCAAAAGTAGAATAACAGATGCAGAATAGTGTATCAGTGATCTGGAAGGCAGGATAAAGGAAAGTACTAAAATTGAACAACAAAAAGAGAAAAGAATTTTTTAAAATTAGTATATGTTAAGGGATCTTTTGGACAACATCATGAGAATAATCAATCACATTATAGGGCTCCCAGAATGAAAAAAAAGAGAGAAGGGAGCAGAAAATTTACCTGGAGAACTAATAGCTGAAACCTTCCCTAACCTAGGGAAGGAAATAGACCTCCAGGTTCTAGAAGTACACTGAGTGTCAGACAAGGTGAATCCAATGAGGTTTGCAACATGAAATGTCAAATAAGTGAATATGTCAAATAAGTGAAATGTCCAAAGGCAAAAAATAAAGAGAAAATTTAAAATCAGCAAGAAAGAAGTAAAATTTACCCAAAAGGGAAACCCATAATGCTATCAGTTAATACTGCAGCAGGAACTTTGCAGACAAGGAGAGTGGCACAATATATTGAAAGAGCTGAAAAGAAAAATCTGCAATGAAGAATACTCTATCCAGCAAGACTATCATTTTAATTTGAAGAGAGATAGAGTTTCTCAGATGAACAAAAGTTAAAGGAGTTTATTACCCTTAAATCAGCCTTATAATAAATGTTAAAAGGACTTCTTTAAGTGGAAACTAAATGACTATAATTAGACATAAGTAAGTTATTAATAAAAAATTGTAAAAATGAGAGCGTATACAAAATATGTAGAGGAGCAAGAAAAAGGTTTTTTTAAAGTATATATTTGAACTAAAATGATCTTCAGCTTAATACAGATTGTTATATATTTAGGATGTTACATATGAATCTCATGGTAACCACAAACACAAACTATATAATGGATACACAAAAAAATAAAGAGAAAGAATGCCAGACATAAGACTACAGAAACTCATTAATCTCAAAGAAATAGAGGAAGAAGAGAGAAAAACAACAAAACTAGAGAATAATAAAATGGCATAGTACATACCTATTAATAATTACTTTAAATGTAAATGGCCTAAATACTTCCATCTAAAGATATATGGCAATGGAAAGGATGGAAAAATAAGACCCACCTACGTGCTGCCTACAAGAGATTCACTTCAGACCTAAAGACAGATGCAGATTCAAAGTGAAAGATGGAAAAATATTTACCATGCAAATAGAAGTAAAACACACACACACACACACACACACACACACAAAAGCCAGGGGAGCAATACTTATATTAGACAATATAGACTTTAAAACAAAGACTGTAACAAGAGGTAAAGAAGGCCATTACATAATGATAAAATAATCAGTCCAACAAGAGGATATACAATGTAAATAACTACACACCCAATGGTGGAGCACCTTAATATATAAAGCAAATATTAATAGACATAAAGAGAGAAATTGGCAGTAATACAATAGCATTAATGTAAGTGGGGACATTAACACCCCACTTATATTAATGGATAGATCATTACAGGCAAAAAACATCAATAAAGAAACATCTTTGAATGATACATTAGACCAGATGAACATAATAGATAAATACAGAATGTTCTACCTCATAAAACACACAATACACACTCTTTTCAAAAGAACCTAGAACAATTTCCAGAATAGATCATGTCAGGCCACAAAATGAGCCTCAGTAAATTTAAGATTTTAAATCATGCCATGCGTATTTTTCAATCACAATGGTATGAAACTGGAAATCATTCACAAGGAAAAAAGTGGAAAAAAAACAAATAGGGGGAGGCTAAATATGATACTCCCATCAATGGGTCAATGGAGTAATCAAAGAAGAATTAAAAAAAAATACGTGGAGACAAATGAAAATGAAAATAAAAACACAATAGTCCAAAATCTTTGGAATGGAATGAAATCAGTCCTAAGAGGGAAATACAAAGATACAGCACTACTCCAAGAAACAAGAAAAACTCAATTTAACTTTATGCTTAATGAACAAAGAATAACAAACTAAGCCCAAGATGGGTAGAAAGAAGGAAATAAAAAAGATGATATGAGGAAAAAAATGACAGAGACAAAAAAAGAAAAGTCAATGATACCAATTTAAAAACAAATAAAATTGGTAAACTCTTAGAGCCATACTCACCAGAGAGAGAGAGAGAGAGAGAGAGAGAGAGAGAGAGAGAGAAAGGACTCAATAAAAATCAGAAACAAAAGTAATAACTAACATCAAAGAAATACACAGTTTTATAAGAAACTATTATAAAAGTTATATGCCAACAAACTGAACAACCTAGAATAAATGGATAAATTCCTAGAAACATTCAATCACCTTAAACTGAATCAGAAAAAAAGAAATGGAAAATCTGAACAGACCAATTAATAGTAATAAAATTGAATTGGTTATCAAAAAACTACCAAAAGATAAAAATTCAGGACATGATGGATTCACATGTGAATTCTACCCAACATGCAAAGAGGACTTGGTATATATATTCTCTTTAAACTATTCCAAAGAATAGAAGAGAAAGAAAGTTTCCAAGTACATTTTTTTAAATTTTTATTTATTTATGATAGTCACAGAGAGAGAAAGAGAGAGAGGCAGAGACATAGGCAGAGGAAGAAGCAGGCTCCATGCACCGGGAGCCCGACGTGGGATTTGATCCGGGTCTCCAGGATCGCACCCTGGGCCAAAGGCAGGCGCCAAATCGCTCTGCCACCCAGGGATCCCTCCAAGTTCATTTTGTGAGAGCAACATTGCTCTGATATCCAAAGACACTACAAAAATGCAAAAACAACTACAGGCCAATATATTGGATGAACACAGATGCAAAAATCCTCAACAAAATATTAGCAAACTGAATTTAACATTACATTAAATTCACCACAATCAAATGGGGTTTATTCTGGAGATGCAAGAATGGCTCAATATTCAGAAATCAATCAATGTGATACACATCAAGGACACAAAAGATAAAAATTATATGATCACCTAAATGTAGAAAAAGTATTTGGCAAAATTCAACATCAACTCATGATAAGAATTCAACAAAGTGAGTTTAGAGGGAACATATCTAAACATAATTAGGGCCATATATGACAAATCCACAACTAACATAATACTGAAAGGTAAAAGAGTTTTCCCTCTAAGATTAGGAACAAAACAAGGAAGTCCATTCTTGCTGCTTTTAATCAAAATAATCCTGAAAGTCCTAGCTATGGAAATCAGACAAGAAAGAGAAATAAGAGGCATCCAGGCATCCAAATAGGTCAAGAAAAAGTTAAACTGCCATTATTTGCAGGTGACATGACACTATACACAGAAAATCTTAAAGACTCCACCAAAAAACCACTAGAAGTAATAAATAAATTCTATAGGGTTGAAAGGTACCAAAATTAGTACCTAGAATTTGATAGCATTTCTATATTCTAAGTGAAGAAACCCAAAGAGAAATTAAGAAAACTATTCCATTTACATTTTCACCAAAAAGAAGAAAATACATAGAGGCATAAACTTAACCAAGGAAGTGAAAAACCTGTACTCTGACAACAATAAAACATTGATGAAAAAACTGAGGATGACACAAACAAATGGAAGGATATTCCATGTTCATGGATTGGAAGAATTAGTACTGTTAAAATATTTATGTTACCCTATGCAATCTACAGATTCAATGTAATCTCTGTCAACACCAATAGTATTATTTTTTTTAACAGAACTAGAGCTAATAATCCTAAAATGTGTATGGAACCACAAAAGACCTCAAATAGCCAAAGCAATCTTGAGAAAGAACAAAGATAGAGGTATTACAATCCCAGATTTCAAGATATACTACAAAGCTAGAGTAATCAAAACAGTATGGCACTGGCACAGAAAGAGACATATAGATACATAAAATAGCTCAGAACTAAACCCATGATTATGTTGTCAATTAACTTATGACAAGGAAAGCAAGAATACACAATGAGGAAAAGATAGCCTCTTCAATAAAAAGTGCTGAGAAAACTGGACAGCCACATATAAAAGAATGAAACTGGATGACTTGTCAACACCAACACAAAAATAAACCACAAGTAGGTTTAAAGACCTAAATGTGAGAAATGAAACCATAAAAATCCTAGAAGAGAACACAGGCAGTCACCTCTCTGATATCAGTTGTAACATCATTTTTCTAGATGTGTTTCCTAAGGCAAGGAAAACAAAAGCAAAAATAAACTATTGGGAGTACATCAAACTAAAAAAACTTTTGAACAGTGAAGGACACCATCACAAAAACAAAAAAACCAAACTACTGAAAAGAAGTAGGTATTTGCAAGTGATATATCTGATAAGGGGTTAGTATCTAAAATATATAAAAAATGTATACATCTCCACACCAAAAACCATAATCTGAATAAAAAATGGGCAGAAAGGGCAGCCCTGGTGGCTCAGTGGTTTAGCGCTGCCTTCTGCCCAGGGCCTGATCCTGGAGACCCAGGATCAAGTCCCACGTCAGGCTCCCTGCATGGAGCCTGCTTCTCCCTCTGCCTGTGTCTCTGCCTCTCTCTCTCTCATAAGTAAATAAATAAATAAAATGTAAAAAAAAAAATGGGCAGAAAACCTGAATAGAGATTTTTCCAAGAAAGACATACAGATGTTCAATAGACATAAGAAGAGATGTTCAACATCACTAATAATGAAGAAAACGCAAATCAAAACCACAATGAGTTATTTCCACATACCTTTCAGAATGGCTAAAATCAAAAACACAAGAAACAACTATTGGATAGGACATGGAGAAAAATGAATCCTTGTGCATTGTAAGTGGGAATACAAATTGGTGCAACTACTGTGGGAAACAGTAAAAAAAAAATAAAAAAGAAATACCATATGATCCAATAATCCCACTGCTGGGTATTGCCACAAAGAAAACAAAAGCACTATTTCAAAAAGATATATGTACCTCTATGTTCATTGTAGTATTACTTACAATAGCTAAGAATTAAAAGCAACTTAAGTATCCAATAAATGCATGATACAAAAATGTTATATATATATAAGCAACAGAATATTACACAGCTATAAAAAAGGATGAGACCATGCCCCTTTTGACACCATGGATGAACCTAGAAAGTATTAGGCTATGTGAAATAAGTCAGACTGAAAAAGGCAAGTACCATATGATTTTACTCATATGTGGGATTAAGAAAAAACAAGTGAATAAACAAAAATCAGAATCAGGCCTATAATTACAAAGAAACTGATGGTTGTCAGAGGTGAGGGGGATTCTGGGGATTTGGGACAAAATGGGTGAAGAGGAGTGGGAGGACAGGCTTCTAGTTATGAATGAATAAGTTACAGGAATAAGAGGTATAGTATAGAAAATGTAGTCAATGCTATTGTAATAGTGTATGATGACATAATAGCTACACTTGTGGGTGAGCATAGCACAACATATAGAGAAGTTGAATCACTATGTTGTACACTTGAATCTAATTTAACATTGTGTCAACTATATTAAAATATAATTTTTTAATAAATACAACTGACTCAGGAAAAAATATTGCTTGTGCAGAATTAATAGCAAATACCATTCTACATGGTGAAAAGTTAAAAACAAAGGTTAGTAAAAATGGACACCATTAGTATAATTCAATTTCTTTTGGAAGTCCTGGCAAATGTAGTATATCAGAAAATTCAGTGAGAATAGAGATCCCAGTACATATGGGATCAGAAACTATGAGATCAGTCCATAGGTACTTCAATATACAAAAGATGATTTATCAATTATTTGGAAGGAGGATACATTTTTAATAAGTGGCAGAAGAAGCTATCCATTTGGAAGAAAAGAGAACTTATCGATCACTTTTCTATAACTACAGAATGTAATTGCAGGTGGAGTAGAAAATTAAATGTGAAAAATAATTCCTTAAAATTTTGTGTTATTTGAGAGAGAGAGAGAGAGAGAGAGAGAGAGAGAGAGAGAGAGAGAGAACGCACGCAGCAGAAGGGAGGGGTAGAAGAAGAGGGAGAGAGAGTCTTAAGCAGACTCCATGCTGACCATGAAGCCCAATGTGGGGCTTGATCATAACCACTCTGAGATCAGGGCCCTGAGATCAGGACATGAGTTGAAACTGAGTCATGCTTACCTACTTATAACCTTAATTAAAGCTTTTCATCCTTGTCTTTGGACTCAGGTCGTATGTCACTAAAACATAAAAAAATAAAAGTAAAGCCTCATTATTTTTTCATATCTTTGCCTTTTATTTTCTACAAAATAGGGAAGAAAGTATTTTGTTATAATATTTTAGAAATACAACATTCTATTTGAAATAGAGTCCCTGTCTGCCATTTTTTTCTGAAGAAATAACCTACTGCTTATACAACTGTCTGGCAGTTGGTAGTTTCATATCACTTTTATATTTTAACTGATGATGTCTTGCTTGATACTTGATGGAGACCAAGAGCAAAGAGTTGTTTGTAGCAGAGAACAATGAATGGAAAAAGAGCATGAGAATGGCCCTGTAGAGCAGCATAGAGAGGGATCAATGACCTTAAATAGTCCATAAATGTATATTTAGCTGAATTCCTACTGCATACATTTTTTTTTGGTAGAGCAATTGAACATATTGGCTTGCACTGTATGAAGGATACCTGAATTCCTCAGCATTTGATGGACTATCAAAAGGGGGTCAGAGGGAGAAAATATTCATTAAATATGGTTCTGGTGCTATCTTGTCTCTTGAAAAATGCCATTCTCTATAGGGGTAAAGAGACATTGCTTTATTTGAGGACATCCTAACCATAATTTTAACATATAAGCATGGATTATTTTACTTCTTTCATGTGCCAATAACTTTTCTTTAAAAAAACAAAACAACACAAAACAAAAAACTAATGGTCCTATCACTGCAGTTATAACTAAGCAATCATTATAGTGAAGGGCTTTTGAATGTTTAAAAATCAATTTGTTCCATTCTTAATTATCACCTGTCTCCTCTTCTGTTCACTTGGTGCTTTAACTCTCTTCATAATATTAAATAAAGGCCTCAAAAATAAAGACGGGTTGAGGACTAAGCTTGTTTTATTTAAAATGCATTCCTAACATAATACTAACCAGTTCTTAAAAGCCTCTGCTACTCCGGCCTTAGCCTATTGGTTTTAGAAAACCTTAATCATGGATGTCTTCTTTGTCTATTTAGGCCGTAATTAATTGTATCAGTTATTTTCATAATCCATTGGTTCTAATACTCAGAATTTTAAGAAGCAAAACCAAGTTTTTCTTTGTTTCTTATTTTTAAAAAAGATTTTTATTTGAAAGACAGAGAGCATGAAGGGGGGAGGAGCAGAGGCAGAGGGAGAAGCAGACTCCCCACTGAGCAGGGAGTCTGATGCAAAGCTGGATCTCAGGACTCCAGGATCATGACCTGAGTTGAAGGCAGATACTTAACCAATAGGTCACCAGGTGCCCCAGATTTTTCTTTTCTAAACAAAGCCTTTATTTTTTAACTTATTTTTTATAGTACATAACAAAATTTACCATTTTAACCCTTTTAAGTGTATGATTTGGTGGCATTAAGTTTAGTTAATTTTAGGTAATAATTAGATTTTATATAAATATGGTTTTAGACTCTTTGCTGTTTTTTTGATTGTCTCAAAATTCCAATAAAATAAGATTCATGATCAGAGCTGTGAGTAGCTACCAAATAGCTTTTTCTTCATAGCCCAAATTCAGGAGAAATGATCTTTGGGCTATTTTCAAAGAAGGTGAAGTATTTCCTTTTTTATGAATGATTATTGAAAGTGATACTATTGAAATATAACTTTGTATTTAGGACACTGAGAAGTGGTTTTCTCTAATATCCTTTTTAAAAAAAAAGTAGGCTCCACTCTTAGCATGGAGCTCAACACATGGCTTGAATTCATGACCCTGAGACCAATTCCTGAGCTGAGATTAAGAGTCAGATGCTTAACCAACTGAGCCACTGAGGTGACCCAAATGTTCTCTAATATCTAATAGAATACAATAAAGTAGAAAGTAGATATAATTTCCCCCAAAGCATGACTTGCAGAATATTCCATGTATGTATTTCCTTCCAATGTTACATCTTATCAATGTGTAAATTTTCTTGAGAGAAGAAAGGCCAAGGGCTATCTTAAATCTGGTGAAAGTTTTTTCAATTAAGTATAGAAAATACTTTTTTATGAGAAATTGTCTCAAAGCCAGATTTTCTGTTTTGGCATAGTGTTGACCTATTTCTCATCAATTTCAACATACTACTTCTGCTTTGTACTCATGATAATTTCTGTTTCACAACAGAAATTTATAGTTGAAAAAGCAAATCAAGAGAGCTGTTAAGATATAATAATTAAAGGGGACTGGTAGAGTGAATGTCTGGGGCTGAAACCAGTGCTGGGAGAGCAAGCCTCGTCTGTAAAGATATCTAAGGACTGGCCAGTCTATTAGGCTTATGTTAAACCAATTCTTTGCTCTGAATTCCTACATTCTGTTCTCCACTCTATAGACTGGTTCTTTACTTTAGAAAGCCAGTGGTCTCTCACAACCTTGGATGGCCCTTAGCCTAATTCATGGCAATTTTTCATGGCCTATATGCTGCCAAATAGTTCAGTTTTTAATTTCACCTTCCCAAGAATGAGTTGCTAGTTAGATTTACTTTTGTCATAGCCCCCCAAAACTGAAAAAATTATAGTGCAAAACTACAAGTTTACATGTATGCATGTGCCCACAATCCCTAAGCATATTTATATGCTCTGAATGACTCGGATATAATTTCTTCTTGGGATGAGACTATAATGGAGATAAACCTATACTCCAATTTTTGTACTTGGAATTCTTCATGAGGCTTGTTTAGCATTAGGACTAACTTTAGAGTTCCTTCCATTGTTTGAGGTGCTGTCTGCATTCCTAACAGATGGTAGAAAATTCATACAATACCAGAGGCTCTCTTCCTCATGAACTCACTGTAGAATGTTTGTGAATCTCAGTATTGAATGGTGTTGAGTTACTAAGCAGTGAATGTTATTTTAAAAGGGTTAAAAATTGTTAAAATGTGTTCAACAATCATCAGAGCAAGATATTTTCTTCTTTGTATGTAAAAAGAATCAAAAGAAATTGGCTTTACTAAATAAGAGGAGGTAGACTTTAAATGGTGTGGTCTGACAGTAATTTGTATTAGAGTCTAGAGGAGCACATTTGTAATGTCTTGTGGTAGTACATTTATCTCTTGGTGACAGAAGGAATAATTGCTTTAGAGAGCATATCAGTGGCTGTTTAAAAATTTAACTCTTTATTTCCTCACACCTAAAGTTACAAAATTGAGAGGAGAAAAAACATTATGAAAAATATAATTTGCGCAGAACAAAGTATTAGTTATCAGAAAAACATATACATTGTCTATTTTCAAGGAATGGCAAAAGGCTGGAAAAGTAATAAAAATGTTTTTCATTATATGTGGGTATTTGTTATTTATTTATGGGTATTACTAGCATATACTCAACACTTCTGCCTGTTTTGTCTCTGGAACATGTTTTTCAAGTTGAATATACCTACCTAAAGTGGTTTTTGCTCAAAGATGAACTGTGTCTGATAAGTTGTTAATTAGGCTCTGCTGTCCAATGTTCTCAAATTTGACAGCTTTAATGGGTTCTCGATTCCTGGCTCCCTTTTATCTACATCTTTGTGTGAAGTCTGTTCATCCTTCAGGTCCTTGCTTTCCCCTGAAAGGATCTGTTGATATTTATGCCTCCCTTGGTGTCCAGACAATTTCTTAAGGAATTCCATTTTATTTTACCCCATCAAAGGTGCAGTGAGTTAGTACAAGTGAAGAGACACTTCAAACTAGGAGGAATCACATAATTTGTTGTTTAAACTGATCACTTCTAGAGTAAAATACATTAATAATTATGCTGGCACAGCAGGTGTAAACTGTCCCAATCAAACCAGGATGCATGATTATTTTTCTTCAAGGCAGCCAGGGTGGAAACAAAGGTAAGACACTACTGGAATCACATTTTTAAATATGAATAGAATATTACTGATTTGAGCAGACTAAGAGCCAGTAAAATGTCTTTGTAATCACCTTTTTATTACCTTATGATAATCCAAAATAAAACATTAAATATGATTTATTTTGAATCTCTGAAGTGACTCAGTTTTGCAAAGATTACCCAAAGCAATCTACAGATTCAAAGTAATCCCTATCAAAATACCAATAGTATTTTTCACAGAACTGGAACAAGTAAACCTAAAATTTTGTGGTATGGAACCACAAAAGACCTTGAATAGCAAAAGAAATCTTGAAAAAGAAGAACAAAGCTGGAGGTATCACAATACCAAATTTCAAGATACAATACAGAACTATAGCAATCAAAACAGTATGGTAGCAGCATTAAAAAAAAGACGCATATATCAATGAAACAGGATAGAGAGTTTGGAAATAAACCCATGCTTATTGGTCAATTAATTGTACAACAAAAGATTCAAGAATATACAATGGGGGTAAAGACAGTCTCCTCCATAAATGGGGAAGAAAAATTGGACGGCTACATGTAAGAGAATAAAATTGGGCCACTTTCTAACATCATACACAAAAATAAACTCAAAACAGATTTGAGACCTAAATATGAAACCTGAAACCCATAAGACTCATAAAAGAAACTACAGGCAGTAATCTCTTAGAAACCAACCTCAGCAACATATTTATGGATCTGTCCCCTCAGTCAAGGGAAACAAAAGCAAAATAAATTACTGGGACAACATACACAAAAAAGCTTTTGTACAGCAAAGAAAAAGAGTGACAAAATGAAAAGGCTTCAGAGTACACTTATTGTGATGAGCATTGAGTAATGTACAGAATTGTTGAATCACCATATTACATACCTGAGTCTAATATAACACT
This sequence comes from Nyctereutes procyonoides, assembly GCF_905146905.1. Lineage (NCBI taxonomy): Eukaryota > Metazoa > Chordata > Mammalia > Carnivora > Canidae > Nyctereutes > Nyctereutes procyonoides. The sequence continues at coordinate 48,103 of NW_026575148.1, forward strand.
GTACATTACATATATTGCAATTTTAAAAATTTAGAATATAAAAAAGCAACCTACTGAATAGGAAAAGATATCTGCAAAAATATATCCAATGATGGGTCGATATGTAAAAAATATAAAGAACTTACACATCTCAAAACCCAAATAATCCAATTTAAAAATGCACTGGAGACCTGAATGGACATTTTTCCAAAGAAGATGTATAGATGGCTAATAGACATGTGAAAAGATGCTCAATATCACTAATCATCAGGGAAATACAAATCAAAGCCATAATGAGGTACTATTTCACACCAGTCAGAGTCAGAATGGCTGGCATTAAAAAAAAAAAACAAACAGGAGAGAGAAACAAGTGTTGGTGAGGACGTGGAGAAAAGGGAGCCCTCATACACTGTCGGCAGCAATATAAATTGGTGTAACCACTGAAAAACAGGACCGGAGTTCCTCAATAAATTAAAAAGAGGAATAATACATGAACTAGTAATTCCACTCCTGGGTATTGGCCCAAATAAAATGAAAACACTAATTTGAAAACATATATGCACCTCCACATTAATTGTAGCATTATTTATAATTGCCAAGATATGGAAACAGCTTAAGTGTCTATGGATAAATGAATGGATAAAGAAGATCTGGTATTTATATATACAATGGAATATTAGTAAGCTATAAAGAAAAATGAGATCTTGTCTTTTGCAACAACATAGATCTAGAATATCAGGCTAAATGAAATAGAGAAATACCGTATGATTCTAGTTAAAAACAAAGAAATAAACAACAAAAAGTGAGAAACATATCTATAAATACAGAGAATGGGTGCAGGGGGGATGTGCTAAAATGGTTAGAGGGAAGTGGGAAGTACAGGCTCTCAGTTATGGAATGAATAAGCCGGGAGGATGAAAGATACAACATAGGGAATATAAGTCATTGGCATTATAATAGCCACTGTATGGTGACAGATGGCAGCTACACTCCTGGTGAGCATAGGGTAACATACACAGTTGTTGAACCACAACGTTGTGTATCTGAAACTGATATAACATTGTGTGTCAACTATACTTCAATCAATCAATATTCTTGTAAACAAAGGCATTTCCTGCTTTTGTAGTATATAAATGAACAAGAACCATAATGAAAATGGTTTTTGTGTTCTTGTGAATCTTGACCATAACCCAGATAAAAATACTTTGGGGATAAAGAAAACAACAACAACCCAATGTCACTGAACTAGTCAAGCAGTGATCAAATAAACACAGAAGTGAACAAAATAAAATGTAAACTAAAAAAAAAAAAGACTATACACAAACACACACAAAATATACTCACTTTTAAAAGAAGTACACAGATACACACACATCTATCTCAGCATGATGCTGGTATTTCTTGAGGTGCTTGTATTTTCCTTTCTAAATCTATTGGCTTTGCACAACGTAAGAACATGCAATTTTGAAAGGGATTGATTTCTTAAAGGGGGCCAGTCATGCATTAAAGGAGAGGGCAGATTTCAAAACTAAAAATACATTTGTGTCAAATGATATTCAGCTTGTGGCCGGCACATAGTAGGCATTTAATAAATATTTGATGAATGCATAAATAAATGAGTGATGAATTCTAGCTTAGACTTTTTTCTCCTGTAAGACCTGAGGCTAGCTAGTATTTCATCTGGTTCACACTGTTTCTTCAATTTATCGAGGTCACTTTGAATTCTGATCTTCTCTTCTGAAGTGTTAGCAACCCCTTCTAAGTTGGTGTCATCTGAAAAATACTACCTGTATGAAATGTGTGACTGAGTTAAGCTAGGAGTGTCATGTTGGACATTTTCTTAAACTAGAACACAGCTGGAAAATTATTACACAACCAAAAGCATACTTCATTTCAGTCTTATCAGGCCAGCCTTGTCCACATTTGACTGATTTTTTCTGTTATCATCCATAACCGATCATTCAACTTCTTCACTAAATAGAAAATAAGATGCACGACAGAGCCTCATGAAAATTAGAGGACAAGAAAGGTAATAGGCAGTAGGTGAAGACATTACAGAAATATCTTGTAAGCATACTTTATAAATTATACTCCAGTGCATACTTATTGTATATGCCTCAGTAGGCAAGTCTTGACATAAAATGTATAGAAACAATCTACTGTAGATAGTCCCATAGGGCAGATGTGAATTCTGTAATACATTCACATGCCCTCTTTCAAAAATTTGGTAGAAGAGTATCTTACTGTTGAGACCTTAATTCTCTTCAAGCTTCATAACCAATTCACTGTTTTGTTGTCAAGAAAGCTTTTATGTATGTCAAGTAATAATAACAATAATCTCTCATTTTATTAAGTCGAAAGTAGTCTTCTAAAATGCCCAGAGCAAAATTTTTATTTTTAAAAAAATAAAGATGAATAGTAGAACATAAGCCAATCTATATACGTGACCTGAAAGCAATATCTGAGATAATTATCCAGGTAACTTAAAACTCTCTTTTGCTTATCTATTTGATAAATTAGGTAAAAGTTGCCTCTCGAGTTTTCATTTGTGGACTCATGTCACCATAGAAACTACTAAGCCATTGTTCAAAAACTGGTGCATTCTATCTTCGTTTTTATCTCTCTTTTACTGTTAAAGTTAAATTTTCTTCCTGTAATAGAAAAATACAAAGTGCTATTTACTAATCAATTTGTTTTTTAAAATCTTGTACTATATGATTTTTCACTTGGGGAAAATAGGACATAGGTAAAAGATAAATATTTCCATGGAATAACTTTTAAGAGAATTCCTTTTGTTTACATAACAAAGGAAAAAAATCCTTCTAATGATAAATATCCCACTTCTAAGACGTTTAAAATTCTGGTAGCGTGATGTGTTTTAATAGCTTAGGACGATAGTCGCAACACTCTCTTTGATCCGTAAGTGGCAGTATGTATTTGTATGAGGAGGTACAGTTGGCAGTGTGAATTCCCAATGTTGATGATGATCTGTATGTCACAGGCTTCATTTCCAACAATGCTATATGCAAATTAGTTATAGCTTCATGCCAGCGTAGAACACCATTCACAGAGTAATTGCCAGCATTTTTCCTGGTCATTCTATACATGGAATGAAAATAATAACCATTTAGAGACCTATTTCTATAAATTAGTAGAATAAAAGCATTATGTTGTACATATTCCTCACATTATTTTTATCACAATTAGAGATGCTCATTTTTTGTTACATGTTTAACACATAAGAATGGAATTTTAATATACTTTCAATATTTAATCTACTCTGCAATTTTTAAACAAAGTGATTTTTATATAGTTTAGGGATGAGAACTATTTACAATAAAATACATTCTGTTGCAAATTATTTGAAAGTCTTTAAATGCCACGAATAAAACACATGATGATTAGATGTGTGAGAAATTACTCTCAGTTACTGTGGTAGCACATGGAGTGCAAATGCTTAAATTAATTTTTGCTTCACCTAGAAGTGTTTGCTGTTTTCTGAGCATTTCTTTTGATTTCTACGAGGTACAGTACACGTGGACTTAAGCACGAATAATGGAAGGGATAATTGTTTCTAATGACAAGAGCTTACAATTCCTAGCATGAGAAATTCAGCACCAGATTTTGCAAGTCTATGAAAAAGGTACTAATAAGTAAATTAGAAACAGAGAAATTTTCTATTATAGCATCTGTGGGCTTTCCTCATTCCATTTAAATTTACTCTCATTTTAGAAATGTAGTGATATGTACTCCTCCTTTTCTGTGTCACATGCAAAAGTGAAGCAACGGCTTTCCTCCACACACAAAATGATTTGTAAATGCATTCTGTGAATAAAACACATTAAACGCCATTTGCATATAGTACGTTAACACATGTGAAAAATGGTTCACAGAGTACATTAGGAAGGGAATAAATAGAAATGACTTTAAAATGCCTGCTATATTTATAACAATTTAAAAGATAACAAAGCAATGATTTTCAGGTGCATTGGACTTAATTCAGCAACAATGTTTTGTTTGGAAGGCCTTATTTATTAATTTTTTTTGAAGCCCTCCTTTGCCAATTGTAGTGCTAAGCTGCCAAGATTTTCAGAGCTGACCAGGAGGTGGAGAGCTCATGCAAATGAGCTCCTCTCCTCTGCTGGCAGCCCACAATGACTGATTCAAAGGAACACTTTAACCCAGAAGATGAGTCTGAGCTGAATATCACCAACCAGAAACCACTCCAGTGTTCCACGTTAGATGGGAGGGGGCCTTCCAAATACTATTTTACCTTCCAAAATTCACTATTTTCAATAATAGAAGAGTTCATTTTCTTTTTTGTCTTTTTTTTTTTAACTGAAAATTCCCATCCATTAAATAAACCTCCCTATCTTTAAGTTAAATTTCCAGGCATCTTTTCTATTTCTCTCAACTTACATAACACCCATTAACAGGAATATATATGTCCATCTTTATTCCCAGACTGTTTGAATTATATATGGCTAAGTGTCAGTGTTTAATATTATATTGAATCTGAAAAGAATGTTGAAAAATATACAATATGTGTAAGCCAAAGTTTTATTAGATTTCTTAGTGTGAACTGGCACATGATGTAATTTTCAAGAATCGTATAACGGGGGTATGTTGAATTGGCGAGATGCAAGTCCAGCAGTATATTATAACATCGTCATTTTACCTCAGATTCTGTTTCGTATACACTTCCGCCTTTGGTAATTTACATAAACATGCATAGTCTATGAATTATGCATAAACCTTATTTTAAATGCAGAGCTTTCAACTCTCACAGTGCACTAGTATACACACCCATTTGATTGGCTCTGCCCTGTTTTCATTACTCGCAATTTCTTGGAACACAAAAGAGGTTGAAAAGGCTGACAGAAATGGACAGTATTTTTTCTTGTGTGTGTGGGAAATATTTGTTTCCTTTTCAAGGCAATTGGTGTTGCAAAGTTTTGCCTGTGATTATTGTTCCTAGTTGTTATTTTTTCCAAGGAAGAATGCATTAAAATGTCTGAACCTACCACACAACAATCACAATCAGATACTTTTATTTATTTTTAAAAGATGCTGCAGAAATTGCTCCCTGTTTGAATAAATCTGAACATATGGTTATAATAAAGAAGAAATATAGATTTTGGGGGATATCCCAATTATACTTGAAATAAGTAGGTAATCCTAAAGCATTGATGGAATAGTTAAACATCCAGGAAATTTAAAAATTTTAGCACTATGATTGTGTTTATTCAAGTAGAATTGAGAATTCTGATTAATGTACACATGTAATGGGTCCTCTGCATTTGACACATTGTGTGATTATTCTTTTTGTCTGAACTTATTTATGTAGGAAATAATCCGTTCAATGATAAAAAAAAAAGAGGGGCATTGACATTTTTACTTCAATGTCAGTACACTAAATAAAAACACAGTAAAGTGGCATGTAAACAGAATTTTAATCAGAAAATATTTTATCTTTGTTTACTAATCATCCTCTGATTTAATATTTAATATTAAAATAATATTATGCTTTAAAAGAAAATTTCTATTCTCTCTTTATAGAATTCTCATTGTCTTCTTTCATTCATTTCTTCATTTTTTTCTTTATATGCCTCTAGGACATTGTTCCTTTTTCTCTTTTTCTTCCTCCATAACTTTTCTTTTACTTCCTATTTTAACTCAATGGTGGACATTATTCATCAAATTATGCCTGATATTATCTTCCCTTTTATTAACTCTTTTAGCTTATTTTTCTTAATATCTGATTAAGCTTTTATGAGAATTCTCTCTTTTGATACATTCTCTAATGATGGTACAGGAAAATGGATATTTGATTTAAGTGAAAAAGGAGGAGTTTGTGCTGCTAGATTTACTTTCAGGAGTACTACTTTTGAGGGCCATAAAATTTTGATTTCATTCTGTTTCAGGGAGTTACCAAGTTCTTCTTTTGTGGGTTATATACTAGGGAGGGATATTTGGAGATTAATGACCAAGAAAAGCCTTTGAGATCATTTTGTCATGATTTTACACATAGCTTTAACAGAGTGAACCTCCACTCCACAGCCAGACAGATTTAAATACTAGTAAAGGAGGGGGTAAAGCTGAAAATTTAGGCTCACACTTAGTGGCTGGAACTTAAAGGGATCAGCAGCAAACTGAAAGTAGTGCACTTCACCTGAGAGAAGGTGAAGCAATATGCTTCAACTTGGACTCTGAAAAAGAAAATTACACCTGGCAGGACTTGTTCTGCTGATTTAGGAAAAAAAGACACAGAAAAGTTGGAGAAGCACAAGCAGAACTAGTTAACTACATTACGTTGCTTAAAGAGAGATGTCCAACTAAAGTTTAAAATTAAAACTAAAGTTGTCTGGCTAGCTAGCTATTATCTGTAATCCATCTCTTATCCATGTAATCTTTGTGATTATATTTGGTAGTAAGCAATACATTTCTATTTAAATAATACATCTTTGCTTCTTTACATCTTAGTTTCTTTGGCTTTACTAAATGAATATGAATGCTTTTAAACCCAAACTACTTAGCAGAAAAAATCTACCCAGATGGCATTTTGTCGTTTGATCACAACAAAAGCTTCTTTCATGATCTTTGGACTACATGGGCCCTTCAAACTTGCTCACAGTGGCCAGTTGGCATATACCAGTACAGATAGCCGTAACTAAAAACACCTGGAAGAAAATCTTTTAATTTGGGATTTTATGACAACAGCAAAAAAAGTTAAATGAGAATGATGAAATCTATACCACAAAATGAAACTGCCTATAGCCTAAAATAATTAAAGATATCAACATTGAAATAGGTTCAGTATAATTTTATTTCATTGCATTGTATTTCCACATTAAAAATCCTAAGCACCCAGATCCGACTCTCTAACAACTCTTTCACACCTACAATCTCAACCTCATTCCCACTAAATCTGCTCTTCAAGCTCTTAGATGCATCACCTTTCTTTGTGCTTATGTTTCCTCATTATTTGTCTTTCTTTTGGATTTATTTACTTTTTTCTTTCCTGGAACCATGTGGTTGTATATCTTATCCACTTTCTCTCATCCATATCTCAGTTGTTTGATGTTTCTATTGTTTATTGCACCTGCTCAGTAGAACTACAACTCTGAATCAATCCTTCCACCAGGCTTCTTTGCTATCCTGTCAGAGTAGTACTGTTAAATATACCAAACAACCGTATGTCAGTCCAAATTTAGATCAGTCCAAATTAATGGCGTATAAACTTATTTGGCTCCTTAATGAAGTTCAACAATCTTTACCTTTAATGCCTTTCTGTTTTTTGACTCATGCTTTTCTGACTTGTTCTTTCTTGGATTCCCTAAGCTCATACATCTCTTTTCTTCCCTTGCATATTGGTATCCAGCAGGCTTCCATCATTGCCCCTATTTTATTATTCTTCTCACATGCTTTCTTTTGGAGTTTCCATGAAACTTCATGGTTTTAATTTCTCTATCTGTACTAAAGACTTCCATTTCTACATCTTCCACTCTACATTTGCCTGCACAGAGCTTTGGATTCATTTACTCTCAACACAAAGTATGAATGCAAGTCAGATCATGACATGACTCTGTCAATAATCCCAAGGCTCCCCATTTTTTCCCAAATTAAATCCAGAATCATTATCTGTCTCTGGGAATTTGCACTTCCCATTCCCCTTCTACTTTGAATACTTATATCAATGATTCATTCCTTTACTTTGTACAGTGTTCATCTGAGACTTTTAAGTGATAATTTTCCTAAACACTATTTAAAACCACATTCTTTCCCCCTAACCTTCACAAACACACCTCTGCTCATTACTGCTTTTCTTTTCTCCAGAGCATATTGTATTATCTCTATATTTTATTTTATTTTATTTTTATTTTATTATTTAACTCCTTTCCCATTTTCTTCCTCACCCAATAGAGTATAAGCTCTGTAAGATCAGGAATTTTTGTCTATTTCATTGACATATCTCCAGGGAATATAATAGTGCTGGAAGAAATATATTGCTTACTAAATAATAGAAAGAATGGAAGGATCATGGACTTGGAATGGTACAGAGTTCACTAATGACATTGAGTATGTAGGCACACAGAAAGGGACAAGTGACTTTCTTAAACTCTGAAGAGAGGAGAGGGTCAAAGATAGCAATGTAGGAAGATCCTAAACACTCATGTCCTACCATGGAGACAACAAATCTATACAGCTACATATGGATTATTTCCCTCTGAAAAAGATCTGAACACTAGATGAACTGCTCTCCATAATGAAGGATTAAAGTACCACATGAAGATGGTTAGGAAAGGCAGAGACATGATCTCATAAAAATCCCCACTCCCAGTGCTGAGACACATAATAGGAAGGGATCTCACCAAATAAGCACTTCTGGAGAAGCAAAGGTTAGTGCCCACATTGGGCACTCCAGCTCTCTGGAGAGCTGAATCCCCCAAAGTCTGACTTGGAAAATCAACAGGTTGATGTCCAGGAGCCCTAATGTGCTATGTAAAACTGAAATTCCCCTCTTGGAAGACTTATGTATGGTCTCACTCACCCCAAGACCAGAAGGAAAAAAAGTAGTTGAAAGTGCATATACATGGGAGGGACATTTATTTGGTATCTGAGGGCATCAGCCAGAGAGACACAGGACTGTTCAGACATTCCCAGGAGACAGTGGAGATACTGGCTGACACCATCCTTGCACTCTCCATTAGCCTACTAGCACGGGTGGGCAAGTTCTTATAAGATATCCTCCTGTCACATTGCTGGAATAGGTGGCGGTAAGCAGTCATGGCACTTGCTGAGGCATGGCACTTGCTCTTCTGTTCCCTGGCTAAAGCAGATGAGCACAAATGGTTGCAAAGTTCTCCCACTCCCTAAAGTCTGTGAGAGTTGTGATACTCCTTCATCTCCTGCCTGGGGCTGGTGAGTGCAAGCTGCCTCAACACTCTCCCACTCCCAGCCTAAATCTGGCATGAGTGCACAGACAAGGCATCCTCCTACTGTACTGCTGAAGAGTATGGGCTCACACAGTCAAGATATTTCCCTCACAGCCTTTCTGAAGCTGGTGAGCTTACCTTGCCCCCAACACTATCCAGCTGCCTCAAAAAGCCAGTGGGCACAGGTAACCTATGCAGAGGACATCCCTTGATTGCCTGGCCCTGGTGGACAAGAGGGCTGTCATTCCATAACACCACGAGACTGCAACAATCAGAAAGGTTCTTGGTGGGCACTATGGAGAAAACAGACTGAAATACAACCCAGTTTTCCTTTTCAAAGGGCCCATTTCCTAGATTGGAGCTTTAGCCTGACAGATAGGCTTTAGGTTTTCCATACATCTAGAGGCTAAGGAGGTTTTTCCATGGAACATAAGCAAGGAGACACATTCTTGCACATACCCTCAGCCTCACCATGCCAGATAAGAGCTCCCAGAAAACAGCTTATACACCTATACGGAGTCCTGATTTTTGCAACTGCTATCTAGAGGACAACACTAGGTATCCTGGTCTGAACACCAGCAGGGACTACAAGTGTGGATCCATAGGATTATATATATTTGTATACTTTAAAGGCTGCTGCCTGAGGATCTGGCTTCCAATCAGCCAGCAACTAAATGCTAAATGAGATTCTTCCACCAAAAGATCTTGAGATATCCTCAATAATTGGAGTGTATCAATAATGTCTGGCAGTTTATACAATCACAAAGATCAGAGAGAAAACACAGAGCTAGGACAAACTAAATGAGTAGATTTATCACCCCTAGAAGGACACTCCTCCAAGATTGAGAGGGGTGGCTCTTTCACCTAATCCATAGAATCAAACATTGATAGCCTACAGCCACATCAGCTCCATCTACCCCACCAGGATGGGCCTAGAGCAGACTGCTCTGAGTTTTCAGCCCATGCCTGCTATAATTCCAGCCAGAGCTGCCAGCAACTTGCAGTCTACTCTCGGTATGTTCCTATATGAGATCAGTCTTCAAGACTAGGAAATGTAGCTGTTTTAATTCATAGATACAAACAGAGAAAGTCACACAAAATGAGGAGGCAGAAGAATATACTCCAAATGAAAGGATAAGACAAAACTTCAAAAACAAAAAAGTAAATGAATAAAAATACACAATGTACCTGATAAAGACTGTGAAATATGCCATAAAGGGGGTGCCTGGGTGGCACAGTCAAATGCCCAACTTTTGGTTTTAGCTTAGGTTGTGATCACAGGGTTGTGACACTGAGCCCTGCATTGGGCTCTGTGCTCAGTGTGGAGTCTGCTTGAGGTTCTCTTTTCCTTTCTCTCTGCTCCCTCCCTTGTCTCATTCTTTCTCTAAAATAAAATAAGGTAATCATTTTTTAAAAATACCATAAAAATGCTCACTGGACAGAGAGAAAGGTGGAAAACTCAGTAAGAACTTCAACAGAGACAGAAAATATAAAAAATAGCCAGAGTTGAAGATTACAATAACTAAAAAACAAAAAACAAACAAACAAAAAACACGAAAGGAAATCAAAGCAGAGGTGAACAGCAAAAAGAAAAAAGAAAACAATGAGGATAGGTAAGGGATCTCTGGGACAAATTAAGCAAACTCATATTCATATTATAGGGGTTCCAGAATGAGAAGAGAGAAACAAAGGGGCAGGAAACATATTTGAAGGAATAATAGCTAAAATATTCCCTAACTTGGGGAAAGAATCATACATTCAGATCCAGGAGGCACAGACAACCCCAGAAAAGTTGAGATCCACACCCAAATTCCTAAAAACTAAAAAGTCAAAAATTAAAGATTAAGAGAAAAAATTTAAAAGCAGCAAGAGAAAAGCAAGTAGTTACATTCAAAGAAAATCCTACAAGGCTATAAAGATATTTTCAGCAGAAACCTTGCAAGCCACAAAGGAGAGACATAATATATTCAAAGTACTGGAAGGAAAAAAACAACCACCAACAATACTTTGCCAAGCAAGGACATCATTCAGAATTGAAGGAGAGATAAAGATTACCAGCCAGAAACATTAAATAGTTCATCACCACAAAACCAACCCTATGAGAAATGTTACTAGGACCTCTTTAGGCAAAACAGAAGAGGTCTTAATTAGAAAAAAAGAAAAATATGAAAGGAAAAAAATTCATGAATAAGAGCAAACATACAATGAATGTAGTAGATCACTTATAAAGCTACTTTGAAGATTAAAAGACTACAGTACTAAAAAAAATAATCAATGATATCTACAAAAACTAGTTCCAGAGTATATAAGATGTAAATATGATATACATAAAGGAGGAAAGTAAAAAAGTAGAGCTTCTATAATATTTCAATTTAAGGAACCACGAACTTAATATAGACTACTATACACTTAAGCTGTTATATATGAACCTCATGGTAACTACATGCTGAAAGCCTATAATAGATACACAAAAAATAAAGGAAAGGAAACCAAATATAACAGTAGGAAACTTCTCAATCATAACGGATGAGACCAAGAGAAGAAAGGAACAGAGAAGAGCTATAAGAATAACCAAAAAGGAATTAAAAGTGGCAATAAATATGTACATATCAATAACTACTTTAAATGTAAATGGTCTAATTCCTCCAATCCAGACACAAAGGGTAGCAAAGTGAATTAAAACAAACAAAGAATGCCATCTATGTACTGCCTACCTGAGATTTACTTCAAACCTTCAAACAGATTGAATGCAAATGGATGGAACAGATATTTCATGGAAATGGCAGTGAGTAAAAAGCTAGGGTTACCACACTTTTATTAGACAAAATAGACTTAAAAACAAAGACTGTGAGGAACTAAAATGGCAGAGTAGTAGGAGGACTGTAGGCTTGCGTCATTCCTTGAACACAGCTAGATAAATACCAAATTATTCTGAATATCCAAGGAATCAATTGGAGGACTGACAGAACTATACAACTAGAGAGAGAGAGACATGAGGCCACATCATGGAAGGTAGGAAGTGCAGAGATGTGCTTTGGGGGAGAAATGGAATGTGGGTGCTGTGCAGGGAAGGGAACTCCAGTTGTGGAGAGAGGTGAGATAGAGAAAGGAGCTCCCAGAGGATAACAAAAAGAAACCAATTCCCCAAAACTATTTACTGAGATACTATCTAGCAAGGCTGTCTCAAGATAGGAGGAGAGATAAAAAGTTTACCAGACAAAAACTAGTTTGTGACCACTAAACTAGCCCTGTAGGAAATATTAGCCCTAGTTATTATATGACTTTTTTTTTATAAAGCCATTACTCTCAGGAGCAGGAAACATAACAGGATTTCCTAACACACAGAAGACAGACAACTAGACAAAATGCTATGATGAAGGAATTCATCCCAAAAGAAAAAAAAACAAGAAAATTAGAAAATGTCACATCTAATCAAAACAGATATAAGAAATATAAGTAATATGCCTGATCCAGAACTTAAAGCAACAATCGTAAAGATACTGGCTGGGCTTGAGAAAAGCATAGAAAACACTAGAAAGTTACTTGCTATAGAGATAAAAGAACTAAAAACTAAAAACTAATCAAGCTGAAATGAAAAACATGATAACTGAGATTTAGAACAGACAAGACATATGACCTCGAGGATGAAAAAAAACAGATGTATACATAAACCACATCTTCTTTATCCATTCATCTTTCGATGGGCACCGAGGCTCCTTCCACAGTTTGGCTATTGTGGACATGGCTGCTAGAAACATCGGGGTGCAGGTGCCCCGGCGTTTCATTGCATCTGAATCTTCGGGGTAAATCCCTAACAGTGCAATTGCTGGGTCGTAGGGCAGGTCTATTTTTAATTCTTTGAGGAACCTCCACACAGTTTTCCAGAGTGGCTGCACCAGTTCACATTCCCACCAACAGTGTAAGAGGGTTCCCTTTTCTCCGCATCCTCTCCAACATTTGTTGTTTCCTGCCTTGTTAATTTTCCCCATTCTCACTGGTGTGAGGTATTTGGGGAATATGAATAATAGTGAAGGGGAATATAAGGGAAGGGAGAAGAAATGTGTGGGAGATATCAGAAAGGGACACAGAACATAAAGACTTCTAACTCTGGGAAATGAACTAGGGGTGGTGGAAGGGGAGGAGGGCGGGGGGTGGGGGTGAATGGGTGACGGGCACGGAGGGGGACACTTGACGGGATGAGCACTGGGTGTTATTCTGTATGTTGGTAAATTGAACACCAATAAAAATTAATTTATAAAAAAAAAAACAGATGAATGAATAAGTGATATAAAAGATAAAATTATGGAAAATAATGAAGCTGAAAAGGAAAAGAAAACTCTTGGATAGTGGAATTAGACCAAGATATACTGTAGTTAGATTTGCAAAATATAGAAATAAGGAAAAAATCTTAAAAGTAGCAAAGGAAAAGAAATTCTAACCTACAAGAGAAGACAAATAAGATTACCAGCAGATCTCTTCACAGAAACTAGGCAGGCCAGAAGAGGGTGACATAATGTATTCAACATGCTGATGGGAAAAATTTGTAGCCAAGAATATTCTAACCAGCAAGGCTGTTATTCAAGATAGGAGAGATAAAGAGTTTCCCAGACAAGTGAAAACTAAAGGAGTTCATGACCACTAAACTAGCCCAGCAGGATATATTAAAGGGGATTCTTTGAGTGGGGAAGAAAGACCAAAAACGACAAAGACTAGAAAGGACCAGAGAACATCACTAGAAATACCAGCTTTACAGGTAACACAATGGCACTAAATTCATATCTATCAGTAATCACTGTGAATATAAATGGACTAAATGCTTCAATCAAGACACAGGGTATCATAATGGATTAAAAAAGCAACACCTATTTATATGCTGCTTATAAGAGACTCATTTTAGACCTAAAGACATCTAAAGATTGAAAGTGAGGGGATGGAGAAATATTTGCTGTGCAATGGAAGGCAGAAGAAAGACATAGTAGCTATACTTCTATCAGACAAACTAGATTGTGATGGGATCATTAAGCCCATTCACGTTCAGAGTTACTATTGAAAGATATGAATTTAGTGTCATCATGATACCTATCCAGTCCCTGTTTTTGTGGATTATTTCCTTGGACTTCCTCTTTCTTTTACAGGGTCCCCCTTAATATATCTGGCAGAGCTGGTTTGGTGGTCACATATTCTTTCAGTTTCTGCCTATCTTGGAAGCTCTTTATCTCTCCTTCAATTCTGAATGAGAGCTTTGCTCGATAAAGTATTCTTGGCTGCAGGTTCTTCTCATTTAGGACCCTGAATATATCCTGCCAGCCCTTTCTGGCCTGCCAGGTCTCTGTGGAGAGGTCTGCTGTTAACCTAATACTTCTCCCCATAAAGGTTAGGGATCTCTGGTCTCTTGCTGCTTTAAGGATCTTCTCTTTATCTTTAGAATTTGCAAATTTCACTATTAAATGTCGAGGTGTTGAACAGTTTTTGTTGATTTTAGGCGTGGGGAATCTATCTCCTGGATCTGAATGCTTGTTTCCCTTCCCAGGTTAGGGAAGTTATCTGCTATGATTTGTTCAAATACACTTTCTGGTCCTCTGTCCCTTTAGGTGCCCTCTGGAACCCCAATGAAACATAGATTTTTCCTCCTGAGGGTGTCATTTATTTCCCCCAACCTATCCTCATTATCTTTTAATTGTTTTTCTCTTTTTTCCTCAGCTTCCTTCCTTGCCATCAACTTGTCTTCTATGTCACTCACTCGTTCTTCTACCTCATTAACCCTCGTCGTTAGGACCCCCAGTTTGGATTGCATCTCATTTAATTGATTTTTAATTTTGCAAACTAGATTTTAAACCAAAGACTGTAACAAGAGATGAAGAAGAACCCTATGTAATAATAAAGGCATCTAACCAACAAGATCTAATTGAAAATATTTGTGATCCAATTTGGGAGCACCCAAATGTATAAAACAATAACAAACACAAAGAAACTCATTGATAATAATACAGTAATAGTAGGGAACATGAACACCCCACTTACATCAATGGACAGATCATCTAAGCAGAAAATCAATAAGGAAATAATGGCTTTGAATGACACACTGGACCAGATGGACCTAACAGATATATCCGAACATTTAATCCTAAAGTAGAAGAATAAATGTTTTATTGAAGTGTGCATGGGGCATTCTCCAAAGTAGAGCATATACTAGGTCACAAACCAGGCCTCAACAAACACAAAAAGATTGAGATAATACTACGTATATTTTCAGACCATAAAATATGAAATATGAAGTTAGCCACAATAAAAAGTTTGAAAGATGACAAATACATGGAGGCTAAAGAAGAACCTACTGAAGAATGAGTGGGTCAACCAGAAAATTAAAGAAAAAATTTAAAAAATACATGGAAACAAATAAAAATGAAAACACAATGGCCCCAAACCTTTGGGATGCAGCAAAAGTGGTCCAAAGAAGGAAGTATATAGCAATACAGGCCTTTCTCAAGAAGCATGAAAAATCTCAAGTAACCTCACTTTATACCTAAAGGAGCTGGAAAAGAAAGAACAAATGAGGCCTAAAGCCAGCAGAATAATGGAAAAAATAAGGAATGGAGCAGAAATAAATGATAAAGAAACAACAGCAAACCAAAACAGTACAAAAGATCTATGAAACCAGCAGCTGGTTCTTTGAAGGAATTAATAAAAATGGTAAGCCTCTATGAAGACTTATCAAAGAAAACAGAAAGAACTCAAATAATTACTAATGAAGAGAGGAGAAATAACAACCAATACTATATAAAGACAATTGATTATAAGAAATGTTATGGAAAATTATATATCACCAAATTGGGCACTCTGGAAGAAATGGATTCTTCTCAAACTGTTTTAAAAACAAAAGAAATGGAAAGAAAACTTCTAAAGTCATTCTATGAGGCCAGCATTACCCTAATTCCAAAACCAAAGACTCCATTAAAAAAAAGAGAACTACAGGCCAGTATCTCTCATGAACATGGATGCAAAAATTCTCTATAAAATATTATCAAATAAAATCCAGCAATACACTAAAAGAATCACTCACCAGGATCAAGTGGGATTTATTCATGAGTTGCAAGCATTATTCAATATTCACAAATCAATCAATGTGATGCACCATGTAAGTAAAGGCTATGATCTTCTAAATAGATGCAGAAAAAGCATTTGATAAAGTGCAGCAGTGATTCTTGATAAAAACCCTCAACAAAGTAGGGATAGAGGGAACATACCTCAACATCATAAAAGCCATATACAAAAAACCCCAAAGCTAGGGGCACCTGCGTGGCTCAGTCGTGTAAACATCTGCCTTTGGCTCAGGTCATGATCTCACAGTTCTGGATTGAACCCCAAGTGGAGCTTCCTGCTCAGCAGGGAATAAGCTCCTCCCTCTCCCCTGCTCTCCACCCCCTTTGTGCGCGTGCTCTCTCTCTCTCAAATAAAATAAATAAAATCTTTAAAAAACAAAAACAAAAAAACCAAAAGCTAATATCCTCAGTGTGGAAAAATTGAGAGCTTTTCTTCTATGTTTGGCAACAAGAAAGGGATGTTCACTCTCATTCCTGGAAGTCCTAGCCTCATCAATCAGACAACAAAAAGAAATAAAAGGCATCCAAATTGGCAAGGAAAAGGCAAATTTTCACTATTCTTAGACAATATGATATTCTGTAGAACAGCTGAATGACCCCACTGAAAAATTGCTAGAACTGATGCACAAATTCAGTAAAGTCACAGGATACAAAATCAACATACTGAATTTGTTGCATTTCTATACACCACTAATGGGGCAGTAGAAAGAGAAATCAAGGCATCAATACCATTTGCAATTGCACCAAACCCCACAAGATACCTAAGAATAAACAAACAAACAAACAAACAAACAAACCTAGCTAAAGAGGTAATGGATCTATACTCTGAAATCTACAGAAGACTTATGAAAGAAATGGAAAAAGACACAAAGAGATGGAAAAACATTCTATTCTCATGGATTTGAAGAAAAAATTTTGTTAAATACCTTTACTACTTAATGCAATCTACACATTTAATGCAATCCCTATCAAAATACCACCAGCATTTTTTTTTTTTACCACCAGCATTTTTCAGAGAACTAGAACAATCCTAAAATTTGTGTGGAATTACAAACGACTCCAAAGAACCAAAGCAATCTTAAAATAGAAAAGCAAAGCTGAAGACATAACAATCTGGACTTCAAGGTATAGTACAAGCCTGTAGTGATCAAGATAGTACACAAAAATAGACACAAAAGTCAATGGAATAGAAAGCCCAGAAATGGGCCCACAAGTATATGGTTAACTAATCATTGGCAAAGCAAGAAAGAATATCCAAAGGAAAACAGATAGACTCTTCAACAAATGGTGTCGGGAAAATTGGACAGTTACATGCAGAATAATGAAACTGGGTCACTTTCTTACACCATACACAAAAATAAATTCAAAACAGATGAAAGACCTAAATGTGAGACAGGAAACCATCAAAATCCTGGAGGATAACACAGACTGCAACCTCTTTGACATTGGCTATAGCAACTTTTTACTAGGTATTTTTCCCGAGACAAAGAAAATGAAAGCAAAAATGAACTAATGGGACTCCATCAAGATAAAAACGTTCTGCACAGTGAATGAAACAATTAACAAAACCAAAAGGAAACCTTCGGAATGGGAAAAGTTATTTACAAACAACATATCTAATAAAGAGTTATTATATAAAATCTATAAAGAGCTCATTAAACTTAACACTCAAATAATCCAGTTAAAAAATGAGAAGACATGAATAGCTATTTTTCCAAAGAAGACATCCAGATGGCTAACAGATATGAAAATATGCTCCACATCACCCATCATCAGGCAAATACAAATCAAAACTACAATGAGATATTGCCTTACATCTGTCATAATGGCTGTAATCAACATGTCAGGAAACAACAGGTATTAGTGAGGATGCAGAGAAAGGGAAACCCTCTTACACTGTTGGTAGGAATGCAAACTGGTGTGGACACTGTGGAGAATGTATGGAGGTTCCTCAAAAAGTTAAAAATTCAATTACCTTATGACCCAGCAATTGCACTAGTAAGTATTTACCCAAAGAATACAAGAATATTGATTCAAAGGGATACATGCACCCCAATGTTTACAGAAGCATTATCAATGATAGCCAAGTTACGGAAAGAGCCCAAATGTCTATCAAGTGATGAATGGATAAAGGAAACTTGATACATACATACACAATGGAATATTACTCAGCCATCAAAAATAATGAAATCTTGTCATTTGCAATGATGGAGCTAGAGAGTACTATGCTAAGTGAAATACATCAGAGAAAGACTAATACCATGTGATTTCACTCATACATGGAATTTAAGAAACAAAACAAATCAAATGAACATATGGGGGAAAAAAGAATAAAACCAAAGAACATACTCTTAACTATAGAGAACACACTGAGGGTTGCTGGAGAGAAGTTGGGCAGGAAGTATGGGTCAAATGGGTGATGGATATCAAGGAGGACACTTAACGTGATAAGCACTGGGTGTTGTATGTAAGTGACAGATCATTAACTTCTACTCCTGAAACTGATTATACTCTGTATGTTAACTTGAATTTAAATAAAGTCTTGAAAGTAACTAAATAACTGTAACAGGAGACAATAGGACATTACATAATTATAAAGGTACCAATCCAACAAGAGGACATAGCAATTTTGAATATCTATGTACCTAATATAGGACTACCTAACCTAAATACATGAGGCAAATATTAACTGAGATCAAGGAAAAAATGACAGTAGTAATACTAACAGTAGGGGACTTTAACACCACACTACAACAATGAATAGATCATCCACACAGAATATAAACCAGAAAACAGTGGCTATGGATGTTATGTTGGAGTATGTTATGTTGGCTGTTTCCATCCCCAAACATCAGAATATATACCCTTTTCAAGTGCACAGGAAACATTCTACAGAATAGATCACATGCCAGGCCACAAGACAAATCTCAATAAAATCAAGAATACTGAAATTAGGGGTTCCTGGGTGGCTCAGTTGGTTGAGTGAACAACTCTTGATTTCCACTCAGGACACAATATCAGGATCATGGGATTGAGCTCCATGTGGGGCTCCATGCTGAGTGTGGAACCTGCTTGAGATTCTCTCTCTCCTCCCTTCTTCCCCATCTCTCTCCTTCTCTCTCTCTCAAATAAATAAATCTTTAAAAAAGAATACTGAAACTTATTTACACTTTTCCCCAACCACAACAGTATGAAATTATGAAACAATTACAAGAAGAAAAAAACACAAACATGTGGAGGTTAAGCAACATGCTACTAAAAAGCCAGTAGGTCAACAAAGAAATCAAAGATAAAAAATGCATGGAAACGAATTAAAATGAAAACCAAGAGTCCAAAATATTTGGGACACAGCTAAGTAGTTCTAAACAGGCAGTTTATGGTTTTATATACCTCCCTCAAGAAATAAGAAAAATCATAGGTGAATAATCTAATCTTACACATAAGCTAAAAAAAAGAAGACCAAAGCTTAAAGTTAGTAGAATGAAAGAAATAATAAAGGCCCAAGCAGAAGTACATGGACTAGAAAAGAATACAGGAGATCAACTAAGAACTGGTTATTTGGAAAAGTAAACAAAAGTGATAAACCTTTAGATAGCTTCATCAGTAAATAGAGAAAACTCAAAATCAGAAATTAAAGAGTAGGAGTTATAATCAAAACCACATAAATAAAAAGGATTATGGAAGACTACACTGAAAAACTATAGGCCAACAGCTTCCTTTCCAACCAGCATCTAGCAGAATGGCTCCCATAAAGGGTGTCAAGAAGAATGACTGTTTTGTCAACCAGATAGTGACCAGAGAATATTCCATCAATATTCACAAGAGCATCCATGACATGGGTTTCGAGAAGAGTGGTCCTTGTGTAGTCAAAGAGATCCAGAAATTTTCCATGAAGGTCATGGGAACTCCAAATGTGCACACTGACACCAGGCTAACAAAGCTGTCTGGGTCAAAGAAATAAGGAATGTTGCATACCATATCCATGTGCAGGTGTACAGAAAACATAATGAGGATAAAGATTCACCAAACAAGCTCTATACATTGGTTACTTAGGTACCTGTCACCACTTTAAAAAATCTACATACAGTTGATATGGATAAGAACTAACCACTGACTGTCAAATGAAGGTATAATACTGAAGCAAACAAAACCCCATACATCAACAAATTGGACAACCTATAAGAAATGGATAAATTCCTAGAAACATATAATCTTCCAAAATTAAATCAAGAAATAGAAAATCTGAACAGACCAATGACCAACAATAATTTCAGTAACAAAACTGAATTGGTAATCAAAAAACTTCCCACAAACACAAGGCCAGGCCCAGGTGGCTTCATAGGTGACCTCTCACATTTAACGAAGAGTTAACACTTATTCTTCTCAAACTTTTCCAAAATAATAGAAGAGGTAGGAAAGTTTCCAAATTCACTCAATGAGGCCAGCATTACCTGATACCAAAACCAGATAAAGACACTACACACACACACACAAAAGACAAAACCCACAAAAACTACAAGCCAATGTTCTTAGTGAGCACAGATGCAAAAATCCTCATCAAAATACTAGCAACCTGAAGTCAATAAGTTAAAAGTCAAATTCACAATAATCAAATGGGATTTATTCAGGGAAGCAAAAATTAATCAATAGGATATATCACATTAACAATATGAAGAGTAAAAATCATATCTCAACAGATGTAGAAAAAGCTTTGACAAAGTTCAAAATTTGTTCATGTTAAAACATTAAACAAAATAGTTTTATAGGTAGTGTACCTCAATGAAGGCCATATACGACAAACCCACAGCTCACATCATACTCAATGTTAAAAATTTGCAAACCTGGGATCCCTGGGTGGCGCAGTGGTTTGGCGCCTGCCTTTGGCCCAGGGCGCGATACTGGAGACCCGGGATTGAATCCCACGTCGGGCTCCCGGTGCATGGAGCCTGCTTCTCCCTCTGCCTATGTCTCTGCCTCTGCCTCTCTCTCTCTCTCTCTCTCTCTCTCTCTCTCTCTGTGTGTGTGTGTGTGTGTGTGTTTGTGACTATCATTAAAAAAAATTGCAAACCTTTCCTCTAATAACAGGAACAAAACAAGGATGGCCACTATTGCCATTTTTATTCAACATAGTACCAGAAATCCTAGCCATAGGATTCAGAAAGAAAAAGGCATCCAAATTAGTAAGCAGGAAGTAAAACTTTCAGTATATTAGATGACATGATACTATGCATAAAATCTAATAGACTCCACCAAAAAGCTATTAGAATTAATAATGAATTCAGCAAAGTTGCAGGATACAAAATATACAGAAGTGTGTGTGTGTTTTTAAAGATTTTATATATTTATTCATGATTGACACACAGAGAGAGAGAATGGCAGAGACACAGACAGAGGGAGAAGCAGGCTCCATGCAGGGAGCCTGCCATGGGACTCGATTCCGGGTCTCCAGGATCAGGCCCTGGGCTGAAGGCTGCACTAAACCGCTGAGCCACCTGGGCTGCCCAATGTGTTGTGTTTCTACACACTAATAATGAAGTAGCAGAAAGAAATTTAAAAGGCAATCCAATTTTCAACTGTCTTAGAAGGAATAAAATACCTAGAATAAATTTAACCAAGGAGGCAAAAGACTTCCACTCTGAAAACTCTATGACATTGATGAAAGAAACTGAGGGTGATATTAACAAATGGAATGATATTCCATGCTCACAGACTGGAAAAACCAATATTGTTAAAACATTCATACTACCCAAAGCAAGCTGCAGATTCAATGTAATCCCTATCAGAATTCTACTGGAATTTTTCACAGGGCCAGACAATTAATTCTAAAGTTTGTATAGAATTACAAAAGACAAAAAAAAAAAAGAATTACAAAAGACTGACTAGCCAAAGCAATCCTGAGAGGGAAGAATAAAGCTGGAAGTATCATAATACCAGATATCAAGATATACTACAAAGCTAATCTAATCAAAACAGTATGATACACAAAAATCAACGAATGAATGAATGGAACAGGATAGGGAGTCCACTAATAAACTCTTGCTTATATGATCTATTAATCTATGACAAAGGAGACAAGAATATACAATGGAGAAAAATTGGTCTCTTTGATAAATGGTGCTGGGAAAACTGGACAGCAAAATGCAAAAGAAACAAAACTAGACCATTTTCCTATAGCATACACAAAATAAACTTCAAATGAATTAAAGACCTAAAAGTGAGACCTGAAACCATAAAAACTCCTTAAAAAGCAGGCTTTAATCTCTTGGACATGAGCCTTGGAAACCCAGGTATGAATTTGTTTCCTCAAAGGAAATAAAAGCAAAATTACTGGGACCACACCAAAATAGAAAGCATTTTCACAGCAAAGGAAACAAAATGAAAAGGCAATCTTCTGAAAGAAGATAATTGCAAATGATAAATTCAACAAGGGGCTAATACCCAACTATATTAAACAAAAACAAAAACAAAGAACTCAACAACAGAAGCCAATTTTAAAAATGGGCAGGGCACCTGAATAGACCTTTTTCCAAAGAAGACATACAGATGGCCCAGAGACATTCATACAAAGACGGTGAAAAATCACTAATCATAAGGGAAATGCAAATCAAAACCACTGTTAGATGTCACCTCACATCAGTCAGAATAAGTAGCATTAAAAACAAACAACAAGTGTTGGTGAGAATATGGAGGAGAGGTAACACTTATGCACTGTTGGCAGGAATGTAATTTGTTGCAACCACTATGGAAAACAGTAAGGAGTTTCCTGAAAATATTAAAAATAGAAATATCATACTACCCAGAAATTCCATTTCTAGGTATTTATCCATGGAAAACAAAAACACTAATTTAAAAAGAAATAGGCATTCCTATGTTCATTGCAGATTTACAACAGCCAAGAAATGGAAGCAACTTAATTTTCCATCAACAAATGAATGGATAAAAAGATGTAGTATATATACACAATGGATTATAACAGCCATAAAAAAAAAGAATGACGTCTTACCACTTATGACAACATAGATGGACATAAAAGGTATTATGTAAAGTGAAATAAGTCAGAAAGAAAAAGATAAATATAATTTGATTTCACTTATACATGAACTATAAAAAACAAATCAAATGGATAAACAAACAACAAAAATAGACATGTAGACATACAGAAGGTAGTTGCCAGAGGGTAGGGGTGGAGGATGGGTGGTTGCCAGAGGGTAGGGGAGGATGGGTGAAAAAGGTGAAAAGCATTAAGAGGTACAAACTTCCAGTTATAAAATAAGTCATGGAAATGAGAAGTACAACATGGGGAATATAGTCAGTAATATTGCAATAACATTATATAGAAAGGATAGTGACTACACTTATGGTCTTATTCTACTGCATAATGTGTAGAATTGTTGAATCACTATGTTATATACTTGAAACTAATATAACACTGAATATAACACTGAATGTCAACTCTAACACAAATAAATAAAAACACAATGAGGTATCACCTTACCTCTGCCAGAATGACTAATAATAAATAAGTATTGGTAAGGATGTGGAGAAAAGGGAACTCTTGTGCATTGTTGGTGGGAATGTAAATTAGTACAGCCATTATGGAAAACAGTATTGAGGTTCCTCAAAAAATTAAAAATAGAGCTACCATATAATCCAGCAATTCCACTACTGGGTATCTACCAAAAAAAAAAAAAAAAAAAGGAAAGAAAAGAAAGAAAAAGAAAGAAAGAAAGAAAGAAAGAAAAATTCTAAAAGGTAAATGTACATTTCTGTTCACTGTAACATTTTTTCCAATAGACAAGATATGGAAACAACCTGTGTCCATCCATGGATGAATGGATAAAGAAGAGGTTGTGTACACACACACACACACACACACACACAATGGGATACTACTAAGCCATAAAACAATGCAATTTTGCCATTTGTAGCAATATGGTTGGACCTCGAGTGTATTATGTAAGTGAAAGGAGTCAGACAGAGAAAGACAAATACTGTGATATGGAGAATAGATTGGTTGTCGCCAGAGGGAAGGGAATGGAGAGCAGGGAAATGGGTGAAGGAGATCAAGCGTTACAATCTTTCAGTAATAAAATAAATAAGTCATGTGCTTGTAATATAGAGCATAGGGAAGATAGTCAATTATATTGTATTAACTTTTTAAGGTAGTAGATGGGAACTAGATTTATTGTGGTAATCATTTTGCAATGTATACAAATGTTTAATCACGTTGTACATCTAAAACTAATACAACATTATATGTCAATTATACCTATTAAGGTATAGTTAAAAAAATCCTCAGACTTGTGAGAAGGTATCTGGATAAAGGGAAACTTTGAGTCTCCCCTCTTTGTAATTTCTGGCATGGGAAGATGAGTAAAAGATATCACATTGCATGCACATTACATGGAAGATTATGAATTAAGAAACATCAGTAACAAAAAATAAAGGCTTTTGCTATTTCTTTAGCAAAGCTTGATTTCTTTTCTCCATTTTGGTTCAGAACTACTCTGAATGCCTTACTATTACCGCTAGGCCTTTGTTTTTTTCCTAACCTCCAGTCTTATTCATTCTTTCTTTTCTTTTTATCATTTTTCTCTTCTTTTCCTTCTCTTCCACTAATGCTCTTATACAAATTTATTTGTTACCATAAAAATTAGTGTTTTTGCATGTCATCCAGCCTTTCAGGAGGTTGATTTGATGATTATGCTGATGATCTACTGGTCTAATCAATTCAAAGACAGCCAAGAATAATATATTTTGGCTATATCTACAACCCATGAGTTATAGGAAATAAACCCATCAGTCAAATAAAGGAATTAAAGAAATGAAGACTCCACATCTAAAGATACATTTACTTTAGCACATTCCCTAATTATCAAGGAATTTTTACTATTCTCAAAAGTTGACTGGAGTCTCTCTCAACTCAAAAACAAAGCATGTAAATTAATAGTTCATGTAGCCTCATAGCCACAAATATTGTTTTCCCATGCTATGAATGTGTAATTCTTTCTTGAAATTTGCTGAGGTATTTGCCTCACTAAAATCCCGTGGAAATGAGTGCTGTAGATTTATTAGGCACTCCATAGAAATGTATTTCCTTTGTGTTTTAAATTAGTTGCATTTTCATGTCATTGAGCATGCCCTTGTTCTTGCTTCCATTTGTGGTCTTGCATCCAGTGGGAATTTATAGGGCTCAGATTTATTTAAATTATGCTGATGTATTTGATCTTTCAACATACAGTGCATGGTAAAAATGGGTGTCTGTCCATATTCATAAATGAAATATGAGGGAAAAGGCAGGCTGATAAATTCTCCACTAAATCAGGTTTAATTAGATATCAAAAAGGGATAAAGCCTGGGAAAGTTTCTACTCTAAGTGTTACAGAGATCTAAGATCAGAAAACGAAAATAGATATTCAAATGTGTATTATAAAACACTTTCTTGAATTTTATAGGTGACAAAGCAAGAACATACTTCTAATTCAGCCAATCCACTTGTTGAGCAGATGCTTCCTCTTCATTAATTCTTCCAATTTCACTTCACAAGTAGTTTAGGAAAACCTCTCTACCTGCCCCAAAGATTATTAGGCTTGTAAAATATCATCATGCATGCCTACATTAGATTCTAAGAATTGTGGAGATATTATTAGTAACCCACATTTGACATAGGTATGTTTCTGCTTTTGGGATGTGGGCAAAATTTGATACATCTCTAAAGACTGTGTAAATCAAGTTGTATGTTTAATATGCTGGGGCTGCTTTGTAATTAAAAAGATCTCAAGGAAATGCATTTGTTAAATGAAATAGTCTGTGAAATAAATAATAATCTCTTAATTTGTGTTTTGCACATATTAGAACTATTTTACATACTAAGTTTAAGTGAGACAGTCTTACAGCTTTCAAGGATCCACGTACATATGCACAAAAGTACATTGCCTTGTCACAATGGCATACATTGATTGACCCTTTTCACTTATCTTCTTCCAAACCACATGAGTGGGAAAGAAGTAGTAAAAGTGCCATTAGAATAGTTGTAGGCGTGGGAAAGACACATTGGAATGTGTGGTGGGAAAAATGTCACGTGTACTTCCCCATTCCATTTGTTCCCTTGCTCACCCTTCCCCTAGTCTCTCTCTTTTGCACCATGTTTTGTCATGGGATTTAGGACATACCATACACAAGTGGAGTTAGTTGCAACTAAAGCTGCTGAAATTATGCTTGTAGATCTTCTCCGTGTCTCTTTCCTAATTATAAAAATAAACACAGACTAAAATTTAGGGGCCAACAAATATGTTAAATGTCCTAACTTTATTTAAAAACCATAGGAAAGTCAGGGTATTCTGGTTGTATGAATGATACAAATTAAACATATGGTTTTCAAAATGCTAAAATAAATGACCACACCAAAAATACAATGTCTACACCCCTTAGAGATTTATGTAGATAGATTTTACCAATTGTATTATTTTCTTTGAAGGAGAAAAGTTTAAAAATCTCACTAAAACCTCTAGGTGTCTTGGAACTGATTGATTTAGCACACTCTTTCTTAAGCTTCCATGCCTAGATTTAACTTTCCCTCATATCTTCACAATTCTTTTAGGATTTCATCAACAGTTCTGAAGTTCTGGAATTTCATCCTGTCCTTTTAATGCCCTAATTTGTCATTCAGTATTATAGCCATACTCATCTCCTAAGCCACCATGGCAACTGCTCCTTTCGTCTATGTCAACTATGTAAAAGCATTCTCGGTACAAAGCAGATTTTCAAACTCCAGAGTTATAATTCTGTGTTAGTTTTACTTTTTAGAATGTTGAATCCATGCTTCAATTCTATTTGGAAATAACAAATCCCTAACACTTTGTTTCGTGCTACTGATTCCATCCTCTTCTGTCTCCTGTGGGATCATTTTCTATCTATCATTCTCACTTTTATTCTAAAAACATGTCCTTTAAGCTTTTATTCTAAAAACAAGTAAACATTTTTATTCTAAAAACACTATTCTAAAAACATGTTCTTCCAGCCAGCCCCTACAAATTAATCCACATCATTACTGCTTTTTTTATTGTATAGTGTTTTAAGTTATCAGTATTTTTTGTTGCTTCCACTTTTCACTTCTTATAAATTAGGACTCAGCTCTCCTTTTGGTTCAGTCCTCTCCAATGTGAAAATAACATTTCATTTGTTTTTCTTCATTTCTTAGCCATACCCAATCAAGCATTTCTTGTTGGGAAATGGTCCTCTCTTTGACTTTAGAACAAACAGCTAACGCCATTTTTATATGTACTTTGAGTGCTTTGTCAATACTACACACTGGACTAAAGGATTTTACACATTTTTGCTCACATAATATTCCATTAGCTATCCCTATTTCACAGATGAAGAAACTGATTACCTTCCCAAGACACCCAGTGGCAGAAGAATGGGCTGGTTCCAGAGACTACTCTACAATTATCCTGTCTTTCAGGTTAGCTTCTGGGCTATCTTCATTGACCACTCTTGTGCTAATCTTTATATATGTATTTGAAAGGTTATATATTTCACAATTACAAAAAGTCCATCAATGCATTCTTTTAAGACTTACAGATAACAAAGAAATATGTAGAATGAAAAATAAAAGTTCTCTATTATCTCCCTGGACCAATTTCAATGTCAGCCCAAGAGAAAAGTTTGTTCTGTGTTCTTCCAAACTGCTTTGTATGCATTTACTATTTCCATGTATTAAGTTTTAAAAAATTATTTCCAAAAATGGGATAATATGGTGTATTTTTCCATGGGTCAGGCTCTCTTCACTCAATATTGTGCTTGGGAATTAGGGAGTTGAGTTCTTTTATTTCAGCAATACAGATCTGGATCATTTTATTTAATGACAGTATAAGAATCCATAAGATGGAACTATTATGTTGATTAGCTTTTAGGCTGTTTTCTATTTTTTGTTATTATAAAAATGATGCTATGAATATTCTTGTACAAATATCTTTATGAACAAGCAAATCTTTCTGTAAAAATATTCCTACAGACTGATTTGTCAGGTCAACAGGGAATGATCACTTGTTATGTAAGTACTGACAAATTCCTTCCAAAAAGTCTGCACCAGTTCAGAGTCCATCAACAGTGTATCAGAGACCTCATTGTTTTACAGGTTTTTGATCACTTGATGTAACCAGTAATGTTTGCGCATCTGATGGGAAAATGGTTTTCTTATTTTAGCTTACAATTCCTTGATTGTAAATGAGTTTAAGCCTATTTTATGTTTCTTGTCTTTTCATAGTATAGACCATTGAAATAAGTATTTCTTTTGTCATTTCCTTTAACATTAGTTAAAAATTATCATTCTTAGTGTGCTTATTATACTTGTTACCGCTATTTCATATTGTTTTATT
This sequence comes from Nyctereutes procyonoides, assembly GCF_905146905.1. Classification (NCBI taxonomy): domain Eukaryota; kingdom Metazoa; phylum Chordata; class Mammalia; order Carnivora; family Canidae; genus Nyctereutes; species Nyctereutes procyonoides. The sequence goes on from NW_026575148.1 coordinate 76,498, forward strand.
CAAATGTGTTTTCCTTCCTCTCCTCCTATGTAGAATATTCCCACTAGCCCCTTGAATTAAAAGTTTAATTTGTTATTAACATACCTTGTTTTCTATTAAAGACATTAAAAGCTTCTGAATTTTCTTTTTAATTCTATCTTGGCACATTTTATCCTGTTTAGTATAATATAGTCCCTTCTCATTGCTACTCACTTCTGCATGTTACATATTTTCAGTTTTAATTTCCACTTTTACCTAAGACTTGCTTAGCAGAGTGTTTACATTCTTTCCAAGAAGATACATAAAATACTTTGTATACAACATGTAGGCATATCTATGTTTTTGTAAATGAACCCATATTTATTTACAGCTTATTTATTATTTGGTTTTAACTCTTTTCAGGATGCATTCTAAAATTATTTTGTCACTTAAATGTTACTTGGATGCTTTGTTTTGGTAACAATAATTATATTCTGAATATGTGTCTCCTCAAAATATCTACTCATCAAAGTCTGCATTATGTTATACACATGGTGAAAGAGGCTTAGCAAGAAAGGAAGGTAGAAATAGGCAGTGGTGTACCTAGTTATCTGGGCTGTAAAATAGATAACTTTAAAATACTTTTCCTTCTTTAAGAGTATTTTCAGTAACAATCATACAAACGATGTATTTCACAGACATTCATATATGTGTTTTTCACATCTATAAAATTCTTACTTCCTCAACAAAAATGTTATACCTCTTTGTACTATTTTTAAACATTTTAAGTACAAATAAAAATTCCATGTGATCACATAGAATGACAGAATTGAAGTAACTGAAGTTCTGTTTGTCTTTACAATCATTGAATTATCATTGATTACTTTGAGTTTACTCTGAAGGCTGGAGTATGTGGTACCTTAGGGGATGAAGATGCCAACAAGGCTGGAAATAAGCCAAAGATTTGTAACCTTAGGAAAACTCTTGCAACAAATATGTGTAGCTGAATTTACATCTATATAGGATATATAATTGGGAGTCCCTGTATTAACATCCAAGGAGAATGGAGTATTTTTAAGAGGATACATAATACATCTGTGCTGATTTGAAATGTACATACAAATTATTAAAACTCAGCCATAACTGTGACAGATTTTAGAACATACACAAAGTATTTGGGGGGGAGGGGGAAGAAAATCTTATCACTAACATTGTTTTAAGATGGCTGCAGCATGGTGATAAGAAAAAACAAAATAAAATATCACTGAGGTTTAAAAAAAAATCCACCTCAATAGGTTTTGTTACTGCTTGAATTCTCTACAGAAACCATGCCCTTTATAGGCAAACCTCATTTTATAGCACTTTGTTTTATTTTGCTTTACAGACATTGCAGTTTGTGTTTACAAATTGAAGGTTTGTGGAATCCTGCATTAAGCAAGTCTATCAATGCCATTTTCCCAACAGTATTTGCTTACTTTGTATCTATTTTGGTAATACTCTCAATATTTCAAACTTGTTCATCATTATTTACTATGCTTATCTGTGATTAGTAATCTCTGATGTTACTATTGTAAATGCTTTGGAGGCACCTTGAACCATGCCCATGTCAGATGGAAAATCTAACTGAATAATGTTTTGTGTTCTGATTGCCCCACCAACTGGCTATTCCTCCCTCATTCCCTCTCCTAAGGCCTCCTTATTCCCAGAGTCACAAAAATATTGAAATTAGGACAGCAAATAACCACATAATGGCCTCTAAGTATTCAGGTGAAAAGAAGAGTGACACATCTCTCACTTTTAATCAAAAGCTAGAAACGATTAAGCCTAGTGAGGAAGGCATGTCAAAAGCCAATATGGGCTGATAGCTAGGCCTCTTAGAATAAGAAGAAAGTTTTAGTCATTGGATAGAACGCCAAACCTGCCACAATACTCCCTTAAACTAAAGCTTAACCCAGAACAAGGCTCCAATTCTCTTCATTTCTATGAAGGCAGAAAGAGGCGAGGAAGCTGTAGAAGAAAAGTTTGGTGCTAGCAGAGACTGGTTCAAAAGTTTAATGAAAGAAGTTGTCTCTATAACACAAGTACAAGGTAAAGCAGCAAGTACTAATGCAAAAGCTGCTGCAGTTATCAAGAAGATCTAGCTAAGATAGTCCATGAATGTGACTACATACAATAAGAGATTTCTGATGTAGAGGAAACAGCATTCCTTATGTTGGAAGAAGATGCCATTTAGATCTTTCATAGCTAAAGAGGAGAAGTCAACACCTGAATTCAAAGCTTAAAGTGACAGATTGACTCTCTTGTGAGGGGCTAATGTAGCTAATGCAAACTTAACTTAAAGCCAGTCCTCATTTACCATTCTGAAAATCCCAAAGTGCCAAAGAGTTATGCTAAATCTACTCTGGCTGTGCTCTATAAATGGAACAACAAAGCCTGGATGACAGCACATCTGTTTACAACATGATTTACTGAATATTTTAAGTCCACTGTAGAGACCTACTGCTGAGGAAAAAAAAAGATTTCCTTCAAACTATTACTGTTCACTGACAATGCACTTCATCACCCAAGAGCTCTGATTAAGATATACAATGAGATTAATGTTGTTTTCATGCCTGCTAACACAACATCCATTCTGCAGCCCATGGATCATAGAGTCATTTCAACTTTCAAGTCTCATTATTTAAGAAATACATCTCATAAGGTTATAGCTGCCCTAAAGAGTGATTCTTCTGATGGCTCTTAGCAAAGTAAATTGAAAATCTACTGGAAAGGATTCACCATTTTAGATGCCATTGAGAACATTTATGATTCATGAGAAGAGATAAAAATACCCACATTAACAAGAGTTTGAAAGGATAGGTTACTCTTTCTGTGGGTTGTCTTTTCACCTTCTTAGTAGTGTTTTTTGAAGCACATTTTTTTCTTTTTCTTTTTGATAAAGTGAAATTTATCCAGTTTTTCTTTGGTTAGTAGTGGTTTGCATGTCATACATAAGAAACCAGTGTCTAATCCAAGGTTACTATCATATACATGTATGTTTTCTTCTAATAGTTGTATTGTTTTTGCTCTTCCATACAGATCTTTGACCCATTTTAAATAAAATAATATATATGGTATAAAGTAGGGATCTAAATTCATTCTTTTTCATGTATATACCCAATTTTCAAGCAAACTTACTGAAAAGATTTTTCTTTTCCCCCATTGAATTGCCTTGGTATCCTTGTCTAAAATCTGTTGACTAGAGATACATGTATTTCTGGAATCTTAGTTCTAACCCATTAATTTGCATGTTGATTATTATGACAGTATGATTCAGTGTCATTCTAGCTTTATGGTGAGTCTTGAAACTGGAACATTTAAGTCCTCCAACATTGTTCTTCTTTTAAAAGACTTCTTTGGCTTTTCTGGGCCTCTTACATTTTCATATGAATTTTAGAACCAGTTTGCCAATTTCTACCAAAAAATTCTACTGGAATTTTGATGGAAATTGCACTATGCACATCAATTTAGAGATTACTGACATCTCAATAGAGTTTTCCAATACATCAACATAAGAAGTCTTTTCATTTGAGTCTTTAATTTCTTTCTACATTATCTTGTAGTTTGCAGTGTACAAGTTTTGAACTTCTTTTGTCAAATTTCTGTTTTATTATTTTTGATACTATTACAAATGAATTGTTTTCTTAATTTCATTTTCATATCGTTCATTGCAAGTATATAGAATAAGCAACACAGGAACATCTCTGGTGAAAAATTGGTTTCTAAATTTGACTTTCTTAAGATAAATAACTAGAATGGCAATTATTGAGCCAGTGGGCATGCAACTTCTCCAGTAGTTCTTGAAATCGACATATTCTAGCCAACATATACTACTATAAAATATTTGGTAATGTGGTAACTGTCTAAAGAATGTTATCTATTTCTTTTAAACTTTTTTTTGTAAGCAAAATTAAACTTCTCACATATTTTAGCTTTTAAAAATTTTCTCTTGCTTATTTATATATAGTAAGCTTATTGTTTTCTAATTTTATAAGTTGGTTTTAATTTTGTAATAGTTTTTTAATTGATCTTTCAATCTTTGCCACCTACGAAGCTATTTTCAACTTAGTCATTAAAGAGATCCTATTAAAATGTAGCTCAGTTCTTTACTTAAAATCCTCCACTGCTTTCTAATTTCACTCAGAGTAAAGCCCTAAACATGGCCTACATGATTTGACCCCATATGCTTTCTGATCTAATTCCTATTACTTTCCTGTTCTGAATTTTTTCCCTTTCAGTTGCCCTAGTTTTGTTTTTTCAGACCTGTTAGGGTATCTGCATAGCTCAGGGACTTAGTGCCCTCTGCCTGGAATGCTCCTTCCTACCTAGAGAAGAGGTATAGCTCTTCATTTATTTATATCTCTAATATTATTTGTAAAGTTTTCTTCATAAAGATTTTATTCATTTTGTTGTTCCTTAGATATTTATTACTTGCAACAGGAGTTGTTGCTATTGGTAAGCTTTTACTCTATTATATTTTCTTTTATTTCATTTGTATTATATGGAAAAAATTTATGCGTTTATCTTGTCTTTAGACTAGCTTTGAATTCAATTAATCCAATTGTAAATGATTTTAAGTTTTTTAGTATGTATTCAAATGATATGCAAATATTTTGCTTCATCTTTTCCAGTACTATATTTCTTATTTTTGTTTTCTATTTTATTGTATTATAAAAACTTTCAGAATAAAATTGAAAATGATTGGAGTGGGGCTGGAAGTTCTCTCTCTTCTTAGAAAGCAGAAAGACAGCACTTACTTCTGCTATAACAAGAAATCAGCAGATAAACCTACTATAAAGATTTTCTTTAAAACAATTATAAATACAGACAACACTGAAAGAACCAAACACCAGTGAGAAGAACCCTTCCTAGGCGATGAAGGGATTAAGAATGCTATACATTTGAGACCAGATGCTGAGGTTGGGGTTGGATAGGCAGAGAAGTGACTGCTGTGAGAGATCAGTCTTTGCTGGGATGAGGTGAAATTAGTCAAACTTTTGATAAAACTATGGGCTGACATGCTGGATTAAAATATAGTGGAGCCCCACGGACAAACATAATCCTCTCTGCTCAAAATTTTGCAGTGACCATTTTTTTGAGATAGTAGGGCTAAGGAACAGGATGAGAAAGCAAACAGGATGATATCTGGTGGTCTCATAGTTGCTGCCTTACAGCTCACTCAGAATCTTCACTCTCATTGCTTCAAGATCTCAAATACCAGGCAGTAGAACTACAACAATAGAGTCAATACTCTCCCTCTAACTAGTGTCTCACTCTTGAGACTAAGAGAAAAACTTCCCATACTTTTGCAGTTTCTCTTCCAGTAGTAGTAGCTGATAATGTCAATGAGGATCCTGAACCAGAAATTGACTATCCTTAATGACTGTCTTTAAATTAACTGGCTTGTTTTTCTGAAGGAACTCATGAGGCTTAAGTTGAATTTCAAGGAATAAAGTAAATACAGCATCATGTGCTCAGCAATAAAACTAATCTATAACCAGGGCTCAGAATGTGTTTTATTTTAACTTTCACTTTAATTTCCTAATAGACAATAAATTTGCCAGTGTTTTAGGCCTGGTTTCCAGGAAGCAGATCTAAAAACAGGCATTCCTGTATATGTAATTTATTAGGAAGTGCTTTCAGAGAAAGGACAGTGACAGAAACGGGACAGAGTGGTCTGGAGTCTGGCTTCTGTCTGATACCATGGAAGCCAGAGAACAAAACATTGAGATCATCCCATCATGAGGCAAGGAGGTGGCTTCCTGGATCTCTGTCAGTTTTCCATCATAGATGGCATTCTCTGTTCTAAGATTATCAAGAATAGTATAGGTTCTAGTTTTAATAATTTCAGTTTTCCTTTCTATTTTTACAGTTAAATTTGTGATCCAACTGGTATTTATTTCCATGTGGGGTATGGAATCTCCCTAACATTTTCCCTAAATTGTTTATTAAGTTACCAATCTCTTCACACACTGATTTATAATTCAGCTTTCATTGTATATTAAATTTGCATATATATTTGAATCTCTTTCTGGATTTTTAAAATGTCTTCTATTCATAATCCAATATTACAGTGTTTCTACTTATATAGTTTTATAATATAATTTCATATTTAGTATGCCTAATTCTCCCTTATTAGTATTTTTTTCTTCACAATTTCCCAGCCTATTCTCACTCATTTATTTTTCCATATGAAAGAACTTAAGATTAGTCTGTCTACACAGAAAAAAATCTTTGTCTTTATTTTTATTAGGATTTTGGTATGCTTATATATTTACCTATAAGAAGTAGAAACACTGTGATATTGAATTTTCCTATGTATGATCATGTAATGTTGTACTATTTGTCCACATATTATTTTCCTGACTGTAGCAGCCTTTGACAGTGTTTTATATAGCTCTTGCTCATTTCATATTGTAGCCTCAACTTACATATTATGGTTTGTAGTATAAATAAAACCAAGGACTTATTAATTATGTATCTATCCATCTCTCTGAAATCTTTTGTAATAGTACAAGCAGTTCTATTACATTTCCCAAGATGCAATTATATTACCTACAAACAATGACACTCTACCATTTCTGATTCTTACACTGATAATTTTTTCCTCTTTTATAAATACGTCAACTAGTTTCTGCAGAGAAATGTTAAGTACTTGTTATCCTACTGTCCATCTTTGCCTTAATTCTGACTTTTATAGCCATGCTTTAGTGTTTTCATCAAGTGTGATATGCTCAGACATTTAATTAGTTCCTCCTTTAAATTCTTTATGCAGAGCCAAGGGACTTTCTCACCAAGTTTGTCCAAAGCTGTTCATCAGAAGACCAGTTTTCACTATCTTTCTTTGATTTATTTACTTTATCAAACACAGGGCTCACTGGCTCCCATGGATTCCTCTCTTCTAAAAGAAAAAAAAAAGGCTTTTTATTTTTTCTAAAGATGCAGCATCTGCTTTAGCAGTAATCTGCGAAAGTCAACTGGCCATATGCCCTGGGAATGCCACTGCCTCACCCCCAGCTTCGATGATGCACCTACCTACACAGAGTGGATTTGGATTCTCCTGCCGCTGACATACTTAGTGTGGAAACTGGCATCCACAACAGCACTGCAACGGGCCAGTAATGAGACCTGAACATTCAGGTCTATGTATTGAACTTTAATGATTGGGAAACAGAAGAATGGTATAGCTGGCAGGTACATTTTGCTCCATCTCTTTTCCCACAGAGAACTTCAAGGTACAGTTTGTCCTTGCAGCCTCTCTAGAGAGGCCCTGAATATTCAATTAATGCATATGCCACATGACTTGCTAGTTTCCTAGTCATTCTTGTGAAGCATTTTTCAGCATTATTCTGCTTCCCTTTACAAAGTTTCTCATCTTTTCTTGCTCTGCTCCCCTTTTTTCTGATCCCTGCACCTCTGCAAGGACTTCCCAAATAATATATTAGCACTTTTCACCTTGTCTCAGGTTTTGCTTTCTCAGGAACCTAGATAAAATACTCCTCTTAATGCATATTTACTCCTAAACCACACTTGTTAAGATATAAAAGTTTTCCTGTTATTGTCTCTTTTGCCTAGGGAGATGATTTAGTAATTCTAGAAAACAAAATATTTTTTTCTTTCCAGGTCATAAGTGGCAAAACTATGTCTTCACTCTGCCAGGGTTCTATCAGAAAGGCAGAACCATCAGGAATACCATAGAATAAGGGATTTATAATAGGGATATAAATAGCAGGAACTGTAAAAAAAAAAAAAGCCTTATTTGGCTGTTTCTTCTGTATGTGATACTGAGTCTGAGTGCACGTGGCAGACTAGTGGGGAGATAATGAAAAGTTAGGGGGCAGCATGAACAACTGAAAACCATGAGGAACAAGCTAAAACCTGCATCCATCATTCACAGAACTCCCTGGCCTCCCTTCATCTCAAAGACTTTGATTTGGCTTCTGTGGATGACCTGCTGGAGAAGCTGTTGTTTTCCTATACCTGGCCCAGACTTGGAAAAACAGAGAAAAGATTTAGCAGCAGCTGGAGAAGCTGTGTGCTTTGTGAAAACTTCTGTGGGCTCCAAACTGGGTCTCTGTGCATTGACCTTCAGACGGTAAACCATGACTATTTCTTCACTTCTGCCTTCTAGATATCAAGCAGGTTTCTGTTGTGGCAACTTTAACTGGAAATTTTCAGTGAATTGATTCCTGCCAAATGTAGTTTAGTTTAGCCAAGTTTACACATCATAAAGCCAACTAACATGAAGTACCTATCTGGTGTATAAAATGAAACATGCTAATCTTCTCTACAGAAAGAATACAACGTCCCATTATCCAGCTTTGGGTGATATTTATTCTTTATCCAGCTACCCCCCCTTTGATAACTTTTTACTTAAACATGGACATGTAAAGTTGACTACTACAAACTTATGTTGGATAATTAAGAGATGAGAAAACATAGGTAATAATTAATAAAGATATTAATATCATGACACAAAAGGAATATTTATAACTATTACAGTCCTCGTTATTCCTACTGGTTACATCATTATGGTGATTTATAACATCATTCGCTCGCTACCTATATCATATTCCCTTGGCCCTTAATAAGCATATCAGCTAATCATGGTTTCTTACCTGGTAGGGTGACAAAATTTTCATTCCTGAATGGTCTGGACCATTAGTAATCCTTCCTATTGGGTTGTTTTAGTTTTCCATTGACTTTAATTACAGGTCAGGAAGGTAATCTTTTACAGTTTTTTTAAAAAGATGTTATTTATTTATTCATGAGAGACACACAGAGGCAGAAACACAGGCAGAGGGAGAAGTAGGCTCCCTGTGGGGATGTGGGTCTTAATGCCAGGGCCCCGGGATCACGCCCTGAGCTGAAGGCAGATGCTCAATCACTGAGCCACTATCCAGGCATCCCAGGAAAGTTTTTTTTTTTAAGATTAATTTATTTATATAAGAGAGAATGAGCATGAGGAGGGGAAGGGGCAGAGGGAGAGAACATGCAAGCAGACTCTCTCTCTCTCTCTCTGAGCATGGAGCCCAACTTGGGGCTCAATCCTATGAACCATAAGATCAGGACCTGAGCCCATCCAAGAGTCAGACACTTAACAGGCTGAGTCACCCAGGTGTCCCAGGTCAGGAGAGTATTAAGAGGTACCTTGGGGAATCTCACATATTCCAGATATACTCCTTCCTACCCTCATTGTATAATAACTATCCAATTTCCCCTTGGTTATCAAGATAGAATAAATTTAACCAAGTTGGTAAAAGACCTGTACTCTGAAAACTGTATGACACTGATTAAAGAAACTAACAATGATACAAATAAATGGAAAGATATACTATTCTCATGGAGTGGAAGAATTAATATTGTTAAAATGTCTATACTACTCAAAACAATCTACAGATGCAATGCAATCCCTATCAAAATATCAATAGTATTTTTTCACAAAACTAGGACAAATCATCCTAAAATTCATATGGAAATACAAAAGGCCTCAAACAGAAAGCAATTTTGAGAAAAAAGAAGTTATCACAATATCAAATTATAAGATATACCACAGTCTAGAGTAATCAAAGCAGTATGGTACTGGCATAAAGACAGACATGTTGATCAACAGAACAGAATAGAGGGCCAGAAATAAGCCCATGTTTATATTAATAATTAATCTATGACAAATAAGACAGGCATATATAGTGGGGAAAAGGTAAGTTTCTAACATCATACACAAAAATAAAATCAAAATGGATTAAAAACCTAAATGTGAAGCTTGAAACCATAAAAATCCTAGAAGAAAACAGGCAATAATTTTTTGGATATAGGTCTTAGCAAGTTCTTTTTATGTTTTCTCAGGCAAGGACAATATTTGCAAAAACAAACAATTGGGACAACATTAAACTAAAAAGCTTTTGCACAGTGAAGGAAATAATCGACAAAACAGAAAGGCAACCTACAGAATGGAGATGATATTTGCAAATGATATAACTGATAAGAGGTTAATATCCAATATGTATATAGAACTTCTACAACTCAACACTAAAATATTAAGAATATGATTTTAAAATGGTCAGAGTACCTGAACATTTTTCCAAAAAAGACCTACAGATGGCCAATAGACATATGAAAAGATGCTCAACCTCACTAATCATCAGGGAAATGCAAAGCCAAACCACTGTGAGATAGCATCTTACACCTGTCAGAATGGCTGATCTGAAAAAGAAAAAAACAAACAAGTGTTGGCTTGGATGTGGAGGAAAGAGAACCCTCAAGCACTGTTGGTGGGAATGTAAATTGGTGCATCCATTATGGAAAACAGTATGGAGTTTCCTCAAAAACTTAAAAATAGAAATACCATACAATCCAGCAATTCTATTTATCTGAACAAAAAAATACCAATCCAAAGGTATGCACCTCTATGTTAACTGCAGTGTTTACAATTGCCAAGATATGGAAGCAACTTAGGTGACCCTTGATAGATAAATGGATAAAAAGGTGTTGTGCATATATGTACAATGAATAATATCTCATCCATTAAAGAGTAAAATCTAAAAAACAGTGAAATATTGCCATTAGAGGCAACATGGATAGATCTAGAAGGTGTTATACCAAGTAAAATAAGTGAGGAAATGAAAAACAAACACTACATAATTTCACTTATATGTGAAATCTAGAAAACAAAACAAATGAACAAACAAAACAGAAGCAGACTCAGATACAGAGAACTGATAGTTTCCAGAGGGTAAGAGATTGGGTATAGGTGAAATAGGTGAAGGGGATTAAGAGTTACCAACTTCCAGTTATAAATAAGTTGTGGGGACGTAATATACAACATAGGGAATATAGTCAGTAACATTATAGTAGCTTTGTATGGTGACAGATGGTAACTACATTTATGGTGAGCATTTCATAATGTATATAAATGTCTAATCACTATTTTGTATAGATAAAACTAAAATAATATTGTATTTCGACTACACTTCAATAAAAAAGATAAATCACCATAGCCAATGATGAAGTCCTCTATTTCACCTGTTAATTTATTAGAACAAACACCTAAGGTAGTCATATGGCAGTCTCGGCTCACAGTTAAACATTGCTATGTACTCTGCTTGAAGCATTCCTTCTTTGAGAGTGAAGATTTCTAAACTAGCAGAGCCTAAATTTGTAAAAATGAGAAACAGAAATGTTGCTAATTTATAACTAACAGTGAAGTGATATAAGTTAATCCCATTTGTTTTTGGCTTCTAGACCCATAAATCCTGACTCTTGGAGAAACAACATCACATACTGATCATGGATTTAAAGTATATGCCGTATCTTGAGGACACTGTCCCAGTACGGCAAGATGTTGCCACCCAACTAGTTCCTAACTGTCTTCAATATGTCATTCCCCTGTTTTATCAAATTGGCTGCTTTAGAGACATGATAAAACTAGTGAATACCATAAGCATGGACACATTCCTACACTTTATTTAAAATCAAATAAGATCCTAGGTCAAAAATGCTGCTGTGAAAAATCCTATGATGGATGAGACATTTTGTAAGTTGAGAGATGGTTTTGACAGAAGCGTTGCAGTCAGAGCAGGCAAGTATATTGTCAATGTCTATTGCTCCTTTCATAATAGAAGCAGTTCAATTTGATCAACCTGCTATTGAGTAGCTGTTTCTTTTGCAGAATCATGTCACATTAAGGGTTGGTCTGTAATTTTGAAGGATCAGGTACTCAGTACTTGGCTATTGCCAGATGTGTCTTGGTAAGTGTATCCTCCCTACATGCTGCCCTGGTCACTTTCTTCACGAGACCATTGAGCAATTAAGTGGCTACAGAGGGATGTTGACTGAAGTCCTCATTGGATAGGCTTCCAACTGATCTTAAAATCTTCCCCTGAGAGGGTCATCACCTGGTAAGCACTCACATGGGATACACAGATCTTCATACCCTGAGCCCACTCAGAGAGATTTTCTTATAGTTTTCTTACCATAGAAGTCTCTGACCATCTATTTAAATTGTTAGTTACAACTCGTGCATTGGTATAGAACTGTATATGCAGCTATCCCCTTTTCAGCAAAACAAACTCCTAGGTGCACCTCTTATAGTCAGCCTCCTGAAAGGAGTTCCCTTTATTAGCGTCCTTCAGAGGAACTCTGGATTGGGGTTATAACGCTACAGCTGCAGTCTTCCAGATGATATCTGCATAGGATGAAGAACCATCTCTACACACAAGGACAGAGATTTTTCTTCCTCAGTTTGAACATCGTTGTACATCTTTGTTGGAAATTCAGGTTTTTCTCTTTTAAGTTGGTTGTTCATATCCAGTGTCCATTCTTCATTGGTGATCTCTGAATAGTGACCCACATGTTCATATTGATTCTCTCTTTCTCTGTCAATGGCTCTTAAAATGTTGATCATCTGGTTGTCAGAGTATTTATGAATGAAAGATTAATATGTTTCTTTACATTTAAGTAAGTTTTTTCCTTCAATAGTCATTACATTTTAGGGGGTAGATAGATGGAGGTTAATTATGTTTTATGTGGACAGGCAAGATTTCCTGTGAATGCGTGCAGAGCAGTCAGGCTAGCAGTCCTCCTAACTGCAGAAATAAATGGGACTTTATTCTGGGTGTGAATAGCTTTAGAGTATCTGACATCTGAGTGGATCTGACTTTTTTCTTTTTTCTTCAGTGTGTCACTGAAGGAGTAGGTTTTTTTTTTTTTTAAAATTACCGCTGTCCCCAATATCCTTTGTACATCTTTCCCCATAAAGACTACCCACTGTCTTGAGAGAATAGCTGTTAGGTTTTATCCTATGTCTAAGCTCTACCCTTGCCGCCACTTGTGATCATACTCTGTACACATAGTAAGTAGAAATGGGAAAAAGGACTTTACTGACTTAACTGAACTGAAACCAGCTCTCCAATTAATAATGCTATGGTTGCTCCTGCTGTTTTGATTTGTTGACTTTGAGTGGGGAGCGTATCTGTGACTCCCTTTGGAAGGGCCCATCTTAACCCTGGACAAACATCCTATATTTGAGGCTTGATATAGTAGTTTATAAGGATCAAGATACTTTTATTTGAATAAAGTCAGCATTAAAACAAATCCTAGATAAAAATGACTCTGGATCAATTACATTTGTATATGGTTAAAGAAGATATAAATATTTTATATAAACATAATAGCACCTTAGCCACTTACTTTTGGTATAACTTGTGCAAGTTTGGTAGCCTTTAAGTTCCTCAGGTTTGCCTTTTATAATGTTTATAGTGTTGTCAAATTAGTTGACATATATAAAAAGTAATTAGACTCATTCCTAGCGGAGGCATGCTCTAAATTATTTTCTCATATTTTTCATATTGTACAAATATCTTTGTGTTTGTCACGATTTATACAGATGCAGCCTTGACATTTAAAAAATAATGTTCTGATTTTGGAGCTAGGGAAGATGGCAGACTAGGAGGATCCTGAGCTCACCTCAACCCATGGACACACTGAAGCAACAACTTTATCTATGCAACTAACCTGTGAATACAATCTGAAGACTGGTGAAACAGATCTTCCACTGCTAACTGTGGTCAGAAAGTCACATCAAAAGGGGTAGGAGGAGCAGAGACATGGTCAAGAACCAATTCCTCAGGGTAACTAACCACAAATGTGAGGGACATCATAAACAGAGAGGAGTGAGGAATCAGACCCCACATTAGACATCCTTAGCCCCAGGGATCCACACCAGAAAGATAGTCTCCATAATATCTGGCTTTGAAAACCAATGGGACTTCACGCTGGGAGTTCTAAAAATAAGCAGGGTTTAACTCTGGGAGCCTTAAAAACCAGCAGGCTTAACTCCAGTTGAGTCAAAGAGAGATAGGTAATGCTCCCTACCCTCAGAGAGAGAGAGAGAGAGAGAGAGAGAGAGAGAGAGAGAGCGCATACTAATTAACCTGGCCTAAGACAGCACAGAAGCAACAGTTTGAAAAGTGCCTAGGGCGTATGTGTAGATTTACTGACTAATCTTAAAATATATGCTGGAGAGAGAGACACATAGATTAGTCTGGGAACAAAAGGGATAGTAGTGTCATTTCTCTGGAAGCTTGCAGGAGTCACCTATAACACTCTCAATCTACTTTGCTAGCACTGCATGCCTTATCCTGGCGTTCCTGTAAGGACCCACCCCATCCAACCTGCCCACCTAAGCAGGCAAACCCCCAAACAGTACCTACCCTCCCACATTCAGCAGGCAGACCTGACTGAGACTGGTGCAAACCCAAACTGACTCCTATAGCCAGGTGTCTTAGCTGGTTGTGCAGGGAGAAAGCCTTTTCTTTCGATACACCTGTAGCTGTGGCAAGGGACTCATTGCAGACAGCTAGGCTGAATGCCAACCCACCCACCAACAAGCCCAGGGCTACTGTAAACCAGACTCTCAACAGTGTGGGAAGGAAATCCTGCCCAGTGCACCCACAACAGGTAGAACAGGTCATTGGAACCAGCTGGGCTGAAAGCAATTCCATCTGAGCCACAACAGAAGGATGCATGCAGTCCACACAGGATACTCCTGAAGTGCCTGGTTCTGGTTACCAGGGAGGAAATTGCTCTATAGGGCACCACAGGATCCCTTCTACACAAGACCAATACTATCAAGGCCAGATGCACCTGACCTCCTTAATACATAGAAACCAGCAGGAGTTAGATTAAATGAGAAAAAAATAATTTTTCAGAAATGAAATTATAAGACAAAATCACAGTAAAAGAGCTAAAATGAAACTCAGGTAAGCAAATGCATGATAAAGAATTCAAAGTGATGGTTATAAGGATACTCACTGGACTTAAGAAAGTGGATGCACTCAGTGAGAACTTCAATGAAAGAAAATATCAAAAAGAACCAGTTCAAGCAAAAAAAAAAAAAAAAAAAGAACCAGTTAAAGCTGAAGAATTCAGTGACTAAAATAAAACATATATAAAGGCAACCAACAGGAGTTTAAGGATGCAGAAGAAGGGATCAGTAATCCAAAAGACAGCATAATTGAAAGCAACCAAATTGAACAGCAAAAAGAAAAAAAGAATGAAAAAGGGGAATAGGTTAAGGGAATTCAGTGATACCATAAAATGTAATAACATTTGCATTATAGGGATCCCATAAAGAGAAGAAAGGGAGAAGGGGCAGAAAAATATTTGAAAAAAAATAGCAGAAAGATTCCCTAATCTGGGGAAGGAGACAGACATCCAATTTCAAGAAGTACAGCACTCCTAACAAGATGATCAGAAGGAAATCCATATCAAGACATGTACTTTAAAAAAATTTTTTTTAAGATTTTATTATTCATGAGAGACACAGAGAGAGAGAGAGGCAGAGACACAGGCAGAGGGAGAAGCAGGCTCCATGCAGGGAGCCCGATGTGGGACTCGATCCCAGGATCTGGGATCATGACCTGAGCCGAAGGCAGATGCTCAACTGCTGAGCCACCCAGGCGTCCCCAAGACATGTACTTGATAAAAAGTAAGGATAAAGAGATAATTTTAAAATTAGCAATAGAAAACAGTTATGTACAGAGAAAACCTTGTAAGGATTTCAGCTTATTTTTTCACAAAAACTTTGCAGGCCAGAAGGGAGTGGCATGATATATTTAAAGTGCCGAAAGAAAAAAAAACCTACAATCAAGAATACTCTACCAGCAAGAGTCATTCAGAATAGAAAGAGTCTCACAGACAAAAATTAAAGGTATTTATCATTTATCACAATCACATAAATTAGCCTTTGAAGAATTGTTAAAGGGAATTCTATAGTCAAAAACAAAAGGCCACAAGTAGAAGAAAATTATGAAAGGAAAATACAAGTATTTAAAGTAAATGTATAGTATAATTAGTAGATTAATCTATTTGAAAGGCAGCATGATGGTTAAAACACTCAAGTATTAAAATCAATTATAGCTACAAAAATTAGCCAAGGGATATACAAAACGAAAAGATGTAAAATATGACATCATATGCATAAAACATAGAGAGGGGAGTAAAAATTTAGTGCTTTTAAAATGTATTTGAATTTAAGTGACCATTAACTTAATATAGACTGCTACACATATGTTATATATGAACCCCATGGAAACCACAAATCAAAAACTTATAATAGAAGAACAAAAAATAAAAAAGAAATCCAGGCACAACACTGAAGAAACCAACCATACCACAAGGGAAGAGAACAAGAGAAGAAGGAACAGAAAAGAACTAAAGACAACTAGAAAATAATAACAGGTCAATACATACATATCTATAGATAACTGCTTTAACTGTACGTGGACTAAACGTTCCATTCAAAAGACATAGGGCGATTGGACAGATTAAAAAGAAAAGATAAAAGAAAAACAAGACCATCTATACATTACCTACAAGAGACTCACTTCAGACCTAAAAACACAAACTGAATGTGAAGGGATAGAAAAAGGTATACTATGTAAATGGAAGTGGGAAAAAATTAAGGCAGGGTAGCAATATTTATTCTGGACGAAACAGACTTTAAAACAAAGACTGCCACAAGAGGCAAAAAGGGCACTGCATAATGATAAAAGGATCAATCCAACAGATAATATAATAATTATAAGTACCTAGGCACTTAAATAGGAGCACCTAAGTACATAAAGCAAATATTAACAAACTTAAAGAGAGAAACTGACAGTAGTGCAATAGCAGTAACAGACTTTAACATCTCGCTTACATCAGTAGACAGCTCATCCAGGTAGAAAAATCAGTAAGGAAACAATGGCTTTGAATGACACCCTAGATCAGATGGACCTTACAGATATATAGAGAACATTACATTCCCAAACAGCAGAATTATTTTCAAGTGCACATGGAACATTCTCCAGGATAGATCACACTTTAGGCCACACAACAGATCTTAATAAATTTAAGAGGACTGAAGTCATACCATGCATCTTTTCAGACCACAATAGTATGAAACTAGAAATTATAAGGAAAAAAAACCTGTACGGAACACAAACACACTGAAGCTAAACAACCAATAAAACAAAGAAGAAATCAAAGAAGAAATTTAAAAATATGTGGAAGCAAATGATAGAAACAATTCAAAATCTTGGTGACACAGCAAAAGTAGTTCTATAAGGGAATATTATGATACAGGCCTATCTAGAGAAACAAGAGAAATCTCAACAAATCTAATCATACACTTAAAGGAGTTAGAACACTAACAAAGCTTGAATTTAGTAGAAGGAAATAATAAAGACCAGAGCAGAAGTAAAGGAAATAGAGACTATAAAAACAATGGAAAAGATCAATGAAACCAGGAATTCGGTCTTTGAAAAAATAAAACTGATAAAATTTTAGCCAGACTTATGAAGAAAAAAGGGGACTCAAAAATCATAAATCAACTGGGAGAAATTAACAATTGACACTACAAAACTACAAGGATTATGATAATATAAAAAATTACATGCCAACAAATTAACCTAGAAGTGGATAAATTCCAATAAATATACTATATTCATAAACTGAATCATGAAGAAACAGAAAATTTGAACAGCTACAAATTTACTAGTAAATTTATTAGCTACTAGTAACAAATTTGAATTGGTAATCAAAAACTCCCAACAAAAAAAATGTCTAGAACCACCTGGTTTTATAGAGGAATTCCACCGAACTTTCAAAGAAGAGTTAATACCTATTTTAAAAAACTATTCCAAAAAATAGAAGACAAAGGAAAACTTCCAAATTCATTCCATAAGGGCAGCTTTACTGACACCAAAACCAAAGGAACTACAAAAACAAACAAACAAACAAACAAACAAAACCCCAAAAAATTAGACTACAGGCCAGCTTCCCTGATTAACACAGCACAGTGGCAAAAATCCTCAAAATATTATTACACTGAATGCATCAATACATGAAAAGAGTCATTTACCACAATCAAGCAGTATTTATTTCAAGGATGCAACAGTATATCAATATTCTCCAATCAATGTGATACATCACATTAACAAGAGGAAGAATAAAAACGGTAGGATAAGTCAATAAATGCAGAAAAAGCATTTCCAAAAATACAACATCCGTTCCTGATAAAAACTCTCAACAAAATTGGTCTAGAGACTGGAAAGATTGCAGAGGAGCAGGGGCCTCACCCACCCCCACCAGCTCCCGGGGCAACTTTCCACCCCCCTGAGCACCCACGAGCTCCACCTGGGAGGTGAGCAGAGAACTGGGAGCTGCAGCGGGAAGGGCCTTCGCCTCTGACGAGGTCGGAGGCGGAGAAGGAGAAATGAAACAGCGTCGAGGGGGCGGGGCCGAGGAGCCGGGCTGGGAGTGGGGGGAGCTTCGGGCGGGAGAGCCCCCCAGATGCTGGGGCTTTAACGATCCGTCGGATTCTTCCCGGAGGGAAAGTGCACAGCGGGGAGATGGGGGGACCCAGGAGGGGGTGCCGCCTCCAGTCCTGGGGTCACCAGGGGAGGAGGGTGCCGGGGGGAGCGCACCCACCTCGCGGGGTCTCGGTCAAGGGCTGGAGCGCGGCCCTGGGGCCTCGGGGAAAAGTGGGGGGGCTCCGGGCGGAGGGGGCTGAGCCCCGATCCCTGGGGAGTGCTCTGGGTGGAGGGGGCTGAGCCCCAATCCCTGGGGGGGGGCTCCAGGTGGAGGGGGCTGAGCCCCAATCCCTGGGGGAGAGGCAGCCGAATCCAGGGCGCCCAGGGGGACAGAGACGGGATCCAGCAATTCCCCTGGGGCTGGGTGGAGGTGGGGATGGTATGGGACCAGGAAGGCGATGGACAGGGAGTACTCTCCCACCTTTGGTTGCCCCCAGGCTGTGCAGAGCAACACCCCCGCCACCCCAGGAGCACCTAGGCCAGTGCAGACCGGGAGCTGTATTAGTTACTAGCGCGGTGCTGACTCCAGAGGTGGGGAGCTGGCCGCCGTCACTGTTGTTGTTCCTCTGTGTTCCACCTCCTGCTGGGGGCGGAGCAAGGGAACAGTGGCCTCACAGGATAAACAGCTCCCACTGAGCTTGCACCTGGCAGGGGGTGGGGCATCTCCCCCAGGTACACACACCTGAGAATCAGTACAGCAAGCCCCTCCCTCAGAACTGTTGGAAGAATAGAGCAAGTTTATTGAACAAGCAGCGCTGGAAAGCTCCAGGAAGAGGGAAAATAGTATATAGAACTAGAAGGTCTTTTTTTTTTTTTTTTTTTAACGTTAGGACTCATTTTTATATCAGATTAAAAATTTCCAATATTTTTTCTCCTTTCCCACCTTAACTATAATATTTTGCCAACTCTTTGTTTATAAGTTTTTTTCCTTTTTGACTTTCATATTTCTACAATTACATGTCTTTGATATATTTTTCACTTCTGGGTTCCCATTAATGTATTCAATTTAATTTTGGTAGATATAGGAGATAAGGGTTTTTGTTTTGTGGTTTTTCTGTCTCATTTTGTTTTACAATGGTGGAAGTTAGTACCTTCTAACACATGACCAACATACACCCAGAACCAAGTGGAATACCAAACTGGTTCATTCTGTGAGACTATATTCTCTTCCTTCCCATTCTGCCCCCTCTCTTATTTATGTTTTTGTGGTCAATGTTAGGTCTTTAAATATGTACTGCTAGTTTGCATAAATTAGGGATTGAGCATCTTCTAATATACACAACAAAATACACTCAGAACCAAGAGGATAACCCTCTAGGTCCCCTCAGGGAGACTACATTCTCTTTCCACCACCACTTCGTCACCACCACTACCACTCCTCCCTTTTTTTCTTTTCTTTTTGGATTTTTTATTTTTACTATTTTGTTTTACAATTTGTTTTTCACTTTAGTGGTACTTTTATTTTGTCCTGTTCTTTTTCTTTTATGTTCTGGTCTCTGACCTCTTCGGAATCATTTGGGGTGTATTTTACTTAGGTCGTGGTTGATATTTTTGACTCAATCTGCTCATACAGCCACTCTGCACTGGACAAAATGACTAGAAGGAAGAATTCACCACAAAAGAAAGAACCAGAAACCGTACTGTCTGCCACAGAGTTACAGAATATGGATTTAAATAAGAGGTCAGAAATTCAATTCAGAAGTACAATTATAAAGTTACTGGTGGCTCTGGAAAAAAGGAGTAAAGGACTCTAGATCTCAATTCTGCAGTAACGAAGTCTCTAATCAGGCCTAAACTGAAAATACTTTAACTGGGATGCAATCCAAACTGGATGCTTTAACTGCTAGGGTTAATGAGATGGAAGAGTGAGTGAAATAGAAGACAAATTGATGGAAAGAAAGGAAGGAAGCTGAGGAAAAAGATAAAAACAAGCCCATGAGGAAAGGCTTAGGGAAAAAAAATGGTGGCCTGAGAAGGAAATATATATGTCTAATTGGGATTCCAGAATAGGCTGAGAGAGAGGACCACAAAGTATATTTGAACAAATCATAGCTGAGAACTTCTCTAATCTGGGGAAGGAAACAGGCATTCATATCCAAGAGAGAGAGAGGACCTCCTGCCCCAAAATCCATAAAAACTGTTCAACACCTTGACATTTAATAGTGGAACTTGCAAATTTCAAAGATAAAGAGAAAATTCTTAAAGCAGCTTGAGACAAGAGATTCTTATCTTACTTGGGGAGAAATATCAGATTAACAGCAGACCTCTCCAGGGACCTGCTGGCCAGAAAGTGCTGGCAGGATACATTCAGAGTTCTAAATGAGAAGAACTTGCAGCCAAGAATACTTTATTCAGCAAGACTGTCATTCAGAGTAGGAGAGATAAAGAGCTTCCAGGATAGCTAGAAACTGGCTCTGCAAGAAATATAAAGGGGACCCTGTAAAAGAAAGAGGGAGCCCAAAGAATCCACTAAAACCAGGACTGTATAGGTAATACAATGACACTAAATTCTCATCTTTCCATAGTTACTCTGAATGTGAATGGGCTAAATGATCCCATCAAAAGATGCAGGGTATCAGACTGGATAAAAAAGCAAGACCCATCTATTTGCTGTCTACAAGGGACTAATTTTAGACCTAAGGACACCTCCAGCCTGAAAATGAAGGGGTGGAGAACTATTTACCATTCAAATGGTCCTCAAAGGAAGCTGGGGTAGCAATTCTTATATCAGATAAATTAGAGTTTATACCAAAGACTGTAGTAAGAGATGAAGAGGGAAACTATATCATACTTAAAGGGTCTATCCAACAAGAAGACCTAACTAACAATTATGAATATTTATGCCCCTAATATGGGAGCTGCCAAGTATATCAATTAATAACCAAAGTAAAGATATACTTAGATAAAAATACACTAATAGAAGGAGACTTCAACATGGCACTCAAGCAAATGACAGATATTCTAAGCAGAACATCACTATAGAAACAAGGGCCTCGGCTGCTAGAAACATCGGGGTGCAGGTGCCCCGGCGTTTCATTGCATCTGAATCTTCGGGGTAAATCCCTAACAGTGCAATTGCTGGGTCGTAGGGCAGGTCTATTTTTAATTCTTTGAGGAACCTCCACACAGTTTTCCAGAGTGGCTGCACCAGTTCACATTCCCACCAACAGTGTAAGAGGGTTCCCTTTTCTCCGCATCCTCTCCAACATTTGTTGTTTCCTGCCTTGTTAATTTTCCCCATTCTCACTGGTGTGAGGTGGTATCTCATTGTGGTTTTGATTTGTATTTCCCTGATGGCAAGTGATGCAGAGCATTTTCTCATGTGCATGTTGGCCATGTCTATGTCTTCCTCTGTGAGATTTCTCTTCATGTCTTTTGCCCATTTCATGATTGGATTATTTGTTTCTTTGGTGTTGAGTTTAATAAGTTCTTTATAGATTTTGGAAACTAGCCCTTTATCTGATATGTTATTTGCAAATATCTTCTCCCATTCTGTAGGTTGTCTTTGAGTTTTGTTGACTGTATCCTTTGCTGTGCAAAAGCTTCTTATCTTGATGAAGTCCCAATAGTTCATTTTTGCTTTTGTTTCTTTTGTTTTCGTGGATGTATCTTGCAAGAAGTTACTGTGGCCAAGTTCAAAAAGGGTGTTGCCTGTTTGGGGAATATGAATAATAGTGAAGGGGAATATAAGGGAAGGGAGAAGAAATGTGTGGGAGATATCAGAAAGGGACACAGAACATAAAGACTTCTAACTCTGGGAAATGAACTAGGGGTGGTGGAAGGGGAGGAGGGCGGGGGGTGGGGGTGAATGGGTGACGGGCACGGAGGGGGACACTTGACGGGATGAGCACTGGGTGTTATTCTGTATGTTGGTAAATTGAACACCAATAAAAATTAATTTATAAAAAAAAAAAGATTAAAGGAAAAATAAAGTGCTTCACAGTTGAGGCTGCCAAGAGATAAAAAAAAAAAAAAAAAAAAGAAACAAGGGCCTCAAATGATACACTGGACAAAAAAGATTTCACAGATATATGTAGAACATTCCATCTGAATGCAACTAAACACACATTCTTCTCAAGTGCACATGGAACTTTCTCCAGAATAGACCATGTACTGGGTCACAAATCAGGTCTCAACCAATACAAGATTGAGATTGTCCCCTGCATATTTTCAGACCACAATGCTTTGAAACTAGAACTCAATAATAAGGAGAAATTTGGAAGAAATTCAAACACATGGAGGTTAAAGAACATCCTGTTAAATGTTAATGGGTCAACCAGAAAAATAGAGACAAATTTAAAAGACTCATGGAAACTAATGAAAATGAAAATACAACCATTCAAAATCTTTGGGATACAGCAAAAGTAGTCCTGAGAGGGAAATACATTACAATACAAGCCTCCCTCAAAAATTTGGAGAAAAACTCAAACATACAAGCTAACCTTGCACCTAAAAGAATTAGAGAAAGAACAGCAAAAAGCCTAAACCAAGCAGAAGACAGATAATAAAGATTCGAGCAGAACTCAATGAAATAGAGACCAGAAGAACTGTAGAACAGATCAACAAAACCAGAAGCTGGTTCTTTGAAAGAATTAATAAGATTGATAAGCCCCTAGCCAGCCTTATTAAAAAGAAAAAGGACTCAAATTAATAAAATCATGAACAAAAGAGGAGAGATCACAATCAATCCAAGGAAATACAAACAATTTTAAATATGTATTCAGAGCAACTATATGCGAACAGAGTAGACAATCTAGAAGAAACGGATACATTTCTGGAAACCCACAAATTACCAAAATTGGAACAGGAAGAAATAGAAAACTTGAACAGGCTGATAACCAGGGAGGAAATTGAAGCAGTCATCAGAAACCTCCCAAGACACAAAGGTCCAGGACCAGGTGGCTTCTATCAAACGTTTAAAGAAGAAATAATACCTATTCTATTAAAGCTGTTTTGAAAGATGGAAAGGGAGGGAATACTTCCAAATTCATTTTATGATCCCAGGATTATCTCAATTCCAAAACCAGACAAATATCCCATCAATAAGGAGAATTATAGACCAATATCTAATAGACCAATGAAAACAGATGCAAAAATTCTTACCAAGATCCTAGCCAATAGGATCCAACAGTACATTAAGAAGATTATTCACGTGACCAAGAGGGATTTATCCCCAGGATGCAAGGGTGGTTCAACATTTGTAAAACAATCAATGTGATAGATCACATCAATAAGAGAAAAAACAAGAACCATATAATTCTCTCAATAGATGCAGAGAAAATATTTGACAAAATACAGCATCCATTCCTGATCCAAACTCTTCAGAGTGTAGGGATACAGGGAACATTCCTCAATATCTTAAAAGCCATTTATGAAAAGCCCACGCGTATATCATTCTCAATGGGGAAAAACCGAGAGCCTTTCCCCTAAGATCAGGAACATGGCAGGGATGTCCACTCTCACCACTGCTATTCACATAGTACTAGAAGCAATCAGACAACAAAAAGAAATAAAAGGCATTCACATTGGCAAAGAAGAAGTCAAACTCTCCTTCTTTGCAGATGATGCAATACTGTACATAGAAAACCCAAAAGACTCCACCCCAAGATTGCTAGAACTCATATAGCAATTTGGCAGTGTGGCAGGATACAAAATCAATGCCCAGAAATCAGTGGCATTTCTATACACTAACAATGAGACTGAAGAAAGAGAAATTAAGGAGTCAATCCCATTGACAATTGCACCCAAAAGCATAAGATACCTAGGAACAAATCTAACCAAAGTAAAGGATCTATAGCCTAAAAACTACCGAACACTTCTGAAAGAAATTGAGGAAGACACAAAAAGATGGAAAAATATTCTATGCTCATGGACTGGGAGAATTAATGTTGTGAAAATGCCTATGCTACCCAGGGCAATTAACATGTTCAATGCAATCCCTATCAAAATACCATGGACTTTCTTCACAGGGTTGGAACAAATAATTTTAAGACTTGTACAGAATCAGAAAAGACCCTGAATAGCCAGAGGAATATTGAAAAAGAAAACCAATGCTGGGGGCATCATAATGCCGGATTTCAGGCTGTATTACAAATCTGTGATCATCAAGATAGTGTGGTACTGGCACAAAAACAGACACATAGATCAATGGAACAGAATAGAGAACCCAGAAATGGGCCCTCAACTCTATGGTCAACTAATATTCGACAAAGCAGGAAAGACTATCTACTGGAAAAAGGACAGCCTCCTCAATAAATGGTGCTCGGAAAATTGGACAGCCATGTGCAGAAGAATGAAACTAGACCATTCTCTTACGACTAGATACAAAGATACACTCAAAACTGGGCCTTCTGTGAATCGTCTAGGGATGGCTTAGCAAAAACTCGGGAGGAAGACATCTGGGGGTCGGGGGGCCTCTCCCACACACCGCTCCTGACCCCCGTTGCCCACTGCGAAATTTCTCCAAAGCTTCCATCTCAACTGCGGATGATGAAAAGCAAATGTCTTGTCAATTCATTCAACCGATCTTTATCAATGGCTTCCTATCTCCCTGTGTTGGCCACGCATGACCTCTCAAAAAGCCACTGTTAACTTCTTGTACTTGTCAACCCTGGTGGTGTTGCCAGAACCCACAGAAGGTCTCAATAGCAATTCAAATTCACTAATTAAAAGTCTTATTTTAATTAATTCACTAATTAAAAGTCTTATTATTAAAAATAACAGAAAGGCACCACTAAAGCTGTAAAGGCATCATGACTTGTTGGTGCTTGTTATAATGATTACAAAATCTTTTAATATGACTGTTACAGAAATGAGTTATGTTTATGTCCCAACAAACACCCACTCTGAAAAAAAAAAAAAGAAAAAAAAGATTGAAAAAGGTTGAAAGATCCAAATGTGAGACAAGAATCCAACAAAATCCTAGAGGAGAACACAGGCAACACCCTTTTTGAACTTGGCCACAGCAACTTCTTGCAAGATACATCTATGAAGGCAAGGGAAACAAAAGCAAAAATGAACTATTGGGACTTCATCAAGATCAAAAGCTTCTGCACAGCAAAGGAAACAGTCAAAAAAGCTAAAAGACAACCTACAGAATGGGAGAAGAGATTTGCAAATGACCTATCAGATAAAGGGCTAGTATCCAAGATCTATAAAGAACTTCTTAAACTCAACAGCAAAGAAACAAACAATCCAATCATGAAGTGGGCAAAAGACATGAACAGAAATTTCACCAAAGGAGACCTACACATGGCCAACAAGCCCATGAGAAAATGCTCCACATCACTTGCCATCAGGGACATACAAATCCAAACCACAATGAGATACCACCTTACCTCAGTGAGAATGGTGAAAATTAACAAATGTTGGAGAGGATGTGGAGAAAGGGCACCTTCCACAAAGGGCAGTTTTGGTGGGATTGTAAACTGGTGTAGCCCCTCTGGAAAACTGTGTGGAGGTTCCTCAAAGAGTGAAAAATAAAGCTACCCTATGACCCAGTGATTGTGCTACTGGAGATTTACCCCAAATATACAGATGCAGTGAAACATCGGGACACCTGCATCCCAATGTTCACAGCAGCAATGTCCACAATAGTCAAACTATGGAAGGAGCCTCGTTGTCTATCAACAGATGAATGGATCAAGAAGATGTGGTCTATGTATACAATGGAATATTACTCAGCCATCAGAAAGGACAAATACCAACCACTTGCTTCCATCTGAATGGAACTGGAGGGTATTATGCTGAGTGAAGTAAGTCAATCATGGAAGGACAATCATCATATGGTTTCACTCATATGTGGAATATAAGAAATAGAAAAAGGTATTGTAAGGGAAAGGAGGGGAACCAAGTGGGAAAAACTAGAGAGGGAGACAAATCATGAGAGACTCCTAACTCTGGGAGACAAACAAAGGTTTGCAGAAGGGGAGGTGGGTTGGGGATGAGGTAACTGGGTGACAGGCAAAGAAGAGGGCAATTGATGGGATGAGCACTAGATATTATACTATTTTTCGACAAATTGAATTTAAATTAAAAAATGTAAAATAAATGAATAAAATAAAATTCGCAGAAGAAAACAAAAAAAATTGGTTTACAGAGAACACATCTCACCATAATATAGGCCTTATATGAAAAACCCACAATTAATAATGTAATCAAAGGTGAAAAAAATTGAAAGCGTTTCCCTTTAAGATACAAAACAAGACAGTATGCCCACTTTCACCACTTTTATTCAGCATAGTACCAGAAGTCTTAGCCACAGAAATCAGACAATAAAAGGAAATAAAAACAATCTAAATTAGTAAAAAAAAAAAAAAAAGTAAAACTGTCACAATGTGCAAATGACATGATGCTACATATGGAATCCTAAAAATTACGCCAAAATGCTATTAGAATAAGTCAATAGATAAATTACAATATATAAAATTATGAATAAATTATTTATAAATCCAGCAAACTTTCAGGATACAAATTAATATGCGGAAACCTGTTGCATTTCTATACACTAATAACAAACAGAAATTAAGAAAAAAATCCCCTTTCAATTGCACACATACACACACAAAAACCTGGGAATAAATTTCAACAAGTTGTTGAAAGACCTACATACTCAAAACAGTAACACATTGATGAAAAAAATTGAATACAAACGAATGAAATGATAATCCATGCTTATGGACTGGAAGAATTAATATTATTAAAATATCCATGCTACCTGGAGTACTTGGGTGGCTCAGATGATTAAGTGTCTGCCTTCAGTTCAGGTCATGATCTCCGGGTCCTGGGATCAAGCCCCATATCAGACTTCCTGCTCAGCAGAGTCTTGTTCTCCCTCTGCTTGTGTGCTCTCTCAAATGAATAATAATAATAAAAAAAATCTATACTACTCAAAGCAATCTACAGATTCATTGTAATCCCTACTGAAACACCAATAGCATTTTTCACAGTTCTAGACCAAAAATCCTAAAATATGTATGGAACTACAACCACTGTGGAAAACAGTGTGGAGGGCCCTCAAAAAATTAAAAATAGAAACACAATATCATACAGGAATTCCATTACTGAGTATTTACTCAAAGAAAATGAACACACTAATTCAAATAGATACATGTATCCCTATGTTTGCTGCAGCATTATTTACAACAGCCAAAAATCAGAAGCAACCCAAGTATCCATCACTAGATAAATGGATGGGTGATGGGCATAAGGAGGGCACTTGTTACGATGAGCACTGGGTGTTACATGTAAATGATGAACCACTAGGTTTTTACTCGAAACTGATACTACACCATATGTTAATTAACTTGAATTTAAGTAAGATCTTGGAGGGAAAAATTAATCAATGACTTGGAAAGTCCTTGGTTTTTACTTTTACTAGAAGCATCAGTATTTTTTTAAAGGATGGTTTCAACTTCTGGCTACCTAAGACTCTGCATGGTTTGACTATGCCTACCTAGGTATCCATTAGTTAAAGGCAATAAACAAATAAGTAAAACAAAACAACTCATGATAAATGGATAAAGAAGGCATGGTATATACATAAAATGGAGTATTATTCAGCCCTAAGAAATAATGATATATGGACATTTGCAACAACATGGATTGAGGCCTTTATGTTAAATGAAATAAGTCATACAGAGAATAAAATACCATACAATTTCACTTATATGTGGAATCTAAAATAGCAAATGAACAAACAGAACAGCCTCTTAAATACAGAGAACAACTGGTGAATGTCAGAGGAGAGGTATGAGGGTGGGATGAGTGAAAGAGGTGAAGAGAATTAAGAGGTATAAACTTCCAATTATAAAATAGGTCATAGAGATGAAAAGTACAGCACAAAGAATATAGTCAATAATATTGTAATAACATCATATGGAGACAGATGGTAACTGCCTATGATGGAAAACATTAAGTAATGTATAGAATTGTCAAATCACTAGGCTTTACAACTGAAACTAAAATAACATTGTATGTCAATGATACCTCAATAAAAGTAAAATATGTTTTTTACTTTAAAATAACCTTGAAATTACAGAAAAGATGAAACTGCAATAAAAGACCATTTTTCATCTGAGCCATTTAAGAATTATTTGCCACCCTGGATCTCCAAATACTTCAGTGTGCACTCACTGCCAACAAGTACATTTTTAAATATAACCACAGTACTACTATCAATATTAAAGCCTTAACCCCAATTCCATACTTAACAATCCTCATATTCTAATTATATTTCACCAATTATTATCTCAGTAATTTTCTTTAGAATATAAGGGTGTAATTCAAGATTATGTTTTGCCTTTAGCTATGTTGCCTCCTTCAGACTGGATCATTTCCTCACTCTTTCCTTGGCTTTCATGACCTAAAGACTTTTTAAAGATTACAGAAACATTATCTTGTAGAATGTCATTCAGTTGTGTTTTGTCTAATATTTCTGCATGATTAGATTCAGGTTATACACCTTTGGCAAAGTATCACAAAAGTGACACTGTGTGCTCATTGCATCCAATAATGCAGGGCACAAATTTTGATTTGTCCCATTACTGCTGATATTCCCTTTGAGCCCTTGATTAAAATAATTGCTAGGATCTCCATTTTCAAGTTACTTTTTAAAACTTTTTATTTATTAAGCATTTGCCTTGTAAATCTAGATAAATATTTTCCTCAAATGCTTTAATTCATTCATTCTAAGACTATGGTTTCCTATTTCATTCAATAGGCTATGATCCATAGTGTTATTTCTACTTAGTGTTCATGTTGTCCAAGATTGACCATTGTGGGCTCCCTGAAGCTGGCTCCTGTGTCTTTTTGGCATCATCTCATTACTCTTTGAACACTTCATTGTTTTCCAGCACAATAAAATGTTTCAGACATATCTATACATTTCCTACCTTAGCCATAATCAGACATTTCTCTTAGGAACCCTGGTTCCATTAAGTGGATAATGATATTTAATGTCAATATCTTCTGGTACTTATGCTCAGTGCTTTGGGGAATTTTCACTTATACCAGGCCTAAATAGAGAGAGCTAAGGAATGTGTATATATAACATAGACACATACACATATATATAGATCTGTATTTCTCTATATATTTCTGTATATTAAAAACCAGTAGTTCATTGACTGATACCTCTGATTCCAGACCAATACAGGGTTCAGTTTCATTTTTGTAATTTCTATTTTTGACAGTGAGAAATTTGTATATATTTTTCCTCTCACTGTCCTTGCATGCAACCTATGTCCCATGAACACATCAACCTCATCCCACTAGTTCTGACATCCTGTTTGGATATTCTCCTTACCCTACTCTTGTTGCAATCCCTTGTGCTTCTCTGCATCTGTACAGTAGCCCTCCTCATTCCACTTGGAATTCTGAAACTTACTCTGGGCCAATTTCCCATCTCATACATATTCCCACTCATTTCATTTGGGATTTGATTTTCTACCCTGGGACTCTGTCTCCGCCTTCCATCACATATACACCCACCTAATGGTTTTAGTACTGAATTATTCTAGGAGGTAAAGGCTAAGAAAAGGGCATTAGCTAGAAGAAATTGATATGGGACTTATCAGCAAATATAAAGTTTGTAGATAAAATTATTTACTTCTTATACCATGTGGTCACAAATCCTCCCCATATGTCATTGGCACCCTGTTCCTTATACCCCAGGACCTATAATTGGTTAGAAACATTCTTGAACATGCAAAGTCTCAACTCTAGTTTTCTTTCTTTCTGATTTTTCACACCTAGAAATTTCCCTTGTTTTCATTTTGAATTAACTATGCATTTAAAATTTGGGGTTACAATGTATCCAGCCTATCTATGTGTTTTATTTATATAGATTTTATTTGTATTAGTTTAGCCCACCATATTGCCCCACATCTCTTTGGTATGATTTTAAAACATTTTTTGTCAGATTTATGTGATCACTTTCTGAATGATATTCATCAAAGGAAAGAAATAGATAATGGATGTTTCTGTTTATCTTTTATGAAGAATGTTTCCAGTAGGTACTATATTTAGCAGTTATCATGAAAGTAAATCATTATATGGTTTAACTCATACTAGGAATATAAGAAATAGTAAAAGATTATAGAGGAAAGGAAGGAAAATGAGTGAGGAAAAATTAGAGTGGGTGACAAAACATGAGAGACTCCTAACTCTGGGAAATGAACAAGGCATAGTGGAAAGGGAGGTGGGCGGGTGGATGGGGTGACTGGGTGATGGGCACTGAGAAGGGCACTTGACGGGATGAGCATTGGGTGTTATACTATAGTTGGCAAATCGAACTTCAATAAAAAATATATATATATCTAAAAAAAGTAAATTAGTTTGAAGCATTATTTCTTAAATGGAACAACCCAAAGAATTATTTTGTTTTTGCTTTTTGTTTCATTATTTTTATTTTAATTCCAGTTAGTTAACATACAGTGTGATACCAGTTTCAGGTATATAATATAGTGATTCAACACTTCCATACATCATAAGAGCACTCCTTAATCTCCATTCCCTGTTTAATACATCCTCCTACCCACTTTCCCTCTGATTATCATCATTCTATTCTCTATAATTAATAGTCTGTTTTTTGATTTGTTTCCCTCCTTTTTTTTTCTTCCTTTGCTTGTTTTCTTAAATTCCACATGTGAGTTAAATCCTATGATATTTGTCTTACTCTGACTGACTTTATACTTAGCGTTATACTTTCTAGCTCTACCCCTGTCATTGCAAGTGGCCAAAGTTATTAATGGCCCTCTCATAGTGTACTAATTGGTATGGAATAATATTGTGAAATATTAAAATAATAGAAGGGTCCCTACCTCCATTCCAAGCTCTTATCCAGGCAGAGTTGCCATGGGCAAGAGCAAGAGAGCAGAGAGGCATTACATTATTGATGTTGAAGTTTCAAAATCTGCTGTGTAAATTTAAAGGAGAAAGAGATGCAATTATATTCTGTGATAGCTTCTTATACCCCTTGACAGAATGGAGAGAAATCTCTCCATTACTAGATTATTTAAAGGCAGTGGCACTGTAAGTGGTTATTGAGTCTAAATAGAAAGTCCAGGGATCCCTGGGTGGCGCAGCGGTTTGGCGCCTGCCTTTGGCCCAGGGCGCGATCCTGGAGACCCGGGATCGAATCCCACGTCGGGCTCCTGGTGCATGGAGCCTGTTTCTCCCTCTGCCTGTGTCTCTGCCTCTCTCTCTAGCTCTCTCTCTGTGTGACTATCGTAAATAAAAAAAAAAGTCCATCCTCTGCCTGAGAAGTACCTCCTTTCTCTGGTGTAAACCATGTGGTAGTCAAGTCAGATTCTGAAGACCTCCAGGTTCCATTCACAGGAATGCTGTACCTATTCTGTGCTAATGAGGTCTACAACTGTCCTCTCTGGAACTATTTAGTGAGGACAACATCAATTCTTCTTTCAATATTCCA
The DNA here is from genome assembly GCF_905146905.1 of Nyctereutes procyonoides. NCBI lineage: Eukaryota > Metazoa > Chordata > Mammalia > Carnivora > Canidae > Nyctereutes > Nyctereutes procyonoides. The sequence goes on from NW_026575148.1 coordinate 108,280, forward strand.
AGACAACTTAAGGACCAGTCCTCACCCTCAGACCAGAGGAGTGAAGTCAAATTCCCAATGGAGTCAAAACCCACTTTGTACAGTTGACACCACACAGGAAGCCACACGTAAGGGCACACTGTGCACCTGATAGATGTCTCCAGTAGCTGGAAAATGTTTGCACTCATATAACTTTGCTATCTCCACATGTAAATTATTTATATATGTGTTATGATAATCTTGCAACAAATGGCAGTGGAGTGTATTTTTTTTTCTTTTTTAAAGATTTTATTTATTTAATCATGAGAGACACACAGAGTTAGAGACATAGGCAGAGGGAGAAGCAGGCTCCCTCCTGCTTCTGAGGGAGCCTGATGTGGGACTTGATCCCAAGATCCCGGGATCAGGACCTGAGCCAAAAGCAGAAGGCTAAACCACTAAGCCACCCAGGCACCCCTCAAGTGTATTTTTCAAACAAATTCAGTAATTTACAATAATTTTCTGACACATAAAGTGTCTTATTCTAACATGTCTATTCTTTAATTTCTAGTGGAAGATTCTCAGTAATTGAAAGACCTTTTTAATGTAATATTTCAATAAGGAGCTCCTGCTGCTTTTCTCACTCATGTCCTGAATGGTATCTTAAAACAAAATGAAATAAAAATTTAAGAATCTCTTTCAGAATAAGTGTACTGGTTATTTTGACATTTTGTTTTCAGTTTATATTATCTGCCATTTGTTTTCTGTTAAGTACCATTTAAAATCCACATCTACATTATGACATGAATCACTATGCAATAATCTATATACATTTACATTAAAAATCCACAAATTAGCATTAAATATAAATTAATGATTGAAAATGATGCTTAACATCTCTATGATAGAAATTTTTATTTTTTTTATTTTTATTATTTTTATTTATTTTTTTAAAAACTTTTTTTAAATTTTTATTTATTTATGATAGTCACACACAGAGAGAGAGAGAGGCAGAGACACAGGCAAAGGGAGAAGCAGGCTCCATGCACCGGGAGCCCAATGTGGGATTCGATCCCGGGTCTCCAGGATCGCGCCCTGGACCAAAGGCAGGCGCTAAACCGCTGCGCCACCCAGGGATCCCCGAAATTTTTTATTTTTAATATGGAAATGTTATCAGTATAAAACCAGCTAAAATTTAGCAGCTTAAAATACACATTTTTAAAAGCCCTAAGTTTTAAGATAAAATATGAACTCTTCCTTAAATAATCCTTTATATTACTGAGAGTATTATGACCTTCCACAAGACTGGCATCCTGGAAAGTTCTTAGAAATGCAGAATCTTAAGCCCTGAAACACAAACTGCATTTAAACAAGATCCCATGTGATTTATATGCATATTTTAATGTTTTAGAAGCATTGTTCTAGATGCCATATATAAGTTGAATAATTACACAAAAATAAAACACAGCTATGTAAATTGTATAAAAAATGCAACTATATAAAAAATTTATCTTTAACCTTTAACAATGAATACAGTAAAGAAGTTTGATATTGATCGGATATCAATACATGGAGAGTAGTAACAACTGCAGTTGCTTACTAAAATGTGGTAGGACTCCTGTTACAATATTGTAATAATATTTAAAAGACAGGTTCTAAATACTTTTAGAGTGTTAAATCTGTTTGAGTTTTCAATTCATTTCTCATTGGAGAATGTTACATCTCAAAACTATTTATTGTTAAAAACTTAAAGTCAGCTTCTGCAAGAGAGCAGCACAGGAAGATCCTGAACTTACCTTCTCCCATGTAAACACTAAATCCTACAGCTACCTATGGATCATTTCCTTTTTCAAAAAATGAAATGATGAACTGCTTCTCTATAACAAAGCATTAAAAGACTATATGAAGATGGATAGGAGAGGCAGAAACATGGTATTGCAAAAAATCCCATCCCCTGGTATCACAACACATATTAAGGAGAGATCTCACCAGTCCCTCCAGGAGGAGCCAGGATATAATGCCCCGCAAGGTATCACAGCCCCTGGATTTTACATCACAGAGACAAGCTTCCAGAATACTAGCTTAGAAAACAAATGAGACTAATGTCTGAGGATCACAAAGTGCTACAGGAAACTGAGATTTCTCTTTTGGAGGGCTTGCACGTGGATCCATATGTCCCAAAACCAGGCAGGGGAGGGGGCAGTTTGAAAAGAGCCTGGAATATATGTAACATTCATTTTCTGATCTAGAGGCATTGATTTATAGGGCAGGAAAGAGTTGACACCTCCCTGGAGATGCTGATGCTGTGGGCACCATATAGCCTGCTAGCACAAGCAGGCAAGCTTGGATAGGAGATCCTCCCTCAACCTTCCTGGGATGGAGAGGGGCATGTGATTGCAGCACTGCAGAAGCTGAAGAGTGCTGGTGGTTTCAATGCTCCCCTACTCCTTAGCTAAAATCAGTGAGAAAGGGGAGTTGCAACACTCCCCAACTCCCTTCTGGGGCTGGTTAGGGTGAATAGTTGTATTATTCTCCTGCTTCCACTCTGATTGGTGTGCATACACAAGAAGGTACTTTCTGGCTGCATCCTTGAAGCTTGTGGGTACACACAATCAAGATATTTTCGCCCTACTTTTCCAAAGCAGGGAGGATGGGCCACCTCATATACTCTCCAGCTACCTAACTAACTAAAGCCAGCAGTCAAGGGCAATGCACACAAGTGACGCTCTTGATCACTTGACTGTAGCCATGGGCGCTGGTATTCCTGAGCTCCATGGGATGTTACAGTTGGAAAGACAGTTCTCAGCAGGCCACTACCCTCAGAGTACTGCACAAACAGCAGATTAAAACACAACTCCAAACTTCCCATGAAAATGGCCTATTTTTCTTAGTGTGGAGCTCCACACTGAGGGACAGACTTCAAATTTCCCAGACATCTAGAGGCCAAAGATGAATTCTCAGGGAACACAAGCAGGAAGACATCATTGTACACTGTTGGCTTTACTACAGTTCATGAAACTTCCCAGAAAAAAAAGCTTATCCACTAGCCTGGAGCTCCAGTATTTGCAACTTTCACCCAGGGGACACCTCCAGATTTCCTGGTCTGGACATCAGCAGGGATTAGATTGCAATCCCACAGAACTGTATATATCTTCAGACTTTAAAAGCTGCTGAGAGTCTGGGGTCCTACCAGCCTAAAACTAGAAGCTACATACAATTTCTTCACTTAGAACACTGACAGGTCAAGGCACACTCTCAACTAAGGAGACACATCAAAATAAATCAGGCAGCTTAGAAAAATCACAAAGGTTTGAGACACTCAAGAGCTAGGGCAAGCTAAGCAAGAAGGTTTGTTACCTACACACATCCACCTATTCCTTCATGACTGAAGAGTATATGTTTTGCCTAACACATAAAAACAAACACAGAGATTTCAGCAAAATGAAGAAAGAGAAATAAGTTCCCAATGAGAAAATGAGACAAAAGTTCAGAAAGTCTAATAGTATGTAGAGAAATAATCTATCTGATCAAGATTTCAAAGTAATGGTCATAAAGATGCTTGCCAAACATGGGAGAAGAATGGAGGAACACAGTAAGAACTTCAACAAAGAGAAAATGTAAGAAAGTACTAAACAGAAGTTAGAGAGTCAAAGAATACAGTAACTAAAAAATAGACTAGAAATCAACAGCAACTGGATGAAGCAGAGCAATTAGATCAGTGAGCTAAAAGAGCAAAGAAACTCACCCAAGCAAGAGAAGCTGTAGGAAAAATAGTTTTAAAAAATAAGTGATCTTGAGAAACCTGTAGGACAATGTTAAGCATAATATTATTATAAGGGTCCAAGGAGGAGGAGAGAGATAAATAAAGGAGCAGAAAAATTATTTGAAGAAATAGTGGCTAAAAACTTCCCTAACTTAGTGAATACAACAGACATCCAGGTCCAGGAAGCACAGAGAGTTCCCAGTAGGATGGAAACAATGAAATTCACATCAAGACATATTATAATTAAAATGTAAAAAATTAAAGAATCTTAAAAGCATCAAGATACACACAAATTGTTATGCACACACACACATACACACACAAAAACCCCATAAGCCTATCAGTAGATTTCTCAGCAGAAACGGTACAGGCCACAGAGGAATGGCTTGACATATTTTAAGTGTGCTGAAAGGGTATTATTCCAAAAAAGAATATCCTACCCAGCAAGGTTTTCAGACAAGCAAAATTTAAAGAATTTCATTAATACTAAACTGGCCTTCAAAGAAATGTTAAAGGGACTTTTTTAAGCTGAAAAGTTAAGGCGCTAATTAATAATAATATGCCATAATAAAAATCTTACTAGAAAGGTAAATACATAGTAAATGTGGTGGATTAATCATTTATGAATGTAAAAAGACAAAGGGAATAAAATTAAAACTATAATAATGGGCATCTGGGTGGCTCAGTGGTTGAGTGTCTGCCTTTGGCTCAGGTCCTCAGGGGTCTGGGATCGAGACCCATATCAGGCTCCCTGTGGGGAGCCTGCATCTCTGCCTCTCTCTCTGTGTGTCTCTCATAGATAAATAAAAATCTTTAAAAAAAATATAAAATAAAACTACAATCATCAGTTAAGGAATACATTAAAAGATGTAAAACATGACATCAAAAACAAAATATAAGGGGTATAAAGTTTTGGAAGGTGTTCAAATGTAAGTTGCAATCAACTTAAAATAGACTGTTGTATACATAAACTGATGTTTGTGATCATTATGGTAACCACAAAGCAAAACTTATGGTGAATACAAAAATGAGAAAGGAATTTAAACTTAACTCTAAAGAAAGTCATCAAACCACAACAGAAAGGAACCACAAAAACAGCCAGAAAACAATTACAAAATGACAATAAGTACATACCTATCAGTAAGTACTTTAAATGTGAATAGACTAAATTTTCTCATCAAAAGATGGAGTGGTTAAATACATTAAAAAAATAAACAAAAAGACATGTCTATATACTGCCTGCAAGAGACTCAGGTCAGAAGTAGAGACATACGGTGACTGAAAGTGAAGGGATGGACAAAGAAATATGATGCAATGAAAACAGAAAAAAAAAGTTGGTTTACCTACACTTGTGTAAGACAAAATAGGGTTTAAAACAAAGATTTTAATAAAAGACTAAGAAGGATACTATGTAATGATAAAAAAAGATCAATACAGCTAGAAGAGTAAAAGTTATAAATACATATGCATTCAAACATAGGAGCACTGAATTATATCAGGCAAATGATTAACAGATTTAAAGGGAGAGATTGATGGCAATACAGTAACATCAGGGTATGTAAACACTCCAGAATAGGTCACATTTTGAACCACAAAACCAGTCTTAATTACGTGAAAAAGAATGAAATCAGAACAGGCATTTTTTCTGACCATAATGGTAGGACTAGAAACTAATTACAAGACAGGAAAAACCACAAATATGTGGAGATTAAACTCATTGTTACAGGATAACTACTGGGTAATAGAAGAAAACAACAAAGAAAAAAAAATCCTAAAGGAAAACATCCAAATCTATGAGATGCAGAAAATGCAGTTCTAGGGGGAATTTCCTAGGAATACAGGTCCACTTTGAGAAACAAGAGGAATTTCAAATAAATAATGTAACTTTACACCTAAAGGAACTATAAAAAGAACTACCAACACATAAAGGTTAGAAAAAAAGGAAATAAAGATTAGAGCAGAAATAAATGAAATAGACACTAAAAGACAACAGAAAAGATCAATGAAACTAAGAGCTGGTTCTTTGACAAGATAAGCAAAACTGATAAATCCTTAGCTAGACTCAGCAAGAAAAAAAGAACTCTGATAATATCAGAAGTGAAAGAGCAGAAGTTACAATGGATACCACAGAAATACAAAAAAATCATAGAAGACTACTATGAACATTTATTTACCAACAAATTGGACAATCTAGAAGAAATGGGTACAATTGTAGAAATTTACAATCTTCCAAGAATGGAACACGAAGAAATAGAGCATCTGAAGAGACCAATCACTAGTAAGTTGTATAAATCATAATAAAAAACCTCCTAACAAACAAAAATCTAGGACCAGATGACTTCATTGGTGAATTCCACCAGACAAAGATTTTATACCTAACCTTCTCAAACTCTTCCAAAGAACGGAGAAGAAAAGAAAGCTACCCAGCTCATTGTAAAGGTCAGCAGTAGCCTAATACAAAAACCAGACAAGAACACTACAAAGAAAGAAACTCACAGGCAAATTTCCCTTATAAACATAGATTTTAAAATAATCAAAATATTAGCAAACTGGACTTAACAATAAAGAATCATTCACCATGATTAAGTGAGATTTATTCCAGGGATATAAGGATTAGTTCAATATCCAGTAGTCAATCAATATGATATACCACATTAACAAAATGTAAGATAAAACTCACATTATCTAAATAGATGAAGAAAAAAACATTTGATAAAATATAACATCCATTTATGAAAAACTCTCAATAAGTTGAGTATAGAGGGAATGAATGTCAACATAATAAAGGCCAAGCCTGCCACTAATATCATACTCAACCGTGAAAACCTGAAGGCTTATTTTCTATGATCAAGAACAAGACAAAGATGCCCATCATCACATTTATTCAATATAGTATTTAAAGTCTTAGTCATAGCCATTAATGAAGATTAAAAAGCACACAAATTGAAAAGAAAAAAGTAAAACTGTACTATTTGTAGATGATGTGATACTATATAAATAAATTCCTAAAGCCTCCACCAAAGTATTGTTAGAATAATTTAGCAAAGTAGCAGGATGGAAAATCAATATACAAAACCCTGTGGCATCTCTACACACTAACAATGAACTATCAGTAAAAGAAATCAAGGAAACAATTACACTTGCCATCACATCAAAATACAATAAAATAAAATATCTAGGAATAAATTTAACCAAGGAAGTTCAAGAACTGTAAGCTGCAAACTTTAAGATACTGATGAAATAAAGTGAAGAAGACATAAATATGTAAAGATAATCCATGGTCATAGATTAGAAAAATAATATGAAAATATCCATACTACCCAAAGCAATCTACAAATTTGATGCAATCTCTATTGAAATTCCAATGACATTTTACACATATCTAGGACAAATAATTCTAAAATTTGTAGGGAGACAAGAGCCCAAATTGCCAATACAATCTTTTGTTTTTAAGGATAACATTTTGGGATCCCTGGATGGCTCAGTGGTTGAGCACCTGCCTTCGGCCTTGTGCATGATCCTGGAGTCCCGGGATCGAGTCCCACATAAGGCTCCCTGCATGGAACCTGCTTCTCCCTCTGCCTTTGTCTCTGCCTCTCTGTGTGTGTGTGTGTCTTTCATGAATGAATTAAAAAAAATCTTTTAAAAATAAATAAAGGATAACATTTCATTTAATTGGCATTCATAATTAGCTTTCTCTTACAAAGCCCTTCCTTTTTTGAAACACTGATCTTCCCTTCTGGGAACTCACCAAAATATGTTGCCAGCATCTCTTCTAAGTTTTTTTTTTTCTTTTTCTAATTATTTTTAGGAAATATACCACGTTGTAAAACCATCACCATAATCCAGTTTTAGAACATTTTTATCTCCCCAATAAGACCTCTCACACCCGTTTACAGGTAATTATCAGTCCCAGCCCTGGTCCCAGCCCTTTAATCTACTTTGTCTCACAGATTTGCCTTTTCTGGACCTTTCATAAAAATGGAATCATACAGTATGCAGTCTTTATATCTGGCTCCTTTTATGTAGTGTAATGTTTTCGAGGTTGATTCTTCTTGTAAGGTGTAGCAATACTTCATTTCTTCTTATTGTCAATTAGCATTGTCATATGGATATATCACATTTCGTTTATTCATTCACCAGTTGATGGACATTTTAATTATTTCCACCTTTTGGCTATTATGAATAATGTTGCCATGAATATTCACATGAAGTCTTTGTGTTAGCCAATACAATCTTGAGAAAGAATAACAAACTCAGAATTATTATACTTTCTGATTTCAAATTATACTACAAAGTGGTAGTAATAGAGAAAGTACACTTTTTTCCAGAGAAGCTATACCTGTGCTCAGCGGTCTGGGAGGTATGGGTTGAAAAGTCTTGTTCCAAATTTGGAGAGAGAGAGAGAAGAGTGGTACCCATGAGCCACAAGGAAGCAGGAGAGAAAAACATAGCACCTAGTTACCATCGAGTATTTAAAAAACAAAAGCAAAAACATAATATTGGCATAAACAGATACATAGATCAAGGACTCTCTAATCTTAGAGAGCCCAGAAATAAATCTACACATCTATGGTCAATTAATCTACAACGGAGGGTTCGAGATGAAGTAAGGACAATCTCCTCAATAAATGATAGGAAAAGCTACACACAAAAGAATGTCTTACACCATATAAAAGGATGAACTCAAAATGGTTTAAAGACCTAGATGTAAGACCTGAATCCATAAAACACCTAGAAGAAAACATAAGCAATAATTTACTTGACATTTGTCTTAATGATGATTTTTTTGGATGTGTTTCTTTAGTCATGGCAAACAAAAGTAAAAATAGATAATTGGAACTACATTGAACTATGAAGCTTCTACATAGTGAAGGAGATCAACAAATCAAAAAGATAATCTACTGAATGAGAGAAAACATTTGCAAATACTTTATCTGATAAAGGGTTAATACCCAAAACACATAAATAACTCCTACAACTCAATAAGCACACAATCCAATTAAAAAATGGACGGAGGACCTGAACAGGCATTTGCCAAAAGAAGACATACAAGATGGCCACCAGACACCTGAAAAGAAGCTCAACAACATGAATCATTAGGGAAATGCAAGCAAAACCACACCTATCAGAATGGCTATTATAAAAAAGACAAAATAACAAATACTGCTAAGAATGTGGAGAAAAGAGAATGCTTGTGAAGAGCTGGTGGAAATATAAATTGGTTTAGCTTCTACAAAAAATAGTATGGAGGTTTGAGAAATTTTATTTTGAAAAATTAAAAATATAGCTAGCATACAATCTAGCAATTCCACTACTGTGTATCTATCTGAATAAAATGAAAAACACTAAATCAAAAATATATATTTACCCTCATTTTAATGCATTATTAAGCATTACTTATAATACTGAGACATAGAAACAAACTAAGTGTCCATGGACAGATGAATGGACAAGATGTGGTATATAATTACAACAGAATAATACCTTACCCATAAATTAGAATAAAATCTTGCCATTTGCAACAATATGGACTTTGAAAATATTATGCTAAATTAAATAATTCAGACAGAGAAGACAATTATCACATGCCTTCACTTCTATGTCCAATCTGAAAAACAAAACAAACCAGAACTCAAACTCATAGATACAGAGAACAGATTGGTGCTTGCCAGAATGGAGGGGGAGGTGGTTGGAGAGAGCACAATATGAGTGGAACAAATTGAGAAATACAAACTTCTAGTTACAAAATAAATGTTACAGTGAAGTTAGGTATAGCATGAGAAATATATTCAACAATGTTAAATAACTTTGTACAGTTAATATTATTAACTGTGTGTAACGTTGCATGTAGCGACAGTTGCACAGTAACTGTAGTTACTGTGGTGATCATTTTGCAATGTATGCAAATGTCAGATCACTGAATTGTATGCAGTAAACTAATACTGATTATCAAGTACACCTCAAAAAATATCCTTAAAGTAATTAATTCTAAGATAAGTTTTCTATGTAGTTACCTTTTCTATAAAAATGGAAGTATTGGCACTTGTAAGCTTCAATACTGCCAGAAAGAATATGATTTCTCTTGTAATGGAAATCAACTATTTTATAACAAATTATTATATCCTAAGGACTTGGCTCTTAATTCTTAATTCTTTCCCCTTAAATTATATGATTTGTAGAATTTATATGAAATTAGTTTGTTGCTGTTGTTGTAAAATAATATACCCCTCTAAAACTCTTTTACTGAGCAAAAAATATTTTTTCTTAAACATTCACATGGAGAGACCATAGCATTAGCCCAAGAGAATCAGTCGGTTGAAGTTAGGAAAAAAAAAAAAAATCCCTGATGTGACCAAGGCAAGACTAGAGGGACTGAACTTCTTTCTCTGTCTGGCTGAAATGGTTCTTATCCTAGGCCCCACTGAATAGCATTGATGTCATTCACTAGTTTACATTATGATTACTACACATCTTACTTATTTGGGACTAGTAATGCAGCGATTTCTAAGATAGTCATTTTGTTTCTCTGCAGTGTCTTTCCTTTCTATGATTATTCTCACTTACAAAAATCAGGTTTTCTGAAACCAATTACATAAAACTACATTCTAATTAATTTCTACCACTGCTTAAATACCTTTAATATAGAGAGGCTGTGTGTTGTGTTTCCTTTTTTAAAAAAGTTGTATTTTAGCTACTTGTTTCCTGAGGTACTAGGTCATTTTTTTGTCCAGGTGCTTTTAAAAATCTTGCTGGGCCTTTTAATGTCAGCCTGCACATTAAAAAAATAATAATAATAAATAAAAACCTGGGTGTATAGCCTTTCTTAGTCTCACTAAGAAAAATGTATAAAATGAGAAAGAGCTTTAAAACAAACCTTAGTAAGTGGAACACAGATTTATCACATGGAGAACCTGTTTCTCTGGAATACAGCGATATATGTCCATTGGTCAGTCTCATTCACATGAGGCAAACTCCATTACTTGCTGTGAGCAAGAAAAAGGTTACCTGACCCAACTGGAGAGTATTAGCTTTTTTGTTCAGCTATGAAAAAATTGCTTTGCCACTTAGGTCAGCATCATGATGTAAATCTTAATGAAAGTTTCTGAGATGTGAGAGTAAATCAAGCTGTTTGGCCACCTTGATGCTCTCTTAATCTGTCTTTTTCTTGCTTTCCTTCCATCAGTCAGGTTTAGAGAGCACTGATCTCAATGCAGACCCGTTTGCAGAGTAATTGTCACTCCACCCAGCCATCTTGGCCCCTTTGGCATCCAAGGCTGAGGATACTGGAGATTCCAGCCCTAGTTCTCTTCATGAAATAAAAGCAAAAAAATTAAAAAATACAAAGTAATAAAATTTTCTTTCATCTCACTTGAGTTTTCTTTTTACAAACTGTCATTTGGGATCCTATTCTTTATTTGACAAGGGGAAATTGAATAAGATTTTTATTATGAAGAAAAAGTTATTTGGATTATTTTAATGGATTAGTAGGGGGGTCACAAAACCAACTAGATTGTTTGCCCAATTCCTATGATCTTTATAGACACACATAGTGATTGAAATATATCTTACTTTATTAAAAAAAGGAATTATTTGGGAACAATAAAGTACTCAGATAATCTAGGTGAGATTTAAGTAAACTTGGAAAAAATTCAATGTAATTGTCTGGAATCATTTTTCTTTCTTTTTTTAATATTTTATTTATTTATTCATGAGAGACACAGAGAGAGGGGCGGGGGCAGAGACACACGCGGAGGGAGAAGCAGGCTCCATGCAGGGGAGCCTGACGCAGGACTCCATCCCAGGTCTCCAGGATCAAGCCCTGGGCTGAAGGTGGTGCTAAACCACTGAGCCACCCGGGCTGCCCTGGAATTTTTCATTCATGCAACTATATGCTCAGTAACTACTTATTGAATGCCCATTAAATTAGTATAAGTATGTCAAGTCCTCTTCTTGGTATGGGACACTGTGATGAAGAAGACATAAAAGGTTCTTACTCTCATGAAAATTGTTACAGTGGGGGGTGAGGGGAAACTAATAGATCTTTTTAGATAGTGGCAAATATCATGAAAACAATACAACAATATTATAAGGAGGAATTATTTTTGAGAAGTTGAGAAATTTAATTGGATGATCAGGGAAAACCTTGCTTAGGATGTGACATTTGTGGTTAAGGCATGAATGACAAAAAGTAACATATCTCAGGGCAGAGAATCCTATGCAGGGAGTATATCATAAGTGAAAAAGTTTTAAAACAAGAATTCACTTGTAGGAAGGCCAATAGAGACTGCAGGCCAACAGACAAGAGGGAAAGTTCTAGAAGATTAAATTGGATAGCAAGGCAGGTAACTTAGGACCATCTAGGCTTTATGAGTAAGGATGTGATTTTTTTTCCAAGAGCAATAGGAAACTAAAGCATAGATTTAAGTAGGATATGACATGGTCTACTTCATACTTTAAAAAACCTAATTTTTGATGGATTCTAAGAGCAAAAGAACATGAAACAAGAAATAAAGAGGTAAATGGGGTAACTCAGGCAAAAGATAAAAATGGCTTTCTAACAGTGAAGATGAAGAAGGAAGACTTCTAGAATATACTGTGAACTGAACCAACAGGACAGGATGATAGATATGAAGGATGAAAAAAAGAATAAAACTTGTTGACTGGGGGGGGGGGAACCTTGTTGAATGGAGGAGCACCAGGGTAGTTCAGTTGGTTAACAGTCTGCCTTTGACTCCGATCATGATCCCAGGGTCTTGAGATAGGCCCCATGTTGGGCTCCCTGTTCGGCTGGGATTTCTGCTTTTCCCTCTCTCTGCCTGCCACTCCTCCTGCCTGTACTCTCAGTCTCCCTCCCTCTCTCTCAAATTAATAAAATATTTTTTAAAAAAGTGTTGACTTTAACAACTGGATGGATTTGGCATCACGTGTTGATCTGGGAGGGTTTGAGAAAGAATATTTTTTCTGGAGAAATTCTAGAATTTTATTGTGTGAGAGGTCAATTACTTATCAAGTGAAGAAATTAAGTAAGTGGATATACAAAATCAGAGACTGGGGGTAAGTTAGGACCAGAGATATTTCTTGGAATCATTTGCATACTTATCTTAATTCTTACTTATGAACAATTTACTGGCAATCCCAGGAAAGCTGGAGAGAAAAAAGGGAGTGAGAACAAATACGGGGGGACGCCCTCCAGAGCCAACAAGATGTTTGCTTGATCATGTAAGATGTCTACTGTGGGAATGTCTGACAACACCATGTCTCTGAATAGTCCTTCCAGGAGAGGAAAAGAGAAACATTCTCTGCTGGTTCATTTTCATTCCATGTTTCTCTTAGTCAAAGTCAGCTCCAGGAGGCATTAACTTCCTTCCTGAGGTATTAACTCGCATGCCAAGCAGCAACTAATGAAGCCAGAGCCTCTGAGATCTGGTTAAACCAGTGATTACAGGTCGGTGAGCCCTCCTATAAGGAGCTTCTTAGTCTGTAGTGATAGCAGCAGCACTAGCAATGACCTGACTACATAGTTTTTGTATATTCTTTTCATTGGAGTTTAATTTGCCAACATGTATTATAACACCCAGTGCTCATCCCGTCAAGTGCCCCTTCAGTGCCCATCACCCAATAACCCCATCCCCCCACCCACCTCCCCTTCCACTATCCCTTTTTCATTTCCCAGAGTTAGGAGTCTCTCATGTTCTGTCTCCCTCTCTGATATTTCCCACTCATTTTCTCTTTTTTCCCCTTTAATCCTTTTCACTGTTTTTATATTCCCCAAATGAATGAGACCATATAATGTGTGTCCTTCTCCAACTCACCTATTTCACTCAGCATAATACCCTCCAGTTCCATCCATGCTTAAGTAAATGGTGGGTATTCGTCCTTTCTGATGGCTTAGGAATATTCTATTGTATGCATAGACCACAGCTCTTTATCCAATCATCTTTCGATGGACACCGAGGCTCCTTCCACAGTTTGGCTATTGTGGACATTGCTGCTATGAACATTGGCGTGCAGGTGTCTCGGTCTTTCACTGCATCTGTATCTTTGGGGTAAATCCCCAGCAGTGCAATTACTGGGTCATAGGGTAGCTCTATTTTTAACTCTGAGTAACCTCCACACAGTTTTCCAGAGTGGCTACACCAGTTCACATTCCCACCAAGAGTGCAAGAGGGCTCCCCTTTCTCCACATCCTCTCCAACATTTGTTAATTTTCCCCATTCTCACTGGTGTGAGGTGGTATCTCATTGTGGTTTGGATTTGGGTTTCCCTGATGGCAAGTGATGCGGAGCATTTTCTCATGTGCGTGTTGGCCATGTGTAGGTCTTCTTTGGAGAAGTGTTTGTTCATGTCTTTTGCCCATTTCATGATTGGATTGTTTCTTTGCTGTTGAGTTTAAGAAGTTCTTTATAGATCTTGGATACTAGCCCTTTATCTGATCGGTCATTTGCAAATCTCTTCTCCCATTCTGTAGGTTGTCTTTTAGCTTTTTTGACCGTTTCCTTTGCTGTGCAGAAGCTTTTGATCTTGATGAAGTCCCAATAGTTCATTTTTGCTTTTGTTTCCCTTGCCTTCATAGATGTATCTTGCAAGAAGTTGCTGTGGCCAAGTTCAAAAAGGGTGTTGCCTGTGTTCTCTCCTCTAGGATTTTGATGGATTCTTGTCTCACATTTAGATCTTTCATCCATTTTGGGTGTATCTTTGTGTCTGGTGTAAGAGAATGGTCTAGTTTCATTCTTCTGCTCGTCCAATTTTCCGAGCACCATTTATTGAGGAGGCTGTCCTTTTTCCAGTAGATAGTCTTTCCTGCTTTATCGAATATTAGTTGACCATAGAGTTGAGGGCCCATTTCTGGGTTCTCTATTCTGTTGCATGGATCTATGTGTCTGTTTTTGTGCCAGTACAATTTTCTCTGTTTGACTTATTTCGCTCAGCATAAACCCTTCAATTCTATCCATGTCGATGTAAATGGTAAATTTTCACCCTTTCTGATGGCTAATATTCCATTGTGTATATATACTACATCTTCTTTATCCATTCATCTGTCAATGGACATCTCAACTCTTATCACAGTTTGGCTATTGTGGACATTGCTGCTATGAACATTGGGGTAGCAGTTTCCCCTTTAGATCACTACATTTGTATCTTTGGGGTAAATACCTAGTAGTACAATTGCTGGGGTGTAGGGTAGCTCTATTTTTACATTCTTGAGGAACCTCCATACCATTTTCAGGGGTGGTTGTACCAGCTTGCATTCCCACCAACAGTGTAAGAGGGTTCCCCTTTCTTCACATCCTTGCCAACATTTGTTGTGTCCTGTCTTGTTAATATTAGCCACTCTGGTGTAAAGTGCTATCTTATTGTGGCTTTGACTTGTATTTCCCTGATGCCAAATGATATGGAGCATTTTCTCGAGGGCTTTTTGGCCATTTGTAGGTCTTCCTTGGAGAAAGGTTGGTTTATGTCTTCTTCCCGTTTTGTCACTGGATTCTTTGTTTTTTGAGGTGCTGAGTTTTATTACTTCTTTATAGAACTTGGGTCCTTTATCTGATGTGTCATTTGCAAAGGTCTTCTCCCATTCCATAGGTTGCCTTTTAGTGTTGTTGACTGTTTCCTCTGCTATGGAGA
This sequence comes from Nyctereutes procyonoides, assembly GCF_905146905.1. Lineage (NCBI taxonomy): Eukaryota > Metazoa > Chordata > Mammalia > Carnivora > Canidae > Nyctereutes > Nyctereutes procyonoides. Next base: position 123,626 of record NW_026575148.1, read on the forward strand.
AACTTTTTATCTTGAAGCCCCAAGATTTTATTTTTGCTTTTGTTTCCCTTGTCTTTAGAGTCATGTTTATCAAGAAGTTGCCGGGACCAAGATCAGAGAAGTTGTTCCCTGTGTTCTCCTCTGATTTTTATCGATTCCTGTCTCACAGTTAGGTCTTTCACCATTTTTGAGGTTATCTTTGTGTATGTGTAAGAAAGTGGTCCAATTTCATTCTTCTCATGTGGCTATCTAATTTTCCCAGCACTAGTTGTTGAAGAGACTGTCTTTTCCATTGGATATTCATTCCTGCTTTCTCAAAGATTAGCTGACCATGGAGTGGAGGGTCCACTTCTGGGTTCTCTATTCTGTTCCATGGATCTATGTGTCTGTCTTTGTGCCAGTACTACACTGTCTTGATGATCACAGCTTTGTAGTACAAAGGCTGTTGTAGCCAGAAAGCAAGGTAAGTGGCTCTTCTGGGAGTGGATAGTGCTGCATAGACCAAGTCAAGTGCAGATGGTATTGGACTAGCAATGGACCAGGTAGGAGCTTAAGTAGGGAGAAGGTTGTGTACACAGAGTAAAGAAAACAGCCAAGTCCCAGAGTAGCCCATATTTAAAGTCTTGAAGAGAATTTGGAAACAGAACACAAATTTGAGGGAGGATCACTTAATGGGGTAGGAGAAAACCTAAAGAATGTGATGCTGTAAAAACCAGAGAGGTATATATAACTAGGAAAAAGGAGTTTATTATGTGGAAGGTAACTAAAGGGTCATCTTAGGTAAGAACTTAGAGGCAATTCATAATATCATTGTAGAAGAATCAACAATATTAACAGATCCCCAAATGGAGTGGGTTAATAAAAGAATATATTAGGAAGAGTAGCAATGTAACTATTGACAATTTATTTAAGCAGAAAATAAGAAGGTATCAAAAGAGGGATGGGAGAGAACAGAAGAATATTTTTGTTAAACTAAAAAAAATGTTTATATGTTGATGTAGAAGCTGATGATCAAGAAAAGGATCAGATAGCTGCTATGTGAGAGAGGAGATTGGAGTCCAGAGCACAAAGGAAAGCCCAGACCCTGCATAGGATATGGCTCACCACTTCAACAATTTCATAAGAAGGAGGCAGATAATATTGGTCCAGCTACTAGGAAGTTGATTTGGCAGTGGGAAGATAAATTAGTTCCCATTTAGTAAGATCGTATTTTCTTAGTGAAATATGAAGAAAATGCACTCAGAGTCAAAAGGCAGAGTAAAGGGTTTGGATATTTGAAGAGAGAAGAAAGGTGTGCAAGTCATTTTAGAGAGTAGGGGAGCCAATATACAATAAATCTTTAATGCCTATTTGAAGTATGTGGTTGCAAATTTATAGTAAGGCCAATCATTTTTTTTTCCTAGCCTTAATTAACTGTACTGATACTCATGAGAAGCAGGCATATAGTAGAGTTAATACAGAGTTCCATTTTACCTTATAAGTATAACAGAGTTTGGGAAGGGAATTAAAGGTTTTGTAAGGGGGTGGGGGAATCCCTGGGTGGCTCAGCGGTTTAGCACCTACCTTTGGCCCAGGGTGTGATCCTGGAGTCCCCGGATCGAGTCCTACATCGGGCTCCCTGCATGGAGCCTGCTGCTCCCTCTGCCTGTGTCTCTGCCTCTCTCTCTCCTCTGTGTCTTTCATGAATAAAATAAATAAAATATTTTAAAAAATAAAAAAATAAGGGTTTTGTAAGGGAGTGATAGATTATAAACCTAAAAATGGGTAAGGAAGGAAATTCAGACATTAGGAAATGGAAGTTACAAGGTAAATGGATTGGAAACTTTTAGTATGATCCAGGGAAACATTTCTGACATATTAAAGCATCAGAATTTGGCTAGAAAATAGTAAATATGGATAGTTGATGTAAGCATTTTAAAAATAGGAACTTTATCTTGAATCTTAATTGTATGCCACAGATACAGAATTAAGAAGAGGAATTAGACTATTGGTGTAATTTTTAAATTTTAGAATCTCATCACATACATGTATTTTTTAGCAGTACTTATAGATTCTTAAGATACCAGTTATATTCTCATTTAAATCATTCTAAAGATTTTCTTTCCAAAAATATAGCTACCAAAATGTGAATAGAATGCATAAAAGTACATAACCCACAATAAAATACACTTCTGAAAAGTGAAACTAAACAGAAAAATCATGCTGTACAATAATGTAGTTACTTAGGGAAGTATTTACTCAATGATCTCAAATATTTAGGGTTACTGTAAATGTGGGATTCAATTATATTGATCCTTTCTTATGTTGACCTCTTACACTACAGATCTGATTAGCCCCTTTGAAGATCTTTTGCCAGTTACCTTCAAAGTTCTTTGATTAATCAGGGTTTTGACTATAGATTTACTGGGCTACAGCTCAGATGGGTTTCTGGAGTAGGAGAAGCATTTTAGAACCTTATAGAGAGTGTCAGGGTGGAGATGCCTCTGTGCATGCTCTATGGTTCCCACACCTCGAACTTCTTTCCCTGCAATCTAATTTCCAATCAGTTATCCCACACTATCAACCTGTGTGAAGATTCCATAATGTATGCTTTGCTGTTGTCTAGAAAATCCTAATAACTAATAATTGGGTTTTGAAAAGATGACAAGATATATGCAGGAGATAAAGGAATGTTAGACATTAAGAAAAAGAATGTTTTAAGTGAAAAGAGGGAAGAAATGGCAAGATGGAAGAAAATAGGAAAAATAAGTATTGCTAAGTTTTTTTAAATTTTTTTTTATTTATTTATGATAGTCACACAGAATGAGAGAGAGAGGCAGAGACACAGGCAGAGGGAGAAGCAGGCTCCATGCACCGGGAGCCCGACGTGGGATTCGATCCCGTGTCTCCAGGATCGCGCCCTGGGCCAAAGGCAGGCACCAAACCGCTGCGCCACCCAGGGATCCCAGTATTGCTAAGTTTTAAGAGATGTTGAATTCATCTACAATTTGATAATCTATTCAGTAATAAAATCACATTGTATTACTAATATAACAACAGGCCCTATAGCTGTTGGGGTATAATTACAGATTCTGGGGATAGCGTTCCAAATTTTCTACCTCAACTCACAACAAACCTCTCTTTCCTTCTCCCCTGGGTAGAGAGAAGTATGCTTACTTTTTCTAAATGAATTTCAGAGTTAGCAGGGTCTATTAGTTTGCTAGGACTGCCATAACAAAATACCACAGACTGGGTGGCTTAAATTAATTTAAATCAAATTAATTTTCTAACAGTTCTGGAGTCCGCAAGTACAAGATCAAGGTATTGGGCAGTTTGGATTCCTCTGAGGCCTCTCTTTAACTTGTAGATGGCTTACTGTGTCCTCACATGGCCTTTCATATGTGTGTGTTTGTGTGTGTGCATCCTTGATGTCTGTGTGTTCAAATTTTCTCTTCTAGGAGGATACTTGTCAGGTTGGATAATAGCCTAATAGCCTCATTTTACTTTAATCATTTCTTTAAAGAACTTAATCCCACATGGTTATATTCTGAGGTATTGGCAGTTAAGCTTCAACACATGAATTTTGTCCCTCTACAATTCAAATTCATAGTTCATGCTATAGAGTAAAATAAATATATTTCAGAGCATGCTAAAATTTATTTTGATTTATTAAATTCTAGTATGTAAGATAATTTGCTTTCAGAATATATTATTGGTTAGTAACTTGACTCAGGAAAACATTTTTGATTTTGATTTTATTTGAGAATTATAATTAACAAAACTTCCTAAGAGATTTTCAATTACACTTAAAATATAGCAGTAGAGTTCTGAATAATCTCATTTTTTTTTCCTTCTGGAAACACCATAAGACAGAATCTACAACCTATATTATTTTACAAATGAGGATGAAAAAGAGAAAATATCTGCAAACTCAAAACTATGTGCAAGGGCTTCATAGGGAACTAAACTGACCTGGGAAGCAGGCCCACAGGGAGGTTGTGACAGAGCTATGGGAAAGAGTAGGGAGTGCAGAGAGGTCCAGCTACAGCAGATCTCCTCAATTTACAGCAAATATTCATCCCAGAAAGATAAGACCCTAATACTGAGAGTGAACTTCTAAGGGTAAGAACATGAATTCTAGGGTTGTTGAAGACAGAAAATATAGAAAGTTCCAGTTGAAAAAAAAAAAAGAGAGAGAGAGAGAAAAGATCACATTTGAAAGACAAAGGCTACTCACTTGTGACAACAATGTATGAAGAAAATAGGGAAACTAAGGGCTGGCAGTAGGAGTCCTCCAGAGCCAAACTAGAATCTAAGAAGCTGTGGAGGGAAGTCTTTACAGAGGCAACATATAATGAGAAAAATGGCTCTTGGCTTGAGAGGTTCTTGAATGGTGAAGCCTGGAAAATTATCCCAGTTCCTTCAAAATTCTTAAAGCTTCAGAAAAATTTTTACTTACTCAAATAACAAGAATATTTACCGTATTCATAAACAATTTTAGAAATATAAGATGCAGCACAACTTTCTTGCTAATGATAAAATGCACCAGAAAAAAATTTAAGATGAAGCAAATGAAAACTTTAGCCAGCCTAACAACATGAATTAACATTAAACATGAAGTGATAAAGAAAAACTCACACAATAAAAGTACAAGATCTCAGGGAGGTAATAGACAACACAAAGGTATGCACTGGAACTGGAAGAACTTGGTAGGGAAAAAGGGAAAACCTTAAAAAATAAAGACTAATTACTAAGAGCACAAAAGTACATGGAGGGAAGATAGATATGCTCCCCTCAAAAGAAGTAGTGGAGCCAGTGGTCCAAGAAAAAGGCAAAGACAGACCCCAAATTCACCTCCTCCCATGGACACATCAAATCTACACCTATATATAAAAGAACTCCTCCTGAAGAATAATGCAGATGAAGCCAAGGAGGACCACATCACAACATGTAATAATTTAAACGTCAAGATTAAAGATAAAGAGAAAATCTTAAAAGCAGCAAGAAAAAAGCAAGGGAAAAGCAAATGTATAAGGGAAACCACATAAGCCTATCAGCTTATTTTAAAAACAAACTTTGCAGGCCAAATATATTCAAAGTGTTGAAAGGAAAAAACAACATCAAAAACTAAACACCTATAACCAAGAATACTCTACCTGGCAAGGTTATCATTCAGAATTGAAGAAGAGATAGTTTCCCAAACAAATGAAAGTTAAAGATGTTCATTACCACAAAATCAGACTTACAGGAAATGGTGAAGGGACTACTTTAAGTGGAAAAGAAAGGGCTGTAACTAGAAGAAAATTATGAAAGGAAAAATGTCATGGGTAAAAGCAAACATATAGTAAAAGTAATAGGTCAATCAATAATAAAGCTATTATGGATATTGAAAGACAGAAGTAGTAAAATCAATATCATTTTAAAAATTAGTTAAAACAATTAATAAAGGGTTCACTAAGTAAAGAGATGTAAAATATGCCATCATATACATAAAAGGTAGAGCGAGAGGAGAAAAATGTAGTCCTTTTAGAATGTATTCAAACTAAAGCAACTATCAACTTAATAAAGATTGATAAATATTTAAGACTTTGTATATGAACCTTGTGATCATCACAACTCAAAAACCTATACAGGTACACAAAACAAAGAGAAAGGAATTCAAGCATAATGCTGAAGAAAGTCATTATTTACAAGAGAGCAAGAAGAAAGGAAAAAGAACTAAGACACATACATAGAAGGTAATAAACAAAATCGCAATACATATTTTTTATATTCTGTAAGATTTTATTTATTTATTCATGAGACACACACACACACACACACACACACACACACACACAGAGGGGCAGAGACACAGGCAGAGGGAGAAGCAGGCTCCATACAGGGAGCCCAACGTGGGACTCGATTCCCAGTCTCCGGAATCCAGCCCAGGCAGAAGGCGGCGCTAAACCGCTGAGCCACTGGGGGCTCCCTACATATTTATTTTAAATGTAAATAGTCTAACAACTGCAATCAAAAGACACAGGGTGAGTGAATGGATTAAAAAAGAAACAAGACTATATGCCTAAGAAAGACTTACTTCAGATCTAAAGACACATGTAGACTGAAATAAAGGAATAGAAAAAGCTTTTTTATGCAAAATCTAAAAAAAGGCCGGAGGAACAATATTGATATCAGACAAAACTGACTTTAAAACAGGACTATAACAAGAGACAAAGAAGGGCTACATGATGATAAAGGGACCAATCCAACAAGAGAAAACAACAATTATAATGTCTATACACCTAATGTAGGAGCACCTAAATACATGATGCATATATTAACAGAGCTAATGGTAGAAAAAGGCAATAATACAGTAATAGTAGGGGGATTTTAACGCCTCACTTACAGTAATGGATCCAGACAGAAAAATCAATAAGGAACAAGTGGCTTTAAATGGCACATTGGATAAGATGGACCTAACAGATACATAGAGATATATTCTTTCAAACAGCAGAATACACATTCTTTTTAAGGGCACATGTAAATATTCTCCAGGATAGACCTCCGGTTAGGACACAGAAAAGGCCACTAAATCTAAGAAGACTGAAATCATACCATACATCTTTTATGACCACAATAGTATGAAAAGAGAAATCAATTACAAGGCAAAAACTGGAACCCCATCACCACCACCCCCAAACTTGTGGAGGCTAAAACAATATGCTGCTAAATAACCAGTGAGTCCATGAAGAAATCAAAGAGGGAATAAAAAAATATGGAGCTAGGCAAAGATGAAAACACAATGGTTCATAATCTTTGGGATGCAGCAAAAGTAGTTCTGAAAGAGAAGTTTGTGGAGATACAAGTCTATCTTAAGAAACAAGAAAAAACTAAATAATCTAACCTTACATTCAAAAGAACTAGAAAAGAAGAACAAAGTCCAAAGTTAGTAGAAGGAATGAAATAAGAAAGACCAGAGTGGTAATAAGTAAAATAGAGATTAAATAATAATAGAAAAGACCAATGAAACCTAGAACTGGTTCTTTGAAAAGATAAAGTTGATGAACTCCTAGCTGAACTTATCAAGAAAGAGAGAAGACTCAAAGAAATCAGAAAGAGTAGAAGTTACAAACAACACTGCACAAATACAAAAGATTATAAAGCACCACTATGAAAACATATGTCTAGAAGTTGGATAACCTAGAAGAAAGGGGTAAATTCCTAAACACAATATTCCCTGGTTGAATTAGGATGAAACAAATATGAAAGATTGGTTACTAGTAATGAAATTGAATCTGTACCAATAACTTCCTAAACAAAAGTGCAGGACCAGATGGTTTCACTGGTGAATTCTACCAAAAATTTAAAAGTAGTAGTACCTATATTCCTCAAATTATTCCACAAAATAGAAAACTTCAAGATTAATTCTATTTTTTTAAAGATTTTATTTATTTATTCATGAGAGACACAGATAGGTAGAGACACAGACAGAAGGAGAAGCAGACTCCTCACAGGGAGCCTGATGCAGAACTCGATTCTGGACCCCAGAATCACACCCTGGGCCTGAGTGAGCCTGAGGCAGACACTCAACTGCTGAGCCACCCAGGCATCCACTTCCAGATTAATTATAAAAGGCCAGCATTACTTTGATACTAAAACCAAAGATACTACAAAAAAAACAATTACAGGCCAATATCCCTGATGAACGTTGATGATAATCCTCAACAAGTATTAGCAAATTAAATTCAATAGTACATTAAAGGATGATCTACCACGATCAAGTGGGATTTATTCCTGGGCTGCAAGATTGCTTCAATATTGGCAAATCAATGCAATACATCACATTAACAAAATAAGAGTAAAAATTATACAATTATCTAAATTGATGCAGAAAAAGCATTTGACAAAATTTGTCATGATAAAAATTCTCAACAAAGTAGATTGAGAGAGAATATAACTCAACACAATAAATGCCATAGCTGACAAGCCCACAGCTAACATAGTACCCATTGGTGAAAAACTGAAAGCTTTTCCTTTAAGATCAGGAACAAGACAAAGATCAAGACACCACTTTTACTCCAAGTAGTCCTGGAAGTGCTAGCCACAGCAATCAGACAAGAAATAAAGGCATTCAAATTGTCAAGGAAGAAGTAAAAGTCTGTTATTGTTTGTAAATGACATGAATATATATATATATATATATATATATATATATAACCCTAAATATTATAGGAAATTAATATTAAAATAAATCAATTTGGTAAAATTACAAGATACAAAATTAATAAACAGAAATCTGTTATTACTACATACTAATAACAAAGTAGCAGAAAGAGAAATTAAGAAAACAATACCATTGCACCAAAAAGAACAAAATACCTGGGAATAAATGTAAACAAGAAGGTAAAAGACCTATGTTCTGAAAACTTAAAATTAGGGAAAAATGGAAGATATTACAAATAAATGGAAAGATATACCATATTAACAGATTCAAAGGATATTGTTAAACTGTCCATACTACCCAAAACAATCTACAGACTCAATGCATTCCCTACCAGATACCAATAGTAAGATACCAATAGTATTTCTCACAGAAATAGAAAAAATAATCATTAAATTTGTATGGAACTACAAAACACCTCAAACAGCTAAAGTAATTTTGAGAAAGAAGTACAAAAGCTGGAGGTATCACAATACCATATTTCAAAATATACTTCAAAGTTATAGTAATCAAAATAGTATGATACTGGTACAAGAAACATGTATGTCAATGGAATGGAATAGAGAGCCCAGAAATAAACCCACACTTATATAGTCAATCTATGAAAAAGGAGGCAGGAATATAAAATGTAGACAAGACAGTCTCTTCCATAAGTGGGCTAGGAAAACTGGATGACCAAATCCAAGAGTGAAATTGGACCATTTTTTTAGATCATTCACAAAAATAAATTCAAAATAGATTAAAGACTTGAAATTTAAGACTTGAAACCATAGAATTGGCAGAAGAAACATAAGGAGTAATCTCATGGACACTAGCCTCAGCAAAATCCTTTTCTTGATCCGTTTCTTCAGGCAATGGCAGCAAAAGAAAAAAAAAAAGCAAACCATTGGGAATACATAAAAAAAAAAGTTTTTGCACAGAAAGATAAATAACAAAATGAAATAAATGACAATTCACTAAATGGAAGAATATATTTGCAAATGATACATCTGGCAACAAGTTACTATTTAAAATATATAAAGAACTTACACAACTCAACACCAAAAAAAACAAAATCAATTTAAAAATGAGCAGAGGGCCTGAATAGTCATTTTTCCCAAGAAGACATACAGATGGTCAACAGACACATGATAAGTTGCTCAACATCACTATTCATGAGGGAAATGCAAATCAATAGCATAAGATATAATCTCATACTCAAAATGCCTAGTATCAAAAAGACCAGAAGAAATAAGTGTCGGCGAGAATGTGAAGAAAAGATGCACTGTTGGTAGGAATGTATATTGATACAGAAACTCTGGAGGTTCCTCAAAAAATTAAAAGTAGTGGGGTGCCTGGGTGACACAGTCAATTGAGCATCTGACTTAGTTTCAGCTCAGGTCCTGATTTCAGGGTGATGAGATTGAGCCCCACATCAGTCTCCTCACGTAGTGTGGAGTCTGCTTTAAACTCTCCCTGCCCCTTGACCCCTCTCTCTATAAATAAATAAATAAATAAATAAATAAATAAATAAATAAATGCTTTCAAAAAAACTAAAAACCAAAATACCACATGATACAGGAATTCCACTTCTGGGTATTTACCCCAAGAAAACAAAAGCACTAATTTGGAAAGCTATATGCACCCCTATGTTTACTGCAACATTATTGATAATAGCTAAGATACAGAAGCAACCCAAGTATCTCATTGATAGATGAATACACAAAGATGTGGTAAAAATATACAATGGAATATTACTCAGTTGTTAAAAAATTTTGCCATTCTTGACAACACAGATGGACCTAGAGTGTAATATACTAAATAAGTCAGGCAGAAAAAGATAAATATGCTATGAATTCACTTATGTGTGGAATCTTAAAAACAACAACAACAAAGACAAAACAGAAATAGACCCTTAAATATAGAGAACAAACTCGTGATTTCTAGAGGGGAGGTGGGGGGATGATAGGCAAATTAGGTAAAACAGTACAACCGTTCAGTTATAAAGTCAGTCAGTCACAGGGATAAAAAAGTACAGGATAGAGAATATAGTAAATAATATTATAATGGCATGGTGACAGATAACTACACTTACCATGTTGAGCATTTTGTAATGTATATAATTACCAAATTACTGTGTTGCACACTTGAAATATAACATGTATGTTACCGATACTCAATTTCAAATATAAAGTAGAAATAAAGACACAAAGAAAAGGATTATAGCAAAAAATGAGAAAACATGCAAAGGAGATCCAAAAAATACTTAATTGAAGCCCCAGAAGAGAAAACTAAAACAATAGGGAATAACTATTAAAACCATAACTAGGTGCTCACTTCCACAACACATATACTAAAACCACAACTAAGTACTTTGAGACAAATAAAACCACTTGAAATTTCAAACTGAAAGGGCACACATTTAGCAGACAAATCCTGTCTCAGAATGATCCACACAGATGCATTGCTTAGAATTACTTGACTTTAAAGATAAAGGTTGTCTAGTAAAGCTTGTAGTCATCTAAAGAAACAGTATGAATAGCCCGTGATTTTATATCAAGTTTACTTCAAGTATAAAGGCTATGGAGAAAATGTTCTGAATATGCAAGACGTCAAAAAATGTTGTCCAAATACATTGTTCTCAAGCCAAGTAGTAGAGAGCAAACTTCAAGAAGGGAAGACTTATAAAACTGGACAAAAGGACCAGTAGTTTTGGAATTTTCAGAAGATTCATACAAATGGTCAATGTTCTCATGTATGAGCATAGTTAAAACCTCTCTTTAAAACTTCTGGGTAGAAGCAGAATATGGAGACTAATAAGTGATAACTATAGTTGTAAGCTTAAAAGCTCTACTACTATCTTTAAAAATACTCTACTACTGTCCATAAGAACTTTGTCAGTAATCTTAAGCACTTCTTGGCTAGAATATTGTAGGCAACCAGAGACTTTGGAATTTGGTATGTTAATTGCATCAGCTTTTCAGACCAACTGCCTAGCTTTTTCTGCCTACGTAGGCAATGTGCATAAGGAAGGAGGAGGAGCCATGAGGCCTAAGATCTTGCCTGCGATCTTATACACAGTAAAATTTTAGAATCCATTAAGAATTGTGGATCTTGGTTTTCGCTGTAAGTAAGCCATCAACTTGATAATATGTAAATCTGATAGAAAATGATTTAAATACTTAACAGTAGGAAAAATTGAAAAATATGACATTGGAAAGAGTTCAACTGATTAGGCAAATAGATTACTGGTGATTTAACAGACTTACAAACTCTTTGACTTAAGAACCGTTTGGTATAATTTGCTACATCTATAAAACTATAGTATGTCCTCCTTTTCTCCCATTTATTGATAAATGAAAAAATAAACTATACTTTAACAAATGATAGCCCAGAATAATACTCAAAGCAAGAATTTCTATAGCTAATCAATGTCAGAATTTTAATTTTTTTCATTTAGGAAGAAATCAGTTAAAATATGTTTGATGGGGATCCCTGGGTGGCGCAGTGGTTTGGCGCCTGCCTTTGGCTCAGGGCGCGATCCTGGAGACCCGGGATTGAATCCCATATCGGGCTCCCGGTGCATGGAGCCTGCTTCTCCCTCTGCCTATGTGTCTGCCTCTCTCTCTCTCTCTCTCTCTCTCTGTGACTATCATAAATAATAAAAAAAAATAATATGTTTGATGTTTTTAAACCAAATATAATTCCACATAATGCTTTTTGGCCAATGTCATATCATGTCCAAAAATCTAAAGTCAAAAATATGAATTAGAGTAAGGAGCTTTTTGAAATATTAACATAGTATTACTATCATAGACAGTTAAATTTACTTCACTTAATGTTACTAGGATTCAAATTAACTTTTTGTGGACAGGTGGTTTATAAGAATTCAAGAATCAATCAGCATCTTATATTATGAAAGGTAAATATGAGGAAGGATTTGGGGAAGACTTTTTGCTCAGGAACCTAAGATGGGAATTGTTTGTTAATCTGCATGATTGTGTGATTTTTTTGATTCAATTATTCAGCCTAATTTTTCACACAGGCTGTTTCTGACTGTCCCACACTGACTAAATCTATGTGTCCATATTTTCTATCCTTACTATCTTCCTTTTGAGATCCTCTTATACAATATACAACCTGTGGGCTGTATATTCATGTGATAAAGAGAATGGAATTGGCATTATTTGGACTTCCTGTTTATAGATCATGCATAGATTTAGACTCCAGTGAATTAAGTATTATAAAGACAAAATTGTAAAGCTAGTATTAAAAAAAAAATAACACCAACCAACGTATTCTATAGAAAAGGAGCTTAAAAAGATGTTTTACTGTATCTGTGCTGTGATACGACAAGTTGCGGATGATACTCAAAGACCAGTCCAGGGGTCAATGCGCGGGATTAGGGAATCAGATGTGGAAGGTCTGTGAGCACCAAGGCACCTCAGGTCATGTCCAGTAAAATACTAAAACCTGCAGGTAGGAGTGCACATTAGATCGTGTTTTTTAAAAAGTCTAAACAAAAATCACACTTCCTACATACTATCAGAGAGCCCCCCGTTCCTGGGTGAAGATTGAAGAATGAATGGTTCAGTTCTCCAAAAGCCACCAGGAAATGTCAGCACCATCTAGTTAATGAATTCCTGATTTGTTTGGCATTTGCACTTTCTTAAGAAATTGCTGATGTGTTTAGACTTCCTCTTCTCCTCAGCAGCAGTGAAATTTGTTGATTATGATGGCCTTATATAACATCATCCAGGCAGAAAGCTAAAAGATTACACATTAAAAAGAAACAGGCCTGTTTATTACCAGGCATTGTGCTTCCTCATATGCATATCTCTGTTCTTCAGTCTTTGGCCAGGTTGCTTTGTGGGAGACGCTTTGTTAAAAGTATTTCATGGCAGGCCTCCACTCATGAAAACGTCATTTTCTCTGCCTGGTTGTGATAGGAAGTCTTTTTTTACCTATTGAAACCTGCTAAATTTCCTTCAAATGTTTTTGTTTAACACTTAAACAAAGTTAGTGAAGGACCATTTAAAAACATGTAGATTTAATGAGGAATTGATGTTTATAACCTAAAAACATTTTTCAAAGACACTGCTTCTGTACTGCTGCATAAAAGGCCACAATCTTCACAGATTTCATTCAGTCAGGTCAGACAACCCGGACTATTTATATTCTACATCATTCTCCCTTAAAGATTTTTAACCATATATTTGTTTTATGAGATATTCCACATCGTCTAAGAATCCTGCCACTTCGGTTTAGTTTGTACATGGATCAACCTGGTAAGAAGCTGTGAGGTTAAAATTACTCAATTAAAAATGTTTGGTATGGCTCCAAAAGAGAAACACAATAGGTGCAATATTCTCTACATAAATATGACTGCCTTGACCAGACTAGCTTTGCAGGTTGTATCCCGTATTACATAGCTCTCTGAACAGCAAGCTAACTTAATTACGATGTTTATATTGTTATTTATTCTAAAGGGACAAATTTCTCCATTAGGGAGAATTCTAACATTTTGATATGTTTCCACATCCATGGGCTACTATTTGTGCTTCATATTGTTCTTGTATGAGAATTTTCTACTCTGGTTCTCTCCTGTCTTTGACCCCCAGCTGTTCCATTCAACCCTCTCTTATCCATGACCTTAGCACCTAACTCTTCCCCACTCCTCTTGATGAGTATGAATTACCCAACCAACACCTATTAACCTGCAAAAACAATTCTTCCCTATTCAGGGAACCATTTTGGACCAATTTGACCAAATTAACTGAACTTTGTCTGACCCATTCTGCTAATGCTTTAAAAATTTTGCCCCCTTTTTCCTTAACAGACCTTTCATTCAGAGCTTTCTGATGTCTGGCATTTTTAGTACAAAGACTTATGCTGGGATTTTTCCATTTCTGCATTATTGACATTTTGGCTGCAGCATTCTTTGTTGTGGGAGTTTGACCTGTACAAGATATTTAGTGGCATCCCTGGCTTCTACTTACTAGAAACTAGTGGTAGCAGACTGACTTCCCACGTTGTAACAACCAAAAATGTCTTCAGACATTAGCACATGTCCCTTGTGCCATCACTGCCTTCCTCTTCTCCCTCTGGCCCATTTTCATAACCACTGGTTTATAGCAATGATTGCTCTGGTTAATTTTCTTTCACTGTTTTATACTATGATTTAGATCGGGATTGGGCTCTTCTCTGCTCATCTTGAGCCACTTCCATGAGAGTTGGAGATTCTCTGACGTTTTCTTCCTTAGAGGATTAGTGACAGGACAGCTGAGCAAGTCCTTTTATCAGTTGCTAATATTTTGGTGATTTTTAACCAATTTAGGTGAAGATCGTGGCCAGTCTCCCTGCTTTTATAGCTTTAGCCTTTGGTGAATATCAGATTTGCATAATCTAGTTCAGGAATTTCAAACCCTCCTAAGGAAAGACAAAGATCCACTGAACACTTTTGGTCTGTCCTTGGAGCATATAGTCTGAGACTCTGGTATCCAGCAATTAGATTAGCTCACCTTGTGAGACTTAGAAATACTAAGACTTGGTTTGAAAAAATCAGAAAAGATTGATGATCAGACTGATGTAGGATGTATGGGTCAAAATTTGACTACAGACAGATTTTAAGAAAGTATAAAATAGGGTAAGACCTCACAGTTACCTTATCTATTTTGTTTTTGGATGGTCTTAAATCTGAGATGGAAGATTTAGTCTGAAAACACATAGCATGGCACTCTTTTTCTGAATTACCTGGGGTTATGGAGTACTTAGAAGATATTTTGACCTAAAAGAAGAAAATTTATAGACCAAATTAATATCTCTTTAAACAGTTTGAAATACCAAGGACTATGTCCAGTTCAGATATAGATGTTGGCTGAAATAATGACAGATGATATTGGAGGAACAATTGTCCTACCTTGGAGCAAAAGATGGTATCTTTAAAATATTAAGAACAACTAGAGAAAACAACTAACACTTCTAAAATAGATTGCTCTAGTTTGCCAAAAAATGCCCTCAACAAAAAGAAAAATTTCCATAGAACAGCAAAACCAGAATGCTCCATTTCTTACTTAATACCAGGACTACACTGTCTAATATAAACTTGACCACTTTTTTGTCATTTACTTCTCTGGAGTAACAAAAATGTTTCATAGGATTTTCTTTGTGTGTGTGTATCAATTTTATCTCAATAAAACAGTTTAAAAACAAATGTTTCACTGGTAGTTACCTCGCATACCCTCCAGACTCGGCTTTTTTTTAGCTGCTCCCTTTCTTTCTGGACTCTCTCACCAGTCAATATGCTTTTCCGCTTAGTGATTTTACTTTGAAAATTCTAGAAGAGACCTTATTTATTAATGGGGGCACCACCATTAAACTTGGGCCTGAGTCTTTCTCAAACTGCTAGAAGGAGAAGCAGCTTTGGCCTGGAATTTGATGATGGAACATAATGGTTATATACTCTCTGAGGTTGCCCCTACCGACATCTCAGACCCTGAATCTGTCCCCAGTTGTATCTGGGCTCAGCACAGCTCAGGCATAAAACACATGAAGGAGGAATTACCCTTAAATGTTCCAATCAATCCTTCAATACTTTTACTGAAACTGACCCAAAATACCCCTTAAAAAAGGCTTTTGAAGGACTGCAGCCCATCTTTATACTTACAGGAAAAATTCATTATCCTGTATTAGCCTTTGTAAATCCTCCACTTCATCCCTCAAAAAGACAAACAGACAAGGCTACTGCTTGTAACAAGATTTGAGAGCTATTACAAAGATCCTGTTTTCTCACTTTTTTATAGTCCTCAATTATAGCACCACTTCACTCTCACAGAAACAGTGACTCACTTTATAGTGATATATCTATGTTCAACATTCTTTAGAATGGCTTTGTATTAAGACTCACTGTATCTATTGCCATCACTTGGAAAAAAAAAATCAACAAAACACATAGTTATTTTCCAAAGATTTACAGAAGCACTCCCTTCTTGCAATTATATGATCCTAACCTTAGAGATAACCAACTTGGAGGTGTCCAGCTTCCACAGGACTCAGATACTCTTAAAAAAATACACATTTTTTTACATATCTACAGTTATATAAAATGTGGATGGTCTTCTGTTGTTTTTATAGATTTAAAGTCTTCCAGAATTTATGTTTCTTTGCTGACAATGTGACTGTATAAGGTATACAAAGTTTCTAAAGATCAATGTGAATTTTTTTAGTCCCAAGTCCAATACCTAGGCCATGACATCACATAAAATGGGAAGCCTATATCCCCTTAAAGATTAAGAGCTGTTGTAACTTTCCTCAGATAATTACCAATGTGGAGAATTTCTTGGTCTCATGAGGTAGGGTAGACATTGGATACCTAACTTTTCTGAATTGGACACCCCATATATGATCTACTGAGAATTGGCTAGCCATATTAACCTGGATAAATTTATTAGATATGGCCTTAAAAAATCCTCCAATCACCATAAACATTTCTTCTACTTGCACATGAACTTTGAAGATTCTAACTCAATAGCACAACAGATTTTAGTTATCTCACCTATGTAGCTATGAGTATTTTCTTATTATGGTCTGTTAACTAAAAGCTCTTTCTTTGTTACAAAGAAAATTCCCAAATAGCAGTGAAGAAATTTTAGACCTGGGTAATATCAAGTAATATCAATAAGTAGTATCAATACTGACTGCCACTGTTTTAGACTCATTTTGGTAAAGTTTTTTTTTTTTTTTTTTTTTTTTTTTTTTTTTTTTTTTTTTTTTTTTTTTGGTGCCTGTGTCTCTAAGGCTTTTTTTTTTTTTATAAATTAATTTTTATTGGTGTTCAATTTACCAACATACAGAATAACACCCAGTGCTCATCCCGTCAAGTGTACCCCCCAGTGCCCGTCACCCATTCACCCCCACCCCCCACCCTCCTCCCCCTCCACCACCCCTAGTTCATTTCCCAGAGTTAGAAGTCTTTATGTTCTGTCTCCCTTTCTGATATTTCTCACACATTTCTTCTCCCTTCCCATATATTCCCTTTCGCTATTATTCATATTCCCCAAATGAATGAGAACATACACTGTCCTTCTCCGGTTACTGTGGCCAAGTTCAAAAAGGGTGTTGCCTGAGTTCTCCTCTGGGATTTTGATGGAATCTTGTCTCACATTTAGATCTTTCATCTATTTTGAGTTTATCTTTGTGTATGGTGCAAGAGAGTGGTCCAGTTTCATTCTTCTGCATGTGGATGTCCAATTTTCCCAGCACCATTTATTGAAGAGACTGTCTTTCTTCCAGTGGATCGTCTTTCCTCCTTTATCGTATATTAGTTGACCATAAAGTTCAGGGTCCACTTCTGGGTTCTCTGTTCTGTTCCATTGATCTATATGTTTGTTTTTGTGCCAGTACCACACTGTCTTGATGAACACAGCTTTGTAGTACAACCTGAAATCTGGCATTGTGATGCCCCCAGATATGGTTTTCTTTTTTTAAAATTCCCCTGGCTGTTTGGGGTCTTTTCTGATTCCACACAAATCTTAAAATAATTTGTTCTAAGTCTCTGAAGAAAGTCCATGGTATTTTGATAGGGATTGCATTATACGTGTAAATTGCCCTGGGTAACATTGACATTTTCACAATATTAATTCTGTCAATCCATGAGCATGGAATATTTTTCCATCTCTTTGTGTCTTCCTCAATTTCTTTCAGAAGTGTTCTGTAGTTTTTAGGGTATATTTTGAGACCCATTTGAATGGTAAATGGTTCTCCAACCTTTTATTTTCAGGTTGTAGGTGTCCTTCTGTCTAAAATGAGTCTCTTGTAGACAGCAAATAGATGGGTCCTGTTTTTTTATCCAGTCTGAAACTCTGCGCCTTTTGATGGGGTCATTAAGCCCATTCACGTTCAGAGTTACTTGAACTTCTTCTTAAAGGGGAGTTTTAAGAGTCCCCCTTAAAATTTCTTGCAGAGCTGGTTTGGAGGTCACATATTCTTTCAGTTCCTGCCTGTCTTGGAAGCTCTTTATCTCTCCTTCCATTTTGAATGAGAGCCTTGCTGGATAAAGTATTCTTGGTTGCATGTTCTTCTCATTTAGGACCCTGAATATATCCTGCCAGCCCTTTCTGGCCTGCCACGTCTCTGTGGAGAGGTCTGCTGTTACCCTAATATTCCTCCCCATGAAAGTCAGGGACTTCTTGTCTCTTGCTGCTTTAAGGATCTTCTCTTTATCTTTGGAATTTGCAAGCTTCACTATTAGATGTCGAGGTGTTGAACGGTTTTTATTGATTTTAGGGGGGGATCTCTCTATTTCCTGGATCTGAATGCCTGTTTCCCTTCCCAGATTGGGAAAGTTTTCAGCTAGGATTTGTTCAAATACATATTCTGGCCCTCTGTTCCTTTCGGCGCCCTCGGGAACCCCAATTAAACGTAGGTTTTTCTTCCTTAGAGTGTCATTTATTTGCCTTAATCTGTCTTCATGGTCCCTTAATTGATTGTCTCTTTTTTCCTCAGTTTCCCTCTTTGCCATTAACTTGTCTTCTATGTCACTCACTCGTTCTTCCACCTCGTTAACCCTCGTCGTTAGGACTTCTAGTTTGGATTGCATCTCATTCAATTGATTTTTAATTTCTGCCTGATTGGATCTAAATTCTGCAGTCATGAAGTCTCATGAGGCCTTAATGCTTTTTTCTAGAGCCACCAGTAGCTGTATAATAGTGCTTCTGAATTGGCTTTCTGACATTGAAGTGTAATCCAGATTTTGTAGCTCTGTGGGAGAGAGGGCTGTTTCTGATTCTTTCTTTTGAAGTGAGGTTTTCCTTCTAGTCATTTTGCTCAGTGCAGAGTGGCCAAAAACAAGCTGTATTGGAACACGGGGGAGTATCACTGGTCCCTCTAGCTGGTCTTCTGGGGGAGGGGCCTGCTGCGCTGATTTTCAGCACTTGGGGGAGCTGCTCTGCCCCTGCCTGCTGCCGGGCTCAGCGGGGGTTGTTTACCCCGTCGGGCCCCAGGAGGAACAGCCCCAGTGGCTATGGCAGCTCTGGAAGCCTGGATTCAGCCTCCGCAGGAACTACGGGCTCGGGGCTCTCGGTTCTCCGTCCGCAGGGCCTGGAGGCTCCGGGGCGGGGCCGCTGATCTGCTCAGCTGGGGCAGGAGCGTCCTCGCTGTCCTGGGCCCTCCCGGCCTCTGCCTGTCCCGGGGGGAGGCCGGATCCTGGGCTGTGTCCCGGCGCCCTGTGCTCCGGGGCCTGCGCTGGTGGATTCGCGCTCCCGCCCTGCAGCTCCCTCCCTGGAGCCGCCGCCCGAACCCCTCCGAGCTGCTCCGGTGCGCGCTGCAGCCCTTAGGGAGCTCGGGGCACTCTCCTGCGCTCGCAGGTGTCTGTTAGTGTCCCAGGGAGCCCGAGGGCATCCCCGCCCTCCTGGGTCCTGCTCCAACTCCCTGCGAGCCCCTTTCCGCCCGCCCGGGAAGGTTGGTGCAGCTCCTGCTCCTCCGGGACGGGGCTCTCCCGTCCTGGGGACACTCGCCCCGGCCTTAGCCCGGCTCCTCGCGGGGCCCCTCCCCCTCGGAGGCCTTTTGTGTCTTTATTTCTTTTTCCCCGTCTTCCTACCTTGATAGAAGCGCGGACTCTTCTCACTGTAGCATTCCAGCTGGTCTCTCTTTACATCTCAGGCCGAATTCGTAAATTTTCAGGATGGTTTGAAGGTTATCTAGGTAATTTGGTGGGGACAGGTGATTTGGGGACCCTGCTCTTCCGCCATCTTGCCCCTCCCCCCTCTCTAAGGCTTTTTAATGTGAAAGTAAGATTCTTAAAGTTGTTTCCCTGGTAAATAAGGAGAATAAACAAAATATTAAGTAAACCTATTGGTATCAAACTTCTGTCTGCAGAGACTCAAAGTAGAGATAAGATCTGTTCTTTCCGATGATCCCAAGTAGAGCAGGATCGTGGCTAAATGGTGTCATCTAAATTCATCTAGTAATTATGTTATCTATTCTCACAATATTTGCTGTGTTCTCTCCCACACAGCCATTCACTCAATGGATGATTGAGATTTGACAGCAAAAATTCTTAAGCAGCCCTAAGAGCAGTCTAAGAAGTCTGATACTACAATTGCCATGAGTGGAGCAAATCTGGAGAACTCAACCAACCAAGCTCTGGTCAAAAATGAGACTCAATTTTCTTGTCGACTAATAGGAGAAACTATGAGATATTCCAAAAGTCTAAAAATCTTCCTTTGAATTCTTTAGATGTCCCTGTCCTACACAAATTGTTCCTCTCCACCCCCTGTTACATACAGCCTTGGCTACAGATTTGTTTCTCCTCACCCTACTTAATAAACCTAAGTTGCCTAACCAATGGTTACCGCTCTACAAGAATAATTCCTCTCCCTGCCCTCCAAACCATTTTGACTTGCTATTCCCAGAATTGGCTGAGCGTTAGCTAACAACAACGCTCCATAACTGCACTGTCCAACAGAATGTTCTGTAATGATGGAAATGGGTCTGTGCTATCCAATATGGTAACCTCTAAGCAAATGTGACTTTTGAGCATTTAAATGTGGCTAGTGAAACTGGGGGATCAAATTGTAAGTTCTATTTAATTCAAATAATGTAATCTTTTATTTATATAGCATATATAACCTGTGGTTACTGTATTCTAACCCAGAGCTAAAAATCTGATTCCTGTTCCTCTAGAAAGAATTTTTTTTTTTTTTTAGCTTTCTCTTGCCTGACGTTTAGATTTAAAAAAAGTTGCTCTTAATGGAGTGAGTTTCCTTTATAAACAGCCTGTTCTTGACCTCCGTTCAGGGTCATCCTCACCTTAATCTTTCCTTTCCTCATTGCTTCTTTCTTCCTACTAGTCTCTTACGCTCCTTTTCTTCTATTTTTTTCTTTCCTCAACTGCCCCCTTTCCTCTCTTTTTACCAATCATTGCAAAAGCATCTGTCAGCTTGGCTATCCAATAGGAGTTACGGTGTCAAATAAAGCAGTTGTGTAGAGAGGCAGCAGCTCAAAGATAGATGCCCCAATCCTAGCTCCATCTCATTTCAGATCAACCTGATCATCCTTCTTCTACACACTTTGCTGTCATATCCATACTATTTACTAGTCTCTTTGGCCTTTTGTTACTAAATCTGAAACCTAGCCACTTATGACACTGATTACACATTTATATAAATTGTATCTCTCTGAAACCAAAATAAGTGTATTAATTTTTATTAGAAAAATGTGTTTGTTGAAAAAGCAGCCAAACTAGCCATTGGGTGTGACTTTTTTTGTGACAGCTTCAAAGTTTGTTAGTTTCAACTTTTCCAACTTCATAAAATGCATGAGAGAGGAAAACAGGAAGGAAGAAGAAAAAACATTTGCATTCAAAAAATTAAAAAAAAATTTCTAAAACATATAATTAAAACGTTGGACTGAGCTCATGTATTTGACTTTTTCTACCAAAACTTCATTGAAGGAACAGTAAAGAAACAAAAAAAAGATATCATAACTAGTTTATTAAATGGGCTGGGACTGGTGAAAATATAAGAAAGTAAGCTCTAATTCTTCCCCACCTCTGTTTTTAAGTGTATAGGGTTGAATTTCTCATTCCCACCCTGGAAATCTCCAGGTACCTCTGATAGATTTTTGTTATTTTAGATAATAAAATAATATCATTAGTCTAACCCCAACTAAAATTTCTATTTCATATTTGTTTCAAAGGTGAAATTCTCACTCCCTCACCTACTTGAGGCCTGACTGGGGCTGGGAGACTTAAAACAGGGTAAGAAAACATGTTCTGTATTTTACTGATTCCTCTTAGCTCATCATCTTCTCTCCCCCTCCATTTGCTATTCTTTCCCCTTACTATTTGCCAATAATGTCCATTCTCTGGCTGAGCTGCCATAACAGCAGCTGGTGCCCTGACAGCAGACTCCATCTCCTTTCTGGCGTGGTGACCTTTAGATAGCGATCTTTCACATCATCTCCAGTCAAAGTTGCTTTCTGCGCATGAGGAAAAATTCATGACAGCAACCACCTTATTTTGGACCCACCCAAATCTGAGGGATTGAAGTTACAGCCCCTGGACATCTTTGTTGTTTGTGCCACCGTTTTCCAATTGAGATTAAGTCACCAGCTACTTAACTCCACACTTCATAGAAAGCAAATCAGATTTTCAAAGAGTTTCCTCACCATGTGCTGCTCTGGCTGTGTTCCAGAACAAAGTGAACTCTAAAGAAAAGAGAATCCCACTGGCATCAGATATTTCACCAGTAGTACTGAATGCTAGAAGACTAAAGTTAACTTTTATAAGTCAAAGATAAAGCAATTTCAACCTAAGATTGTATCCTATTTACACTACCTCTCAAGAATGAATTAAGTAATTTCAGGCATGCCAAGACAGAAGATTTACTTCCCATGTATAACTAATTAGTAAGGTATTTGAGGATGTATACCCAGAAAAGAAGAGAGCAAATGAACAAAAGGAACATGGGGCAGGGTGCTACTGGAAAGAGCAACTCCAACTCAAACAAGTAGAGAAGAACCAAGCTATTTGGACTGACCATCTGACAACGAAGTTAGTCTGTGGCAGAATGATTCAAGTCTTTTCTCAGAGAAAGGTCTCCAGACTAAAAAGGGATCCAAAATCATACTACGATTGAGAGTTTGAAAACTAACTTGGTGGTCTACAGAACAGAAACAACCCCAACAGCCAATGCTTATTGTTTCAGGCTGTGAGCTGTCCTCTCACCAAAGCAGAGGAAGCAAGCACTGTTAATCACTACACCTGAAGTCCCAGTTTTAGCGTGTGGCACTCAGGAAGCACGAGAAACATACTTTTAATAACTGAATCATTAGCGTTCATCTATAAGTGGAAGTTTTAGTGGTTTAATTCTCTGCAATCCTCTCATTGTCCTTACAGGCTTGTTATGTCGATATTTAAGTATAAAAGTACTAATAACACTGTATAAATGGTTCTCAGGCTACAGAGAATATCTAGGAACTGATTAAAAGGCAGATTCCCTGAAATTCAGATGATTGCATCTGGGATGGAGTCCAGAAATCTGAATTGACATTCATTTCAGGTGATTATAATGGAAGTGTTCTGTAGCCCCCATCATTAGAGACTACGATTCATAGATTTTATTGATTTATTCACAGGGAATTCGAAATTAACTCTAGAGTGGATATTGTTTTCATTATTTTCTAAAGTGGACATTTTTTTTTTACTAAATTTATCACTCATTTTCCACTTTAGCAACTTCTATAAAATGAAACTATAGTGTGTATAGATATTTTGTTTTAAAGGAGTAGGCAACTTTATCCCCCAGGGAGGAGGAAAAAAATCAAAGTTCTTTTTTTTCATTTATTCTGTCTCAGTTATGTGCCATGGTAGTAACTTAGTTTCTCTCTACATCTTTCTCAAAATTGCTACTTTTCCCCCTGTCTGGACGTATGATTCCCTAAGAAATATAAGCACGAAAGAATAAAAGTAATTCTGATTGCTGTGCTAACATGCCTCTATAGTGCTAAAATTGTATTGTTTCAACATTATTTCAAAAACCTATTAGATTATTGGCTTCCCAGGTTTGAAATTCTTTCCTGAGTGTTCCTAAGTTTTCCTTTTCTAAATATTTCTACAGAGTATTATATTATGCAGCACATGTATCTTTATTCATTCATTTATAGACGCATTTCCTTAAGAAGTGGTGTATTAGTGATCTCCGCTATATACAATGAGATAGAAACTATGCATTATTTTTCTTTCCAAGAAAACTAAATTGATGCACAGAATGATTGCTAGTAGCTGAAATTGCAGCAGAGGGGTGCACTTGCCTTATTAAGAAGAAATTTCTGGTTTTATTTATTCTGGAAAAAAGCTCTATCCCCAAATAAAGGATTAGTCTAGGGACCTGGTACATCAGTGCTGCCATATCGAATAGAGAAGTGAGTGGGATGTATATTATAGCGCACTCTTTATATTGGTTTATTTGTAGGTAGGAAAAAATGAGAAATTGGAGAAAGTATTAGTTCACATTA
Organism: Nyctereutes procyonoides; assembly: GCF_905146905.1. NCBI lineage: Eukaryota > Metazoa > Chordata > Mammalia > Carnivora > Canidae > Nyctereutes > Nyctereutes procyonoides. Next base: position 147,780 of record NW_026575148.1, read on the forward strand.
AAAGGCAAAACACTAAGAGGGCACTGTCAATTCAGGCTGTGCTTGTTGATTTCCAAATAACAACCCTGTCTCTGGAGTCATTAAAAGTATTGCTCTCCAGAGAAGAGGCCGAGCTTCTCTGCCTTCGAAGTTGAATAAACCTGGTGTATCATTTTGTCATTCTTTACGAGAACAGTGGCCCTGAGGATCTTATATTTAAAAAATAAAATAAAAGCTATCAAAGATTATCTATGCCACCTCCTTTATGAAAGAATATAGGCACATGCATTTAGTAAATTTTATTAGTTAGAAAGCCAGTAAATAAGTCAATTCTTTAGAGTTAACATTTCTCCAGAAGAGGTCTTAGTATGATCAGTTGACATTTATTTGCATTTTTTAAATGAAAGATCTTTCTATTCCTTCCAGAGACAGCATTTCTAAAAATGAAAAAGATATATATTCTTAATCTAGAAAAGACATGAGTATTAAACTGCCTAATATAATAATACATGGAAAGTGATAGAGAAATTCAAAGTATTGTTTTAATGCTTTCCAGGAACAAACCAATACTGCGCCATCAATAAGTGTACAATTGGTTTTATAGACAGGTAGGGAGAGTTGGCCCACCAGTGTTCTGGCTGCGTAGGCTAAAAATGCCCTTTTCTTGGGGATGGGACAGCCGATTCAGAGGATGCCTGGAGATGTGCTTCCTTAAAAAGTGTGTGTTAGTGACCTCCACTGTATACACTGCATACCATACACCAAGAGTTCTGAGTGAGACAGCCAGTGTTAGTTTAGGGAACATTTTAGGACTGGCAAGTGTTCTCTCAAATCACAGGATTAAATTATTATGATCTGGTACAGCAACTAAGGAGCCAAAGAATCGTTTGACTGTTTGACATGTGCTGTGGATAGACTATGTGGGGGATCCACCTTGGAAACTCCATTCTCAAGAACCCTTTCAACTCAAGAGGTCACAGACCCTTTTTGCACTTCTGAAGTTTCTTTTACAAATTATGAAAATGTGGGATGCCTGGGTGGCTCAGCTGTTGAGCGTCTGCCTTTGGCTCAGGGCAGGATCCTGGAATCCAGAATCAAGTCCCACATCAGGCTCCTTGCAGGAAGCCTGCTTCTCCCTCTGCCTGTGTCTCTGCCTCTCTCTGTGTCTCTCATGAATAAATTAAAAAAACCCACAAATTATGAAAATGTAAACAGTGTTGTATGGAGATATGTACTAGCAGTTAAAAGTAATTTTATTTACATTTAGTGGGTGCCAATATTGTTCTGGTTAATGATGCAAAGATAATTAATGTGGTTTAAGAGTTTTTATTCATTTCCATGAACTCTGAGGTGCTTTAATTTTCTTTCAATATAAAAAAATGAGTCCATTTAAATAAATTATATATTTCTTGGGTAATGTTAAGAAGTAATCAGGGAGCTTATAACATGGGATAGGAGGAAAAAAAACAATTTATCAGGTGCAAAAGAAAAATATAACAAGATTAGTTAAATTTAGAATATTGGTAAGAGCTCATTTCACCACCCTTCCTCTACTACTGGTGCAAACTTATCTTCAATAAAGTTTTATTTAGACACAAATGGTGAGCTCTGCAGAGAAAAGCTTTTGAAAGTTTTTTTGGGGGCTTTTTCTTAACTGAGTATTTTAGCTCTCACTAATATGTTCCATTTTTAAAAGTAGTTACCTTTTGGTTGTGTACTGTTAGTGCAATTAAAAGTACATTTAAAAATAGAAGAAAGGGGTGCTTAGGAGGTTCAATGAATTAAGCATCCAATTCTTGGTATTGGTTCAGGTGATGATCTCAGGGTCATGAGATGAAGCCCTGCCTCCAGCTCTGCACTGAGTGTAGACCTGCTTAAGATATTCTCTCTCTCTCTCTCTCTCTCTCTCCCCCTCCCTCCCTCCCTCCCTTTTCCTCCTCCTCCCCCTCAACCCCACAACTCTCATGTGCTACCTCTACAAAAAAATTTTTAAAAATTATAAATAGAAAATAAAAATAGAAGAAAAAGGACAAGTTCAGAATATTTTAGATTACTTGCATTTTAAAACTTACAATATTGCATTGTATTTTATTATATCCTATTGTATTTGAAACATTTCTATTCTGGTAAATTTTATACATCTATTTTGATTCCCATCCAGATTGATTTAGTTCCTGTAATTATTCAATTTATTCTATTGTATGTAACTAGAAGTTGAAACAAACAGAATTAAAGGATTTTAGGACTCTTTAATCTTCTAGGATACTTAAAAAAAACAAAAGAGTAAATAAAAGGCAGGGAAGTCCTGACACCACAATTTCAAATGAATAAAACGTAGAGACACACATACAAAATATAAGTAACCTAGTATTGAATAAAGAGGGTAAATCCTAATTTACACTTGTAGCCATACTTGAAAACAATAATGTCTTTAGGAGACAAATTTACTATATTCTTTTCCACGAAATCATTGTGCTTGAATTTAAGCCTGTTTCTAAAGAATGATGTATTGTTTATATAACAAAGACCGTAGCTATTTTAAAATATTCAATCTGATGCAATTGAAGATTCATTAAATTTCTTACTCAAGTCACAAAAGATTGGAAGAATTATACTAAATTTGTGTACATTCACACAAAAAGGCTCACAAGCTCTAGTAAATTGATCATCTATAATATTGCCACTGCTGGAAATGTAACATCTGTATAGGAGATTAAAGTGTAATATACTTAAAGATACCAACTCCTGTTTTTTAGAGAATGTATTTTAATCTGTTTCCTATTTGTAACATTCTTGTTAGTATTTTTAATTCTCCCTAATAAAACCTTGTTTTTCAGATGACCTCTGTGAGGGAAGTAAAACCCAATAACACCAAAGCACTTGCTGCGGATTGATTTAAATCAGCATCAGAAACCAAGATCCTTTCTTAGACCATTCCTTAGTGTCCCAGATCCCATAAGAACTTCTGGAATTTAAATGTTTTCATCTTATTAACTCATTAGTATAGGTTTGAAATGCTTCCAGAGAACTTCTTTGACTTATACTCCATTCTGATCCAACCCAATCACTGTTTTTTGCTTGGCAGTTTGAATTGGCCTCTTTTTTTCCCCTCCCCTCCCCATCTCTTTTATTTACTAGGTAATGTTTATGAGTGACCTGAAGATGATTGTGTGTCTGTAAAATGTCAAGAAAGCTGGCAAGATTTCAAATATCACCAGAGAGAAAGAGAAAGAATACCCTTTCACTTATATGTTCCTTTAAACTGCAGACACACATATATCAACTGGTACATATATAATGTATGAAATAATAGGAGTTACTTTTTCAAGTAAGAGTTATTAATTACAGATACATTAAGAAGTTTATTAAACACAGTGTTTGCTTTGATGGGCAAAACTCAAGAGCTTAATAAACTTAAGTTTATTAGTACTAGGAAAGAGATAGACATGCATAAGAATGTCTTGGAAAAGAGCTAACTTAAAATATACATATGAGAGCTGAGCTTTTGAAGCACAATTAACGGAAGTTTCATAGACGTCATGTTGCATTCCTAAGATTATATTTTCCTAACAAGCAGTCTTTTGGAATATCAGAATATTTCACATTGATACCAGCATTCAAAAACACATTGACATATAAACTTTAAGAATGGTAATTAGATTGGGATGGCTTTTGCCTTAACTATGTGGACTAGTATTATAATAGTTACCCAAAAAGCCAGTGTATTTTTTAGTATGCACTTTGAAGCTAAGCCACAGTCTATTTTTAGATGATGGCATTATGGATCTCCACATCTGTTCAACCCAACATGATATGCTTATTCTATACCCATACTGAAAATAATGGGTGGTAGGGCATGAGGATTAAGTATTAATTCCTTCTGATTATGTAGTTTAGCAAAAGCAGGTGATTACAATTCAAAGAAGACCTATCCGCTTGTTAAATCTCCTTTAATTGAACTCTTTGGTTTCCTTTGTATGATTTAAAACAGTAAGTTTATTTCTGGACAGGTCTGGACAACTATAATCAAGTAATTGGTACAGTACTTCTATAGTAAAGACTCTAGTAGAGGGAAGGCTGTTTGACATGACAATGATGAGCTGTGGGATATGGGAATAGACATTCTGCAATATATATTTATTCAGAAATACATTGCAAGACTAGCCTGTTGAGGATGAGCCGTTACTGTACTGAACAGTCTACAAAATCGTATATAAGTTTTTAGTAGTATGGTAGGTATAGAAGATAATTAACAGTATAAGAAATATTCAAAACCTAATTGACTTGCAAAACATGGGTAGGTATAATAGAACTTTCAGACACAACTTTCCTACCTTGAATTCAACTCAGTTGGAATACAGGCCATTTTTCTAGCTGTTGAATAGAACACACTTTGATTCTTTGTAGATTAACTATTCTTTACAGTATAACAAGAGCCCTTTTTGCAAGCCAATTTCAAGTTGTTTATTGTTTATTTTCAGGTGTCTCTCCCACTCCCTTTCACATTTTCCTACCCACTCCACAAGGAATACTAAACACAATAGTGCAGAGGGGACTTTTTATAAATGTGTACTATGTCCAGTTTTCACATCAATATCAACCATCATCCCCAAACAGCTTTCCCTGTTGCCAAAGACAGACCAGAGCAATCAAAGACTACACATCCATTATTGCCTGCTGTGTCTTATTCCTGAGTCAGTATGATGAGCTGTTCTGGAATCTAGAGTTGCTCCTCCAGAGCAAATTAGTGCTCTGGAGATTAATTTCCTTACCCACATACTGCAGGTTTGAAGCCTTGACATATTTTCACATTCCACCTATGTTTACAAACTCAAGTTAGAGTTGAGAATTCTGTTCTATTGAATGGAGTCATTCTAGAAGCTAAAAGCTTTGTATGTAAGAAAGAGGGTTGACTATAAGGAAATGTATGTACACTTAAAAAGAAATACTCAGAAGCTATAGTGGCTTGATACTGGACCTGGGAGGTGTTTGAAGATCTAGGGAATATTTTTAGTGATGGCAGTGGTCACAAGGACTGTGGAGGAAGGTTACTTTTCAAGGAGCTGAAGTTCTTTTATCCTCCTTTGAATTCCTGCACTAATTTTGCCTTTCTTCCTTGTCTTTGTTAGAAGCAACAACCACTCTTTTCCCCATCAATATGTATGTGGGAAAAGACACCTCTTTGCTGCAGATAGCTTTTTAGAATAGATACGTTCTAACGAGTGAAAATGATTTTTTTTCACTTGCTCAATTGTCTTAGAAATACCCCACATATAGGAAATAATGATTATAATGAAGGTGACTACATTTGTCACTTAGAAAGTTTTAGTATTTTACTTCTAAGGAAATCTTTTTAAGTATTGTGAAGCTAGTCTGACCCAACCTTGGTTTTCTAAGTTATAATTCGACAAAAGTATATGAAGTCGACTTCTGGAGGTTAAAAATGTTAGCTGTGCTATAATGAATGGAGCACCACATGTCCTATGTTTTTATATTTTGTTCTTTACGGGTCCTATGCAGTGCCGCTGCTGGCTTGTGGATGGCACTGTAGAATTTTAATAGTCCCAATTTCAGGCACAATTTGTTTTTCTGAAGTCTCAGACCTATTTTAATGGAGGCTAAAACCATGCAACCAGTCAGGTGCAAAAGAGCTGAGGGGAAATATCAGACAACGTAGGAGAAAGTAGATTGCAATAACTGACTTTCATTTATACTCTCATTTACATATCCAGATGCCCATATTCTTTTAAAAATAACAATGAAATAAACCTAATAATCAAGTTCATGAATGTAGTTCCTTATGTGATTCATTTGCATGTGGGTAAGAAAGTATCCGAAGTAGGACATGATCACCTTAGCAGATTAATAACCGAGCCAGTACTATAATAGCATCAAAGAGGAAAAGAGCCCTCCTCAGGAATTATTTCTTTCATAAAAGGAACAACCTTGTCCAGTGTTGGCCAGGGTACACCTTGGGATGAATAAATTATGGTTGCAACTGAGTGTAGGAAAAAAATGCCTGCAACATATAGTCACACACTTGTGATAACAAGAGGACAATGTCATTTGCTGTACAAGTGCAGAGGGAAAGAATGCACTAATAAATCAAAGTTTCAATCTTAAGTAGGGTTATGTAAAGCAAAAAAATTGGAAATACAGATCATTATCTTTGTCCAGGTAATAATATGTCATTTAACTTATTGTCAATTACAAGATTTCTAATTATGGCCCCTTGTTTTCTTGTTGTTGTTGTTCCTCTAAACATAGATTTTATATATCAGTTGAAATAATCTCTGGGTTTCATATTTTATTCTAGTCAATCCTGTATGTTTATGTTTACTTATATCAAAAGGCTATTCACTTGCCTGCTTATTCAGAATTTAAAAAAACAGCTCAACTATAAAGACTATATTGCAAATTTTACCAAATAGGTCATATAAATGATGAAATGAAGCAATGTGAGAAACTGAAGTGCTTTCTAAAAACAGAATAAAAATCCTAATCCATAAAATTTTCTAAGTGTATTTTATCCCGTGGGAAAGCCCAGACTTAATAAAATCTTAAATTGTGCCATTCTGCATTTATCATCTTTCTTACTGTAATTAAAATAGCCATGGTAGCAATTGTAGAAATATACCTCCAAAGAAATCTACAATGTAATTTTATATTATGCTACTTTCCCCCCCGTACACTTAATACATGTATATAAAAAATATTTGTGTTTTATTTTACTTTACTTTCATTAATAACTTTAGTTTATTATGTTTTTTTTCCAGGAATGAAACCCTAAATTTATAACATCAAAGGATTGATTTATAAGGGCTTTGCTTTTACTAGGAACAGGTTATGTTGTTAAGACAGGAATCATCTGTATTTTAACTTTGATAAAATTAATAAGCTTTGCTTTGGACTAATTCCTATTTTTAAATGTGTTGGAGTAGCCAAAGACAACTGCTATGGATGTTTATAATTAGCCAATTCTACCTTAATAATAACTGCTACATATGTGTGTGTGTGTGTGTGTGTGTATATATATATATATATATATCCTCTTTATACCTTAATAATTTCTTGTATATATACCCTCTGTAAGCTCCTGAGAACATGAATGGGTGTTTTCATTTTTTAATACCTTCTGGTGCTTTTAGCACATCACACTAAAATGGTTATCAGCAGACAAATGTTTATTAAATGAGTGGACAGATATACAAGAATTTGCCCACCCTTTACACGTATGTACTTTTGCTAAGAACTGCATAGATTAGACAATATTGCATAGACAAACACCTTCTTGAAACAGCTTTAAACATTGTTATGTTCCAAGGAATCTAATTTTTTCATGTCAAATTCTTTCTATTATATCTGTAGCTGAAATAGAAAATATTTGAGTCAATGATGTAGCATTATCACCCATAGATTCAGCCTCTTTCATGAAGCCTTTCCCATTTACTGAATTCCTTCCTTTGAACTTCAAGTTGAATTTTGCCTGTGCTTTGACTCGAACACTGTCCTCTTTCCAGTTTGTCTTACTATTTTATATATCTTCTAGAGGTCATATATTTTGTGGATCTCATTTACCCTCCTAGATAGATAGCTTCTTGAAAATAGGGTCTACATTTGTTTCATCTTAGGACCCTTGTAGCAGTTCACAGTACATAATAGCAATTCAAGAAACTGAATGGATGGATAACGGATCTAGAATTTATTAAGCGTCTCCTCTGTGTACAGAGGTGTGTTAGACCCTGAGGATACAATGAAATCTTAAGAGATAGCTCTTATTCCAGGGAAGTGTATGGTATTTAGTGGAAGTATTCACGTATATAAAAATATAACAATAGGTTTTCATGAGTGCACAATTTCTAACACTTTTACTCATCCTTTATGGAAATACTGCATTTTGTTTTTGCATTTTGGCATGAGTGAAATTCAAATGACAGTTTTATCAAAACCAAATGGGCTTTAAGACCACACGAGACTCAGTAGGACCCCTCTCTCTGCATCCTGCATTGCCATCACTATGTTGTGTTCCTTCTCAGACATAAGATGGTATGTTTACATGGAACCAAAGCCACGTTCAAGACTACAGAGACTATCAGGATAAATTATGTAAGTTGCTCATTATTCCTTTGGATTTACAGGGTAAATTATTTATAGAAGAGACTCTGTGAAGCACATTGAGTAAGTGGACTGTGTTCCCAGTCTACTCTGCTCATCCCTATCCACAAGCTTTGAAAGTGCTAGCAGTCTATTTTAGGAAGGAAAATCTGTACAGTTCTCTCAGCTAATATCAGCTCTACAGAGGGCCCTGTCAAAACTTAAATCTAGCCTATATGCTTTTCGTTTTAAGTCTTACCGTCCCTTTTTCCTGCCTTGGTACTAGATAATTAAATATTTTTAAAGGATGCTAAAGCATCCAGAACACAAAACAGTCATGAGCTTAGTAACTACTGTGAAAAGTTAAAAGGCTGCATAGGAAGGGAATTGAATCTTCAAAGCTTGACCTTTCCCCTCTCCTACAGATCTTGCCCAGAGCACATATCTATTTCCATTAAAAAGTACTATAGCTAGTACCTCTTTCTGCTTTTTTGTCATTATGTAACAGATTTTCAACTGTATTTAGAATTTTTAAAGAACTACGTTTTAGATGATAGGTGTTTTAAACTACTCAATAGAGTATTGATGTGTGGGTGGGTATTTGTCTCTTTGTAGCTGAATGCCTGAGGCATCTGCAACTGAACAGTGGAAGAGATTTCAAGAAGCAAGTGAGTCTGTATGTAACCAGTTAGCAATCAATCTTCCTTCTTCTTGCCTTGCCTTCAGTAAGTGAGATTATAGGCATATACACACGCAAATATGCACATCATATAGGAAAAATGTTTCCTCTGTGTGCATAAACTAATGTCTCAATTCCATTATTCACATTTTAATATGTCTGATATTTGGATAGGTCAAGGGATAAATGCACACACTTAACACATCTTGTTTGTCAAAAAGCTGTCATAATTGAAGCTAAATATTCTTGCAATTAATGGCATTTTAGAATTGAGAAAAGATTATAACGTAAGATTTTCAGTTTCCTTGTCTCAGAGTTTGACTCAAAGGTAGCAACTTTGCTCATTTTCTTGTTTCTGTCACTTATATAAGCATATGCATTCTATCACTTTTCTAAAAGAATGGAAAACAGTGGTCTGCTCCAGTTTGTATAAAAGATTCTTCTTTAAAAACATTCGTGAATGGGGATCCCTGGGTGGCGCAGCGGTTTGGCGCCTGCCTTTGGCCCAGGGCGTGATCCTGGAGACCCGGGATCGAAAGCCACGTCGGGCTCCTGGTGCATGGAGCCTGCTTCTCCCTCTGCCTGTGTCTCTGCCTCTCTCTCTCTCTGTGGCTATCATAAATAAATAAATTTAAAAAAATTTTAAAAAAAACATTCATGAATGATGTAAAGAGAAGAAGGAACTTGCTTTTTCAGAGCAGTAACATTTTTAATTGTTTCTTAAAGTGGGGACTTTGTAGGTAAAGAAACTTTCAGTTTATGTTTACTTTTTAAATATTTCAAACTACAAAGATCGGATTTTGTAAAATTCCACTGCTCTCTCTCAGGAGTGCATCTTGATGAATTTAGATGATACACAGACAAATGGAGAACTAACAACTGAACACACAGTGGGCTCACAAATTATTCTTTGACTGAAATGTATTTAAATGGTAAAATAATCACTACATTTCTAATTTATGATTCTGTGCCAAGATAAAAATGTTGTCATTCCACTAATGATTCTATTACCTTGTTTTAGATGTTTAGTAAGACAGGCTCAAGTCAATTCCCATGGTAATAAAAGGTTGATTCCTTTAGGGAAGGAACTTAAAAGTACATATTTAACTCTAGTACACTTCAAACTGATCAGCAAATTTATTTCTTGGAAAATTGGACTACTATGTGTGTGAGATAGGCAGAAAAAAAAACAGAACAAGGGAGAGATCTGTGGCTTATTACTATATTACACACCAATAGAACCCCCTGAAAAGCAAAATATATGATAAATTCCAACCTGGACTTCATGAATTGAATCAAAATTTTGCATTAGGGGGCGTTCAGCCACATGAAATCTGTGTAGAGTTTTTCAACATACAAGAAAGAAAATTGGTTTAAATATAATATCTCAAAATAGCACAACTTGCAGCAAGTATATAATTTGTGAAGTAATTGGGTAATTAATTGAAAAAAAAGTTGAACAGTGCACGAAGCTTGTCCATCTTTCAAAAAATGCAGCTCAGTTGGCATATGGTGGAATGTAAATGCATCTTTTCTCTGTGGCTTTGAATGTTAATTTTGTGAACTGTTCTAGTTCGTCCAATTTGTAGAGCTAAATATAAATTGCAATTCTCAGGAGAGTTTTTGGCTTAATGCCGTGTTTTTATCACTTGTTTTTTCAAAGTTTATATGAAGTCTTATGGAATATCTCCTAAAATTTTAGAATATATCTTTTAAAAATGTCCCCTTATCAATATTTTGCCCTCTCGGTATCTTCCTAATGTATATCATACCTTGGGAAACATGGTAGTTGCATTGATAGCCACTATGATTTTACTGCTAATTTACCTTTATTGGCTCAATACTAGTTATTTTCCCTCTCACACACTCCAAAACTCCATCTCACAGAATTCCTCCCCAAATGTGGGAATCCACCCGGTGTTACTATACCCAGTGGCTCCACCCAACCCTACCCTGCACCAAAACACCATTTCCTTCTGACCTGAGCTAAACCTATTGGCCTCTGTGAGCTCTCCTTGCATTTGCTCCACTACGTTGGAGATCTCTGCTGACGACGTTGTCTCCTCTGGATTATACGCTACTCAAAGGAGGATGCCATGAGTAATTCATATCTGTACCCTCAAAACACCAAATTATGGAGCACAGTGCCTGAAATATACTTGGTGCTGATTTTGAAAAATTTTGCTCAGGAAAAATTACAGTTGTCCTCATTAAAACTACATTAAAAATACACTGAAATACTAAGAATAATAAATAATAAGTAAAACATAAAAATACTTGATTGTTGTGTGAGCTAGGTACGTTTTGTTTTTTCTTTAAGTTTTAAAACCTATTACAGGACTCCATTAACCCAGTGATTGATAAGTATAAGTCTTCAACCTAAAAAAATAGGAGTTGCAAGGCAGGGTTCTAGCCAGGATTCTGTTTACTCAGGTTGACCTTTGGAAAATTTCTTACATTGACTTTTCTTTTTTGTAAAGTAGGAAGAATTAAAACATCATTCCCACAGTTTGCTTGTGAAGAGCACATGGTATAATATATGCAAAACACACAGGACAGTGCTATCATTCAATAACATTAGCAATTATTATTAATCACTGCTTTTGCTCCTTCGAAATTTCTATTCTTTACCATGTTGTATCCTGAGCTCTGTTATGCAATAAACAATTTTAACAATTAAATGACCTGCCTTTGGCAGAGGAGATGCCAGCTACCCAAATTCAATATTTTTAGCACAATTTAGTATGAGAAACCTTTCAACTTCATCTAAGATTTCTTCTTGATAAATCCAACTGATATTTCCACTGAAACAATCCAACTGACTTAATCTGAACACATTGAACTCCCTGTGAAGAAACTCACATTCTTGCTCTCGCTGTCAGAATCAAATTTATGTCTTAAGAAGTTTAAACATTCTCTCTTTGCCTTTTCAGGCACCACTTTATTATATTTCCCATGTTTATCAGACAAAGACAGTACGGTACTATAATCCAGTATCACTTCTGCAAATTGATGCTGCTTTCTCTTGCACACATTAGCACTAGCAGTAAAAAGTTTAGGTCAGTAATCATCTGGCAGATGATTTCTCATCTCTTGATCAGGCCTCAGCTCAGGGACAGCCCAGCTTGCTCTATCCTACATATGGTATCAGGGATTCTGTGCTCCTGACACTGATAAAGAACTGGTACCACTGAAGGAGCTAAAATTGTAAGTCTGGAGACATACTGAGGGTAGAGAGATGACATTTTCACCAATTTCATTTTAACTCTCACTGTATTTTCTGAAATTTTGTGTTCTTTTGTATTTCCTTCTTCAAATCACCCCTGGAACCCTTCTGAGCCTACACATCACTGTCTTTGGGCTGAGAACCGTATTATTATGTCAAATTTGAGACCCTTCACAAAAAGAGAACAATACTCACAGGGATTATGACCAAGGTGACATGCATTGGGAACCTAGGTAACAGTGTGCCAAGGGAAGAGGGAGAATGAAGCTGAAAATATCCATTACCTCCAAGCAAGGAATTAACTGTCTCCCTAAGACTTATATTTTGTCCTACTATTAGAACAAGTGATTTCAGACTTTGAACCAGATGACCACATTATTGCAACATTGTTAAAATGGTTAGAGAGCAAAAGACAGCATGGTTGCCTGCCCAACTCAGACAGAAAGTTGATACCTGAAAGCATGCTCTCTTTCATTGAAAAAAAAAAAAAAAAAAAAAGGTAATGAGTGATAGTTACCCACCACCAATAGTATGCAGTGTAAATTATATGTCTTTGGATTCTGAATTAATTTCTTTGATTATTCTGTTTTGATTGATCACCGAAAACCAAAAGGGTGTAGCTTGCATATATACCTATCTTCTAGCCAAAGAACACCTTAAGCTTTAGGAGATTCTAACTTGGAATGAGAATTAACTAATAATTAAATTTAACTATTTGTTATTAATTCATTTTTAATAAGTATAAAGAAATTTACTGAATTTAAAATGATAGCATCCTACTGATGAAAAACTGAATAGAATAATGAAGAGTAAGGAACTAAAGAGTACTACTACCACAAAAATAAAAAGTGAGAGTAGAAGAAATTATATCACAAATTTTAGCGTTGCTTATTTTGTCATTAGAGCAAAGTGAAAAAGTAATTGTCGAATACAAAAAATGTTAAACATAAAACCGGCAACACTAAGGTATTTCTGAAAAACACTGAATTTATTACTAAGTTTCCTTCCTCTCAATAATAGAGAATTGGTGAAATTGGTCATTAGAAATCAGAATTAAATGTCCTTGAAATATTTTAAAAATAGTTATTATCAGGATCTAATCTTATAATTTGGACAGCTACAAATTGGCTGAGACTCCAGCATACAAAAGAAAGCTATTTTTAAATGGATATATGAAGAAATGTCCTTAATTGGTATCCTCAACCCAAAAAAATCTCACAGCACAGCTTTTTAAAATCTTGTATCTTTCTAAGAATAATTTGAGTTAGATATAAAAATGGATTTATATCACGATGGACAGTGTTACAACTATTTTAGATCAAAAATGCACATTTGTCAAATTTATAATTTGGAATTCTAAATTTTAAAACAAGTGATTATTATTTCTCTTGTTTCATTCCTCTGATATTGAAAATATTTATCCTCAGATTTCTGAAGCAGAGTCTATAAAAATGTCATTGAAAGGACTGTCAAAATTGATCAGTACATATGTATAATGGTACAGTATCAGCTGTTTATAAAACTGTTAAAAAAAATGAGTCTAGTGATGCTGTGTTTTTTTTTTTTTTTAATTTTTTTTAATTTATTTATGACAGTCACAGAGAGAGAGAGAGGCAGAGACACAGGCAGAGGGAGAAGCAGGCTCCATGCACCAGGAGCCTGATGTGGGATTCGATCCCGGGTCTCCAGGATCGCGCCCTGGGCCAAAGACCGGCGCTAAACCACTGCGCCACCCAGGGATCCCCGTGATGCTGTGTTCTTTATCAGTGCCCATTGGTTGAGTCTTGGAAAAAATTTTTACAAAGGTCAATTGTTTCAAATAATTTGCTGTCAATTCAAAATTTTTCTTGGAAATTTAAAGTTCTGAGTTTATCTATGACCTAAACAGGTATAAAAAAAAAAGCTGAAATGGAAAAATTTGCATAAATACAAATCAGTAATAATTCACACATCTAAAAAAAGTATCTATATAAATAACTTTCTAATTGTAATTTATAGCATTATATAAATTGGCTGCAAAAAAACTACAAGAAAAAAATTCTGAACAACTTTTTCTGGATATAGCTACACTTAGAGTTGGTTTTCATTTTCAAGGCCCCTTCCAATTTAACGGGAATATTTAGTTGACACAAGAGATGGCGAATTAAGTTAACTTGAACACATATAGTTTATAATCGAGATTTTTAAAATCAAAGATTAATAAATTTTTCTGTAAAAGATGAGCCATTTTTGTTAATGTGGATGCAAGTGCTAGAGGAAGTGTTTAGTTGTTTGAAATTTTAAGTATCTTTGAAACAATTTTCACATATGAATATGATGTTGACTTATTATATAAAATCTAAACTCTGTTTCCAGTGAAAATATGAAACAGATATGTTGCAAGAATAAAATGTACAATGGGCTCTGAATACAATACAAAAGAGAACATAAAATCTCAATATTTTTATGTTTATTACTTGTTGAAATGATTATTTTAATCTACTGGATAACAAAATATATTATTAAAATTAGTAGGCTTCTTTTTGCTTTTAAAATGTGGCTACTAGAAAATTTAGAATTACATATACATGGTTTGCATATTTCTATTAGTTTTTCTTCGAATTGTGCAATTTTTCACTATTAACATTTTGCCAACTTTTTCCATTTTCCTTATATTTTTTCCAGTGTGTATGACTGGCAATAAACACTTTAAATATTCAGCTATGAAATTTATTTAGTATTTGTATTACACAGTGCCCTTTTGGAAATTATGTTTTATTACTAATATATAGGTTTTCTTAGTCATTTTGAGACTTTAATGTTAAAATATTAATAAATTAATCAACCCTGTATCTTTTCCTTCTGGCCAATGCCACACAGAAAGCTAGGTCTTGGATGGGGCGCTGGGTTGGTTCAGTCAGTTAAGCACAGACTCTTGGTTTCCACTCAGGTCATGATCTCAGGGTTGTGGGACAGACCCCATGTGGGGCTCTGTGCTCAGACAAGAGTCTGCTAGAGATTCTCTTCCCCCTTGCTCTCCTCCTCTTCCTGTTCATGCACTTGTGCTCTTCCTCTCGCTCCCTCTTGCTTGCTCTCTAAAATAAATAAAATCTTTAGAAAAAATAGCTAGGTCTTACACATTAACACTTCCCGTCCTTCCTTTTCTTTTAGATTATTTGTTCTTTAAAACTGAGACTTTGAAATCAGATCTTGGCAAGAAAGCTTAAAGTGAGAATAAAAGTATATAGGTTTCAGTATTTTTCCATTTTAACTGGGTTAAAATCATCAGAGGAAAAAATATTTAAAAATAAGTCTTCCTAGCAAATTAAGCAAGGATAGATTGGCACATATGTGAGACTGTTGGGTATCATGCTTCAGGGTTGATGTATGGTAAAATCCTCTCCACTCAGTCATAGAGGAGGTGAATTAGAAATTAGATAAACATAACTATAGGATCACTAGACACAGGCCACATTACTGTCCTCAAAGAGTCCCAGAAGTAGCTCAAATCACAGCCTCAGGGTAACTGGCACAGAAAGACATTTGAAATTACATGTTGGGACCACAATCTCTGCAACTAATTTAATTATGCTCAGGACGACTAAGATCTAGTCTAGAATGGGATATTAAGGTTGACTTTGAAATGTGAATGAATAATGCTGATTTGTCACAGATTCAGCTCAAAGTGTATTAATGTTTT
The DNA here is from genome assembly GCF_905146905.1 of Nyctereutes procyonoides. Classification (NCBI taxonomy): domain Eukaryota; kingdom Metazoa; phylum Chordata; class Mammalia; order Carnivora; family Canidae; genus Nyctereutes; species Nyctereutes procyonoides. Next base: position 163,437 of record NW_026575148.1, read on the forward strand.
AGACTGTGATACAGACATGTTCCTTCGCTAGATTTTTACTGCCATCTTTTGCATTCTGATTCTCTAAACATACAAAACTAGAGTGAGAGAAAGGGAAGAAAAGTGATTAAGGGAAAGGGAGGTAGAGAGAAAAGGAGGAAAAAAATCCAGAAAAACAGAAATAAACAGCAGCAAAAACTCTGAAAACATTAGAAGCAATTCCTGCATTCCTTGCAGAGTGATTTCTACAATCTCACATTTCGTCCTTTTTTTTGCAGAGAATGGAGTAGAAATTATCAATGGTAATTAAAAGTTATTGAAATAAATTTATAATTTATTAATTTATTATAAATTTATTTCAATTTAACAGAGGTTTTTCCCAACCCCTATTCTCTTGTGAACTTGGGCACCCTCAGCATCACAGTTACTTTCCTCAATCCTGTCAGGTTCCTGTTTAAAACAATCAGACACCAAGTTCTAAATTCAGTTAAGTCAAAACTCAAATAGACACATTTCTGATATCAAACTATGTTACAAAGTTTTTGATAGTAATCAAAACAGGATAGTACTGGCATAAAGACAGACACATAAATAAATGGGACCAGATAGCCCCCCCAAAAAAAGTCTCTGTTGTGGTAAATCTATGATAAAGGAGGTAAGAATACACAATGGGAAAAATACAGTCTCTTCAATAAATACTGAGAAAATTGAACAGCTATATGAAACAAACAAACAAACAACAAACAAACTGGACCACTATGTTAACATCACATAGAGAAATAAACTCAAAATGAATTAAAGACTGGAAGGTAAGATCTAAAAACATAAAACTCCTTGAAGAAACCGTAGGCAGTAAGTGCTTTAACATAAATCTTAGCAATAATTTTTTGGACCAGTCTTCTCAGGCAAGTGCAACAAAAGCTAAAATAAATGCAACTACTATTAAACTAAAAAGCTTTTGCAGAGGGAAGGAAACCTTCAACAAAGTGAAAAGGCAACCTACAGAAATGGGGAAGATATTCACAGAGCACACATCTCGTAAGGGATTAATATCTGAAACACATAAAGCACTTACACAACTTATTATTTTAAAAAATCAAATAACCTGATTGAAAAGTGGGCAAAAAATCTGAATAAACATTTTTCCCAAATTAGACATACATGTGAAAAGATGCTCAACATCACTAATCATCAGGGAAATGCAAATCAAAACTACAATGAGCTATCTATCTAATTCTGGCAGGTTGGCTGTTATTAAAAAGATGAAAAAAAGGGCAGCCCAGTTGGCTCAGTGGTTTAGCGCTGCCTTCAGCCCAGGGCCTGATCCTGGAGACGTGGGATCCAGTCCCATGTCGGGCTCCCTACATGGAGCCTGCTTCTCCCTCTGCCTGTGTCTCTGCCTCTCTCTCTCTCTCTCTAATGAATAAATAAAATCTTAAAAAAAAGGATGAAAAAAATAACAAGTGTTGGGAAAGACCGGGGGAAAAGGAAACCCTCATACACTTTTTGGTAGGAATGTAAATTGATGCAACCACTATGGAAAAACAGTACAGCAATTACGCAAATAATTAAAAAGACAGCTACCATATGATGCAGCAATTCTATGCCTGGATATTTATCCAAAAAGACATATGCACACGTATGTGTGGGCATTATTTACAATAGCCAAGATATGGAAGCAACCTATGTATCCACTGATAATTTAAAAAAGGAGGCGAATATACACACATATGCAATGGACTACTGCCCAACCATAAAAAAGAATGAAATCTTACCGGTTGTGACAACATAGATGGACTTAGAGTAAGTTAAGTGAAATGACTCTGACAGAGAAAGACAGATAATGTAGGATTTCAGTTATATGTATTGTCTAAAAAACAAGACAAAATGAAATAGAATCATTGAGAGATACAGGAAATAAACTTGGTTACAAGAGGAAGGAAGGATTGGAGGCAGATAAAATAAGTGAAGAGGATTATGACTTACAAACTACCAGTTATAAATAATTCATGGGGATGTATTGTACAGCATAGGGAATATAACCAATAATATTTTAATAACTTTGTATGGTGACATGGTAGCTAGACTTATCATGGAGATCATTTCATAATATATAAAAATATCAAGACACTGTGATGTACACCTGAAACTAATAGGTTATTGTATGTCACTTATACTTCAATCTACAAATGTAAAAATTCAATTTCAATTAAATGCGTGGGCATATGCACATGTACAGGTACAAATGCATGTACATACACACACCAGAGTCCCACTACGATGAGTGTTTTATTTTTTTTAATTTTTATTTATTTATGAGAGTCACACAGAGAGAGAGAGAGAGGCAGAGACAAAGGCAGAGGGAGAAGCCGGCTCCATGCACTGGGAGCCCGACGTGGGATTCGATCCCGAGTCTCCAGGATCGCGCCCTGGACCAAAGGCAGGCGCTAAACTGCTGCGCCATCCAGGGATCCCCATGAGTGTTTTAAAGCTTAGAATTACGCGGCTTATCCATTATTAGAGCAGCTGGCAGTGCACATATACCACCAGCACTTTAGAAGTCTCCTAATGCATTCAATTACACTATTTGTAAATGAGTTGCCTGACAATAATACTGTCATGTGCCAAGCAGACCCAGAGAAGGTCAAGGGGAATTACTATTCTGTGAGCAAAACCTTGTCTTCTAGTAGAGGACATTAGCAAACCAATAGTTTATAAAAAGAGACCCCTGAACTAATATAAACTACTCAGGTGATCCAGGCACAAGACAGCACCGAGGCTTAGGGTGGAAAATGTGGTCTAGTTGTTTGATGCATATGAAATCTTTCTCAGATATAAATGAAGTAGAGATGCAGAGCTGTAAGACCACTCATAGGACACGCAAGTTTGCCGAAAAGGCTTTACACGAAGTGCAGGCACATGGAAGATGACAGAAGTACGTAAAATTCCAAATACAGCCTTAGTTCCACTTTATTCTTTCTATGTGTCATCATTGGTGTAAATCCTTAGGGAATGTGTATGTGAGTCGCCCAACTTATCCTCTAAAAAGGGTTAAAGGGGGGGGGCAGATGGTGGAGGAGTGGGGTCCCCAAGTCACCTGGCCCCACCAACCTACCGAGATAACTTTCAAACCATCCTGAAAGCCTACCAATTCAACCTGAGATCTAAAGAGAGAACAGAGACCACTAGAGAGAGAAGGCTTTGCGCTTCTAACCTGGTAGGAAGTTGGAGAGTGGGGGAGGGGCCCGAGGAGCCGGGCTGAAGGGGGGCAGGGGACTCGGGACAGGGGAGCCCGGGGAGGAGACGGGGGAACTTTGAAAATCTGCCCCAGATCCTTCCTGGATAGAGGGGTGCTCGCAGGGAACTGGGGGGGAATTACAGGAAGAGCAGTGGGGCCCCCAGGTTCCCAGGGTCACTAACAGAGGAGGTGCCCCCAGGGGAGAGCGCCCCACACTGCAGCGGGGCCTGGGAAAGGGCTGGGGGCCCCAGTGGGGCCTCAGGAGCAGCTCGGGGGGGCTTGGCGGGAAGGGGGCTGCACGGCCTGGGGAGCAGCCCCAGGAGCAGCTCAGGAGGGGGCTCCGCATGGAGAGGGCTCCGCGTGGAGGGAGCTGCGTGGCCCAGGGGCAGCTGGGGGCGGGCTCGGAGTGGAGGGGGCTGCACAGCCTGGGGAACACAATTCCAGCGGCACAGGCCCCAGAGCCCAGGGCGCCAGGGGACACAGCCCAGGATCCAGCTCACAGGTGGAGGCGAGGAGGGCACAAGACAGCGAGGACGCTTCTGTCGCCAGGCGCCCCGAGCTGTGCAGGTCAGCGACCCCCACTGCCCCAGAGCATCCAGGCCAGTGCAGACCCGGAGCTGCGGGAGTTACTGGAGGAGCTGACTCCAGGGCTGGGGAGCTGGCCACCGCCACTGTGGTTGTTCCTCCTGGTGTCACCCTGTGCCTGGGACTGAGCAGGGCCGCCAGGGAGCAGGGGCCTCAGGGGATCAACAGCTCCCACTGAGCCGGCACCTGGCAGGGGGCGGGCCAGCTCCCCAGGTGCACACACCTGAGCATCAGCACAGCAGCCCCTCCCCCCAGAGACCCCCTGGAAGGACAGGAGAAGAGCAAGTTCTGGACTGAGCAGCACTGGAAAGTTCCAGGGGAAGTCGAGGGGTTTACAGTATATAGAACCTAAGGGTACCCCTCCTTTTTCCAGTACAACTCATTTTTATATCAGACTATAAATTTCCAATTCTTTTTCTCTTTTCCCACCTTAACTACAGTATTTTACCACCTGTTCGTTTTTAAGATTCTTTCATTTTGACTTTCATATTTCTATAATTACAGGTCCTAGATTTATTTTCCACTTCTAGATTCCCCTCAACATACTCAATTTTGGGAGATATACAAGATATGTTGTTTTGCTTTCTGTTTTTTGTTTCCTCTGCCTCATTGTGTTCTACAATGGCAGAAGTTAATACCTTCTGAAGCATGACCAGCATGCACCCAGAACCAAGTGGTATACCATGCTGGTTCATTCTGTGAGATTCCTCATTCCCATTCTGCCCCTCTCTTTTATCTTGCTTATGTTTTGGTGGTCAATGTTGGGGCCCTCTACAAGTATTTCTGGTTTGTATAAACTTGGGACTGAGCAGCTTCTAACATACAGAACATAATATACTCAGAAACAGGAGGATCACCCTCTAGAACCCCTCAGGTAGACTACATCCTCCCTCCACTACAACTTCTTCACCATCACCATCTCCCAGTCACCTTTTTTCTTTTCTTTTCTTTTTTTCTCTTCCTTTTTAGGATTCCTGGCCTTTTATTTTTACTGCTTTGTTTTAAAATTTATTTTTCACTTTAGTGGTCCTTCTGCTTTATTTCATTCTGATCTTTGTTTTCAATTTCTGGTCTCTTGACCTCGGCAGAATCATCTAGGGTGAAATTTACTTAGGTCATAGTTGATATTCTTGATGCAGCCCGCCCATACAGCCACTCTGCACTGAGCAAAATGACTAGAAAGAACTCACCACAAAAGAAAGAATCAGAAACAGTACTCTCTACCACAGAGTTACAGAATTTGGATTACAATTCGATGTCAGAAGGCCAACACAATTATAAAGCTACTGATTGCTCTGGAAAAAAAGCATAAAGGATTCAAGAGACTTCATGACTGCAGAATTTAGATCTAATCAGGCCAAAATTAAAAATCAGTTAAATGAGGTGCAATCCAAACTGGAGGTCCTAACAATGAGGGTTAATGAGAAGATAAAAGAGTGAGTGACATAGAAGACAAGTTGATGGCAAGGAAGGAAGCTGAGGAAAAAGAGAAACACAATTAAAAGACCATGAGGAAAGGTTAAGGGAAATAAATGACAGCCTCAGAAGGAAAAAAATCTATGTTTAATTGGGATTCCAGAGGGTGCTGAGAGGGACAGAGGACCAGAAAGCGTATTTGAACAATCATAGCTGAGAACTTCCCTAATTTGGGGAAAGAAACAGGCATTCAGGTCCAGTAGATAGAGAGATCCCCCCCCCAAAAAAAAAATCAACAAAAACTGTTCAACACCTCGACATTTAACAGTGAAACTTGCAAATTCCAAAGATAAAGAGAAAATCCTTAAAGCAGTGAGACACAAGAGATCCCTAACTTATATGGGGAGAAATATTATATTAACAGAAGACCTCTCCACAGAGACCTGGCAGGCCAGAAAGGACTGGCAGGATATATTTAGGGCACTAAATAGAAGAACATGCAGCCAATAATACTTTATTGAGCAAGGCTCTCATTCAGAATAGAAGGAAAGATAAAGAGCTTCCAACATAGGCAGAAACTGAAAGAATATGTGACCACCAAACCAGCTCTGCAAGAAATATTAAGGGGGACTCTGAAAAAGAAAGGGGATCCCAAAGAAATAATCCAAAAAACAGGGACTGAACAGGTATTATGATGACACTAAATTCATATCTTTCAATAGTAACTCTGAATGTGAATGGGCTAAATGATCCCATCAAAAGACACTGGGTTTCCAACTGGATAAAAAAGCAGGACCCATCTATTTGCTGTCTATAAGAGACTCACTTTAGACCTAAGGACACCTCCAGCCTTAAAATGAAAGGTTGGAGAACCATTTACCATTCAAACGGTCCTCAAAACAAAGCAGGGGTAGCCATCCTCGTATCAGATAAATTAAAGTTTATCTCAAAGACTGTAGTAAGAGATGAAGAGGAACACTATGTCATACTTAAAGGATCTATCCAACAAGAGGAGCTAACAATCATGAATATATATGCCCCTAATGTGGGAGATGCCAAGTATATCAATCAATTAATAACCAAAGTAAAGACATACTTAGATAATAATACACGAATACTGGAAGACTTCAATGCCATTTTCTGCAAATGACAGATCTTCTAAGCACAACATCTCCAAAGAAACAAGAGCTTTAAATGATATACTGGACCAGATGGATTTCACAGATATCTACAGAACTTTATGTCCAAATGCAACTGAATACACATTCTTCTCAAGTGCACATGGAACTTTCTCCAGAATAGACCACATACTGGGTCATAAATCAGGTCTCAACCGATACCAAAAGTTTGGGATTGTCCCCTGCATATTTTCAGACCATAATGCTTTGAAACTCAATCACAAGAAGAAATTTGGAAAAAACTCAAACACATGGAGGTTAAAGAACATCCTGCTAAAAGATGAAAGGGTCAGCCAAAAAATTAGAGAAGAATTAAAAAGATTCATGGAAACTAATGAGAATGAAGATACAACCATTGAAAACCTTTGGGATACAGCAAAAGCAGTCCTGAGGGGGAAATACATTGCAATACAAGCCTCCCTAAAAAAATTGGAAAAAAAAAACTCAAATACACAAGCTAACCTTGCACCTAAAAGAACTGGAGAAAGAACAGCAAATAAAACCTACACCAAGCATAAAAAGATAGTTAATAAAGACCCGAGCAGAAATCAATTAAATAGAGACCAGAAGAACTATAGAACAGATCAACAAAACCAGGAGTTGGTTCTTTGAAAGAATTAATAAGATAGACAAACCATTAGCCAGCCTTATTAAAACAGAAAAGACTAATAAAATCATGAATGAAAAAAGAGATCACCACCAATACCAAGGATATACAAATGATTTTAAAAACATTATGAGCAGCTATACACCAATAAATTAGGCAATCTAGAGAAATGGACGCATTTCTGAAAAACCACAAACTACCAAAACTGGAACAGGAAGAAATAGAAAACCTGAATAGGCTGATAACCAGGAGGAAATTGAAGCAGTCATCAAAAACCACCAAAGACACAAAAGTCCAGGGCCAGATGGCTTCCCAGGGGAATTCTATCAAACGTTTAAAGAAGAAACCATACCTATCCTACTAAAGCTGTTCCGAAAGATAGAAAGGGATGGAATACTTCCAAACTCATTCTATGAGGTTAGCTACACCTTGATTCCAAAACCAGACAAAGACCCCACCAAAAAAGAATTATAGACCAATATCCCTGATGAACACAGATGCAAAAATTCTCAACAAGATACTAGCCAATAGGATCCAACAGTACATTAAGAAGATTATTCACCATGATCAAGTGGGATTTATCCCTTGGATACAAGGCTGGTTCAACACTAGTAAAGCAATCAACATGATCGATCATATCAACAAGAGAAAAAACAAGAACCCTATGATCCTCTCAATAGATGCAGAGAAAGCATTTGACAAAATACAACGTCCATTCCTGATCAAAACTCTTCAGAGTGTAGGGATAGTGGGAACATTCCTCAGCAGCTTAAAAGCCATCTACAAAAAGCCCACAGCAAATATCATTCTCAATGGGGAAAACCTGAGAGCCTTTCCCTTAAGATCAGGAACAAGACAGGGATGTCCACTCTCACCACTGCTATTCAACATAGTACTAGAAGTCCTAGCCTGAGCAATCAGGCAACAAAAATAAATAAAAGGCATTCAAATTGGCAAAGAAGACGACAAACTCTCCCTCTTTGCAGATGACATGATATTGTACGTAGAAAACCCAAAAGACTCCATCCAAGATTGCTAGAACTCATATAGCAATTTGACAGTGTGGCAGGATACAAAATCAATGCCCAGAAACCAGTGGCATTTCTATACACTAACAATGAGACTGAAGAAAGAGAAATTAAGGCCTCAATCCCATTGACAATTGCACCCAAAAGCATAAGATACCTAGGAATAAACCTAACCAAAGAGGTAAAGGATCTATACCCTAAAAACTATAGAACACTTCTGAAAGAAATTGAGGAAGACACAAAGAGATGGAAAAATATTCCATGCTCATGGATTGGAAGAATTAATATTGTGAAAATGTCAATGCTACCCAGGGCAATTTATACATTTAATGCAATCCCTATCAAAATACCATGGACTTTCTTCAGAGAGTTGGAACAAATCATCTTAAGATTTGCGTGGAATTAGAAAAGACCCCAAATAGTCAGGGGAATATTGAAAAAGAAAACCAGAGCTGGGCACATCATAATGCCGGATTTCAAGTTGTACTACATAGCTGTGATTATCAAGACAGTGTGGTACTGGCACAAAGACAGACACATAGATCCATGGCACAGAATAGAGAACCCAGAAATGGGACCTCAACTCTATGGTCAACTAATATTCAACCAAGCAGGAAAGATACTATCTACTGGAAAAAGGACAGTCTCTTCAATAAATGGTGCTGGGAAAATTGGACGTGCAGAAGAATGAAACTAGACCATTCTCTTATACCAGACACAAAGATAAACTCAAAATGGATGAAGATCTAAATGTGAGACAAGAATTCATCAAAATCCTAGAGCAGAACACGGGCAACACCCTTTTTGAACTTGGCCACAGCAACTTCTTGCAAGACACATCTATGAAGGCAAGGGAAATCAAAGCAAAAATGAACTATTGGGACTTCATCAAGATGAAAAGCTTCTGCACAGCAAAAGAAACAGTCAACAAAACTAAAAGACAACCTACAGAATGTGAGAAGAGATTTGCAAATGACCTATCAGATAAAGGGCTAGTATCCAATATCTAGAAAGAACTTAAACTCAACAGCAAAGAAACCAAAAAATCCAATCATGAAATGGGCAGAAGACTGCTATTCAACATAGTACTGAAAGTCCTAGCCTCAGCAATCAGACAACAAAAAGACATTAAAGGCATTCAAATTGGCAAAGAAGAAGTCAAACTCTCCCTCTTCACCGATGACATGATACTCTACGTAGAAAACCCAAAAGCCTCCACCCCAAGATTGCTAGAACTCATACAACAATTTTGTAGCGTGGCAGGATACAAAAATCAATGCCCAGAAATCAATGGCATTCCTATACACTAACAATGAGACTGAAGAAAGAGAAATTAAGGAGTCAATCCCATTGACAACTGCACCCAAAAGCATAATACCTAGGAATAAACCTAACCAAAGAGGTAAAGGATCTATACCCTAAAAACTACAGAACACTTCTGAAAGAAATTGAGGAAGACACAAAGAGATGGAAAAATATTCCATGCTCCTGGATTGGCAGAATTAATATTGTGAAAATGTCAATGTTACCCAGGGCAATTTACACGTTTAATGCAATCCCTACCAAAATACCATGGACTTTCTTCAGAGAGTTAGAACAAATTATTTTAAGATTTGTGTGGAATCAGAAAAGACCCCGAATAGCCAGGGGAATTTTTAAAAAGAAAACCACAGCTGGGGCATCACAATGCCAGATTTCAGGTTGTACTACAAAGCTGTGGTCATCAACACAGTGTGATCAATGGAACAGAATAGAGAACCCAGAAGTGGACCCTGAACTTTATGGTCAACTAATATTCGATAAAGGAGGAAAGACTATCCACTGGAAGAAAGACAGTCTCTTCAATAAATGGTGCTGGGAAAATTGGACATCCATATGCAGAAGAATGAAACTAGACCACTCTCTTGCATCAGACACAAAGATAAACTCAAAATGGATGAAAGATCTAAATGTGAGACAAGATTCCATCAAAATCCTAGAGGAGAACACAGGCAACACCCTTTTTGAACTCAGCCACAGTAACTTCTTGCAAGATACATCCATGAAGGCAAAAGAAACAAAAGCAAAAATGAACTATTGGGATTTCATCAAGATAAGAAGCTTTTGCACAGCAAAGGATACAGTCAACAAAACTCAAAGACAACCTACAGAATGGGAGAAGATATTTGCAAATGACGTATCAGATAAAGGGCTAGTTTCCAAGATCTATAAAGAACTTATTAAACTCAACAGCAAAGAAACAAACAATCCAATCATGAAATGGGCAAAAGACATGAAGAGAAATCTCACAGAGGAAGACATAGACATGGCCAACATGCACATGAGAAAATGCTCCACATCACTTGCCATCAGGGAAATACAGATCAAAACCACAATGAGATACCACCTCACACCAGTGATAATGGGGAAAATTAACAAGGCAGGAAACCACAAATGTTGGAGAGGATGCGGAGAAAAGGGAACCCTCTTGCACTGTTGGTGGGAATGTGAACTGGTGCAGCTACTCTGGAAAACTGTGTGGAGGTTCCTCAAAGAGCTAAAAATAGACCTGCCCTACGACCCAGCAATTGCACTGTTGGGGATTTATCCCAAAGATACAGATGCAATGAAACTCCGGGACACCTGCACCCCGATGTTTCTAGCAGCCATGTCCACAATAGCCAAACTGTGGAAGGAGCCTCGGTGTCCATCGAAAGATGAACGGATAAAGAAGATGTGGTTTATGTATACAATGGAATATTACTCAGCCATTAGAAACGACAAATACCCACCATTTGCTTCGACGTGGATGGAACTGGAGGGTATTATGCTGAGTGAAACAAGTCAATCGGAGAAGGACAAACATTATATGTTCTCATTCATTTGGGGAATATAATAACAGTGAAAGGGAATATAAGGGAAGGGAGAAGAAATGTGTGGGAAATATCAGAAAGGGAGACAGAACATAAAGACTCCTAACTCTGGGAAATGAACTAGGGGTGGTGGAAGGGGAGGAGGGCGGGGGGTGGGGGTGAATGGGTGATGGGCACTGAGGGGGGCACTTGACAGGATGAGCACTGGGTGTTATTCTGTAAGTTGGCAAATTGAACACCAATAAAAAAATTTATTATATAAAAGAAATTTCACCAAAGAAGACCTACACGTGGCCAACAAGGACATGAGAAAATGCTCCACATCACTTGCCATTAGGGAAATACAATTCCAAACCACAGTGAGATACCACCTCACACCAGTGAGGATGGCAAAATGAACAAATAGGAAACAACAAATGTTGGAGAGGATGTGGAGAAAGGGGAACCCTCTTGCACTGTTGGTGGGAATGTGAACTGGTGCAGCCACTCTGGAAAATTGTGTGGAGGTTCCTCAAAGAGTTAAAAATAGAGCTACTCTATGACCCGGCAATTGCCCTGCTGGGTATTTACCCCAAAGATACAGATGCAGTGAACAGCAGAACACCTGCACCCCAATGTTCATAATGGCAATGTCCACAATAGCCAAACTGTGGAAGGAGCCTAGTATTCGTTGAAAGATGAATGAATAAAGAAGTTGTGGTTTATGTATACAATGGAATATTCCTCAGCCATCAGAAACGACAAATACCAACCATTTGCTTCCATCTGAATGGAACTGGAGAGTATTATGCTGAGTGAAGTAAGTCAATTGGAAAAGGACAAACATTATATGATCTCATTCATCTGGGGAATATAAAATATAGTGAAAGGGAATAGAGGGAAAAGGAGAGAAAATGAGTGGGAAATATCAGAGAGGGAGACAGAACATGAGAACATTCCTCACTCTGGGAAATGAACAAGGGGTATTGGCAGGGGAGGTGGGCGGGGGGATAGGGTGAGTGGGTGAGAGGCACTGAGGGGGGCACTTGATAGGATGAGCACTGGGTATTATGCTAGATGTTGGCAAATTGAACTTCAACTAAAAAATATACAACAAAAAAGAAAAATAGTCAAACTCACTAGCATTCAAAGAAATGTAAATTAAAAATGTGCATTTGCTAATAAGTAAGAATAAATGAATCAGGGTGCCACTTTATCATCACTGATAAAATACTAAAAAGGTTTAAAATTATTCAACATAATTGTCGTTGCCTTTTTATTTATCCCCTTCAACACCTCTACTTGAGTTTTCATCACATCTCTACTCTATGACCAACTGGACTTTCCACTTTAACATGGCAAAGCTGAGAATATAAACACCACGAGACCAAGCCTGTGTGTGGTAAACAGGCAGTCTCATTAAGACAAAATAAATATTAGCACCACTATAATTATTCTATACTATTTGTCATAATATATTGCAGCACTTCATCAAGAATGTCAGGTAGCATTTGCTGGAGGCAGAGATCAAGGAAAGAGCATCTCTTCTCATGCACCTTACTTCATAATATGATTTCTGAGCATCTATAGATCCAGCTTTGCCTCTTTTGACAGTTGACAGAGTTTCCTGGGATGTAATCTGTACACATAGGTTATATACCTTAATCATAGTTTTCATACAGCCATGCTGTTCCCATGATCTTTTTCTACTCCAGTTTGTCTTATTCAATTTGGCCTTATGCATATCATTGATATGTATTTCGCCTCTCCCAAAATGTACAATCCTAGATTGTTTGATGTCCAACTCCCAACTAGTCCAGTAAGAAATAGTTTTTTTTCCTACAAAGTCCTCTTACTAGCATTATTAAATTAAAAAGTAGGGACAGTTATTTTTTACCTGTTTAAGTAGAATTTAAACAGTTAAGCAAAGAATTTTTCCTATACTGCTGGAGTCTGCTAAAAATTCGCGATTTTTATTCATTATTTACCCAAGCAGTTTATATTATGTAGTGTTTTCTACATTTAAATAATCTTTAACCTGCCAATTTATGTTAATTGCAGTGTCAGCTGAAAATAATGTGCCATGTTACAACCTTCAATTGCATGTATATGGTAATGTCATGTATTTTTCATGAAACTTAAAATTTTTTCCAGTAAGTATGAGCACGTTGCAAAGAATTATAGATTGCAGCTTGGATATGCATAATTGGGAAAAAACCTAGGTAATTTCAAAAACAAAATATTAAGGCCATCTTGTTGTAAAGTTCCATGTGTTTTCCTTGCAACTATAATTCCATTCTGTGATTCTATAGATTTCCTTTTATTTGAAGAATATTCACTACTTACCTATTTTAGGCAAAGTAACCTAAGTATAAATATCACACAATTTATGCATTAAATGTTTAGAAATTCTGAGGGACAATGCATATTTGCAAGTTACAAAATAATGCATTGTTCATAATTTCCTAACATAATTGTACTTTAAAATCCATTCAAGCAAATGCCAAAAAACATCAGAAACTAAAATATTCACCATCTAATCTATACTTTAGCTGTTATAACATGGCATGAATTTTAAGAGGTAATTGCAGTATTACACACTTAGAAAGTTGTAGGTATAATGGATTCTGAACTTTCCCCAAAGCCTGTAGAGTTGCTTTATCAAATTCAGATCAACTAAGTTCTCTGTGATTCTTCATACTGGTACAAGTTTAAATTGTGACCTTCTGATCATTTGGGCATTGCTTTGGTTTTGGTGTTCATCATGGGGTTGACATTATTAACTACATGAAAATTTGTTCTCTAAAAGTAGAATGTAGAAGCTTATAAGTCTTCAGCATGCAGTTGAGCAATACCACATATACTTGTAAGATATATAGTCAAATTTCTATCATTATGAATATTATACTGAGATCTTTGATCAGGATCTAAGTTTTTCTTTATGTAAATTTATTTTAGAATAGGATTCATACATTGGTAATTAACTCTTTGCTTATCTAAAGTTTTTATGTTTTATGAAGTATTAAAGTACTTAATCTAATTATAATATTCTTCTAAACAAAATACCTGAAACCAGACTAGGAAAATCAGTAATTTTATCCCTGGAAATTAGTAGTAAGACTATTTGAGATTTGACTTACATAGGTCAAATCTAGCTCATCCTAAGATCTTTAATTTGGTTATTAATTGGTTGATATAAATGACTGTTCCCAAGTTAGTGGCATAAGTATTTACAATAGTTGGATCTTATTGGATAGACCCTTTTATTATGATATAGTGTCCTTCATTTCTTATTACAGTCTTTGATTTAAAATCTAGTTAGTCTGATATAAGAATTGCTACTCCAGCTTTCTTTTTGCTGTCCATTAGCATGATAGATGGTTTTTTACCCCCTCACTTTCAATTTGGAGGTGTCTTTGGGTCTAAAATGAGTCTCTTGTAAGCAGCATATCTATGGATCTTGGTTTTTTTAAATCCAATCTGGTAGCCTGTGTCTTTTGATTACAGCCTTTAGTCCATTTACATTACCGTACTTACTGAAAGATACAAATTTAGTCCCATTTTACTGCCTATAAAGTCCTTATTTCTGTAAATTGTCTCTGTTCATTACAGGTCTGGTCTACTTTATTCTATTTGAATAAGATTGGTGTTAGGTCATTTTAAAATCTTCTGAGAATTCACAAGTGAAAGTCATCTGGGCCTAGGTAGGGCCCATTATTATTATTGATGATAATACCATCGTAGTAGGAGACTTTAATACCCCACTCACAGCAATGGACCGATCATCTAAGCAGAAGAAGATCAACAAGAAAACAGAGGCTTTGAATGATACTCTGGACCAGATGGACTTTAGGTATATTCAGAACATTTCATCCTAAAACTACAAAATACACATTCTTCTTGAGTGCACATGGAATTTTCTCCAGAATAGATCACATACTGGGTCACAATTCAGGTATCAACCAGTACAAAAATATTGAGATTATACCATATATATTTTCAGACCACAGTGCTTTAGAACCTTGAACTCAATAACAAGAGAATATTTGGAAGCAACACAAATACATGGAAGCTAAATAGTATCATAACTAAAGAATGAATGGGTTAACCAGGAAATTGAATTTTAAAAATATGTGGAAACAAATGAAAATGAAAACACAACAGTTCAGAACCTTTGGGATGCAGCAAAGGCAGTCCTAAGAAAGAAGTATATAGCACAAGAAAAACCTCAAATATACAGCACCTCACCTTATACCTAAAGGAGCTGGAAAAAGAATGGCAAATAAAGCCTATACCCAACAGAAGAGAAATAATAAAGATTGGAGGAGAAATAAATGATATAGAAATTAAAAACAAACAGTAGAACAGATGAATGAAACCAGGAGCTGGTTCTTTGAAAGAATTAACCAAATTGACAAACCCCTAGCCAGATTTATCAAAAGGAAAAAAATAAAGGACCCAAATAATTAAAATAATAAATAAGAGAGGAAAGATCACAACCAACATCACAGAATTACAATCGATTATAAGAACATTATGAGCAATTATATGCCAACAAATTTTGCCATCTGGAAGAAATGGATGCATTCGTAGAAACATGCAAACTACCAAAACTGAAATAGAAATAGAAAACCTGAACAGATCCATGACCGGCAAGGAAATTGAAACAGTGATCAAAAACCTCCCAACAAACATCCGCAGATGGCTTCCCAGGGGAATTCTAGCAAACATTTAAAGAAGAATTAATACCTATGCTTCTGAAGCTGTTTCAAAAAACAGAAATGGAAGGAAACTTCCAACTCACAGTATGAAACCAGCATTACCTTGATCCCAAAACCAGACAAGGACTCCATCAAAAAGGAGAATTACAGACTAATATCCCTGACGAACATGGATGCCAAAATTCTCAACAAGATACTAGCTAATAGAATCCAACAGTACATTAAAAGGATTATTCATCATGACCAAGTGGGATTTATCCCTGGGCTGCAGGGGTCGTTCAATATCCACAAATCAATCAATGTGGCACACCACGTTAGTAAAAGAATGGACAAGAACCATGTGATCCTCTCAATAGATGCAGAAACAGCATCTAATAAAATACAGGCATTATTTCCTCATAAAAACTCTCTGCAGTGTAAAAAGAGAGGGAACATACCTCAATACCAAAAAAGCCATATATGAAAAAGCCACATCTCATATCATCCTCAATGGGGAAAAATTGAGCTTCTCCCCTAAAGTCAGGAACATGACAGAGATGTCCACTCTCACCTCTGTTATTTAACATAGTAGTAGAAGTCCAAGCCACAGCAATTATGCAAGAAATCAAAGGCATCCAAATTGGTAAGAAAATAAAACTTTTACTATTTGCAGATGACATACTATATATGTAGAAAATGCTGAATACTCCACACACACACAAAAAAAAATCCTACTAGGACAGATAAATGAATTTAGTAATATTTCAGGCTATAAAGTTAGTATACAGAAATCTGCTGCATTTCTAAACACAAATGAGGTAGCAAAAAAATACAGTAAGAAAACAATGCCATTTATAATTTCAGCAAAAGTAATAAAAAACCTAGCAATACAATTAACCAAGAAGGTGAAAGAGCTACACCTTGAAAACTGTAAAATAAATTGAAGAGGACACAAAGAAATAGATTCCATGCTCACAGTTTGAAGGTATCAATATGGTAAAATGTCCATACCACACAATCTATAGATTTAACACAATCTCTTCTCAAAATATCAACAGCATTTTTCTCAGAACTACAACAAATAATCCTAAAATCTATAGAGAATCACAGAAGACCCCAAATAGCCAAAACAATCTTGAGAAAGAAGAACAAACCTGGAAGTACCACAATTCTAAACATCAAGTTATACTACAAATCTGTAGTAATCAAAACAGTATGGTACTGGCACAAAAATAGACATAGATCAATAAAATAGGATAGAGAACCCAGAAATAAATCCATGATTGTATGGCCAATCTTTGGCCATTAAAAGATCAAAGATCTTTTAATCTTTGACAAAGGTGGCAAGAATATGCAATGGGAAAGCAAGAGTCTGTTTAACAGTTGGTTGGGAGAACTGGACAGCTACAGGCATAGGAATGAAACTAGACCACTCTTTTACACTGTACACAAAAATAAACTAGAAGTGGATTAAAGACCTAAATGAGAAGCCTGAAACCATAAAACTCCTAGAAGAGAGTACAAGCAGATTAATCAGCCAAAGTAACATTTTTCTAGATATATTTCCTGAAGCAAGGAATAGAAAAACAAAAATAAACTATTAGAACTACATCAAAATAAAAAGCTTCTGCACGGCAAAGGAAACAATCAACAAAACTAAAATACAACCAGTGAATGGGAGAAAATATTTACAAATGATATCTCTGATAAAGGGCTCACATCTAAAATATACAAAGAACTGATACAACTCAATATCCAAAAAACAAATAATCCAATTGAGAAATGGTCAGAAGATTTGAACAGACATTTCTCCAAAGAAGAGACATATAGGTGGCCAACAGATACAAGCGGGGAAATGCAAATCAAAACCACATTAAGATAGCATCTCACACGTGTCAGAATGGCTAAAATAAAAAACGCAAGAACAACAGGTATCGGCAAGGATGTGGAGAAAAAGGAACTTTCATGCACTGTTGGTGGGAATGCAAACTTGTACAGCCGCTGTGGAAAACAGTGTGGAGATTCCTCAAAAATTAAACACAGAACTACCGTATGATCCAGTATTTCCACTATTGGTTATTTACGTAAAGAATCTGAAAACACTAATTCAAAAAGACATGCACCCCTCTGTTTATTGCAGCATTATTTACAATAGCCAAATTATGGAAGCAGCCCAAGTGTCCATTGATAGATGAATGGATAAAGATGGGATACACACACACACACACACACACACACACACACAGGAATATTAGCTCAGCCTTAAAAAGAATGAAATTTTTGCCATTTGCAACATCAGTGGAGCTAAAGAGTACTATGCTAAGCAAAATATGTCAGAGAAAGACCAATACCATGTGATTTCACTAATGTAGAATTTAAAAAAGAAAACAACAAAGAAAAAAGAGACCAACAAAAAAGCAGATTTAACTATAGAGAATAAACAGATGGTTACCCGAAGGAAGGTGTGTGAGAAGACAAGTGAATTAGATGAAGGGGACTAAGATTACACTTCTTGTGATGAGCACTGAGTCAGTCACGTAGAGAATTGTTGCAGCACTATATTGCACACCTAAAACTAATATAACCTTGTACATTAATTATACTGGCATTTAAAAATTAAATTACTTTTTTGATAAGATGAAAATGTAATGCCTACCTAAAGAGGGAAAATATATTCAGCCCATATAAAACTTGTAAAAACTTTTTCAAGTCATTAAGAAAAAAATAGATAATCCAATAGAAAAATAAAAAATATATTTGAGCAGGAATTTTATAATACAGAATATGTAAGTGACCAATAAACATACAAAAAGATGCTCAATATCATTATCAAGAAAAATGCAAATTAAAACTACAATTTTGCACACTCTATACCACCAAAACGACTAGGTTTAAAAGGAAAAGTCTGATGTTACTAAACACTGGTTGGTCCCTAAGTAAATGGAGCAACAGAAAATTTCATATCCTGCTGCAAGAGTGCAAACTGCTTTAAATAGATTTGGCTCTCTTTTAGAATTACCTTCTGAAGTTCTATCTACTATGTGATCTTGGAATTTCACTCTTAGGTATAGGACAATACATGTACCTATGCACCCAAAAAAAAAAAAGGGCACATCAATATTCGTGGCAACATTATTTGTAATACCTAAGAAATGGAAATAATCCATAAAGCCCCATAATGGTAGACTGGATAAATAAGTTACATGCATCTGTATAACAGACAAAAATTAAAGCAACACAACAAAATGGCAACAATAATTAAGGAATTATATCTGTATTCACCCACGAATAAACTTCATGAACATAATGCAGGATAAAAGAAACCAGAAATAAAACACATTCTAAGATTTTATCTGTATAAAGTTTTTAAAAATATGCAATACTAAACTAACAGAATTTGGAGACACATTTCATAATTTTGAAGGGACATGAGATTTTCCTAAGTGATGGCATTGTTCTGTTACTGATCTATTTCAGTGTTCTAAACCGGATGTTCACTTTATGCTATTTTACTGAGACATACACGTCTGTTTTCTATGTGTTATTTCGTACTATAGAATAATTTTCCAATATACAAGTTACTTTTTTTCTCTAAATCTGGAAATTTTGATTGTAAGGAAATAATTCTGTGATATGTGTTCCTGTCAGAAAGACACTAGAACCTACTGTTGGTGGACTTTTAGGATGAATCTTCTTTAGAAGGAGGACAATAGTATTTTTCCCCTGGTTGAACTTCCTCTAAATACAGTAGATAAGTTTTTGGCCTTTCCTCCATAAAAGTAGACTGCAATGTCAACACATGCGATGTATTTTGTTTGAATCTCTGCAAGACCTTCCTTCCTGGGCAGCCTCGGTGGCCCAGCAGTATAGCGCTGCCTTCAGCCCAGGGTGTGATCCTGGAGACCCGGGATCTGGTCCCATGTCGGGCTCCCTGCAAGGAGCCTGCTTCTCCCTCTGCCTTTGTACCTGCCTCTCCCTGGTGTGTCTCATGAATAAATAAAACCTTAAAAAAAAAAAAAACTTTCTTCCTGCTGTACTTAATTTGTGAATCCAATGCTATCACAGAAACAGATGCAGTGTGATGCCCAGTGTCAAGAGCAAGTAAGATTTTCATCAGCACTACATGGCCCCCCACCATAAATTGGTCTTGCATACTCTGCTCAGTCAGATGTACCAGGCATTTTTAAAAGCCTTTAAAGATAACAAAAAAAAAAAAAAAACACAAATTTCTTTTAAAATTAAGGATTCCGCCCCACAAAAAAGAGGGGAGAGTGGGTTGTTTGCTTGCTTCCATTATTTATTTTTATTTCCTCCATTATTTATCAAAAAGAATATTTATGGAATTATTGAAGACAGTATTTACTAACTTTGGCCATGTTAAAAACTCCTATATCTATTATCTATTTTTAGTCTGATTTGAAACTAACTTGACAACTGGATTCATGACTTAATAGAAAATACCAAATTTTAAAAAAACGTTTTCTAGCAATTATAAATGAATGAAAATAAGCATTCCCTATATGCCTAAAAAATGCTAAGTTCAGACAAGATAAATATCCTTTCCCTTTTCATCTATTATGCAATCACCTCAACTCAATTCAGATCTATCTCTACAACAAGCATATGTTGCAGAAGGAATTAAATAGACAGGGTTAGTCAAGCAGTCATTTTAAACATGGGAATTAAATTGGTCTTTGCCTTACAAAACCTGCTGCCATTAAAGTACCAAGTGACTGTTTAGGTAACGAGAGATTACCAAAGGTTTCATATTCCTGGGGTGCCTGGGTGGTACAGTTGGCTAAGCACTCAACCTTTGGTTTCTACTCAGGTCATGATCTCAGGGTCATGAGGTTGAGCCCCACATGGGGCTCTGGGATCAGCGCAGAGTCTGCTTGGGACCCACCCTCCCTCTCTTTCTGTACCTCACAGTTACATATGCTCTTTAGAACAAATAAATCCTTAAAAATATCTTTAAAAATCTTCATAGTCTTGATATGTTCCTAGCCTACTCATATGTAATGTTATTGAAGGAAAAATAATATTTTCATTTATATTATGACTTGGATATATGTCTGCTAAATACAAAGACGACTTCTCCGTTTAACCAGTTTTAGGATTAGAAAATAAATTCTTATTAGTGGATTCTTCAAATTAGATATTTCAAATGCCATTTGGCATTTCCAAGCTTATCTTTCTTTTCTAACATGGTTCTCTCGCTCTACCTTCCTTTTGATAATTCAGAAAACTTAGAGACCAATATCAACCATAACCTCATTCCTGTTACATATAGCTTTGCAAAAAGGAATATGGGAACTCATATTTCTTCCCTGGACACTGGTGATACCCCAATGGTATCTTTTTCTCATGAAGAGTCAGCATCAAAACATTTATGGTGCAAATTGTTGCCTATTGTGTGGCTGGTTAACAAGGAGAGCACAAGGGCAGGGCAGTGACCCACTCTTCAGCACTATCCTCTGACTCCTACTAAACATTCTTGTATTGAAGTAGAATCACCTCCCCAAAGTACAAACCTGGCAGCTTGTTGTGATGCCTGCAGAGTTACTGAAGCCAAGTTACTTAGCACTGGAACTTTCCATATCAATTGCAGACCCTACCCAGACTGTAGCTGGGCACCTGTTGAAGACCTAAAGTAACAACATTCCTGGGTCAGCCTGCATTTACTTATACCTCCTAACCCTAAAGAGTCTATTTCAGGCATACATTCTTTGAGACCTTCTCTTCTTCCTCTCATCCTCTACATCTTTTTCTCTCAGTACCATCACCCTCAGTTTAGGTTCCTTCTCTTTACAAAAGCCTATCCAATTTCCAGTTCCTACGATAGAGCCAAGATGTCATTTTTCAAACTTTAAAGTCCTAATTTCAATCAAGTATGAGAAAACCATGAAGCAAGAAGTATGACACAGGTCACTATTGGGCCCTACCAGTGACTTCAGTTTCACTTTTCTACTTTTCTCTCTTATTCACACTCATCAAGTTATATCGACTCTACATGTTCTTCTCTCCAACTTCATTCTCACTACCTTGGTTGTTTTTTTTTTTTGTTTTTACATTTCCTTCCAGCTTGATATAAAATTGACATACAGCATATTGCAGTTTAAGGTGTACTACATGTTGATTTGTTAAGCTTCTATACTGCAAGATCACACTAGTGTTAGCTGAAAACCCCATCATATTAAATAATCACTGTTTCTTTTGGGTGAGAACATTTAAAATCTATTTTATAGCAACTTTCAAACATGTAATTCAGTATTCTTTTTGTTGCAAGTTTGTGTTATATTCTAGTTAACATATAACATAATACTGGTTTCATGAGTAGAATTTAGTCATTTATCACTGACATTCAGTAACACTCGGTGTTCATCACTACAAGTGCTGTCCTTAATGTCCAGCACCTGCCCATCTCCCCTCCCCTCAACCCTTATTCTCTGCAGTTAAAAATCTCCTATGGCTTGTTTCCTGATTTTTTCCCCCTTCCCCTATGTTCATCTGCTTTGTTTCTTAAATTACACAATTCATTTGTCTTTCTCTGATTTACTAAGCATAATACACCCTAGCTCTATCCAACATCCTTGAAAATGGCAAGATTCCATTCTTTTTAATGAGTGAGTAATACACACATGTGGTGTGTGGGGATATATACGTATAGTGATATATATATATCACTACTTCCTTATCTGTTCATGAGTCGATGAACATGTGGCTCTTTCCATAATTTGGCAGTTGATGATAATGCTGCTATAAATATCAGGATGCATGTGCCTCTTTGAATCAGTATTTTTGTATGCTTTCAATAAATACCCAGTAGTTCAATCTGAGCCATAGGGTAGTTCTATTTTTAACTTTTTGAAGAACCTCTATACTGTTTTCCAGAGTGGCTGCACCAGTTTACATTCCCACCATAGTGTAAGAGGGTTCCTTTTTTTCTGCAACCTTGGCAACATCTGTTTTTTTTTAATTTTTTTAAATTTAAATTCAATTAGCTAACATATAGTACATTAGTTTCAGATGTACTGTTCAGTAACTTATTAGTGTATAACACCCAGTGCTTGTCACATCATGTGCCTTCCCTAATGCCTATTACCCAATCACCCTATCTCTCCATCCTCCCACCCACCTTTCATCTAGCAACCCTCAGCTGGTTTCCTATAGTTAAGAATATTTCATGGCTTTTCTCCCTCTCTGATGACTTCCCACTCAGTTTTACCTTCCTTACCCCATGATCCTCTGCACTATTTCTTATATTCCACATGAGTGAAACCATATGGTAATTTTCTGTTTGACTTATTTCACTCAGCATAAAACCCTTCAATTCCATCCATGTCGATGTAAATGGTAAATTTTCACCCTTTCTGATGGCTGATATTCCATTGTGTATATATACTACATCTTTATCCATTCATTTGTCTATGGACATCTCAACTCTTACCACAGTTTGGCTATTGTGAAGATTGCTGCTATGAACATTGGGGTAGCAGTTTCCCCTTTAGATCACTACATTTGTATCTTTGGGGTAAATACCTAGTAGTACAATTGCTGGGGTGTAGGGTAGCTCTATTTTTACATTCTTGAGGAACCTCCATACCATTTTCAGGGGTGGTTGTACCAGCTTGCATTCCCGCCAACAGTGTAAGAGGGTTCCCCTTTCTTCACATCCTCGCCAACATTTGTTGTGTCCTGCCTTGTTAATATTAGCCACTCTGGTGTAAAGTGCTATCTTATTGTGGCTTTGACTTGTATTTCCCTGATGCCAAATGATATGGAGCATTTTCTCGTGGGCTTTTTGGCCATTTGTAGGTCTTCTTTGGAGAAAGGTCTGTTTATGTCTTCTTCCCGTTTTGTCACTGGATTCTTTGTTTTCTGAGGTGCTGAGTTTTATCACTTCTTTATAGAACTTGAGTCCTTTATCTGATGTGTCATTTGCAAAGATCTTCTCCCACTCCATAGGTTGCCTTTTAGTGTTGTTGACTCTTTCCTCTGCTATGGAGAAGCTTTTTATCTTGAAGCCCCAAGATTTTATTTTTGCTTTTGTTTCCCTTGTCTTTGGAGTCATGTTTATCAAGAGGTTGTTGGGACCAAGATCAGAGAAGTTGTTGCCTGTGTTCTCCTCTTATTTTTGTTGATTCCTGTCTCACAGTTAGGTCTTTCACCCATTTTGAGGTTATCTTTGTGTATGTGTAAGAAAGTAGTCCAATTTCATTCTTCTCATGTGGCTATCTAATTTTCCCGGCACTAGTTGTTGAAGAGACTATCTTTTTTCCATTGGATATTCATTCCTGCTTTCTCGAAGATTAGCTGACCATAGAGTGGAGGGTCCACTTCTGGGTTCTCTATTCTGTTCCATGGATCTATGTGTCTGTTTTTGTGTCAGTACCACATGGTCTTGATGATCACAGCTTTGTAGTATAGCTTGAAGTCTGGCATTGTGATGCCACCAGCTTTGGTTTTCTTTTTCAACATTCCTCTGGCTATTCAGGGTCTTTCCTGGTTCTGTACAAATTTTAGGGCTATTTGTTCCAGCTCTGTGAAAATGGTGATGGTATTTTGATAGGGAATGCATTGAACATGTAGATTTCTTTGAGTAGTGTCAGGGAATGACTGCATAGGGAGGTTTCAGAAGGAACTGTCCATACAGTAGACAGCAAATGGAGATGCCATGTACATGATGGTCCAGATGAAGACTTTATCTTATGCAAGGTCAGGCTGTAAACAGTATGGATTCATTCTTTTGTTCCATGAGAAAGAGCGGCCTGACCTCAGTTCATATGTAAACAACCCCTAAAATAGATTGAAATGAAAAACAGAGGGCACGGTTTGTCTGCCTTGTGTGATAACTGAATAAACGCAGCCTGCAAGGGCAAGAGCTTGCTCTTAGTCCTTGAGGCTTTGAGACCCCCACCGTGTATTCATTCATTCATTGTCATGCTGCAGCATTGGGACCATTCAACAACAGAATTCCATAGACATTTTTACAATATTTATTCTCCCAATCAATGAACATGAATGTTTTTCCATCTCTTTCTGTCTTCTGCAATTTCTTTCATAAGTGTTCTATAGTTTTTAGAGTATAGATCTTTTACCTCTGGTTAGGTTTATTCCTAGGTGTCTTATGGTGCAATTGTAAATGGGATTATTTCCTCAATTTCCTTTTTCAGTCTCACTGTTAGTGTATAGAAATACAACTGATTACTATGCATTGATTTTATATCCTGCCATGTTGCTGAATTGCTATATGAATTCCAGCAATTTTGAGGTGGAATCTTTTGAGGTTTCTACATGAAGTATCATGTCATCTGCTAAGTGAGTTTGACTTCTTTGCCAATTCAGATACCTTTTCTTTTTGTTGTCTGATTGATAAGGCTAGGACTTCTAGTACCATGGTAAACAATAGTTGTGAGGGGGGCTTCCCTGTCGTGTTCCTGACCCTTAGGAACAAAGCTCTCCATTTTTTCCATTGAGAATGATATTTACTGTGGGGTTTTGTACATGGCTTTTTTGATATTGGGGTATTTTTCCTCTATCTCTACCCTGTGGAGAGTTTTTATCAAATCCTTTTCTGAATCTATCGAGGGGATCATATGGTTTTTTTGTCTGTTCTTTTATTAATGTGATGTATCATGTTGACGGATTTGTAAATGTTGAACCACACCTGCAGCAAAGGAATAAATCCCACTAGGTCATGGTAAATAATCCTTTTAATGTACTGTTGGATTCTATCAGCTAGTATTTTGGTAAGAATTTTGGCATCCATGTTCACCAGGGATATTAGTCTGTAATTCTCCTTTTTAATGGGGTCTTTGTCTGGTTTTGGGATCAAGGTAATGCTGGCCTCATAAAACAAGTTTGGAAGTATTTCTTACATTGCTATTTTTTTTGCAACAGCTTCAGTAGAATAGACATTATTTATTACTTAAATGTTAGGTAGAATTCCCACAAGAAGCCATTGGTCCTGGACTCTTCTTAGTTGGGAGGGTTTTTGATTACTGCTTCAGTTTACTTGCTGGTTATGAGTCTGTTCAGATTTTTTATTTCTTCCTTTTTCAGTTTTGGTAGTTATAAATTTCCAGGAATGCATCCATTTCTTCCAGATTGCATAATTTGTTGGCATACAGTTGCTAATGATATTTTCTTAAAATTATATTTCCTTGGTGTTGGTCATAATATCTCCTCTTTCCTTCATGATTTTATTTGAGTCCCTTCTCTTTTCTTTTTGATAAGTCTGGCTAGTAGGGGTTTATCGATCTTACTAATGCTTTCAAAGAACCAGCTTCCAATTTCATTGATCTGTTCTACTGTTCTTTTGGTTTCTATTTCATTGATTTCTCTTCTAATCTTTATTGCTTCCCTTTTACTGCTGGCTTTAGGCTTTATTTGCTGTTCTTTCTCCAGCTCCTTTAGGTATAACGTTAGTTTGTGTATTTGAGATTTTTATAATTTACTGAGAGAGGCTTGTATTGCAATATACTTCCCTTTTAGGGCCTCCATTGCTGCATCCCAAAGGTTTTGAACAGTTGTGCTTTCATTTTCATTTGTTTCCATGAATTTTTAAAATTCCACTTTAATTTCCTGGTTGATTCATTCATTCTTTAGTAGAATGCTCTTTAGCTCCATGCATTTGTGTTCCTTTGAAATTTCCTCTTGTGATTGAGTTCGTTTCAAAGCATTGTGGACTGAAAACATACAGGGAATAATTTCAATCTTTTGGTATTGGTTGAGACCTGATTTGTGAACCAGTGTGTGATCTATTCTGGAGAAAGTTCCATGTGTACTTAAAATAGTCTGTTGCTTTAGGATGAAATGTTCTGTATACATCTATGAAGTTCATATGGTCCAGTGTGTCATTCAAAGCCAGTGTTTCCTTGTTGATCTTCAGCTTAGATTATCTGTCCATTGCTGTGAGTGGGATATTAAAGTCCCCTACTGATAGAGGGAACATTCCTCAGTATCTTAAAAACCATTTATGAAAAGCCCACAGCAAATATCATTCTCAATGAAGAAAAACTGAGAGCCTTTCCCCTAAGATCAGGAACACAGCAGCGATGCCCACTGTCAACCACTGTTGTTCAACATAGTACTAGAAATCCTAGCCTCAGCAATCAGACAATGAGACTGAAAAAAAGAGAAATTAAGGAGTCAATCCCATTTACAACTGCACCCAAAAGCATAAGATCCCTAGGAATAAAACTCACTGAAGAGGTATAGGATCTATACACTAAAAACTACATAGCACTTCAGAAAGAAATTGAGGAAGACACAAAGAGATGGAAAAACATTCCATGCTCATGGATTGGAAGAATAAATATCATGAAAATGTATATGCTACACAGAACAATCTAGGTTCAATGCAATCTTTATCAAAATACCCTGGACTTTTTTTTTTTTAACAGAGTTGGAAAAATAATCTTAAGACTTGTATGGAAGCATAAAAGACCCTGAATAGCCAGAGGAATATTGAAAAAGAAAACGAATGCCGAGGGCATCTCAATGCTGGCTTTCAAGCTGTATTACAAAGCTGTGATCATTAAGACAGTGTGGTACTGGCACAAAGAGACACATAGATCCATGGAACAGAATAGAGAACCCAGAAATGGGTCCTCACCTCTATGGTCAACTAATATTCGACAAGACAGGAAAGACTATCTACTGGAAAAAGGACAGTCTCTTCAATAAATGGTGCTGGGAAAATTGGACAGCCACGTGCAGAAGAATGAAACTAGACCATTCTCTTATACCAGACACAAAGATACACTCAAAATGGATGAAAGATCTAAATCTGAGACAAGATTCCATCAAAATCCTAGAGAACACAGGCAACACCCTTTTTGAATTTGGCTACAGAAACTTCTTACAAGATACATCTATGAAGGCAAGAGAAATGCAAAAATGAATTATTGGGACTTCATCCAGATCAAAAGCTTCTGCACAGCAAAAGAAAAAGTCAACAGAACTAAAAGACAACCTATAGAATGGGAGAAGAGATTTGCAAATGACCTATCAGATAAAGGGCTAGTATCCAAGATCTATAAAGAACTTCTTTTTTTTATTTTTTTTATTTATTTATGGTAGTCACAGAGAGAGAGAGAGAGAGAGAGAGAGAGGCAGAGACACAGGCAGAGGGAGAAGCAGGCTCCATGCACCGGGAGCCCGACGAGCGATTCGATCCCAGGTCTCCAGGATCGTGCCCCGGGCCAAAGGCAGGCGCCAAACCGCTGCGCCACCCAGGGATCCCTAAAGAACTTCTTAAACTCAACAGCAAGGAAATAAACAATCCAGTCATGAAATGGGCAAAAGACATGAACACTTCTCCAAAGAAGACCTACAAATGGCCAACAAGCACATGAGGAAATGTTCTGCATCACTTGCCATCAGGGACATACAAATTCAAACCACAATGAGATACCACCCTCACACCAGTGAGAATGGGGAAAATTAACAAGGCAGGAAATAAATGTTGGACAGGATGTGGAGAAAGGGGAACCCTCTTGCACTGTTGGTGGGAATGCGAACTGGTGCAGCCATTCTGGAAAACCTTGTGGAGGTTCCTCAAAGAATTAAAACTAGAGCTACCCTATGACCCAACAATTTCCCTGCTGAGGATTTACCCCAAAGATATAGATGCAGTATCTGATGCAGTGAAACAGCAGGACACCTGCACCCCAATATCCACAACATCCAAACTGTGGAAGGAGCCTCAGTGTCCACTGAAAGATGAATGGATAAAGAGGATGTGGTCTATATATACAATGGAATATTACTCAGCCATCAGGAAGGATGAATACCCACCATTTGCTTCAATGTGGATGGAACTGGAGGATATTATACTGATTGAAGTAAGTCAATTGGAGAAGGACAATCATATTTTCACTCATACAGGGAATATAATAGTGAAAGGGATTATAAGGGAAAGGAAAGGAACTGAGTGGGAAAATCAGAGAGGGTGACAAACCATGAGAGACTCCTAACTCTGGGAAATGAACAAAGGGTAGTGGAAGGGGAAGCAGGCAGGAGGGATTGGGGTAACTGGGTGATGGGCACAGAGAGGGGCACTTGACAGGCTGAGCACTGAGTGTTATACTGGATGTTGGCAAATAAAACTTCATTAAAAACAAATGAAAAAATAAAGTCCCCTACTATGATTGTATTATCAGTAAGTGTCTTTAATTTGTTTAATTATTTGATATGATTGGTTGCTCTCAAATTAGGAGAATATTTATAATTTGTTGGGTAGACCCTTTATGTGTGATATAGTGTCCCTCGTCATCTTTTTTTTCCTGATACAAGCATTGTTACTCCAGCTTTCTTTTGAAGTCCATTGGCATGAAAAATCATTCTCTACTCCCCTCATTTTCAGTCTGAGGTTATCTTTAGGTCTAAAATGAGTCTCTTGTATACAGCATATAAATGGGTGTTGCTTTTCCATCCAATCTGTTACCCTATGTCTTTTGACTAGAGCATTTAGTCTACTCACATTCAGAGTAACTACTGAAAGACATGAATTTAGTGCCAGTAAATTCCCTGCTTCTTTATATCATTCCTTTCTTTCTGGGTTCTCTCTTTGGGTTCTTGGGTTCTCTCTTTGATTATAGGATTTCCCTTAATATTTCTTGTGGGGCTGGCTTGGTGGTCACATATTCTTTCAGTTTCTGCCTATCCTGGAAACTCTTTCTCTCTCCTATTCTGAATGAGAGCCTTGCTGGATTAAGTATTCTTGGCTGCATGTTCTTCTCATTTAGGACCTTGAATATATCATACCAGCCCTTTCTGGCCTGCCAGGTCTCTGTGGAGAGGTCTGATGCCAGTCTAATATTCCTAACCCTGTAGGTTAGGAACCTCTTGTCTCAAGTTGCTTTCAGGATTTTCTATTTCTGAAATTTGCAAGCTTCAATATTATATGTCAGGGTATTGATCTATTTTTATTGATTTTGGGAGGGGTCCTCTCTACCTCTTCAACATGAAGAACTGTTTCCTTCCCCATATTAGGGAAGTTCTCAGCTATGATTTACCCAAATATACCTCCTAGGCCTCTCTTCTCCCTCGGGCATCCCCGTAATTCTGATATTGTTTCATTTTATGGCATCACTGCTTTCTCAAAGCCTCTCCACATGGTCCATTAGTTGTCTCTTCCTCAGCTTCCTTCCTTTCCAACAACTTGTCTATGTCACTTACTCTCCCTTCTGCCTCATTCATCCTAGTTGCTAGAGCATCCAGGTTAGACTACATCTTTCAGAACATTTTTAATTTCACCCTGATTAGATCTCATTTCTTCAGTAAGAGATTCTCCAGTGTCCTTTACACTTTATTCCAGCCCAGCTAGCAACTTTCTAATAGTTATCCTGAATTCTAGCTCCAAAATTTTATTTGTATCCATATTGATTAGATCTGTAGCAGAGAGTATTATCTCTAGTTCATTCTTTTGTGAATTTCTCCTTCTAGTCTTTTTGCCCAGAGAAGAATACATGAACAAGTGAGCATTATCAAAAATATCAACCAGAACCCCAGTGAAATACACACTACACAAATCTGAAGAGATCAGAAACCAGAAAAAAGGAAAAGACAACAAAAACAACAAAAAAAAAAAAAAAAAAAGGAAAGAAAAAAGCAGGCGGGTAGGAAGAGAGAATATAATTTTATAGGGTGGACAAAACAGGGTGATCCACTTGGTCCTGAGTGTATTTTGGTCTGTGTGTTAGAAGACACTAAATTTTTTACTAAAAAAATTAAAATTTTTATTAAAATTTAATTAAAATTTTTAATTTTATTAAAATTTAATTAAAATTAACAAAAATTTTGTTTTTTTACTAAAAAACAAAAACAAAAACAAAAAACCACATACGAAAATAAAATTGAGTGAAAGGAAGCCAAAAATGTAAATGTAAGTAAATATTAAAGCTAAAAATATTTAAAAACAAAGGTTGATAACATAATAAACTAGTTTAAAGAGAAAAAAGAAATGGAAAATTTTAAACTGAAAGATAAATGAATAATGAGGGAAAAACTTCATTCTATATACTATTTTCCACCAGCACTGGAGTTTTATAGTCCTGTGTGACCCTTAAGCTTGCTGTTCACTTGCTCGTCCAGCTGGTCTTTGGGTGGAGGGGCCCGTTATGCTGATTTTCAGTTGATGTCTTTGCCTGGGCAGAGTGGCATCTCCCCTTGCTAAGGACCTGGCTCAGTGTAAGCTGTGTTTGGTTGCTCTCTGTGGCTTCTGTTCCCTAAAGACCTTCCATACTTCCTTAGAGGATCAAAATAAAAATGACCGTGCCCAATCTCCAGCCCCCAAACCAAAAGATTGAGGTCCCCTCTCTTCAGTAAACCCTCGGGGATAAACAGTCTATTTTTGTGTCTACCAAATTCTGCAAACTCCTGCGGTGTGCACCCACAACGATCCTCCCAGGAGAAGGCAGTGGTTTTGCCATTTCTGCACTTTGTAGGGCCTTGGCATGGAGAGCAGTCCTCCCAATGCTGCACACACCCACTCCACCCTTCTTGGGGGATGATGGAGGGTCACCTGTTTTTGTCCTTTACAGGCCCCCACTCTAAAAGCCATAGTCTAGTTTGCACACACCATTCCATTCCTCCAAGGGGAAGGACAGGGTCCCTGCTTTCCTGTCTTTTGCAGGGTTCTGGCACTGAGACCTGCATCCCCAGGTCATGCACCACCCACTCTCCCCCTCCCAGGGGAAGGCGGAGAGTGGTCACACACAGAATGGTCAACTGATCTGGCTGTAGCTTACGGTTTATGGTAAACCCAGCTGAGATCCCCTTCCCAGGTTGGCTGATGGTAACTAGTTTCCCTGCTCCAATGCTTGGACCTCTACCAGGTCAGGCGCCCCCATTCTTCCTGTGACTCCAAGGATCCTTAGACCACACTGCCCCACTTAGAATTTGGCCCCATTTCACGACCTGAGCAGCTTTCAGGCAGGGATAACTCTCACTGGAGCATATTTCTAAGGAGTCTGATTTTGCCCTCCCGGGGCTCTATCACTTTCTAGTAGCTGCCTTACTGAGGCTCCCCTCCCCCTGCAGTTTATCTTCAGGTATACCCCCTCAGAATCATTTCTCTGCATGTCCTACCTGCAAAAAGTGATCACTTCTCTACTTGTAGAATTCCACATATTCTTTTCTTCTTCTATCTTGGTTTGAATTCATGAGTTTTCAGAATGATTTGATAGGTATCTATTTAAATTAAAGGGACCAGATAAAACAAGGTCCCCACTCTTCTGCCATTTTGCTTCCCCTTAGCCTCATCTATTTTCTGTGTCACTACTTTATTTGAACCCCCATCAACTATTCAAAAGTCTCCCTATATTTCTTATCATATACTTTAAGTTTTATTTAAATTAAATTTCAGTTAACATACAGTATAATATTAGTTTCAGATAAACAATATAGTGATTCCACATTTCCATACAACTCCTGGTGCTCATCCCAAATGCACTCCTTAATCCCCCATCCACCACCACGTCTCTTACCATCAGTTTGTTCTCTATAGTTGAGAGGGAAGCAACCCAAGAAACCCTCTTTTTTATACCCCCTTTTGCTCCTTTTGTATCCTAAATTCATATATGGATGAAACCATGTGGTAGGTCATTCTCTGACTTATTTTGCCTAGTATAATACTCTCTAGCTCTATGTTGTTGCAAATGCCAAGATTTCATTCTTTTTGATGTCTGAATAATAAATACTCCATTGTAAGTATGCGTACATTTTTTTAATCCATTCACCAGGCAATGGATACTTACACAGCTTTCATAACTTGGCTATTATAGATCATGCTATAATCATCATGGTGCATGTATCCCTTTGAATTAGACTTTTGTATTCTTTGGGCAGATACCTAGTAGTATTTGGTATTTATCAATTGTGGGGTCATAGGATAGTTCCATTTTTAATTTTTGAGGAACCTGCATGCTGGTTTTTTTTTTTTTAATATTTGAGGAACCTCTATACTGTTTTCCAGAGTGGTTGCATGAGTTTCCCTTCCCACCAACAGTGCATGAAGGTTCCTTCTCCACATCCTCACCAGCATCTGTTGTTTCTTAAATTGTTGATTTTAGCCATTCTGACAGGTATCTCACTGTACTTTCGATTTGTAGTTCTCAATGAGTTATGTTAAGCATTTTGTTATGTGCCTATTGGCCATCTGTATGCCTTCTTTGGAAAAGTATCTATTCGGGTCTTTCACTCATTTTTAAACTGTATTATTTGTTCTTAGGGTGTTGAGCCATACCACCAAAACATCCATGAACACATCCAATCTTGTCTCATCACTTTAAATTTACCCCTTCCAATCCATTCTCTATGCAGAGTGGTCTTTGATCCCATCCTTGTTATAACTTACCATTATTTTACTATACATTTTAAGTAATTCAGTGTGGCTTGCTGCCCCTATATGATCTGAGCTAGTTTCTAGCCTCATCTGTAACTTGTCTTTTTCCTAAAACCTATAACCATCCACATTCACTTTATCCACAACACCTCTTGTTCCATGGCCCTGGGCCTTCTCACCAGCCAGTCTTTTGAATGGAAACTTTTCATTCTTCTCACAACCTCCTTGATTGGTTCCCATTCAAATTTTAAGTCTGACCTAAAGTATCTGGGTGAAATCATCTCCTCTCCTCTTCCAGTTCCTTCCCACATCCTTCTGGGCTAGAGCCTTCAATTCTTCTTCAGAACCTGCAGTCTTCCCTAAGAACCCCATGCTATATGTACTGATCTACCAGTCACTATTCTCAATTAGTTGGTACACTCCTAAAATATCATTTCTTTTACAGCCAACAGTCTGAAATGGCACCATCTCTCATTACATCTCATCCTAAGCCCCTTTTGAGTCTCAAGATTTAATTTCTTTCTTACACTCTTCTATTGCCATCTTGGTTCCAACAGGTTCCTGAGAAAGAATGTGTGCTAAATAACTATTTCAAGATATTGCTGGTCTCCAAATGGTCTTTAACCCCACCTACAATTGTGTTGCTGTATATAGAAATGTAGTTTGAAAACTATTTTATTTCAGAATTTTGGAGATAGTACTCCATTTTTTTTAAAACACAAAAGTTATTTAAACACATTAGTGTTATAACTAGAGCAAATTCAGCATTTGTGGGGGGGTACTTAGAGTTTTAAATAACTAATCACAAGATTTTTATGTAAAATTCTTAACAGTTCATATTTTGAGAGTGGCATGAAACAGCAATCAAAATACAATTATTACCTGGAAATAAAATTCATACTCATGAAATTTAGTTCTAACAAGCTTTTTATTCCAATAGTAATTATATTTTTCAGTTTTTCAGCTTGAAAAGAATCTCTAAATCTTTAGGTAATTTAAAATCTTGGGCTAATATGAAAATAATGATAAATGGTTGACTTTATGTGTGCATATATGCAGGTCTGGGTTTAAAAATGTGGAGATTCATGTAACTACCACTACAATCAGAATACACAATAGTATCATTCCAAAAATCTCCCTCACACTGCATCTATGCAGTCAAAACTCCACAACTCCTAAACCTTGGCAACTACTGATCTGTTCCTTAACCCTATTTGTGCAGGTTTTCCAGAATGCTATACAAATAGATTTATACAATATGTATATAACGGCTGTGTTTAGCTTAGCATAATGCCTTTGAGGTTCATCCATTTGTTGTGCCTATCTAGAGTTCTTTTTTTTTCCAGTAGTATTCTATTGTAAAGCTATACTAGCATTCATATACCCATTCACCCATTAGTAGATATTTGAGTTGCTTCCATATTTAGGTAATTATGGGTAGACTGGCTATAAACACCCTTTTTTTGAAAACCTCAATTTTTATTTCTCCAAAATAAATCCTCAGAGTGGGGATACTGGGACTCATGACAAGTATAGGTTTAACATTGTAAGAAACTTCTAAATTCTTAAGAGTAGCTATGCCATTTTGCATGCTCACCAGCAGTTTGTAAGGGTTACACTGCTACATCATTGTCAGCACTTGGTATTGTTAATTTTTAATTTTAGCCATTTTAATAGGTGTCCAATGGTATCTAACTGTGATTTTAATTTGCATTCCCTAACAGCAAATATGAA
Organism: Nyctereutes procyonoides; assembly: GCF_905146905.1. Lineage (NCBI taxonomy): Eukaryota > Metazoa > Chordata > Mammalia > Carnivora > Canidae > Nyctereutes > Nyctereutes procyonoides. Next base: position 198,083 of record NW_026575148.1, read on the forward strand.
GCAGCTTTTAATGTGATAATCTGCCAGAGAGTCTTGTGAAGTAGGTCTTCAAATATTTTGCCCTTTTTGAGTTTTACGAATTCTTTAAATCTAAGGTATCAGCTTTAAGTGTTTTCTCAGTTTCCAGCTTCTCTTTCCTTTTTCTTAATGTCTTTCACAAAAAAAGGTTTTTTTATGAAAAAGTTCGATTTGTCATTTTTCTTTTATGAATTGAGCTAGGATTGCTGTTCTACTGAGTTTACTTGTACAATATAAGAAGTTAGGGCAAGATTTAATTTTTTTGGCCAATGGATGTCTAATTGTTCACATCATTTGAACAGACTATTTTATCCATTGAATTACCTTTGCATGTTTGTCAAAAATCACCTGGTCATAATGGTATGGGTTTATTTCTAGACTATGCTGTTTCATTGATCAGTGTGCCTACCCCTTCACCAAAACCAAGGTCTTAGTTACCCTTGTGTCAGACTTCCCATTGTAAGTCTTAAAATTAAGTTCTCTGGTTCTTTCAACTCAACTCTTATTTTTAGTATGGGTTTTAGAAATAGCTCATCTATATCTACAATAATTTCTACTGAGTTTCCCATTAAAACTGAATTATACCCATAGATCAGTTGGGCAAGATTTATATTCTCACTGCATCTGGTCTTTCAATTTACAAACAATTTTAAAAGGATATCTTACAGTTTTTCACCAGCATTTAAACTTTTTCAACATAGAGATTCTTTACATACTATTAGATTTATACTCATTTTATATGGCTGTTCCAAAAAATTATTGCAAACTTAGTGGCATAAAACAACAAAAATTTATTATTGTACAGACTGTAGTTTAGAAATCTAATGTCTTGTTGGGATAAAAATCAAGCAGTTTACAAGGATACATTCTTTTCTTGAAGTACTACAGGAGAATCTGTTTCTTTGCTTTTTCCATTTAATAGAAAATTTCTTGGCTTTTCGGCTTGTTGTCATCCATCTCTCTAAATCTCTTCTGCCTTCTTTTTCCACGTTTAAGGGTCTTGTGATTATATTAGGCCTGAACAAAGCATCCAGAATAATTTTTAGTGGGCTTCATGCCCAGCTCAGACCTCAACATGGGGACCAAACTCAAAATGCTGAGTTCAAGACCTGAGCCAAGATCAAGAATTAGACACACAACCAATTGAGCCACCCAGGTGGCCCCAGAGTAATCAATTTCAAGACCAGCTAATAACAACCTTAATTTCCCTTTGCCATGTAACATAATATATTCATGGGTTCTGGGGATTACAATATGGTGGACATCTCTAGGTGGTCATTATTTTGCCTACCACATTGAGCATTTCTTTTTTTGAGAATATTGAAATCGAATTGATTTTTATTTTAGTTTCTAATATTCAGTGCTAGCATATGGAAACATGATTGATTTTCCATATTGACTCATGATCCTGTTATCTTGCTAAACTCATTCATTTTATAGTTTTTGGTAGATTCCTAAGATTTTCATAGTCAGCAATCATGTCAGTGATGGGCAGTTATTTCTTCTTTTCTAGTATGTATGCCTTTTATTTTTTTTTCTTATTGCCCTAGATAATACTTGCTATTAAATGTTGAAGAGAGGACAGTGAATATCACCATTTTGTTGCTAATCTCAGGAGTATATATTTAGTATTTCACCACTAAGTATGATGTTAGCTATTAATTTATTCGTGGATTTTCCTTTCAAATTAGGGAAGTTACTTTCTAGTTGTAGTTTTCTATGCCTGAGGAATAGGTGCTAATTTTTGTCAAATGCTAATATGTATCAATTGAATGTGATCTTGTAATTTTTGTTCTTAGTCTGTTAATATGATAGACCTAATCAACTTTCAAAAAAAAAATCAAACCAACTTTGCATGACTAGGATAAATTTCATATAGTCATGGTGCATCTTTTTATCTATTGCTGAATTCCATTTACAAATATTTTGAGATATTTTTTGTGTATGTTTGTGGAATAGTAGTCTGTAATTAGGCTTTCCTGTTCTATTTTTGTTTGGTTTTGGCATCAGTAGTGCTGGCCTCACCAAATGAGTTGGGAAATTCTAATACTTATGTTTTCTGAAAGTAATTGTGTAGAATTTATGTTATTTTGTGTTCTTTTTCTTTGGCAAGTACAATATGGGGCTGGAAAGATTTTCTCTCCCTGAAATTTCTATAAATATGACAATTCAAGTAATTTCTTTATGTGCAAGTGTTTATAGCCTGTGGCTTTCAAGGAATTGGTTCAGGTCATTTAAGTCATCAAATTTATGTGCATAGAGCTATTTGTAGTATTCCCTTATAATTCTTTCAATGTTTTTAGAATATGTATTGATATCCCTCTTTCCTTCCTGATTTCAGTAATTTGTGTTCTCTCTTGTTTGTCTAGGTAGAGGTTTATCAACTTGATCTTTTCAAAGAATCAGCTATTGTTTTTATTATTTTTAAATTTTTCAATTTCACTAATTTCTGCTTGAATCCATATTACTTCCTTTTAGTTCTTTTTAGTTTTGTCCCCCCCACCAGCCTTTTTTTTTTTTTTTTTTTTTTTAGTTTCTTAAAATGAGAGCTTAGATAGTGACTCGAGTCCTTCCTATTTTAATAGAAAACATTTAAGGTTATAAATTCACCTCAGCACTGCTTTACCTGCATCCCACTATCATGTATTGTATTTTCATATTTTTATTAAAGTTAAACAAGTTTTCTAGTTTATCTTGATATTTCTTTGACCTCTGGAATATATATAAATGTGCTGTTTAAGTTTTAAGTGCTTTCTTTAGCAGTTCATTTGGATTCTTTGTCCTTGCAACAAGTTCTCTTGAGTTTTTTTTTTTGTTGTTGTTGTTTTAATCTGGGAATATATTCACAGCACCTTCATTCCTGTATGGTATTTTCACTGGATATAGAATTCTGAGTTTGTTGTTCTCTTTCAGCACTTTGAATGTTGCTGTTTCTGGTGTTCATTGGTTATGAGGCAAAATCTGTAATCTTAGTAGGAGGTCATTTTTTAGATGGCTACTTTCAAGATTTGTCCTTAGTTTTCAGTTTATGGTATATATTCAGCACATTTCTTTGGCTGTCTCATCTTTGGTATTTGCTGCACATTTTGGAACTCTAAGTTTACATTTCTCACAAAATTTGGGAAATTTTCAGCCATTGTATTTTTGGTGATACATAACCCATTTACTATAGGCTAGCAATGTTTCAAATGGTGGCACTGCTACTGGTCTTTCATCTCCTTCAGTCTACTGATGGCAGACTTTACCTTGATGGTAGAAGTGGTATGGCAGGTCCAGGCACTACCTGCTACTGTTTTCATTCACAAACTAGGACCCCTACAGCTCGTCTTTTCATCTTGGTTTTGCCACAGAAGGAGAAAGCATACTTGGTGTGCTGGCTTATTTTAATCTTCTTCACCATTTTCCTGAAGGAGGCATCATAACAGGTCCCATAATTACTACTGATTCTGACTTTCTTGGTGTGGTTAGCCATGTCACTGTAAACGAGGTCTGAGCCCAGAGAGGATCAGCCATTATATTTTTAAAACATTTTGTTCTGCACTCTCTTACTCTACATCTAGAAATGTACTATTACACCTTTTCAAACTTTTGCACCGGTGATCTCTGTGTCTTTGTTTTTCAGTCTTTTTCTCTGTCATTTGGGTTGGATTATTTCTACTGATCTATATCTGAGTTCACTGATCTTTCTTCTATCTTCATTGTGCTATGAGACCATCCAAAGAAATTGCCTTGGTTGTTTTCAGTTCTACAATTTCCATTTTTTTATTTACTATTTGTTAACTCCATATGTTGCCTGAGTGTTTACCTTTACTTTCAGGAACATGGTTTTAATAGCTACTTTAATGTTTTTGATTTCAGTATCTGTGTCATCTTGGTATACTCAAATCTCTTTTTGTGATATTGAAAGGTTTCTGGTCCTTTGTATACCAAATCATTCTATATGATATCCCAGCTCTTTTGAATATCTTATTAGGAGGCTCTGGGTCTCATTTAAGTCTTATAGAAAAGGTTATTTACTTCAGCAGGCAACTGGCCCCATTAAGTTTAGTTTGCAAGTTCCTTACTACATTTTTATATCGTGACTTCAACGTCAGTTTCCCAAACTTCTACATGCCATTCCCTGCATGTACACTGCCCAGTGGCCAGTCTAGGACCTAGAGCATGTCTCACCTACAGTCTCTTATCAAATATTTTCCAATGCTATTAAGGGTAATGCACATGCATATGCAGTTCAGCAATAAACCTAAGAATTCATATACACTTTCTGTGTGATTATTTCCCTTAGCTTCCTCCTCTCTACAGTCTCTCCAACACTTTGTAGTTCCTAGAAGCCTCCTCTTCCAGATTGTTTGGCTATAAACCTGGGGTTCCATTTCCATCGCTCTGCTATATACTTCCCATTACTCTGTACAGTACATTACTGTGTATGACTGCCTGTAGGGCAAAGCGGTAAAACAAACAAACAAACAAAAAACAGAAGAACAGAGTGGGGGGAAGCAGTGGGTACTCTCCCTATGCTTTTACAACCACCAGATCTCTGATCAATATGTTGTCTGTCCCTTCAAGCTTTACACACTTGCCTAGCTACCACTGCTGTTTCCTCTACTGCTAATGTGAGGTTGACTAGGGACTAGGATGGAATAGAATTGGGGGGAGGGAGAGATTAAAATTTTCCCTACTCTTTGGACACTTGGGGGTCCACTTTACCAATCCTCAGAAATAGAAAGCTTCTCTTGGAGCTCTTTCTGTCTGCACTTGATATGGTGTATTGGGTTTTAGGCTACGATTACACTCAGACCAGGAAATACAAAAGGGAAAAACCCTTTATTTTTTCAGTCCTCAGCCACCCTATGCCTTCTGTCTAGAGATTTTATTTGTGTTCATTTGGTAAGATAGGATAGGGTATGCTTATTTTATCTTGATTAGAACGGCACTTTTTTTTTTTTCTTTAAAGCCAGAGTGAGAGGGGCAGCCCCGGTGGCACAGCGGTTTAGCGCCACCTGCAGCCCAGGGTGTGATACTGGAGACCCGGGATCAAGTCCCACATAGGGCTTCCTGCATGGAGCCTGCTTCTCCCTCTGCCTGTGTCTCTGCCTCTCTCTGTGTGTGTCTCTCATGAATAAATAAAATCGTTTTTTTTAAAAAAAGTTAAAAAAATACAGAGAGAGAATGGAGAAGAGAGGGAAAGGCAGAGGGAGAATCTTAAGCGGGCTTCATGCCCAGGGCAGAGCTCAGTCTTACAACCCTGAGATCATGACCTGAACCAAAATTAAGAGTCAGATACTTAACTGATTAAGCCACCCAAGTGCCCCCAGCACTTCTACTTTAAGTTTTTTTTTAATTTAATTGTAGTAAAAAAAAAAAAAACAGATGTTACCATCTTAACCACTTTTAAGTATACAGTTTGGGAATATTAATTCACTTTAATCAATCTCCACATCTTTTTCATTTTGCAAAAATAGTCTATTCCTATTGAATAACAACTTATTTTCCTCCAGCCACCATTCTACTTTTTGTTTCTATGTTTGACTACTTTAGATACTGCGTCTACATGGAATCACATAGTTTGTCTTTTTGTGACTCGTTTATTTCACTTAACATATTCTCTACAAAGTTTATCCATGTTGTAGTACATGACAATTTCTTTATTTGAAGGCTGAATACTCCGTTGTATAGAGCACATTTTCTTTTTTTGTATAGAACACATTTTCATTCAGTTCATCCACTGATTGTTTTTTCACCTCATCTATTGCGAATAATGCTATTATGAACAAATTAAGCACATGGGTGTGCTAATAACTCTTTGAGACTCTGCTTTCAGTTTTCTTTTTTGGTTACATATACTCACAAGTGGGATTACTGCATCATATGGTAATTATAATTTTTTGAGAAACCTCAATACTATTACCCATAGCAGCTATACCATTTTACCATTTACATTTTCACTTACACTGCAGAAGAGCTCTAATTTCTACACATCAAACTTTTTCGTATAGTAGCTATCTTAATGAGGGAAATCATAACTCATTGTGGTTTTGATTTGCATTTCTATAGTTATTAATGGCATTGAACATCTTTTTCATATGCTTATTGGTCATTTACATACCATCTTGAGAAATGTCTACTCAATCCTCTACCAAATTTTTAATTGGGATTATTTCTAATGAGTTATAGGAGTTTTTTATTAGTTTCTTCTAAGATACATAATTTATAAATATTTTCTCCCATTTTACATATAGACCTCCGTTTTCTTTTAGCTTCCAGTATTACTATTGAGAGGTCTGCCTTCTTGATCCTTTGTATGAAACCTTTATTCCCCCTTACTTCTGAAAAATCTTATGATGCTGTTTTTCCCACTAGTTCAGAATTCCATGACTATTTTAATTGGCATGTATATATTTTGCTCCATTTTTATGAGCCCTTTTATTTAAAAACTTTATTCATGAGGGACACAGAGAGAAAGAGAGGCAGCGGGAGAAGCAAGCTCCATGCAGGGAGCCCGACATGGGACCCGATCCCAGGTCTCCAGGATCACACCTTCAACTGAAGGCAGCGCTAAACCGCTGAACCACCCAGGCTGCCCTATGAGGCCCTTTAATTTGGAAGGTCTCTTCAGTTCTGGGAAAATACTTCAATCAGCTCTATAATGATTTCTTTCCATTTTTTGGTTTCTCTATCTCCTTTTATTCTATTATCATCTTGATCTATTTGAGAATCTACTCTATCAGTTAAGTTGGTATTTAGTAAGATTACTGCTATTTAAACTTACATTATTTTTAGTTGTAGAATTACTATAGCCCATATTCACTTCTCTTGTTCATCCTTTTAAGACCATTGTTTTATTAAAATTTTCTTTATTCTTTTACTCTTGTTATTGTTCTAGAATTTGTACATTTCCATAGCTTTCATTGTGATTTAGCCTTAAGACCTTATTTTCTATGTCCCTGTGGGTGTTAGAGCCCCAGACCTACCCTTTTTAATGTATTTTCACTATCTACACTCTGAGTTACCTAACGCTTTTTGCTATCCTTTGAGTTTGGTCCATTTGAGGCCAAAAGACCATTTGTGATGTGTCTGTTTACTTGTATTTATCTAGCATTTCTATTTCTAACAGAAAGGGTTACACTGCAGCATGTCATGTTGCTTTACAGAGTAGCCTACCCTTAGCAATTGTCACCAAATATAAGCATATGTATACACACATATAAGTAGATATGTGAATATATCGAGTGAAGAAAATCAAGCACATTTCATATGATTCCACAGAATACAATTTTGTTAGCATTTATTTTATAAAGAGAGCTAGGTTATGTTATATAAACCAAACAACCCTTTATAACTAACACCTTTCAAAGCCTTTGTAGTTTTAAAGGGGATAGGCCCACAACCATCTCAGCTGAGTTGGATAATGAATACTGCAGACAGCAAAGCACTATAATCCCCAACAAGAAAAACTTATAGTTGTTGCAGGGCATGAAATTTGGAGATACTTATCAGATCTTCTGAACTTTGAATAAAGTTTAAAAAAAAGCCTGGCAGCATTTTCTCCCCCTGAACATGTTGGTTGACTTAGAAAAAAAAAAACTTTTCTATTTGAACCTTGGCTCATACCCCTGTATGTTAGCCATTGCAAACGTTTATCACTATTTTAAAAGCTAGAGAATAGGAGGGGGAGTAAAATATCTGCCTCATTTTTTTTTCCTCCAAAAATAAAAATAAAAAGAGGAAGGGAGGGAAGATGCTTAAAACAATATTACTCTGCATTCTCCACTTTGTCGTTCAATGCTTTACAATTGCCTAATTGTTCATCAGCGTCACAAAAGAAATGCCTTTTATTTTCTCCAGGCACTTAGAGATGACTAAGTGTCACTTAGTCAATTGGCAGAACAAAGAAGTCAATTTATGGATCACATTTTCTCTGTTTCGTTGTTCTTGAAAATAATTCACTTTATTGGTTTAGTGTTCTGGAAAGGTGAGGGATTGACAGGCCTGAAGTACAGAAATATCATCCCATAGATTCACATTGCGCGCGCGCACACACACACACACACACACACACACACACACTTCTGTTTAAAACTAGAGGTGAAAAGGTAACAGTTTCTCAGTCTCTTACTGCAGCAAACCACTCTAAAAATTAAACAATACTTCGAACTCCTGACTTTCTCCACGCATATTTCATCTGAATGTAGATACCTGCCTGCATTATTCTTTCCACACCAATACTATTGATTAATTAAGCTATCCCTCAATCATCTTTTTGATACATACAGAAAGTGGTTATTTAGCATTACAATATAAAAAGCTTAATGTATCCTTTGTATTCCTCTACTTAAAAGTAGCATTACAATTGCAGAAGTTTGGAAAATACATACCATATAAAAAAAGAAAAAAAGAATTGCCAATAATTTCGTAACAGAGAAAACCACCATTTTTATGTGATCTTGCCATAATTTCTCTATATTCATAACAAATTATAATCCTGAATATATTTTGACTTCATTTTATTTTGTGAGCATTTACAAGAGATCAAATATTCCCCTAAAATCATCGCTAAGTTGTCCATATATGAACATACCTACCTTTTTAAACCATTCCCTTTCTATTGGGCAGCCAAATTATGTACACTATGTGTGATCATTAAGTAACACTGAAATGAGTATCACTGAACATGTCTTTGTATAGATCTCTACTTTCTTAGATTAACTTATTTCTAGTGAACTTACTATCCTCCTCAAAGATATATTTTTTTAAAGCTTTATATAGTTTGTGGCCAAATCACCTTCCAAGTTTACTAATTTACTACCCTTAAAATGGAGTCATTTTTATCTTATATGCATAATACACTTTTTTTCATAATACATTTTTGAATGGTGAAAATAGTACCTTAATCAATGGACCATGGACTGCCTTGATTCAGAGTTGAGCTATTGGATTTTTCTTTTAGCTTGTATAGAAAATGAAATTTACTATGGAAGAATGTGTGCTTCTTTATTATTTTACTTGTATTTTTCCAGTATAATCTTAAAAAAAATGTTAGTTTCATACTTTTCGTTATCCTTTAATCTTGTATACTGGTAAACCTCTGAAATAACTCAATGCTATTTAAATCACTTTAAATTCATCCCTCAGAAATATAAAACGTATTCAAATTGCAACATGTTTCCTTATCTTTTAAGAAAGGTATCTAATTATGGAATATATCATTATGCTTTTTTTAAAAAAAAGTATTACTCCTTTTTAAAATTAAACTAAAAAGTTTTGAGAGCCTGGTTAGAGAAAAATTTAGAGAAAAAGTCAGAGAAAAGAAATTTGGAAGAAAGATGCACAGATGTTTGCTATTCCCTTTTAATCGCTTTTCCCCAGAAATTGTTCATTTCACCGGAATTCACTAAATATGGGAATAAAACTGCTGTAAAGTACAGTCTATATCCACAAATGAAATTATCTAGTTATATTCAATCTACTCTGTATTTTTGAACAGCAAGTGCATTTTCTATATGCATCGTGAGCATTGAAAAACACTACAGCCACAAATTGTGATTAGAAAAGCTGCTTGTTTAGCAGTTTCAAAGAAAACCAACATGACAATCAAACATGGAAAGCAGATGGAAAATTTATTTCAGGACATGTAGCAATAATAGAGAAATTAGGGAGCAATTAAAACATGAAAAAAATCAGTTTAGCTGAGAAAGTGAATCCAAAGTTATTTCAGTTCAGTTCCCAATTACGCGTGTTCTTAAACCAAAATTTGAATTAGGAAGAATGAAATCTGAATGTTCTTTCAGCAAATAAGGTACAACTTGGAATGACATGTAGTGATTGTTTAAAACAATCTTAGCAACCAGAGCAATTACTCAATACTAGCATTTATTTTTAGATGGTAAATTCCCATATTTAGACTGTTTGCTAGATATCAGCATTATCAGAAACTCCTTGTATTCAGCCTTGTACACTTCTAATTATTTTTAAAAATTAAAATGCTCATTTTAAGTAGCTTGAATAGTAACAAGGGCCCTAAGTGTGAGTTTCTTATACCTCTAGTGCCAAATACATCAAGAGAAATTCATGCGACCCTTGAAAAGAAAGCCTTCTATAAATCACTATTAAAGGACTTGGCTAGAACATGCCAAGGCACAAGGATACCTTCATAGGAATACTTGCACTTCTACATGTAATGAATTATAGCATCAGGTAGAAGTAATTCCAGACACTCACCCAGAATTCTCCTACTGCAGGGCTAGAAATTGACACAGAAGGCCGCAGGCACATCCCAAGAAGATGGGGCTGGTGAAAAAGCAATGGGTTTGCCAGTGTTATTTATAGTGTTTTTGGCTGGATTCACCTGATCCTATTGAAAGAATCATGTGCAAGTGGCTTAATAAGAAAATGCTTTCAGGAAAAAACCAGTAAAGGAGTGTAGGACCCAAGACCAGGAAAAGGTTGGATCTAATAAAGTACTTAAAACTTTTAGGCAAAGGCCCTGGAGGGTAGTTTTGGCCTGATCCAGAGAGACTTTTGAAGTGTTATGTCTTAGTTCTGTCCCAACACATAAATGTACCTCAGAGAAGTCATGACTTGGTTAAGTTGCCACCAAATAGCTGATTGGTCTCCCCAAGAGTTGATAACAAATTGAGCAAATAATATCAGATTCCACTTCTGACACATTAGATATTCAACGTCTTTGAGAAGCCCGTGCAATTGAGTCCATGGATTGAGTCCATGCACAGCTGCTAACCTAATACCATGGCTACTCAATTTGTGGGCTTAAGGGGGGAAAAGACAATGGTTGGGACAAGCTATTCTTACTTTAAGTAAAACATGATTTATATTTATTGAAAAAAGTAAACAGGCATATATAATGTTCTGGTGAAAGTCTTTTATTTCCCCACCTCCACCCACAGGTATAATCACTATTATTTAGTACATGCCTCTTTCAGACCTTTCATTAAAGTTTTCTCTTAACTGTTTATTGAAAAACCTTGGGGGAAAATCGTTCCTGACTCTATCATCACTTTTAAAAAGTACATGAATAAGTACTGTATTCCAACCTGTCTCTCTTCCCTTTCCTTTTCAAGTTTTTGTGCCAAATAAAAGTATAGGCAAAGGATAATAACCCTCAAAAACAAAAAAGGAGAAGAAACTAAGTGGGAAAGCTTGAAATCTCTTTAAAAGAGGAGGCAGTAGAAAAGCAGATAGACCTTCCTCTCTCTTTTTGTTTATTAGCCAACAATTTCATAAAGGATTTGAGGTTGTCTTTAAAAATATGTGTAATACAATAAAAAGTAGATAAAAATGAGGCCTGATATAAAAGTGAAACCTACACTGGATAGCAGATATTTCTATAGGATAATTACACTGTGGTCTAGAACTTGACTTTGACCTGGGAGGCAATCAGAAGAGTGAACTTTTGGATTCTGTTGAAGATATAGAAATCACTCCCATCCATACAATAATAAAAACGTTCAGATACTCCACAAAATCATGACTACTTTTGAATCCAATGGGAAGTTAAGGTTTCAAGGTAACTAACTTGAAATCTAAAGAAAGACAGGAACCTCCATGGAGAGACAAGATATGAGCATTTACTATCTTAACAGCACACAATCTGATAGGAAAAATTCATTCGAAAATCTTAACAAATTGATAGAGGCCAAATGTGGGCTAATGTGAGAATACAGAACATCTGGAAGACAGAGATAGAGGGAGGATTCATACCCACCCACCAAGTCTTCATAGACCTTATCAGGTACATCAGGTATATATAACAGCTGGGGCAAATTTTTTAGAATCAGTAATTAATGTTTCATGAAAGGAGTCTCTAAGGATAGAGAAAAACCCCATTTTATTAAATGAATACAGCTTAATATCAAAACAGAATTGTAACAGTCAAAGAGAAGAAATTGTATGCAAATTCCACTTAAAAAAGATGTAAAACCCCGAATTAAAATGTTATCTAACCTAATTCTACAGCATATTTTTAAAACAAGACAATCATAATTGATTAAGATTTATCTCAGAATAGGTGGGTAGGGAATGGGATTAGGAAGGGTGAATGAAGGGAACAAAACATAAAACAAAGGAAGTGAAATAAAATTAGAGTCATCAGTGGACTGATGATGATAGTAAGCTTCACATTTATTCTGCATACCTGATTTTTAATTAAAAAGAAAGTGGACTGGAGCAAGGAGAAGATATGGGAAATCACATGAAGTGTTCATTTTTTGGAGCCGGTCAGATATCACTCTGGGAAAGCTAATATATTTTTCTCCCTGCTAATCTGCATCCTCCCCCCACCAGCAGGAAATGTCATCTGGTTGGTCTTATCTCTGTGAACAAAAATTTATAAGGCATTTTATGATGTCACTAGCTAGCAAGAATCTTGTGATCTTGACACTACGTACTTTCCAAGAAAGCAAGACTCACATGGTCAAAAAACAAAAACATACACATGGGCAGAATTTTGCACAAGACAATGAAAATCAGAAAGTAAAAAAGCAACAACGTATCATTTATAAATAGAAGAAATATTAGGCAAATACCATTATAGACATCTCTCTAGGCACATTTCTAGATAGAAGAGTGTAGAGATAATAGAAAGTAATAGAAGCATTTTCATAAATGGAAATATACTGTTCATTATTAGTTTAAAATCTTGAATTAGTTTTATTTAAATGTAACAAAAGAACAAGGAACTGAAGTGAAACAAAAGTAACTGCTAACTTCACATAAATATTTCATCACCACAAGATATGTTAGTTTCAAAAATGTTGAGGATTCGAAAGCCTACAAATTCTTTTGGCATCAAAATAAAATCTTAACTACATTAAAAATTTCTAGGTATTAAAGAACTGCCTGATATTAAATAAAGGTAATTAATAATTTGGCACTTATTTCCACCAGAAATTTTTAGATATGTCCACAAGTTCTTGGACAGTCCTCTGACAAGAGATAAAATTAGCTCATGTGGTCCTACCTTTGAGAATGGGCAAAAGTAACCTCTGAGATTAGGACTATAAAGGGCAATGTGGCTTTTATTTCTGTCTTCCTTGGACCACTCATTCTAGGGGAAGCCAACTCTTTTGTCATGAGGACATTCAAGCAGCCCTATGGAGATGTCTGCTTCATAAACTGGGATTCCCTGGGAGCAACAGCAAAGGACTGAATTCTTTTCCAATTGCCATCAGTGATCAGGCCCTGCCAGCCTGTCCAGCCTTCTCATGACTCAGCCCTAGCCAAGAGCTTGACTCATGAGAAACATTGAGTCAGAACTGCCCCGCTATACCACCCCAAAATTCCTATCCCACAGAAATTGTGACTTAATAAATGTTTGTTCTCCTAAGCTGGAAGTTTTGGGGTAATTTTCATGCAGCAAATAGATACCTAATACAGGCTTTTATTCCTAAATTTTAATATTTTGATTCAGTTTTTGACACTGGATTTTGTTTTTTCATTTTTCTTTTCCAGAAAAGTCAAGGGTTTAAATCAAATGATCATTTAGCTGAGCATAAAATTCTTGGATCACAAGTCCTTTCCTTATAATTGTGTAGAGAGATACAAGGAGAAGTTGATAGTCGATTTTCTGGCACCAAACATATTACTAGTTCCTTAAGCACAGTTTTTCCATTTATCCACTGAATAATCTGGTTGTCAAAGTACTTTAAAAAAATAAAATTTGGGGCTTTTAAAAAGATTTTATATATTGGGGGCACCTGCGTGGCTCAGTGGTTTGTCCCCAGTAAGGTTTGTGTAGGCCAGAAAGCCATCTGTTCTATAAGAGACAGCTTGTTCTGATCTCTCTCTCTCTCATATTTCTTTAATTCTCTCCCCGTATATGACTTATTTGCCTTTGTAATATCTAAGGAATTCTTGTTTTTCTTCAGCTCTAGAATTTCCAGGTTTTTTAAATAGGCTATATCACTATTCATAATTTCCAGTTCTTTTGTTTTAAGATTTTATTTGTTAATTAGAGAGAGAGAGAGAGAGAGAGAGAGAGAGAGAGAGAGCAGGAGGAGTGGTAGTCAGAGGGAGAGGAAGAAGCAGACTCCCCAAGCAGAGATCCTGATGTGGGACTCAATCCCAGAAGTCTGGGATCATGACCTGAGCTGAAGGCAGTATCTTAACCCACTGAGCCACCCAGACTCCCCATTGTTTCCAGTTCATTACTGACATTTGAAAATTATGTTTCTAATTCTGAGAGCAAAGTAAGTAAAGTTATTTTACAATCTGTGACCAATCTCATTGAGTAGTGTGCCTGTGGATCTATTTAATTGTCTATTGTGCTGCTTGTTGCTTATGTTGTCTTTTTTGCCTTATCTTTGGCTGTGTGTGCTGGATGTTTTATTTGAAAAAGAATTTGTAGAAATAATTTGAAGCCTTAAATGAAGTTATTTTCCTTCCATTTACTTTTATCAGGCATCTTGGGACACAAGCAAAACAGGTGATCTTAAGTCAATTTCAAGGTTTGAGTTTTTCTGTGGAAACCAGATGACTTAGAGCTTGCTCAGTACTTGAAAGGTTGCATTACTTCCTGTTTGTCCTTACTGGTAAGGTGTGGGTGGCCCTTAGGGGTTGTTTACCAGGGCACAAAGCCTTGGACTCAGCTTTTGTTACTTGAGAGCAAAGAAGTTGTTGAAGATAGTGCTCAGCTTCTCAAAGTTCTTTCTAGATCTGCAAATGTCCCCTGCATAGAAGGAGCCCCAAAGGTAAGTTACATTTGGATTTCTATATTTTCGTAGATATTGACAAGGTTACTATCACTATCATTTTGAACTCCAATATTTCTTTTGATTGACTACCATGTTTCATGCATCCTGAAATTCATACAATTTATGGGTATCAGACACAGGGTCTTGTGAGGAAGCAGGCAAATGAAGAGCCCTGGAACTTAAGCATCATTAGCTTCCTGGCAATCATCTTCTGGTAAGCTTCACTTGGTAGTTTGGTCCAAATTACCTGGTCATTCAGTAATGAAAGTGGAAGGTACTTTAACGTTACTTAAAGACCTGTACCCTATTCAATATGATGTGATATTAGTATCATGTATAGCAGCAGAGCTAACAGATCAGAACATCTCTCTCTTTTCACATGCATCTGCTCTTTGAATGGAATGGCAGTCAGAATCAACCCCATTATTTATATAGTTATTTATATCTCACTCGCAATCTTTTCTCTCATATAAGTAAGCA
Organism: Nyctereutes procyonoides; assembly: GCF_905146905.1. Classification (NCBI taxonomy): domain Eukaryota; kingdom Metazoa; phylum Chordata; class Mammalia; order Carnivora; family Canidae; genus Nyctereutes; species Nyctereutes procyonoides. The sequence goes on from NW_026575148.1 coordinate 213,289, forward strand.
TATTTGAATCTGCAGAAGTTAAATTTGCATGTGATGCAACGCCATTATTATCTGTAATTTTACTTTTGAGAGCTTCTTCAACACAAGAGCTATTTCAAAGCGCATATTTTAATTTCAGATGAATATATATTTTTAGCTATTTTTTATTGTTAATCACAAACTTTATCACATTGTTCCTAGGGGTATAGTCTGTATACTTTTGGGAATTCTTGAGATTATGTTGAAGCCAAATGGTTAACTTAATGTTTTGTGTCTATTTTGAAAGATTGTATATATTTTCTTTTTATTGGCAGGAAATTCTCTATAAATCAATTAGATTAAGGCTATTGAAAGTGTTAATAAAATTCTCTATACCTTATTTAATATTTTGTCTATTTTATTTATTTGTTGATATCTGAAAGACATGCCTATTGACTGTGTAATCATCAATTCTAAATATGGTTGTGTTTTGTCAGTTATGTTAGCCCTACAGCAAATGGTATCTGGTGGATCAGAAATTCCAAGTAATCTGTGGAAAAAATGAAGAATAGGATCTATCTGGAGGATTTAAAAAGTCTAACACACAAGCAGAGGTATACACTTCCTGCCATGATGTAGTAACAGGGATTGGATTTCTATTTCCACAGGAAGCAATTAGGAGAGTGGATTAAATGTCTAAAAGGGCTGTTTAAGACCGTGGACAACATTAAAGTAAACAAAATGGGCAAACTCTATGATTGCCTGGCTTTCTGCAGGAAGCACAGTGCCAGTGGTGAAACATGGAGAGCAAAAGGTTACTCTTGCTGAATTGACAACACAGAGACTGGAATTCAGGGAGGCTGAAGCAGCCAGGAGCTACAGGCTAGAGTTAAGGAGAACAGGAAGTAAGCAGAAGAGGAGCTTCAAAATACCACATGTGAGTTCTTGTAAGTCTTTGCTGAATACTATGGTATGTATTCCCAGGGCAAAGAGGGAGCAGAGGCTTTAAGCTGAACACTTCCCAGAGCATACAGAGATGAGACGTCCCTGATGTTCATTTAGGGAATTCAGTAGAAACCCCAGAAGAACCATATAGGACTAAACTATCCCTAGAGTAAAGGCTATTTTCAGCCCCCCAAACCAATGTTGAAAATGCCAGGAAGCCACAAGTAAAATCTAAAGCCAGCAAGATAGCAGAATACAAGGTCAGTGTATGAAAATCATTTTTATGTATATATGCTAGCAAATAAACCATTATAAATTAAAATTTTAAAATACCATTTAAATTAACATTAAGAGGGCAGCCCTGCTGGCTCAGCGGTTAAGCACCCCCTTCAGTCCAGGGCCTGATCCTGGAGACCCGGGATCAAGTCCTGCATTGGGCTCCCTGCATGGAGCCTGCTTCTCCCTCTGCCTGTGTCTCTGTGCCCCCCACCACCTCTGTGTGTGTGTGTCTATGAATAAATAAATAAATAAATCTTTTAAAAAATTAACATTAAGAGCATGGATTATTTAGGGGTAAATGTAACATAATATATCCAGGTGCCAGACCTAGATACTGAAAACTACAAATGTTGTTGTGAGAAATTAAAGGAGACAAATAAATGGAGAGAAATACCATGTTCATTCATTAGAATACTCAACATTAAGATGTCAGTTCTTCCTAAATTCCTCTGTAGATTCAATACCATTCTAACCAAATCCAAGCAAGCCTTTTTTGGTTAAAATGCAAAAGACTGATAATACCACATCAAGGATGTGGAGCAACTGGAGTGCACATCAGTGGTAGAAATACAAAGTGATACAGCTAACCTCTTAATCTTCCATTGCCGTGTAACAAATCACCATAAGCAGCAGCTTAAAAACCATACAATTATTATTAACTAATGATTCCGACAGGTCAGAAGTCTGGGCATGGCATAGGGAGACCCCCTGTGTAGGGTCTCACGAGGCTGCCATTATGGGGTGGCCAGGGCTAAGCTCTCATTTGAGGCTTGAGGTCGTTTTCCAACTCTCCCAGGTTTTTGGCAGAAGTAATTTATTTTTGGCTGTAGAATTCATGGAAGCTCCCTTTTTCAAAGACAGCAAAGGAGAGAGTGACTCTAGAGTGAGTCGAGTCTACCAGCCAGCACAGATTTGTATGTAAGATAATATGTTGACAGGAATGACATATGCTCACATTTGCCACATGCAATTAGTTAGAAGCCAGTCACAGATCTTGCCCACACTCAAACTATAGAGTTATAAAAGAGCATGAACACCAGAAAGCAGAGATCATGGGGGCTACCTTAGAATCTGTCTTCCATTGACAGGCTGAAAAAGTCTGGTAGTTTCTTAGGGATAAATTTACACTATCACACCACTCACCACTTCTAATCCTAAGTATTTACCTGAGAAAAATTAGTGCATATGTCCTGATAAAAATTTGTATGCAAATGCTCATACAAAATTTATTTATAATATCTCCAACCTAAAAACAATTCAAATGTCTACTACTGGTGGATGGATAAACAAATTGTGATGTATATACAATGGAGTATCTTTCAGTACTAAAAGTAGAGAAGCCACTGACACATACAACAACTTGAATGAATTTCAAACATTTGTGCGAGGTAAATGAAGCCATACAAAAAAGACAACATTCTATTTATATGAAATGATAAATAATTTTATATAGAAAAAAATCTAATATTTTATAGTGACAGAAAGCAGATTTATAGTTGCGTGGTGCCGGCCATGAGGGATGAAGATTGACCAGAAAGGAGCACAAAGGAACATTTTTGGGTAATAATGATATCCTGTATCTGCATTGTAGTGGCAGATTTCTGCATGTACATAATGTCAAATATATGACTGGCACTTGGCACACCCTTTTCAATATCATATCCCACTATTCCCAGTAGGAAATAGAACATATGAAGGAATGAGATGTCCATTTCACTGCAGAGATTAAGGGTGATAATATGAGTTCATATTGCACTCAGAAAAAAAAAAAAACCCACAACCTCAGCATTCATATGGAACTGGGAGTAAAGGAAATAAAAGTGGGGTTTATTTCTGGATAGGAAAGCTCTGAAGGTAGATAGTTGAGGAAATTGCAACACATTTACTATGGTTTCTTATAGAATTCAGATTAGTACAAGGGCAAACTGAAAACAGAGATATACTAGATGCAATGAAAATGAAAAGCAGGTTAAATGGAGAAGAAGAAATAGGTGAGCTGTAGGTACAGGGGAAAGAAAAGTGCAGACGTGCCACAGGTAATGACAAGGTTCAAAGTTTGTAGAAATGGAATTGATATATATATTTATTTATTTTAAAGGTTTTACTTATTTATTCACGAGAAACACAGAGAGAGGCAGAGACACAGGCAGAGGGAGAAGCAGGCTCCATGCAGGGAGCCCGATGTGGGACTCCATCCCAGGGCTCCAGGATCATGCCCTGGGCCAAAGGTGGCGCTAAACCACTGAGCCACCCAGGGATTCCCAGGAATTGATATATTTAGAGTTAGGACGTTACATCCAGAATTTTGGAAGATACGTGAAGTAGAAGTCAAAGCTGCCAACCTTTAAGTAATTAAAAATGTGAAAAAAGATTAAGGAATAGATAGGATACCTGTAATTTATGGCAATGAAGATGGGGTGATCATGATGCAAACAGATCCATGGACTTCAACAGACATATCACAGGATTGAAGTGGAACAACAACCTGAAGACAGTAGCTGGTTAGTATCTTGAAAATATTCCTATCAAAACGTTGTTCCAAAATATGCAAATTCAGAAATTACCCTAGGAAATGAGACTCTGGCCTGCAACAATAGTACCTATACTAGTATTATATCCTAGGTTAAATCAAGCAATCAATTAAAGTCCCCATTTCCTCACTAAAATGAGATCTGTGCCAAGTTTGTAAATGTTTTTTACAATGAAATTTACTCAAGATTACCTCCTTGAAGTTTAAATGAGGTGCCACCAGAGCCAATATTGTTCTGGCTGATTCTTGCATACATAGAGCTATTTGAAAGATTCATTTGAACTGAATTTTCTCTGCCACTGGTCCTTTTATTAAACTATTGATCAAATTAATTCATCAAGTTAATTTCAATGAACCAGATATTAGCCTGAGCCCTTATAAAGAGGAAGCAGTAAAAGGAATTTTAAAATGTCAGGACAAAAGCAAAATCAGGAGCTGAATATGGTCAGGGTTTCTATAATCACACTGTAGGGTTCATGCAAACCAAGCAGAAGGGAGAGGAGACAGGAAGAAACATTTTGTCTACTTTTCAATTTGAGGTAGAGAAGACCCAGTTGTCTAGGTATAAGCTGCCCATCTTATACCTAACAAAACCATAAAGCAATCAAGCAATGAAGCTCCCTGAGATTATTTAAAATATTTTTCCCCTGTGGAGACAAAACATTTTCTAGGGGGAAAAAAACAGTCTACCAAATGATCTTACGAGAAAATGGTATGTCCCTGACTTTGGTGGATTTGCTTATGTTGTGGGCAATGCTTGCTAAGGAGTCAAACAGGGAAGAAAGGCTGTTTTAAGTAAACTGCAACCAAAAACCTAAAGGTTGTTAGTTACTTTGGTGAGATTAGAGAGCAGATAGATTATTTCTCCATTACAAATTAAGATCTGTAAAATAGTATTGTTTTATTTTACTTTTCTGTTACAGATGTTTTTGTTGATGTTGTTATTAAAAGGATAGCATGATAACATCTGACATAAGCTGAATTGTCAAAATGTACACATGGAAACAACCTGGCTACCTAGTGGTAACCTACCCTGTGAATTATTTATTTTGCCTCTGAATGACTCCTTGGACAACAAATGTTTAAACATACATCTATTAAATAAAAATATAAAAACGAGACGTGTATATTGAAAACAGTACTACCCCAGATTCACAATTCATCTCAAATGCCTCAGGTCACAAATCCATCCCTGAAGGGATAGCATAAAGGAGCAAAAGCATCCTGGTGAGAACTCCTAGCAGATGGAAAACTTGGGATCTGCTTAGAAGAAGTAATCTTACTTATCTGGCTTCTGAGGTTTGTTATTTCATGGGGATGCCAACTCAATATGACACATTTTCTGATTTTTGAAGAAAATCAGAAAATTCTGGTTTTTATGTAAAATCTTACACTTTTTAATCTTGGCAATTTATTTTAATTTTAAAATATTTATAGGCCAAATAAATTTTAGGTGTTTAGTTTTCAAGGGGAGAAGCCAGTTCCTGTCCCAGTTTTATATATGGGCCAATTGACTACCAATTTCACCTGATTGATTTACTGATTGAGGTTTAGTTGCACCCGTATATTCATTCACTATCTTTGGATTGATTATCTACAGCCCAATTGGTGGGCTTCAAAAGACAGACTCAGACTTCTAACATAATCAGCAAATGAGCTGAACTTTATCTCTTTACAAAACCTTTATAAGAACTTATAACTGTGATCTAAGAACTGAACAAATTATGAGCCTGGAAATTGTGGACCCCTCATTTAAACCAGTTAATGCAGTCTCAAAAGCATCTGATTATTTCACATGGAATACACTATTTTGGTTTTCTATAGAACCTAGTTCTCTGAATAAGCTACTCTTGCTCTACATGGATACAAAATAAAGGTCTGAAGTGACCATGGCCTAGGGCAGTTTGGATTTGGTTTATAAATATTTTAAAGTTGTCTGAAATACCCCAGAGTTGTACAGGGGCCAGAGATTAAGAGATTCAATCCAAGAAAAGGAAAGAAAAATCCCACTAATGATATGAAGAATTGGACAAAGGATGACATTAATGGGGTATCCCTGGGTGGCTCAGCGGTTTGGCGCCTGACTTTGGCCCAGGGCACGATCCTGTAGACCCGGGATCGAATCCCACGTCGGGTTCCCGGTGCATGGAGCCTGCTTCTCTCTCTGCCTCTCTCTCTCTCTCTGTGACTATCATAAATAAATAAAAATTTTTAAAAAAGGATGACATTAATGATATCCATTTATATTTTGCTTTGACAGTCAATTCGGGGTGTGTGTGTGTGTGTGTAATGTGTTTCTTTAAAAACAGAAATATCTTTCTGAAGGAAGGCTTAGGTTTTTTGCAACCAAAACATGGCTAATGTAGCTTAAACAAGCAATATCTGGTGTTAGAAAAAAAAATTGCATTTAAATTTTAATTAGAAAGTTGGAACATTTTGAGGTTTAAAAGAAAAATCTAAATTTACCAACACGGAAGTGCATTGTCATATTATTGATTGGTTTTATAATCTTATCATTTCTTCCAGGGATTTTTTTTTATAGATTCTATTTATTTATTGGAGAGAGAGCAAAGTGGCATGGGGGATTCAGAGGGGCAGAGGGAGAGAGAGAAACAGACTCCCCTCTGAGCAGGGAGCCCAATGTGGGGTTTGAGCCCAGGACCCTGGGATCATGACCTGAGTCAAAGTCATACATTTAATTAACTGAGCCACCCAGCTGCCCTTCTTCTGGGACTTTCAATGAGGGTTCTTATATTGAAAACAAAATCAAATAATAATTATTATTATGATCTTTATTATTATTAGCCATTGAAGTATTTTATCTGAAAAAAAAAACACGTTTCTACTGGGATTAAGCTATACAAAGAAATGTTTTTTAGAAAAAAGAGCTGGGACCGATAATTAACTATGTCCTCTGATATTTTAAAAATAATCTTTGTGGAGAGAGAGAAGCTTAATAAAAGGCAACTATTGCTGATTAACTTAAATGTTGTTCCTTAGAAGTTTTAAATTTAGGATTCTTTAACTAAAAACAGAAATTACCAGTCCACCTTCTCAATAATACGTTCTTAAATCAATAAAAGAAAAAGAATTGCATGATTAGCAAACAGATGTATTATTAGTTATCCATTAATTTTTATTCTATTTTTTGGAAAATATCTGAATATATAGTTAATAAATTAAATTAAAGAAGTTGCTTATAAACACATAATGAAAGTTCATGGCTTCTAGAATTTCAACAACTTTTTTCTAAGTGTTCCATATGCCAATCACATTATTTCCCAAGTCAATTCTGAAACTTAAGGGAATTTTAAGGAGACATTAATTAGAATTAATATATACATATAACATCAGTTATAGAAAATACCTGTCAAAGTTGAAAAATGTACATTTATGAGGATTACTTTCATGGAAAGACAGTGAGCAACTTTGAAAGAAGGAAATTATTTGAAAGCTGAAATTAGGCAACCAGAAATTACCATAAAGAAATCTCTTTCTTTCTGAATACCTTCTAGGAAAACAATGTCCAGAAATTAGATCCAGTCTTCTTTCCCTACCCTCACGTTCTTGAGGTCTAACTGATATACAAAATACTGCCCATATTTAATGTGTACAATGTTGTGAATTCAAACACATGCATACACTTGTGATATCAATCACCACGATCAAGTTAACAAACATTGGACCTCATCTTTGTAGCATCTATGATAAGTGTAGCCAGCTTTGTAGAAATGCTTAAATTGCTTTAAATATTTCTATTTCTTGAAAGTATGGGAAAATTTATTACATTATGTGAGGGAGACCAGAGGGGCTGTGGAATGAAGATGTGAGAATTATTAGGAAAATATTAAGTGATAAGTACTCTTTAGTGATTGGTAACTTCAATGAAGAACACTTCCCTCTTATTTTTGAAGTTTGGAAAGTATGTTACAGAAAACAAAGGAAAAAACAAAAGCAAACAAAAAATACCTATCAGATGCATGCCAGCATTTTTAGCCATCTCTATTCTTACTTATTAAAAAAATAAAATGTGGAGAATATCCTTGACAACGTAAAGCATACAATGCCAGACATGCATTGTATCATTTAAATATTATGAATCCTGTCAATGCCTGTAATCGGTTCTCACATACATACGTGAGGATTCACATCTTTTCATGATTAAGACACCACATAATAGCATGCATTTCAGAAAATATTACTGCATTTGGGCTCCAAAAGTAAAAATCCTTGGAATTTAAAACTGCATATACCAGAATCGTTTTGGCCAAAAGATCCACAATATCTATTCCTAATATAAAATAATCTCCACTTCAAGTGAAGCAGATACCTATCAGTATTAAGAAAACAATGAGCTCAACCTAATGCTGGAGATCTTCCATTGGACTTCATTCCCTAGTAAGATATTACCACTGAAGGATCACTACGTGAAATACTTAATAAAGGGCCACATATGGCCCTGGGTTTGGTTATTAGTGTATTGAATTATGTTTTTATTATAACTGTTTCTTCTTTTCTATGTTTAAGGGATCTGCTCATATAAATGACTGCAGGATAAATAAAGCTGACAAACACAAGTGACTGTATCTTTTGGCATTAAGATAATTATAGATCATTACATGGTAGGAATAGTCAATAGCTCTAAAGTAATATGATTAAATAAAGCACTTTAAAACTGTAATTCACCTAGCCTTTTTAATATTTTACCATTTCTTCTTTGTTGCTCCAAAGCTATGAATTTTAAGATTTATTTGTCACTACTCTCTATATTTTCTGCTGTACACAGTATTTGTGGGCTATGGCAACCAATCCCCTTGGGCTTTCTTTTGCTTTAATTTGCATAAACACAGGCATCATATGAATATTCAGTGAGTGGCTTTGCATTAAGTAAGTGCCCTTAATCAGCTTTTCAGTTCAGTTTTATTGGTTGCACGCACAGTCAGTTATTTCATCCAGAAAATCTGAAGGCCCTACAAACTAACCAGGTAAGGATTGTAATTCCTTGATGCATTTAATGAAAGAATATTATCATTTGATTACATAGGTTCTGGAGAATGCTAAAAGCATGGTGGGTTCTTTTTTTCCCTGTGTTTTTTTTCTTCCCTTGGTGGTCAGGTGGGTGCATGATTCTCTAATTTGCATAAACATCAGTTCTATGAATAATTCATCAGGGTTATTTTAAACACTAGGCTTCTACTTTGGATGGCACTAGGGTACCGCCATTTGATTGGTTGAATGCTGTTTTCATCACCAGCAGAATTCCTATAACATGAAAGCATCTAAAAGGAGCTGAATTGAATATACAGTATTTGTTTTTTGAAAAATGTCTGTTATCTTTTCAAAGCAAATTGTGCTGCTTTTCCCCCCTCCCTAACATTAGAACTTCTAGCTTTTCATGATAAATACATTACAAGCTCAAATGTGGCTACCGTTTGTAGACTTGACCGGTGTCTATGATTTCTGGAGAATGGGGTAGCAGCTGTATTCTTCTGAACATGCATAAACATGAGCGACATGTAAATAAGAAACTGTCACATGCATATGGAGCTGCGAACAGCTCCATTGCTAGGATCCATCTATTTCTCTTTATCAGAATATCCTCTGAATAGATAACTTCGAGACTGTTTCATCTATTTTATAATGCCATGGACAATTATGGCACCATATATGCATATAATAAGCATATATGATCTGACAAATTATTTCTTGTGTAATATGTAATTTACAGTTTCCTCTCAGCCCGCCTACAGATTTTTAAATTTGGTAGTCCTTTGCAATATAATAGCGACAGGAAAAGTGTTAATCAAGAATGACCAGCTAATTAATTTAGATATGAGGGTGTAATTCATTCCCACCATTTACTAAAAATAGATTACACCTTTCTTTATGCTTGTGGAGATGAGGAATATGGAGGTTTACACCATCCTTTGTTAGTCACTTATACATTAGCCATGTACATTTCTGGTCTCAAAGCTCTCACTGACAAGATTCTCATTGTAAACATTTGTGATCTTGAAACATTACAGAAACATGGGATTGGAGAATAGTGTAAATTGAATTTAGTATTTGGCACATTCCATTTTTGTGTTCCTACTCCACAGAGGAATATATCACAATTAAGATGTTGAACAATTACTGTTATGAAAGGTATATTGAATGATATGTATAATCAGTCTGTGTAATCAACTATAAAATATTACACATTCACCATATTTTCTATACAGTATGTGGATAAAAATACCAAGGGCATCTTTAATAATGAATAAAAAGACTGAAATTTTCTCAGTATTTCATAAGTTTGCCATATAAAATTACTTTGTAACATTTTCAGACTTTTTGTAAACAATATTCAAATATGAGCTTCATACATGCTGAAAGTGAAGAAAAAATCCTTTTTATTTTATTTTTTAGCTCTCTATATATCTAATGATAGCACTAGACTAGTTTCCATTTTCCTTTATTTGAATTGTTTATAGTTAGGTGAGGGTCTATTTCTTTCTTTCTTTCTTTCTTTCTTTCTTTCTTTCTTTCTTCTTTCTTCTTTCTTTTCTTTCTCTTTTGCTGTATCGTCAGAATCTATATACTAAAGAAATATATTTGAGACAATACTCCTTCACTCAAAACCAACTTTCACAAGCACACTTGACATGTTTATTATTTTATTTGTTGACAAAACACTTCACAATTAAAAATACGGAAAAAGGAATTCAAAACAAAGATTTTTAAATGAGATAAAATCGCAAATTTCTCTCAGAATTTCACATACTCATATCAGCAATTGTGCTTTACATTTAATTATAAATAGTATATAAATCTCACATCTGCAGTGTGCTATGTTTAATTAAATCTTGCACGATTCAGTATGGATGCTGTTTATTTAATTATCAGCCATTAAATGTTTACAGCTGTAATAAACACCAAGCAATCTTTACCATACCATATAGAGATTACAGATTTGGAACTATTTAACCAAAGATTCTCATTCAAGTGATGCTCATCCTGTTGAATACTTTTCATATAAAATCAGCTAAACTTACATTTCATCAATATTTAGTCCTTTCATTTGTTTCAAAATAATCCAAATTATTTTTGAAACAAAAAATGAATAGCTATAATTTCAGAAGACATATCCTTCTTTAGTTTTGTGACAGTATAATTCTATCAGGTACATATAATTTTGAAAATGAAAAATTCTCACTTAACTCTTTGATGAAGCCATTGTGAGACCAGTTTAATGGGATAAACAAGTTTCTTTGTGCTTTTGCCATCTATACTATTTGCAAGAATCATTGAAGCTCTTTTAAAGAAAACATATTTTAAATGAAGTTGGAAACAAAGATAGTGAATGACCACAGAATTTACCTTTCATTTTATTAAAAGATTCTTCCTAGAAGGACAAGAGTCATCTTGTATTGCATAAAACTTGTGTAAAGAAAACAAAGCATTTATTTAAATTTTGAAAAAAAATCATTACATAAATATAATTAAAATTATTATGCATTACATTCCTAAGGGAGAAAAATAATTTGCATCTTGCAAATAGTCTCATTTCATGTAATATTTTTCAGACATTTAAGAAGAAAAGCAGGCATAATGTATAACTTTATACTGTCATTTTAAACAATATTTTTCTTTTAAAAAATGACTTTTTAACACCTAATCGCCCTGTATTTGGTTAATAAAAATGTTTATTTTCAGATACTATTATCTATAATATTTGCATAGATATTGTCCAAAAATTGTTGGTGGGGGATTTAAGCAACTAAAGCTGTATATATATCATTACTTAATCAATTGGTATTTAAGATAAATTGTACCTAACGGATGTTTTGACCTATATAAAATAAAACATCGATTGATCTACATGAGGTGAAGTCTTAAACTTGAAGAAGCCTTGTCGTACAGAAGTTTTGGAATTGAGTATTACCTTAAGGCAAGAGATATCAATTCCATTATATGGATCCCTTAGCAAGTTCATGCATCCTTATAAAAGACTGAATGTTCTCAATGAAGCTAGGATATCCTTTAGGAATTCTTAATTTAATTGACCGTGCAAGTACCATGACATGACCCATATACAAATCTCTCCCCCCAGTGTCACTCATTTCTTAGGAACCCCATCATTAAAATGTGCAAATATACTTGAAATTTTCTTCTCATTTTCCTGAACTAATACTGTTTAAATACAGACAAAGTCTTGCGTGATAACATTGTGTTTAAGTTAGCCAATTAAGTTTCTTAGTATAGAGAAAGACAAGGAGGAGGAAAGGAGATGGAGGATTGGCTTACTTTTGAGTTCTCTTATTCTGATTGGAGTTCCCCTTAGCTACTCTGGTTGCTTGACTATTAGTTAGAATTTGCACAATCAATATTCTAATGGGTAGGTTTTGAAAAGTTATTGGGTAATGAATTTGCACAGTTATTCTTATAATACGATCCTTATCATATTTAGGATGTCAGCCATTATCAATAAAGATGCTAGGTAGTATATATTTTTTATTACATTTTAAGTTCAGACCTTGTTGAATTCCTAAGTACCACTGACCCAGTGGCATTCTGAACTCAGTGATAAGGAGAGCAAAATTATTTGTAATTAAAATTTTATTTTAAAGGTTAATTATGTTGGAGGGAACTATAAAACATTTTCAGCTTTCCATCATACTATTTATGGAAGACATATGATATACTGAGAATCTACCTGGGATGAGTACTTAAAATAGAAAGACCTTTAAGAAGAAATTTTAATAAAGGAGACTTTTTTAGGATTACCATGTATTCTCTTGGTATTTGTTAGCACAGTGCATTACATTTATAAATTTTTTATGGTGACTCTTGAACAAATCACAAATACTAGTTGGTATCATATGCAGTGTTTTTCCACTTCTAATTTTAAGTGAGGCTGGTTAAAAAATTGGGTGTTATACTTTTTGTCAAGTTCTAGTATCAAAATTATATTAGCCTTATAAAATGTGTTGAGCAGATTTCCTCTTTTCTTTGCAGGTTGTGTATGAATTATCTATTTCTTTGAGTTTTGTGTAAATTGCCTATAAATCTGTCTGGGCCAGGCATCTTTGGAAGGGAATTTTTTGTCTTTCTGATTCAATTTCTGAAGTGGTAGTGATCAATTGGGTGATTTCTTATTGTATATATTTTAATCATTTATATTTTTTCTGGGAAAAGGTTCTTTTCATCTAAGTTTCAACTTCATCAATGTGAACTTTTTATTGTATTTTCTTATGATTTATAAAATGTCTACTATATGTGTAATATGTTCCTTTTTTCATTTTGTATTTCATCTATTTGTGATATTCTGTTTTTGCCCTTGGTCATTCTTGCAAGAGGTTTGTCTATTATCAATACTTTCAAGAAGTAGTTTTGGGTTATCTATATCATTACCTTGTTCTTTAATTTTATTCCTTTCAGTTTTTTAAAGCTTTGTAGCCTCAAGTTCCTTAGAGATTATCTCAAAGCTTTGTTCTAGCTCTAAAATTCTACCATCCTATAAAAAGTTATCCTTTGTTTAGAAGCCAATGGAATGCTCACATAAACATGAAATAAAGTGGAATGTTAGTTATTAATTTAGTTACTCTAATTTTTATTTAGAAACTTTTTGTCCTGAGTAATCACAACCAGACCATTTCATAGGGCTACATGAAGTAGACTACAAAGTCTACATGAGTAGACTTTAGCTTTGGAGTAAATCTAATTCGAAAGACTCCTATTCTCCTATCCTGATGATATGATCTTTTAGTGTCTTTTAAAAATTGTATAATTTTATTTTGAGAGAGAGAGCTCAAAAAAATCTACAGAGTAGTATTCGAAATACATTGTGCTCATGATTAAATACAATTGCATTAATTGCTTAGAAAATGTTTGAAAATTTCACAATGCAACACACATGATTATAGACTCATATAGAAGGTTGCTAATCTATTTAGGATTTTTTACTTTCTCCACTTTGTGAGTGAACCACTAACATAAAATTATCTCAAAATCAGGCAAAGCTAATGAAAAAGCACATCAGTATTCTAGTCGGCCTACTTTGATAGTATTTTCTTAATAAAATCAAATTCATGCCTTTGGTATTTCAACATTAAGTGAAGTTAAATTCTCAGTTAATAAATAGATACCCAAAAAGTCACAGTCTGAATTCTTATCTGTATGAAGAGTTGGTTTTTGTTTGCTTGTCTTGTGTGGTTGTTTAGTTGCCTGTTTGTAACCGAATATGCATGTCAGCTGACATTCTTCCTTGTTAGCCTGGTAACATGATAAATCATTTGATCTAAACAAATATTGCAATCAAAACTATATATTGGAAATGTTTGAAATTCCATACAAATACACTTAAATAAAATCCAAAAAGAAAACAAGAACTTTATGAAGAAAATGTTTTAGCAAAATGATCAACTGTCTTGTGGAATATTGTAACCTTGACTGACAGCTATAACATTAGAATTTTGTCATCAATTAGAGCCCCCTTATACTTTTAATAAAGCCTCTTAATTTATTTGCTTTAAAAATATAAGTAAATTTGAGAAGAAAATAATTATTTAAATGTTAATGCTATATACAAGTGATTGAACATGTAGAAAATAACTTTCTATTAAATACAACTTGTACATTACTGAGATATGTTTTCATCATGATTATTTTTATTCCAATGTGATCAATTTTACATTTACTTCTTAACATGATTTCGAGAGCAATATTCTAGTTATTTCAAGGTCTGTAAATTGTTTAGTTCAGTATCTAGTTCCCAGATACTTGTATCAAAATATGTCTGAGCTTGCACCTATATTTTCACATTAAATTAGACCATTAAACCTAACTTCAAATACCCAACTCAGTGATTCTTTTTCTCTGAGACTATCCAAATTCCTTTGCCACCAATTTTGAAGTCTTCTGGTCACAGTGAGAAGAATTTTGCCTACCAACAGACTATTTTAATAAGTCACATAAAGTACCCTGGAGAGAATTTGATTTCACATAGAACAGAGAATAAAGTCTCAATAATGGTTGTTTCTTGATATCTCTGAAACAATAACTGATGTTTTAAAAGTAGTAATATCAAGATTTTGAGGGTTTTTACTTATAATTAACTTACAATACCTTTGTGCAACCTGATAGGATTTTTACCTGGTGGCAGATTCGACACGACAGAAAAGAACAAGCTGGTAATACATTCAGATCCCATAACAGGTCTTGCAATTATATAAGGACTCTCTTGGAAAAGGGTTATCATTCTTTTATATGTACAATGCAATATTAGACTACCAGTATTTATATTTTATAAATCAAACATAGAATGTCTTCTCTCTTCCTGTTCTTCCTTTGAGAAATAAATGATAAATAACTTTCTCTAAGTACTGAGCCTCTCATGAGGCAATCTGTTAAAGGGCAGCCACAGTAACAACAACAACATTACTTAGGAACACTTTCTTCTTTAAGTCAAAATTTATAGCTTTTTTCTCTTTAAATTATCAGAAACAGAGAAGAATCTGCTTCTTCTGTTATTGTCCACCTAATATGCTAGTCTTTGATTACTGTATCACATTAATGTTCATTGAGGCTAACTGTAATATGCTAAACAATAGATGCAAGCATTAAAAGAGAAATACGAAGTAATAGAGGCGATGAATGTTTTAAAAATCAAAATACCCTTTTTCATGTAAATGTCTTGGGGTGGGGGTGGAGAGAGAGAGAAAGAAAAGAATATTGCAATATCTACATGAAAAAGAATAAAGTGGAGCCTTATCCTACAAAATTTAATCAAATGGATCAAAAACCTTAACCTAAGACCCAAACTATCAAACTCTTGGAAGAAACATAGGAATAATGCTTCAGGACATTGGATTTGGCAAATATTTCTTGGATAGAATATCAAAAGCACCAAAAGGAAAAGTTTAACACTATATCAAATTTAAAAACTTCATACATCAAAGGACACAATCAACCAATTGAAAAAGCAACCTATGGAATGGGAGAAAATATTTGCAATGTATACTTTAAATGATTGAGCTGTACACTTAGAAAAGTTAAGGTGGTCAATTTTATGTTATATGGGGTTTTCCTTACCACAATTAAAAACTTTGAAGAGATTAAATAACTCATGCATTAGCCAATATAGATTTTGTCAAACTTTTCACTATTAAAAAGATGATTTGAAATGAATTAAAAAACGCATCTTTACAAATTTTTGAAAGAAAATGAGTATAATTGCAAAGTGTTTACTAGAGGAAGTCAGTAACATACACAAAATCAAAGTTTGAAAAATCTGGCTATAGGCAATTGGGCAAACCAGAAATGTCCACTTTATCCTAAGATATTGTCTACTGTTATATTTGATTCCAGGATATTCAGGGCAAATTCACCATTTGTGGATAGCCTGATTAGCATTTTTGTCATTTTATGCTCCCTGTGTTTTTTTGTTTGTTTAAACAAATGTGCACCATGATGGTTCAAAATTAAGACAAATGCCATGAATATAAAAGCTGTAGTTTGTAATATACTACATCTAGAACCCAGAGGAGGTAAATTGGACAGAAGCTATAGTCATTCTAATTAAGCATTCAGGTAACACCATGACAAGTTGGTTTGCAGCGTGAAAACTGTACACTTAAGTTTCCTTTTTTCTTAATGAGTAGAGGTCCCACATTGTCTCCAGTCTCTTCATTGTGTTTTGTGTGAGATCCATGGCAGAATGGGAGCTTTTTTGGACCTCCAACAATGGCAGTACACAGCTTTATCTCCCAAGTCCTTTATGTCAAAAGCATATACTGTCTTGGGCTTGTCTTTCTGGATGTGAAGGTTTACCATAAATTCATCCCAATGATCTTTAGCATAAAATCTTCTGAAAGCTAGATGACGAATTGCAGCTATCTCGGTAGCAATGATAACTGCTGCAATCTGGAAGTCAGACTCGTGGTGCCATTGCTTGCAAGGCATGTGCACAGGGCACGAGGCACAAACAGGGTGTCAAAGAGAGCTAGAGTACCTGTGAGAGAAACACCCAATGCTCACCAACTCCGGGCCACTAAGGTGCAGGCCCCAGAGGTGGGTGGTAAGCAGGTGTATGCTTCTGATGCTTTTAATATCTAGCTATCCATCTGTCTTTATCTATGCATTCATCTATCTATGTATATATAATTTTCCTCCTTCCCTTCCTTCTACCATGCAATACCTGTGGGTGCTTACCATGGCCCCATGTTCTCAAATATTTTAATTCTCTAAGAACTTAAAGAATATTGAAAAAAGATTTATAAAGAATTTTTAGGAATTACCATAATATGATATTATGATGAGAGTATGGACAAATCTTGTGCTCTTTTACCGATCAGTAAAATACGCAAATCAAAAGCAACAGCCAATGTGACTCATCTTTTTCTTCAGTCTAAATGACAAAAGGTAGCTTCATTGCGATTCACTTACTCCCTTACTATTAACAACTATTGCATTTGCTGTTCTTCACACCAGTTGCTGTGTCAGGACAACTGCATATTTTGCACAGTGTTCTCTAGCAAATGTTTTGAAATTTACCCTCCGGAGACCATCTGCTATAAATGGGCTTCAGTGGAGTTAATGAATATTTTATTACTCTCTTGCCCTTTTTTTTTTTTGGTTTAAAATGGAAAATGTGGGTTAAGTGTGAAGTGTCAAATTAACAGAAATGTTTCATCAAACCATTCATTTTCTGAAAAAGTTTTGTTAAGTATATGTGTGTATTTCATGTAATCAGTTTACCAATGTGGATATATACCAGGAAAAACATGAGTGACTCAAATATGAAATGTTGAATACTTTCTAGGCATAATTTCTGGTACTACAAACACATCACTTTTGATTGACTTGAAATAAGGCAGTCATTGACTGGTTGAATGAATCTGATAGGTCATATGTTCTCTTGAAAGTCAAATGCCTTGAGAAAATTTTCTGCAGTAAGATTATTCACCACAAACCATTTTTTCTGTTGTCACTGTTTGATCATCTTTTGCTTTGTGGCCATGTAAAATGATGCTGAACCTCTCAAATTGTTCATTATTTACCTATCAGAGAATTACTGTGAGATCTGGGTCAGATGTGGGGCTTTCACCTTCAAAATTCATTCTTTCTAAAATAAAGAACTGTTAGTTAAACAGCGTTATATAACCTCACATCTTTGCATTTCAGCAACTACATCTATGTTTTCTGTGGTTTTAAAAACAGAGGAGCTGAAATATCATGTGAGATTTGAGTACTTCATGTTGCTCTGGTCACAAGGTACAATGAAAAGATATCTACTAAAGATCTACTATGTATCTGATAAAATGTTAAAATTTTTGGATGTATCGTCTCATTTTATCCCCACAATTGCACTGATTTATGAGAACAGGTATCATCTACATTTTATAGTTGAGGAAGTTTGAGTTTGGAAAGGTCAAGCAATTTATTCAAGGGCACCCACTTCTAAGGTGCAGTTTGAATTAGTCTAATGCAAAAGCCTACATTTTCTGTTTTATCATGTGGACTCCAGGTTAATATTGATAGCTACTTATATCATGAATATAGCTATTTTTAAGTTCAAATTTTTAAAAATTCACTTTGCTTTTTAAAAAGAAAAGTAGATAGGAAGAAAACTTATGAGTACATATTATGTGATAAAATGTTATGTAAGATACTTTCATGGGCAGCCCGGGTGGCACAGTGGTTTAGCGCTGCCTGCAGCCCCGGGTATGATCCTGGGGATCCAGGATCGAGTCCCGCACCGGGCTCCCTTCATGGAGCCTGTTTCTCCCTCTGCCTGTGTCTCAGCCTCTCTCTCTCTCTCTCTCTCTCTCTCTCTGTGTGTGTGTGTCTCTATGAATAGATAAAATCTTTTTTTAAAAAAAAGTACTTTCAAATATATCCTGCTGAATCCTTAAAATAAAAGTTAGATTATTTCTATAGTAAATATGATATAGTTGATATTATAAATTCTAGATTTCATTTCTAGTTAACATAATCTACGCTTTAATTAATTAGGTGGATAATTTATTTTTTAACCTCAGATAAATATTATAGATCATACATCTTTTGCTTTTAAGTATCAAGCATTGAGCGACTTTTATTTTTCACTGGATTTATTTATTTACTTACCTAATATTCACTGAGTGCATATAATAGATCAAGTAGCCTTCCAGGTGCTAGAGTTGGAGATAGAAATATCTACCCCTATAAAACTTATATTTTATGAATTTTATGTCTAGAACCAACTAATATACTACATGGAAAAATGTCCTATACTACAAATAGGACAAAATGCCTATTTGATAATGTTCATCTACCATTAGTTGGATTCAAGAAATCAGGGCCATTAAAACATCAAACTTAAATTGTATCTCCATCTGCCAATTGGTAAAACAATTTTTTTAACCTCAAGAGAGTAGAAAAAGTACTCACCCTCTTACATTCATTCTTTATTTATTTCCACTCTTAATGACTTTTCTTTCTGTCCACATTTTCTTCCATCTGAATGCATAGCATGGAAAGTTTCAAAGTTGTTATGTGTGAGGACTCTAGTTTCTATGGTTACAATGCTCTCGTATAGTAATATGATGTTAAGCATATATGTCCAGCCATTACAAGTTTCATTCAGTCCTTAAAATTTATCATTACTTGTATAAACCAGTTGGCTTCATTCTCTGATTACTTCTACAGTTTAAAGAGATAGAAAGTTTAGAAAATAAGGGGCCATTCCCCCACAAAGTACAAATATTTACCCATCCTAGGCAAAAGCAGACAGTTCAGACACAAAAAATGGGGAAAAAGATAATTTCCAAGAAATCTATTTACATGCTCTTTCTTTAATCTAAACACAGAGGAGCATGAAAATAGAAAAACCATGGTTAGGTAGAAAGCTGACTATATTTAACCTTTGCTCTGGTGGGTAATTGACACAGAGAGACTTTGATCCCAAGACTTCTGGGTACAAGAGCTGGACCTTGTTCTTTTGACAAAGCCACTGCATCAAATAAAAGATTTTTTAAAAATACCCCTAGTAGTAGATGTATGGAATTGGAAAGCTCAGCATTGCAGCATTTCCCTATCTCTGTGCATTAGAAGATGGAAATATGAACATCTTTTTATATAGAACTATAATTGGTAGATACTCTAAACTTTTAAAATAGAAACTTTGAACAACATGCTATTAGCTTATCAAATTTCATATGGTTGAGCAGTTGACATGAATTATATTGTAAAGGGATATGGATGATGTTCATGGAATGACACAGAGCCATATCACTCAAAAGGAAATGATTACACCAGAACAGCCCCAGAGACAGTCTACCTAGTTACACTTTAACTAAAGACAATTATTAGACCAGACATCCATCCTTTCCTTCATTCACTGATTTATTGGGATTGCACAACTCATTAAGATCTAGGCACAAATATAGGTGTTGGAGATATAGCAGTGAACAAAAATAAGGAATCTCCTCCTCAGAACTCACATTTTAGTTATTTTTTTATATTTTTGGTAGTTTGGTAATATTTGTATAGTGGTAGAGACTCTTTGCTACCTATCCCATATCTACTCACCTCTTTTCTTTTCAAAGAAATCTCTACATTATTGAGGGTACCATTGTATTCAGAGAAAACAACATTTCCCACCTTCCCTTTAAAAGAGAGATGTCCAATAAAATGTCAGGAAAGTCAATGGATAAGGCTTCCAGCAAAGTTCTTTAACTGAGAGATATATCCATGTACACTTTTTCCTTCTTCCTTCCTACTATACCAAACATGATTATGAGGGCTGGAGCTGAACAGTTATTTTGAAACCATGAGACAACTTGAACATAGAAACAATATTCTAAAAATGCTGATGAGAAAAATCAAAGGAGTCTAATTTCTAGTGAAATCTTACAGAAGTTCAGGAAAGCCTGCCTCTGAATGTCTTCCATCTGAAAAATAAAGTCATGTAGTCATCTTAAATTATTTGAGTTTTTAAAAATATGCCATTCTAATCTTGACATATACCCAAATGTATACATATATTTGTGACATCAATTCTAACACAAACATGAATTTATACACATACTGAAATGTTATTCCAAATGTAGACTTGGTTATTTTCAGTGAAAACTTCCACATACCTCTTCCATTTCAGCTTCACAAAGCTTTCTGATGAAAGACTGCTTTGAGGTGCTTTAAGGAAAATGCCTAACTAGAAAAAGTGGATGGCCACTGAAAGCAGTTTTTATTATTCAGAAGGGACAAACTAGCTAAGAAGAACCCCTTACCCAATGAAGTTCCAGATAAGCTACTCAGTACTATGTGGTATCTTCTACATTTGCTCTAATTTCAGTTTTACCATTTTCTAAATTCTTATATCATATCTCCTATGTCATAAAGTTCATTGTTTAATTAACCATCTTCAGTAATTTTCTTTGTTTATGAGTGTCTTCTGTCTTCAGTACAATTACCCTTGCATATAAGAAGGCTACCTCTTCATGTTATCTCAGTCACCGGGCTCAGACTAGGACAGGATATTCAGTTATTAATGAGGTGATTGTATGACTCAGGGATCCCTATTTAAGGAATAAAATATGCTATTTTGATTTTATTGGAATATTTTTTTTTTAAATTTTCATTTATTTATGATAGTCACAGAGAGAGAGAGAGAGAGAGAGAGAGAGGCAGAGACACAGGCAGAGGGAGAAGCAGGCTCCATGCACCGGGAGCCCGATGTGGGATTCGATCCCGGGTCTCCAGGATCGCGCCCTGGGCCAAAGGCAGGCGCCAAACCGCTGCGCCACCCAGGGATCCCTATTGGAATATTTAAAGTTTGTTTTTTAAAAAGGTGTTTTTATGAGCACTTACAAGATAAATGTTTTCTAATAATGCATTAAAGTTTTATCTTTTGTTGTAATCCACAAGAGAATTTTTAGAAGAATGTCTTTAGAGGAGATCTCAGTGAAAATTGTAGGGATACTAGTCAACACGGGGTTCTATTTCTCTTTGATTCAGCAGATCTTCCTTGAGGACCCTCCACCTAACAAGCATTAATCTAAGCTAGAGGGGTGGGGTGAGGTGGGTGGGATGGCAGTAAGACAAAAAGCTGCACCACAAAGAACTATTCTAACTGGGAAAGCAGACTACAAACAAGAATGCAAATGTATAATTCTAGATATTGAGAATAAAAAGTTCTAGAAAGAAATTAAAGCAGAATGGAAGGAGAGAGAATGATAGGCATGAGGACTATTTTCCACGTGGAGGTAGCAAAGCCAGCAAAACAAAGCTCTCGAAAAACAGATCCCAGAGCTTGAGGTAGTGATGCTCTGGGTGTACTTCAGAAAAGCTAATGTGTCTGGATGGCTGTGAGTGAGGCATAGTGCTAGGGGCAGAACACCCAAGTGGAGGCAGAGAACAGATTGTTCAGGACTTAGGGGGTAAAAGTGAGAGTTTACATTGTACTCCAAGGGTAATGGAAAAAACTTGACTAGCAAGTTTTAACCAGGGCAATACATCATCAGATTCACATATTAAATTGTTCTTCTGGCTACAAGGGAAAGAACAGAGCATTTGGGGAGCCTAACAGGAAATCTAGAGACCAGGTGAGAGATAACAAAGGTAGTTCAAATGAGAAAGGATGTAGAGTGGACTCTTGGAGAATTGTGTTGAGAAGTCAAAATGGGCCATTTCAGAAGATATTCAGCAGTTAGGATTGAGAGGACTTTCTGATATAGGTGGTGTGGTGGCAGTGTTTTGTTTAGAGGCAACATATAGGGCTGATGAAATCCAGACTGACAACATTAACACACCGAGGTACTGAAAAAATGTTCTCATTTCATCCAGAGAAAACACAGCTTTGCTTAAAAGAGTTTGCCTTTCAAATGAATGACCTATCAGTGGATAAAGGGAGACCTAAATGTTTATAAAGAATTCTTATTGGTGGCTAATAATTCTTAAAGTTGCTAATCAAGAGATAGGAAAATAAAGAATGATAATTTTTATGATGATCATTATTTTGTGAAGAGTGTAAATGATCTGGATTCTAAATTACTTATGTTGAATGTTCCTGATTTATTTTGCCTCAGACCTTCACTTCATCTTCTGGCAACTGGAAATTTTAATTGTAGTAAGAAAAATAAAAAAAAAATTGACAACTTAAAAATTTATAAAACCAGATTGGTTAAGTTGAAAGCACTCAATAGGATGCTAGTTATACTACATTTTTGAGTTACTGGGTACCATCAGAAACGTAGACATTCAGAGGAAGGAGCACATATCAGAAAATTGACAGCTTTGTGGATGGCTTGAAAGGCAGGAGTAAGATATATTTTTAAAAATACCAGAGAAAAAGATTGAAGCTTCCCAAATGTAGAGAACTCAGTGATTAAGCATGTTGTCAATAGATTCTGACAGTAGGCATGCAATGACACTTTGGGTATTTCACACACTGGCACAATTGCACCAGACAGGTAAACACATATCCACTCATTTGCTCACTGAGTTTGATGAGTTACTCTGGTTCCCGTATAGTCAACACTATTAGGATTTAATGGTATTCATTGTTGATTCTACTGGGAACATCTATCTGGAATATGGCTGATTTGTGATCAATCACAGCGAAAGGTAAATCCACTGGTGATAAGTAGGCAGGTAGGTAGGTAGACAGGCACTGAAGCAATTGTGGCTAGATCACTGTACCATAAGAGGGTGAAAATATTTAATATGCCCTCGTGTTAAATTCATGAGCTGTTTTTTTTACATGATAACTCTTACTTAGACATTCTTTGCAACTTTAGAAATTAAAAACTAAAAAGGAACTGTTGAACAAAATAACTTTGCAGAGATCATTTCGGAAGCACACAAATTGTAACACTCAATTCTTATTAAAAGTCTCAATGTGGAAAACTTCTAAAAATGATTCACGATCAAATGATATCAGCAATAACAGTTTTTGCCAAGATAAAGCCTGACCTTTCTAACTTAAGCTAGGTTATCAGGTTCAGTTCACTAGGGAGAATAATGGCACTTACAGCCTGGAACCAGTAGTTAGCAATTAGGGACTGTGCATTATAATAACTTCATTTAGCATTCTAACAACTTTAAGATGGATTTTTATCTCCATTTCATAAGATAAAGAAATAGAGATTCAAAAAGATAAATATTAAAAAATAAATTTAATATTAAAATAAAAATAATAAAATAGAAATAATAAAAATAAAATATTGAAAAGTAAAGTAACTGGTGGATCTCTGATTCAAAATCACCCTTTTCATGGTATTCCCACATCTTTCTTTCAGTAAGTCTTTTCTTTAGCAGTAGAGAATCTTCATTTGATTGAAAGAAATGGTTAGAAGGTAAATTTCAGCTCATAAAAAAGAAGTACTTTCGATCTATTTAACTACTCTTTAAGCAAAACAGATTTTCTCAGGAGATATTAAGATCTCTGGCAACTGTAAGACTATATGAGTCTACTACTATGTTCTATAATCATGATGAAATAAATTAGGAATGGGATTTTATCACACAACTCAATTTATTATAGAAAGGAAGTCAAGTAGGTATATATCACTGCGAACAGCACCTAGGGAAGGTAAAGAAAGATGGGCCTGTAACCCCTGTGCAAGGACACTGGACTGATACAGTTCGTCTTTTGTTGCCTTGCAGGGTAGTAAGGGATGAGACCAGAGTTGGATTGTGAATACCATCCACAGGGAGCTACGTATGAGTTGGCTGATGTGTTGCTCAGATGAACCAGTAAAGAAAATGCACCAGATGATCCCACAAGTGCTACCCTTATCTTTTACAAGTTTTGAAATGAGATGATATTTACTTTATATCTTCACCAAAGCACACTCTATCTTCTAGTAGAAACTGAACCAAAATTATTGGTCTGCCTACTGGCTCAAATTACTCTTGATTTAGTCCAATACAAATATATTTAAGAGAAAGAAAAATGCTACCCTAATCTAACAAAAAATGTTCTTATCACATAGATACTTCTCATTTAGCTGATGCATTAGAACTACACCCGCCGTGAGAAGTTGCACTTCTTTCTCTAATTTGTTTCCATATTGATTTCACTAATAGCTCTGATGAATTAATTCTAACTTTTATATTTGTACAAAAATAGAAGCTATGGTTCTGCCATGAAATAATATCTACTTAAATTTCGAGCACTGTGGCTACTGATAATGATGAGAAAATTAGCAGAAAGCTGAAAGATTTCTCAAGATGCTTTGAAATATATTTGCCTCTACCCTCCAACCTCTTCTAATGAATTGTGCTTTATATCTTCATTATCAATGCATATTATCTGATTTGAATATTAAAATACTAGTATTTACATAAGAAATATAAACTACATTTACTACAAACATTGGCAAGGATGTGCAATGCACTAGTACTCTCTTATACTGCTTGTTGAAATATAAAATGGTTCAACCACTTTGGTAAATAGTTTGGGAGTTTCTTACGATTTTAAATACATAGCTATCAAATGATCCATTCATTCCACCCTAAGTTTGTACTCATGGTGTAAACATATCCCTCCATCAAAGATGTATATGCAGATATTCATAGCAGCCTTATTTGTTAAATCCCCAAACTGGAAACAACACAAATACCTATCCACAAGTGAGCAGACAAGCAAATGTGGTGTACCCATATGATAAAATACTATTCAGCAATAAAAAGGAATGAATTTTTGTTGTGTTCTACAATGTGGATGAATCCCAAAAGTATGCTTAGTGAAAGGAGTACATATTGTTTCATTCTATTTATATAAAATGCTAAAAAAATATGCAAACTAATCTGGGGTGGCAGAAAACAGATCAGTGATTTCCTGGGGAACCGGGTAGGCAAAGGACAAATTACCAAGTAGCCAATGAAGTTTTGAGGAGTGAGGTATGTGTTTATGATCTTGGTTTTGTTGCTAATTTAATGGATGAATATGTATTTCAAAACTTATATTCTATACTTCTGATATGTGCAGTTTATGTCAATTATAACTTAAAGTTACTAAAAAAAGGTACAATACATAATAGAGTCGCTTGTTTTGGAAGAAAAATATTTATACTTAAGCCAAGGCTCATGGTGATATTCAAGAAGCCTTCTCTGCATTTAGTTAATACATTCAAAAGAAAGACCATTTTTTTAAAAAAATGATGCAAAATACTAAACAATAGGTAGTCACTGAAAATATCCTCTTGTCTATACCCAATGCCCATTTTTAATTATAGAATTCATATAATAGCTTCAAGGAGCTGATGTTAGAGACCTACAAATGAAAATATCCCATATGCAAAAGCTTTACCTCTGCTCACATTGGATGTTGTATTTGGTCCACAGTCAACTTCATTTTTGTTTCACATTCATTAAAAGGCAAAATGGACTTTTAGAATGAAAACTAACCTTTCTAATGAAATTGGAATCTGTTACTCTCTGTCATTGCCATTTACAACGAATTGTTACCTAAGCCCCAATCGTGCAACATATAGTGATAATAATAGTCACTTGGGACTGTACTCACCTTCAGGAATAATGTAATTGTTGTCTAGAAAACCTCTTCATTTAATGCTCCTCAGCCATGCTGTGCTTCAATGAGGACACTTTTTTATTCAGTACTAATACACCTCTTTCCTGGTAGTAGCCTCAATTCTATCCTATATCTTTCTCTTTAATGATGAAAAAAGCCCCTCTTT
Source organism: Nyctereutes procyonoides (assembly GCF_905146905.1). NCBI lineage: Eukaryota > Metazoa > Chordata > Mammalia > Carnivora > Canidae > Nyctereutes > Nyctereutes procyonoides. The sequence continues at coordinate 239,668 of NW_026575148.1, forward strand.
TATTTGTTTGTACTACTAATGCTCTTTATCATCTAAGTATTACAGTATGTCATCCAAGTTCATTCTCATCAGACGCAGTAATACTTGGTATTAGAATATATTGTGAAAGAAGCCACAGTACATAGGCTAGTATTTAGCTGTAGTTCTTCTTTGTGTGTAAGAATCTCCTTGGTTCCCAGCATTTACTATTCTCAGACAGAAACTCGGTAGGGAGTTTCAAGTCTTCTAATACCTTGATATCCCACTGAGAAGCTGTGTGATACAGGTAGGATTAAATATCCAAATCCTCTCTGTGAGAAAGTTTCTTTTTCCGGGTATTAAAAAAGGTCATTTGATAACTATTAAGAACTCTGGCCGCCCCCAGGGACCTCCCCATTTAGTAACTTATTCAGGAGACGTGGACTGTAGCCTACCTAAAGGTTGAAGGCATGAATTTAAGGGCAGGGCCAGCTTCGTGGGCACTGAGGACCTGCCAGTCACACAGTGTCCTACGCGTCGAGGGTCCTGTGTTTGGTTTAATGCTCTTTTGTTGCCCCTTGAAGCACAATAATTTTTTAACAGCGGCCCCACATTTTGTCTTCCATCAGGTGCTCACAAATTGGGTAGCCAACCCTACTAACCAGATAGACCATTTATAAATTGTATGCCCTTCTGAGAATCTGTTTCCTCATCCAAAAAGTGAAGGTAGTTATTGCACCTACCTCCCAGGATTGTTTTCAGCGGTATATGAGAAATACTTAAGTTTCATGTCTTGTACATAATATATACTGAATAAATACGATTACCTTTGTTGTTATAAAGTCATTTCGTTCACTACCATCTCCTGTTTGAAGTTATTTTACATTGTTTATATATATATATATATATATATATATATATGCGTGTTAACTTTTAAAATATACATGTATATATTATATATATAATTTAAACTGGATCACATATAACAATGGCTTACGTGACATTCTCCTAGATTTCCTCAGGAGAATTAGGACTAACACACTGAATTTTACTGCACCCTATACTTCAGAACAACTAATGATAAAGATGTTAATGTTCCCCTAAGCTTGACTAAACTTTAGACAGGCTTCTTCTTGACTCCAGGCTTCTGAGCTCCCTTCTCTTAGAACATTAATTTAGCAAACTTGACATTGTAAGTTATTTTTTGGCCTCTTGGAGATATAAATCTCTCAGACTTTTGCCAATTTTACAATCCAGTAATATCCTTTCTGAAGGACCGGAGAGCCATCACATTGAAATGTAAACGTCAAGAGATATAGTACCTCTATCTCCTAATCTTGGTGAGGAGGTGGGAACCTAATTTAAATAAGCAACAATTAAGAAGTGCAGATAATCTACTCACATTGACCACCTTCCCCCTAACATCCTTCAGCAATTGTTTTCCCTGGTTTACCCCAGCACTTAAAAACCCTCTGCTTTTTGTTTCAGTGGAGTTGAGGTCAGTCTCTCTCCCCTTTTGCAATAGCCTTAAAGAAATTCTTCTATGCCTGTTTAATTCTATCTAGTGCAATTTTTCTCTGACCCTGAGGACCCTCTTAAGGATTTACTACTACTTCCAAGTGTGTCCAAGAAAGCAAGCAATGTGGATTCAGATCCTAGCCACGCCATTTATTATCTAAGGTATGCTTGGGCAAGTATCTTAACCCCTCTGAATCCTGGTTTCATCATTTATATGTTATAATACAAATAGTGGCTATCTTACAGAGCTTTTGTGTGAAATAAATGAGATGGCCACTTATAATTCTTAGCCGATTTAAGCTTGGCTAAATAAATATTAGCTATAAACAAATATCTCAAACTCTAGCTATTAATATTAGTTACAGGATAAAAAATTACAGATATCATTGGGTCTCAGGTGATAAACCAGGACCTTGTTATGACTGCTGGAAGTTTTTGATTTCCTTTTCAAATCTACAGTCTTGCCCACCTCCTCAATCCTCAACACAGAAACATTCTAAAATGCAGCTTCTATTATTTTTCCCATTTGTATAACCCTTCAATTTTTTCTCATTATGAGGATAAAGTTCAGATTCATGATGATAAAGTTCAGATGGCATTCAAAGAACACCTAGATCAAGCCTTAGCCAACTCTCCAGCCTCCTGTCTTGTGACCTCTCACCCACATCTCTGTCTACATGCATCCCTTCATTATTCAAGACTTCTGTAGGGTCCTGGAAGCAATGCCATATTGATTCTGTTACCCCCCTTTCCTTTTGTGCTGAGAAACCCTTTCCTATCTTCCATGATTTAATGTAGTCATTAAGACTTCTCAAGTGCCAACTCCCCTGTGAAGTCTTTATGTTTGTTTGTTTTTGTACTGATTTCATTTATATTTTGATTAAAATATAACCAAAGTTTATCATAGAAAATTCAAAGGCAATGTGGAAATCATTTACTTAACATGTGTCCCCTTTATCAAACCCTTTCAGAAAGGTAACCATTGTTAAGAGTTTGCTTTTCTTTTGACTTCATTGCATTTAGAAACTAATACACAAAAGCACACTCGATATATGTTTTTTAAACAAAAGTATGATTATACTGAACATACAATTGCTCCTTTTTTAAAAACACTATTTAATGAGTGATCTCATTTTACTTCCACAAGGACCCTATGAAATAGGAGGCAATATTGTCTCCCATTTTCCAGCTGAGGAAACAAGTTAACTCTTTGGCTTAAGTTCATATGGATAGCAATGGGTAGAGATGGATACAAAACAACACAGGCAGAGATGAATGACTGACTCCAGTGAGAATGGGAGGTACCCATCAGAGAAAGGCTCAAATTTAATATCTTGGCAGTAGAAGGGTGTGAAGCCTAAGGAAGCTGCTGGAGGCAACAAAGAAGGACAAGGAATGTTCAAATCTTAAACCTCCCTTATCAGAGAAGGTGGTAGAGCCAGGAAAGGCTGAATTCAGTTTCCTAAAGCTGACATCTATTGTCTGGGTTTATGGGATGATACGTGTTTGCTTCTTGGTTTAGGAAACTGGAAGAAGGGGAAGGGAAAGTATGGCTACCCTGTCTCACTTTGTAGGTGGAAAACTGTCCTAATTTGTACTTTTCCCATAACATGGGTCTCTCAGTGCTAGAAACGGAAAGCACAAAACAACCAGAATGAACTAGTCACCTTGCCTGAAAATAACCTTTTGAAAAACTTCTCCTATATTTCCATCTCCATCTCTTAGATCTATTTTAATCCCACTCAGGCTTGAAGGTCCACCTCAAATGCTGCATTTTTCCATGTCATTGTCATTTTCTCTTGAATCACATGTGTGCCTCTCCTCTATTAATTTTTTACTGGTGTGATATACAGATTCAATTTTATTTTTTTACATATAAAAATTCCTATTCTAATAATAATCTCAATTATTTAATAATAATTATCCCAATAATGCATATTGAATAACCTGTCTTTTCCCACTGACCTAATCTCCTACCTCTCTCATTTAAACTCATTAGTAAGAAGTCATTATCCTAGGCATTTTGAATCACCACCACCACCACCAAATTCTATGCATCCTGCTTGCTGGGTGCTTAATAAATATTTATTGAACTTAATTAAAACAAGCCTATTATTGTCATAAGCTCTTTTTGACTTTTACTGCCTTAGATCCAATGGGAAGATTTATGGAAATTTTAAACTTGCTAGAGCTGAAACGACATCATTTGGATGATCTGCTTTACAAAGCCACAAAAACCTGTTCAATATGCTTATGACTTTTGAATTCGATTTCAAATATGATATAAGATTAGGTTCTAGAACAGGGAAAAAAAACTATTATTTCAAACAACCTAAGTACTCATTTGAAAACTAATATGAAGATTAAAAATAGTTTTTAATTTGAAAATATGGAGACAAAATATGAAAGGCCCATTGACATCCTAATGAAAACAAAACCATGAGATGGCAAAGGACTGGGTTGTTAGAGTAAATAATATATGAGTTTATTGTCCATTTTTTAGCTTTTGTTTTAGGTGGTGGGTTCCTAAGTGTTTATTTTATTATTTAAAATAACTAATAAATAATAACTAAAACATAGGACATGCGTAGACTGATAATGAGAGAACATAATAAACTATAGGTTATGTTTCATCAAATTCTGTGCAAATGAAGTAGAATTTTTAAAAAATGGTGAAGTGTCAATGATGTAGATACATGGAAATATATATTGCCTATATTGGCCATATTAAATATGTGCTCACTTTAATACACATATATTCAACATGTATTGTAGAGTTGTGATTTGGCTTTTTTGAGAAAGTAATTATTTTTAGGTCATTGGAATCTATTTTTGTTTTAAAAAAGGAATTCCTGGGGATCCCTGGGTGGCTCAGCGGTTTGGCGCCTGCTTTCGGCCCAGGGCGTAATCCTGGGAACCCAGGATTGAGTCCCACATCGGGCTCCCTGCATGGAGCCTCCTTCTCTCTCTGCCTGTGTCTCTGTCTCTCTCACTCTCTCTCTGTGTCTCTCATGAATAAATAAAATAAAATCTTTTAAAAAATAAAAAATAAATAAAATAAAAAATAAAAAAGGAATTCCTATCTTTAAAAATTAAAACCAATAATGTAAATTAATTAAAAAAAAACTGCTCCCTGGACTTTCGACCATGCACTTCATCAATCCAAGTCAATATAGAAATATTCATTTATTTACATTCATATGTATGTTTCACTTTCATAGGGTATTTTAAGGAAAAATATACATTTAGGGAAAAGTTACCTGTTAATGATGGATGAAAAGTCTTCTATTCTTACTCTATGTTACTATGGTATCTTTGAATTACCTTATAATATGGCTGACAAAAAACTCCTACCAGAAATAGAAATTTCAGCTCTCTTTCCTTTGATTCCCTTATATACAAATTGTAAGTATTTTTGGTTCAATCAGTAATTCCCTCATCATTTTCCAAGGGATATTTTTTATTTTTTTTATTTATTTATGATAGTCACACACAGAGAGAGAGAGAGGCAGAGACACAGGCAGAGGGAGAAGCAGGCTCCATGCACCGGGAGCCCGACATGGGATTCGATCCCGGGTCTCCAGGATCGCGCCCTGGGCCAAAGGCAGGCGCTAAACCGCTGCGCCACCCAGGGATCCCTCCAAGGGATATTTTTTAATTAACATAAAATAACTTACTCTGGAAATCCACTTAAACCAATTATGTGAAAGTAATCATGGGGAGGTGAATAGAGGCCAGAGGGCACTCTCAAGGCCTCCAAATGATAGAACACTCATACACACCTGGTACCAGTATAAGCACCTATCAAAAAGTTCCTGGCAGTAACAACAAAATTCTCAGATGTTCTACTTTGGAGAATTTGTGCTAAGAAAACTGTCAGTGAAACAAAGATCTACAAACTTAGGTGTTCCCAAGGCACTATTATTATTATTGAAAACTTTAATGAGTTTAAAGTTTTCCACTGAAGAATGTTTAAACACTTTGTACCCATCCACATGCTAGAATAGGCAGCCATTCACATGGTATTTCTAAAATATTTGATAATAATGAAAAAGGCTTATAATAGTAAGTAAAACAGCAGGATACAAAATACTATATACAATTTAAAAATACAAATGTAGGGAAAATTGTAAAGTAGTACATTTTCCATCTTCCCTTGTTCTATCCTTTAAGTTGCAAATTATTCACAATAAGCACAAATTACATTTATAATAATAAAATCTCCTTATAAAGTTATTTTTAAAATTAACCCTCAAAATCCTGCCACCCAGAGATAGCCATTATTAAAATTTTGGTCTCTTCCAGTACTCTTTCTAGGCATATTAATATAGTTGATACCATACATAATATATAATTTTAATATTTTTACCTTTAAAGGTTAATATTAGACAATAAATGCAAAATCAAGGTCTTTGGGTCAAACAGATCTGAGCTTAAGTCTTGATTTTTCCACTGATCAGCTGCATCAAATAGAATTGTGTTTGGCTGCACTTACTAATAATGTTACTTCTGTGACTTAATCAAATGGTTAAGGGACATACCCAAACATGGGCTGGTGCAGTCCTCAAGAATTTCCTCAAGGTCCAGGCTTCTCCTAGCCTCTCGTCCTTGTTGTTTGCAGCCATGGTTACAAGATGGCTATTATACTTATGGGCTTCACCTGCCCTTTGGAAGAAAAAATGGGGAAAGATGAAGGTCAAAAGGCTGAAGGGGCTCATTGTATTGAATCTTCCTCAAATAGCAATCTCTGCTTGAATTACATGGCCATAATCAGTCATGTGGCCAGCTTGAATTGTGTTAAGGCTGGTGGTTATTTTCAGCTGAGCTCATTGCAACTCAAACAAAACCAGAGACTTGTTAGTAAGAAGAGAGAATGGATTTTAGGTGAGCAACCAATAGAGACTAAACCATAGCTGTATAATCCTCAGCCAAACACAGCCTTGCCGAGGTTCAGTTTTTTCACACTTGAGATGAGATCAAGAAAGTATCTCACTGGATAACTGAGAAGACTTAAAGCACATAAAATAATTGGCAAAATGCCTAAAATCTATAAGTATTCAAGAAATTTCAGCTATTACTTATTAGTACTCATATACATAATAGTCTATGCTATGATGAGGTACTTCAATTTCATTGACAATGTCAATTTATTTTGGTTATTGTAAACATATCTTTTATAATTGATAATAAAATATATTATCATTTAAATTAAATGCTGCTATAAATCATGTGTGCATAAATTTTCCTTTAGTTTGTATTTTTGAGAAAATTCATAGAAATTAAATTCGTGGATTCAGGAGTTTGAACAATTTAAAAACATTTGATTCATCTTGGCAGTTTGCTCTCCAAAATGTTTATTTACATAACTTACTTCCAAAACAGTTCTCATTTCTTCACCCTATGCTTTACCTCCCTGTGTAGTCATTAAAAATGAAATTGCTAATTTGATAGATGATTTGGCAGACTACTACCTACTCATGAAAGCCTATATTTTCCTCTTCTTCCAATCCCCACAGCTTTTCTAGCTGCTATATTTTGTTATTTAACATTTTAATTCAGAAGCACCTTTATTATTATATCATATTATTGTAATATTTTATTATTGCACTTCAATCTAATTGGTTTCTTTTTTTTTAATCTAATTGGTTTCTTTTGAAACCTTTTACATTTTATGTTATATATTTAAAGACATTATTCGAAAAAGAGGTCCTAAGCTTCACCAGGCTACTCACATGGCCGAGGTACAAAAAAATTTAAGAACATTTGCTTATATTATTTTTGAGCCATTTTACATTGTTGAGTCTTTCTGTTATACCTTTTAGCATTACCCTAACTTATTCAAATAATGAATAGTGCTTACAGGCTTGGGTATTGTAAAGTTAATTTTGATGTCATTACACATATGTATGCATTTCTTACATCAATCCTATGATATTATTGCACTGGTGGCAAATGTTCTTACCAGTTCTTGTCTGTCTTTTAATTTTACAATGTTTGATGTATAGTATTCAAATGTGTTTATGTGATTTTTATATGTTTCTCATTTAAAAATTATTCTCAACCAAAATCCAGTCACAATGTGCTAACATTTCTCACCCAAAAGGGTGTGACAGTCCATGTGAATATAACTTCTGGATTGTGCAGCCTACAACATGGGCAACTCTATTCAGCAACAAGTTTGTTAAGTTCTTACCTATATATTTTAATTTGACTCTTTGATCCATTTGGAATATATTTAATTCTCTGTTATGGGATAGGTAAGGAAGATGGATAATTTTTACAATACCAATTTTCCAATAATTCAAGTTTTCCACCGCTGTTTCCTTTGGAATATATATGGGTCTGTTTTTAACTGTTCCATGCTAATCCTGTGTCCGTTTATATTTTAAAAATTATTGTTAATTTTACATGATTTCACACCTTTATTACTCACAATTTTTTTAAGTTTTTGATACTCTGAAAAAAATCTCCCAGAAAAAATTGCAGAATGTATTCTCAGCAGAATGAAACTTTGACAGTTGCAGGAAAAATCTGTATTGCCAAACAAAGAATGACTCCAAGATTTCTTTGTATATTTGGCCCCACAGAAAATATTGTACTTATACTTCACCCACAAATTTATGAGTGACCTCACTTCAACTTTTTCACTTAGACTTAATGGTGTGGTGAAAAGAGCTCTGGAATAAGAGTCAGAAATCCTCAACTTGAAGCCATCTTTAATTCTTTCCAAGTGTCTAACTTTAGACAGGTTGCCTATTGTCTTAGAGTCTTAGTTTCCTCATGGGTAAAATGTGAGTATAATTTCTATTCTACCTGTTACCCAGGACTGCCATGAAGAATGAGATAATATATTTGAAATCTCTTTAAAAACTGTAAAGTATTATAGGCAACAAATTAATATTTAATTAAAGTTACTGTTGTACTGGACATGGAGATGTATTTACTGTTGTCTACATTTGTATTACCACATTCTCTAGAGCAGAATTTGTTATAAGACAGATATGTCTTGGATATTATCCAAGAAGGTTCAGTTTTGCTGGAGAAGCCAAAAAGATCTCATTATAAGTTAGTCCCATGACATGGACCCTGAGGATGGTATTAGACACCGGTTATAATTTATGTACCTCCCAGTGTATGAATGAGGTAATTGAGGGGAAAAATTAATAATGACTTGACATGACCCAAAGTCAAAATATGGGGATGGAAGTTGAGAATAAGTTACACCAAAAAAAAAAAAAATGAGAGCCTGGTTTTAGTTGTACAAAAGAAGAATCTTTTTGAATAGGGGTCAAGATTCCAGATGGTTCAGGGTTGTCAAATTTCTACTTGTCAAAGTCTAGTTTTGCAAGGAGTTTGAGTGTAAGGTAGAGCCCAGTGGTGATACATTCAGTAACATTTATTGTACAGCAGCATTTAATTTCCTTGCAGAACAAACACATTCCTTGGAGACACTGTATAGCACACTATGTCTTCCAAAATTATATGTACAAATTGTGATTGATATGTTTCCACTCTAAAATCACCATTATGTGTGTACAGTCTACACTGTTGTTGTAGCGAATTACCATAAGCATCAACAGGAGGAGTGCATTTCCCTATGAAATGATGCCCAATACTGCAAAAGTGTTTATAAAAAAGGAAGTACATTCTTTAAACAGACTCCACGTGCAGTCTTCTATTGCTCTTTTTAAAATAAGAACTGTTTTTGCCAATTATGAGGGGAAATGGTGAGGGAACTAGCATTTTATGGACTCCTACTATGTGTCACCCACACACAAGCAGTATGTTGTAATCATAGCATTAAACGCTTCCATGCATAATAGATTTGCAAGTTGATTTCTAAGTTTGCCAATGTTAACTTTATAAAGCAGAGGCAGTTTTCCATAATGTATAGGCTCTAGGGTAAGCAAAACTGGGTGTGGAAACCAATACGGCTCTTCTGCACTGTAAAAAATTACTTGACCACTGAATTTAAGCTTGATTTTTCATGTCTACTAGTAATAACAGATACTGCTACTACTAATAGAAATGATAATAATACATTAAAAATAATAATAACTATGTGATAAAGATAATAAACATAGAGTTTATTTAGTATTATACTTAGTAAGCAGTAAATAATTGTTCATAAGTGTTACGAAGGCTCAAAAACATTTACTGGTAAAAAGAAAACTTTCATATTAAATTGTGTTTTCAAAAATATTTTCTCTTTATATCTTTACTGGAACTTCTGTGGTTCCCACTATAGCTTAGAAATTTTTCATTGAGCCAGATTACTAATTGATTCCCTTTAATGTGTATAGCATCTCAGCTAGATAGCACTCTGGCCCTGCTTCATGTTAAGTTTTGGAATTGCTTGGGAAATGCTGTGGGCTCAGTGAAATTGGCTAATTCAACTTCCAGCTTCCAGAAACAAAAATAATTATTTGTAGCCTGACAGATTTAATATAAAAGGATCTATTTTAAAATTTATACATCATACTACATAAAGTGAGCAGCTAGGAGGTTTTAATCTATTTATAAAAATAATTGAATTATAGTTCCTTAATATCTGCAATAAAATAAAAAAAAAAAACCTCAGAGCATTATAGTTGTTAAAGAGAAGACTAAAATTCCCTCAGATTCTATTCTAGTGGCTTCCAGCTCAGTTGAAAAGAAAGACTGACTTCCTCAGAATGGCCAACAAAGTAGTAACAAATCTGCCTCCCCCAACTTCTTGACCCCAACACTCACGCCTTTCCTTCTAAGACTTTGATTCCTCCTCCAAGCCCTCAGCTCTAGCCACAGTGATTCTTCCACCAAACGACAGGCTCCCATGTGCACCTGCTTTTTCTTGTGCTTTGAAGGTTCTTCCCAAGATAACCTGAGGGCTCCCTGATTCACTTCATTTGGAAATTTATCCAAATGTGACCTTTGTGGCAAGACCTACCCTAACTCTCCTTAGAACCAACTCCCGCTTTGTCTAGTGCCCATTTTCTCCCCTTCCTGCTTAATTTTTCTCCATAACATTTATCAACTATCTTACATACTTATTTTACTTTATTTTCTTTATTATTCATCTTCTTTACAATAAAAGTTGTATGACCGCAGAGATGCCAATTTGTTTCACAGGTCTATCTCCAGTGCCTATTGTATACATCATTCCTGGCATATAATGGACACTTATTAAATCTTAATTAAATGAATACTTTCTTTTCTCAAAAGTAGGAAGTTTTAATTGGTGACTTCTGACATAAAAAAATGGACATGTACACTTATGAGATGCTAATGACTAAATATTTAGTGTCTTACCTTCAATCAAAGAATAAGGAAGAACTCCAGGAACACAATTTATTTAAGAGGACATTCACACATTATGCTGCACAATGGAAGGAATGAAAATTCAGAGGAATTTAATGCTGGATGGGGGAGAAAGAGCCTTGAGGCACTGGAAGGAATCTCCAGATGCAATGGGACAACTCCTTAATTCATCCTATGAGAAATTATGGGAAGAAGTACATAACTGAGAACTTCTACACCAAAATGAAATAATGTTAAACTCAGAGACAAGACATACTCTAAACTACAAATAAAACATATAGTGATGCCATGTTCCTCTTGGTTGTTTAATTGAATTATTCAGAATGATTTTCCAAATGAAATTGTATGGCTCCAGACTATTGTTTCAATAGACTGTTTTTAGTTGTACATCCAGTAAAATTGCCACTATTACAGTTTTGCAATTTAACCAGCAATATTTTTATTTGTCTTCCATCTGACCAAATTTTTAAAACTCTACTCCAAGGTCATACTGCACCCTTTAATTGTGACCGGATTGACAAGGTCAAGCCCTTTTTTACTTTGACAATGACACCCAGACATCATTTTTCAACCCTGATAATTGATGCAGGCAGCACTGTGGGTGGAGAAAAGGTGAAATGGAATTCACTCAGTTGTTGTTAGGGATGCAACACATCTTATGAATGCAATAAAAGCCTAATGACAAGACAGTCTCTGTTCCCTTATCTGGGCTGTAATGAGCCTTTAAAAATTTCTTCCATGAAACAAGGGAGATGGCTGATCTTTAATAATCAATGAATACACTTGGAAAGGATTGTGTTAAAATTACTGACAAATTCTTCATGTTTCCTCTATAAATTTCTTGGATTATGGAGCCACCTCATGTGAAAAGCAAGTGAGCAGCCCTCTGGAGCAAGGGCGGGGCGGCACCTCTGACAACACCTCTAAGAGGAGCAAAGCTGTTTGCTTCCAATGCAGAACTGTGAAGACAGAGACAGAGTTTGTTGCTTTTGTTATTTTTTTTCATGTTGATTATCTTCTTCATGGAAGTGATTGCTAAAGAATATCTAGCTTCTCATTCTAAGTTTCATCATTTAGGTTCTTCTAGATTGCTAAGAGTGTTTTTCAGAAATGTTTGAATCATTAAGTAAAATAAACATTGGCCATATCTAAGAACTACAGCTTCAGTATTTTCAAATGTTATTTTTAATAACACAGATTGTCTGAAGGTGTGCGCCATCAAGTCTGAACAGTTGTCTCCCATTCACGTGTCTCATCTACCTCATTCTGTGACAGCAGAAAAGAATTTGTTTTCTTTTTAAAAAAATTCTTCCATCTTCTGAGCCATTGCTTCTATTAAATTTTCGTCACAATGTGAGACTGAAAGTTCTTTCTTGAATGAGGTTCAAAAAACATGAGTTTAGTTGTTTGGAAATTAGAATAAATCACGATTTTTGCTGCATTTAAAGAGAACACACATACACAAGTTACCTCATGGATTTTCTGACCAAGGTGCTTCAAGTCTTTTATCTCCCCTTCCCCTTTATATACAGGACTGGAAACAAGCAGTTGAAATCAGAGAAAAAACAAAGACTGAGACCCAATGGGCTCTCCTCCCTTGATACATCTGCCCTCTGAGCAAGCAGATCAGGGAACTGCTGTCTCATTTTTCTCAGGTATCCTAAGAGACCCTGGATTGTAAGGATATTTTAGGAACACACTCATAATCTTATGTGAAACTTTCTACTTTCTAATTAGCCTCCAGAAATCTATTTACATTACATATTTACTGTCATTTTTTTTTACAGGTTTATAGTGTTCAGAATTTACCACATAGAAAAGTTCACTGTTTTTGGTTTGACACTTCCTTGTGATAATACATTACTTCCAACTTTTCAAAATGCTTTCACAAAAAAAAGCGAAAAGAAACTGTTTCCCTGAGAGAGTAACATCACTATTTTTATCCAGTTTAGGTGCTAAGAAGTCCAAGAAGAAATAATTTTTAAGCGTTCAAAACCTGTTTAACAATTTAAGGTAAACATGACGTAATTACTGGATCACCCTTTTGGTCTCCAACATATGCAGGGTGTTCACTTAGTACTTCATAATCGCCATCTAGTTTTACTTGAAATCTTACAAAGACTTGATTTATCTGGGTTAGTGAGAACCTGACATAGAATGATTGGCTTCACATCAGCGATCACTCTCAACAATACCACTTGGGCACTTTAAGTAATTGACCTAACTTTCTCTTGAAAGGTTAATGTTTATGAGAGCAAGTAGTGTGTTTTATTTAAGCCCATTTCCTTTCTTCTATAATCTAAAAATGAGTATTTAAACCAATGAAATATCTGAAAGATAATAAGGGTAAATAATAATTTATCAATCGTTTCTTATTTTTCAATCTCTTTCAAGGCATCTGACATATCATTTCACTCTCATAGCAACCTTATGGGTAGGTTCTACTCTTGTGCCCATTTTATAGGTGGTGCAGGTAAGCTTTTGAGTCGTGGTTTTGGCTTAGGTGGTGATCTCAGGGTCCTAAGATGGAGCCCCACGTGAGGCTCCACACTGAGCAGAGTCTGCCTGAAATTCACCCACCCTCTCCCTCTGCCTCTCCTGCTCATGTGCTCTCCCTCCCCATAAATAAATAAATAAATAAATAAATAAATAAATAAATAAATAAATCTTTATAGATGAGGAAAATGAGGCACAATGTCCTCCACACCTATAATGCAATTTGCCCAAGGTCAAATGGCAAAACACGGCACCTGTTTTGATTACAAATCTTATTTTAATAGTTCTTATCAAATAAAACTTTAATCTTTGCAAATGATAAATATCTTCAAATATTTAAAATTGTAAGATGCTTAAAAGAACATATGAGCAACATGGGATTGTCCTGTGCATACCACAGATTTAGAGCACTATTTCATGGAAACAGAAGGACTATGTATATGATTTTAAACAAATTTATTTGATTTCTTAGAGCCTCAGTTTCTTTGTCTGCCATATTGTCAATATTAATATTGATCTATTATGTAAGGACCTAGTAGCACCAGGCTTTTTTAGGTTCTTAATGAATATTAGTTGAATTTTCTCCTTCTTATAGACCCAATATCCAGATTTATGATAATTTGATTCTCATACTGCACTGAAATTTCACATCTAACTTATTACAACTTTTTATTTAAGAATCCCTGCTCTGGGATCCCTGGGTGGCTCAGCAGTTTCGCGCCTGCCTTTGGCCCAGGGCGCGATCCTGGAGTCCCGGGATCGAGTCCCACCTCGGGCTCCCGGCATGGAGCCTGCTTCTCCCTCCTCCTATGTCTCTGCCTCTCTCTCTCTCTCACTCTCTCTCTATATATATGTCTATCATAAATAAATAAAAATAATTTTTTAAAAAAGACCTAAGTTATAAAAAAAAGAATCCCTGCTCTTACGTTTGTCATGCTTAAATATCCCATTTTATAATTGAGCCCTGTTTTATAATTTAGCTTCATATTTCTGTCGTGTACTCCAAATCTCTTTTTTTCTTATGATGTATAGTTGACATAAATCTCTCTTTAATATTATAGCTTCTGTGAGATTCCATAGAAGTTGAAATTTCTAACAACTAATTTAGGAGAAAAATTGCTTTTGTTGCTATTAAATATCTTTCCTACTTATTTATGGTAGAGCTGATTATCTCATGAAAGTCTATGTGTTTCAGGTGATAGTGAAACTTTGATCCACTTTACTTGTTAATAAAGTTTATGTTTTTTCTTTTAAATATGAGGCTAAACCACCTGGAGCATAAGTATCATGTCTGTGAATATGCCATAGAGGCTTCTCAACCACTTAATTGAAACCAGAAAACTTCTTATCAATTACAGGGATTCTAAAAGAAAAATGTGTTTCTAAGTTTAAATGATTTTCCACATTGATTGATCTCTTCTGCTTCTTTGTAATATGATTGTTCTTACCAATTGTTTAGCAATGAATTATGTTTTTTTCTTTCTTTAAATTTTTAAAAGCTTGATTTTAATTGGTAGACAATCATCTATCTACTGAAGAATATTACATGTAAAACAATGCAGTAAATTTTCTTAAATAATTGTCTTGCTTATCTTTTTATTATTTAAATTCAGATGTACAGTTCAGTAATTTATTAGTTGTGTATAATACCCAGTGCTCATCTCATCACGTGCCCTACTAAATGCCTATCATCCAACTACCCTATCCCCCCACCTACCTCTCCTCCAGCAGCCCTGTTTGTTTTCTATAGTTAAGAATCTCTTATGGTTTGTCTCCCTCTCAGATGACTTCCCATTTAGTTTTCTCTCCCTTTCCCTATGATCCTCTGTGCTGTTTCTTATATTCCACAGATGAGTGAAACCATATGATAATTGTCTTTCTCTGATTGACTTATTTCACTCAGCAGAATACCCTCCGATTCCACCCACATCAATATAAATGGCAGGCATTCATTCTTTCTAATGGCTGAGTAATATTCCATTACATATATATGTATCCATTTATCCATTCATTTATGGATGGACATCTCCACAGTTTGGCTATTGTGGACATTGCTGCTGTGAACATTGGGGTGCTGGTGCCATTTAGGATCACTTCATCTGTATCTTTGGGGTGCTCAGTAGTGCAATTGCTGGATCATAGGGTAGTTCTATTTTCAACTTTTTGAGGAGCCTCCATACTGTTTTCCAGAGTGGCTGCACCAGTTTTCATTCCCACCAACAGTATAAGAGGGTTCCACTTTCTCTGTATCCTCATCAATATTTGTTGCTTCCAGACTTGTTAATTTTAATCATTCTGACTGGTGTGAGATAGTATCTCATTATGGTTTTGATTTGAATTTTCCTGATGCCAAATGATGTTCAGCATATTTTCATGTGTCTATTGACCATTTCTATGTCTTCTTTGGCAAAATGTCTATTCATGTTTTTTTGCTTATCTTAGCTGTGTACAAAATGTTTTCTAAAGTCATGTCTGCAAAATCAACATGAACTGAGGGGAAATATCAGAACACTTCATAACATAATGTACTAATGCATTATCATGTTTCAAGGCCATGGATAAGAACAGGAAGTTTTTAGGAGTAACATTATAATAGTTACTTCTAATACTTTGGATATAGTATACATCTTCATTTAACAGCTAAATAAATTAGAGCTAACTAACTCCAAGCAAGGGAGACCATATAATATAATACTATATTGGCTTAAAGCAATATGTTTTTTTAGGTTCCACCTGGTTTCAGTCACTGTATACCCTCCCTTCTTCTCCCAACATGACCATAACTCTCAACCCTATCCTCTCCCCATCACCATCCCCAGAGCTGTGGCTTATTTTCATCAGAAATAATGGCTTACTGTGGTAGTAAATTTCAGTGGGGTGGCAGGGAAGGAGAAAGTCAAAATAAAAAGCATACTAATCCAAGTTAAAATAAAAGAGTGTGAATAGTTTGGAAATCCCTACCACGCAACATGATGCGATGACTGAAGATGCCTTATTTCTGCCATAGTCTCCAGATTAAATCCTGACCAGACACAAGGTATTTAATGTGATCTTGCTCAGTACTCTGATACCTGGTGCCAACTCACTGTCAAGCTACCGTGGAAGCAGTTTAAAAAGCCTGGTCTTTGAGCATGGGCTCTACCTTGGTTCCAAGTCCCACTTTCCACCTTGGGTTCTGTTTCATTTCCCTGGGCTCTGGCTGCTACCCAGTCACTTTCATCTCAGGTCTTCATTTTCCATACGTAGGTCTCTGCCAGGTTCCCACTTGGCCCCTCCGACAACTGTATTGTGTGTGCATGCTGGTAGCACAAGATAGCATTTTAAAGCTGAGAAGGCCTTGAGAAATCATTGAACTTAATATTCTCTGTTCAGAGAAGTGGAAACCAGGGATCAAAGCAGATTTTCCCAACTAAATACTAAAGGCGGGGGCTTGAGCATGACTCCTAATTCAATATATTATTCTTCTTCACTATGACCACTAGGGGTGCATTTTCTACAAATTAAGCAATTCCTTACCCAGACTTAACCTGCCACGTTTTCTCCCTCCTCAATGATACTTCCTTCCTGTGTTATCTTGGGTCTTATGACACCAGCAGAGAGACCTGCTCTCTTGCACACAATGCAGGTCTACATGTGGAATGAGGGATGGTCTGCATGCAGATTCCCACTTGCTAGAGAGTAACCGCTCATTCTCTTTCAATACAGAGAACCTTAAGACTATCTGACATCCTTTACACAGATAGAAAAGTGTGTTTTTCCTATAGAAATGCAGAATTAAGATCCTGGTTTTAAAACCTGCTTCTATCTTTAGCTTTTCTGTCACTTGGCCTATTCCTTATGCATCTCCTACTACCACCAGAATCAATCACATCTGCTTTTGAAGTAGTTCTGGTGTGAAAGTCTGGAGCTTGAAATGTTTTTCTCCCATTGAAACATGTGAGGTGTAGTTGAAATAGTACTATTACCATCGTTTAAGTCTATTTTGCATTAAATAGGCTTTTTTTCCCTATTCTTTCCCAAGAATATAATCAGCAGATACACATAGTTTCTATGGGAAAATATGTTTTAAGATCCAACCAATATCAAAATTAACTTTTGTCTCGCATAATCCATTCAAAAGTTCACAGCTACCGGAATTTAGCAGTTTAAAGTGGTCTGCATTTCCTGTGGTGTTTGTAGATGGTATTTCAATATAACTGAATTTCTTCCCTTGATATTTTCTTGCTTAGCATTGACAGTCAAGGGTTTATGTATCAAGATGAGTAAGAGGTAACAATTCATTCTCAAATGTCTGTTAAAGCTTTTTCTTTTTTCTTCTAGCTGAGTGAAAAAAAAATCGATCCTACATAATGTTAAAGCAAAAGACAGAGTTAAAAGGTCAAGGTTCTGAACAAACTTGTCCAGGGACTGTCTGCTTGAGCTCAGGTTGGTTATTTCAGCTTTCTGTAAATCAGATTCCACATCTACCAAATACCCTCAGTTCTTGTTTGCAAAATACAAAAAGTCCTTGAGAAAATGCATTATGTATTATAGTGCAGAGTATGCTTACCATTGAGAAGAGTGTGTTAAAGGGCTCATCGTCCACTTTTTGTGCACATAAAACTGACCTATGTTCTGAGAAACGCATAGACTGTCATGGCTGCAAAGAAAGGATGTATTTAATACAGCAAAGGGTTTTAGTAACTAAATGCTATGTGCTATAGTTAGGTTACTGAGGAAGAGGGGCTGAGAATCTTTTATGTGATAAATGTGCGAAATTCATCTTTCTATAGTTAAAGAAATTGCTCTATCAGAAGGAGGAAGAAAAAGAGAACATGTTCTATATGGGCATACTCCTTTTTCATAAAACCTAGGGAAAGCTATTTGTTCCAGGTTGAGGTTAGGAGAAATATGTCAGAAGTGAAAATATGAATTTGCTTTACAAACTTGTCCAATGTTTGGACACACAATGAATGACCCATCCAGGGGTCTATTTTTGCACAGGGCCACAAGGATTTGTGACTGTTTATAAGAGTGGGCAAAATGAACCGAGAAGAGTAATCATCAGGCAATTCAGATGCAGATTGCAGGCATGGAGAAAAAGGGTGGGAACTTGCAGTTATGATGAGTAAAATCGCTGACTTTAGTCATCAAGACCAAGCGTTAAATATGTGTTTGCTTTGTTAAGGATGAATCAGGCTGAACGACAATTGTCTGTGGTTGTGGTTATTGAGAAGAGAGTGGCAGTGTGTTATATGAGTGCCAGCAAGTGTTCTCACCCTGTGTGAGCCTGAAAAAAAAAAGTTCCTATTACTGTTTCCATTGGCCAAGTCATGTGATCACTCCTAGGGCATAAAAACAGTGGCACAAATTTATATAAATTATACAAGCACTGCAACACACATTATGCCACAATGTCATACAAACTATAGTTAATTAATATTAATATTGCTGAACATAGAAAATATTAAAAAGAGTGTGTTGAAAATGAGATATCAAAACTAGGTAATTAATAATTCTTTGATTTTGAGGAATGCCAGGGAAGTGTCTCCAATGTAGGAAAACTATGTCTGACAGGTCGGCTCAGCAAGTCTGTATTAACAAACTATGCTAGGCATAGCATGATGAAACCTATTATGAGGGATGAATTCATGGGAGAAGAATCAGCAAGGAAAGAGTACTCTTCACGAAAAAGAGCAACAACAATAATAGGAGCATATTCAAGGAGTACATTGCAAGGCCAGGATTGTAAATCCTACAGGAATGTAGAAAGGAGATCATTCAAAATGAAAATGAAATGAAAGTTTTGATGGTCTACTTTATATTTGATCAGATGGAAAGCAATATAGTGTGACAGAAAATGAGCTACATAAGTTGTGGGAAAGTCTGGCCTTTTCTTTGAGCTTCAGCTTCATCATTTCCAAGTTGAAGATCACTTTAGTAAGAATAGATAATGCTCACTGGCAATATATTCCATTCAGAATTTGAAACTAGACTTTAAACCCAGGCTGTGAGCCGTTATTTCACTCGTAATGTCTTACCCTTGTAAGGTCTTACCTTAACACCTTTCCTCAACGAATGAAAAATTATCAGATCAGAAGTTTCCAAATCTTACTATGTCAATATTAATTGATTAAAGTCATGAAGCCTAAAAACAAAACATAACTATCTCTTAAATTAACAACCAAAAATAGATAAATCCATGCTTATGGCAACCTAGTAATTGTACAATTGCTGATGGAGTTATTCTTCAGAATGCAAATTAGAAATATCTATTATGTTCATATCTTTCAACTTAATAATTCAATTTCTAGTTATCTAAGGTATAATATTTAGTGTAGAAATTCTATTCGTACAAAGGTGCTCACTTCAGCCTTAATCAATAGAGCAAAGTATTAGATGCAACTAAATAAAAAATAGAAGACCATGCAACTACTAAAACTGACAGTTATAAAGACTAACAATGGCAACTCAAATGACCATCCAAGTGAAAGTAGATGAAAAAAGTGTAATATATTCACAGTGTTTAATATACAGTCATAACAAGTGATGTAGAATGATAGCATTATGCCTTAATTATAAGATTATTAAATGAAAAAAGTAGATTCCAAAAGATTACATGCAGTATAAACTTTTTATAAAGTCAGGAATAAAATATGTATTTTTTAGGATCACATAAAGTATAATTTATAATTTACATATGTATAGACACAATAAATGTATATATTTGTAATGTATATAATATGTATACAATGTATATAATATATATATTTCATATAGTTGAAGTAAGGGAACAATAACAATAGAATTCTGAATGCCATGTCTGTAGGGGAAGGCAGGTGAGGGATGGGAGACAGTGTGTGATGTAGGTTTTGTCAAGCTCATAGCTTTTTGGGGGATGATGGTGAATTTCTGAGGGATTTTATACTATTACAAATAAGCACATGCTTGAACTACTAATTAGAATGTTGTCACAAACCAAGAATTATGATTCCTGCAATTATGCATATCTACAAGTCAAAGGGAGAAAAAGATAAGGCACATTTTTTAAAGAATATACTTTTCAAAGACTCATTAATAAAAAAGACTAGAAGATAATAAACACAAATAATGGTTGTGTTACTGTGGTAACTGCATGATTTTTTTTGTTTCTTTTTCAAATTTTCTAATACATATTCTTTTAATGGGAATGACTGTTTGTAACTCATTTAAAAACAGTATGCAGACCCATGGGTCTATATGCCAATGAACTTTTGCAAACACAAGAAGACAAATGAAATAATGTAAAAGTGACCAGCATTTCAGCAGGCTGTTGACCAGTTCCCATAGCTGGAAGACTTAAAGGAGTTACTTTTGACCTTGCACTGATAACTAATTAAAGAATCAACCAAGACAAAATAAATGTGACTATTTGCAAGAGCACATGCCAGACCCAACTTGTAATGAAAAAGTTGTATTACCTATTAGAAAAATCTCCATTTGGCATTGACCCAGAGAGTGCAACTGTTGGGTTTCAAACATGAAAGTAATATGACCGATACACTCTCCTTTTCAGTTATTTCTGCAGAGGTTATATATTCAGGAATTTTAGATTAACATACATAACATGGACTTTGAGTCCATTAGTCGAATGTTAATGTGCAGAAAACCAGTAGGAATAGGGGATGATTCATAATACAAACAAACTGATTGGACACTTTGACAATGAAGTTCATACAGCATGACATTGTTGCTGGTTAGATGTTAATGCACTAGGAGGCTCATTCAGCATTAGAAAAATATTATGCCAAATTATGCTTTTATAAAGAGTCAGCTATAAACCTTTGATTTACAAATATTTTAGACCATTTTTCACCTTACTTTTAGCTTTCAAGATATAAGCCACATTATCTTTTAAAAAATATAATGATAATTTTCATTATTCTGAAGAATACTAGATGAATTAGATGAGTCGCATACTTTGCATATTATGTCATATATATTTTCCTCAAATTTAGTGTTTTCTTTCTATTACACCATCTGTAACACATATAAATCAGTAGATTGCACAGTGTGTTTAATCCAGTTTTATTTGCTGAGTAATTAAAAGAAAAAAACATTTTGGGCAAGAAGTATCTTCCAGAAAACAGTCTGTTCAGGGAATTTAAAGAATACTTTCCCTTTCTCTCCTCTTTTATGCTGTTTCTAACTGTAAAATAAAGACAAAAGTTGGAAATTAGTTTATGAAGTAATTATTTATAATTTCTTATCAATCATATTTTACAATCATAAGTGTTTGAATTTTCTTTTCTTGCTATTTAAAGTCTATGGCTTTTGGGACGCCTTGGTGGCTCAGCAGTTGAGCGCCTGCCTTGGCCCAGGGCGTGATTTTGGAGTCCCAGCATCCAGTCCCACATTGGGCTCCCTGCATGGAGCCTGCTTCTCTCTCTGCCTGTGTCTCTGCCTCTCTCTCTGTGTCTCTCATGAATAAATAAATAAAATCTTATTTATTTATCTATTTATTTATTTATTTATTTATTTATTTATTTGAATAGAGAGAGAGAGAGAGAGAGAGAGAGAGGCAGAGACACAGGCAGAGGGAGAAGCAGGCTCCATGCAGGGAGTCTGATGTGCGACTCGATCCCGGGTCTCCAGGATCAGGCCCTGGGCTGAAGGCAACGCTAAACCGCTGGGCCACCAGGGCTGCCCTAAATAAATAAAATCTTAAAAAGAAAAAAAAAGTCTATGGCTTTCAATGACAGGTGTAGACGGCTATGGATAAAATAAAATGAATCTTTAGATTTGAAAAAAAAATAGCTGAGTTTGAATTCTCACACCGCCCCCTTAAAAAAGTCATGTAAAACTTCTGAATGTTATTTTCCTAATATGTGAAAAGATGAAAGCAGCCCATAGCTTACAAGATTCCTTGAAAAATAAATGAGAGCTTCTATACAAATGAACAAAACTCATTGTTTTTGATAATTGCTTTAGAATGAAGTATTAGGCTGTAACAAGAGCACACGGAAATCTTAGTAAACCCTTTTGTAAGGGATTAAGAACAGTCTCTTTCAAGACAGGCACCCAGTGTGAGACAATGTCAATACTACCATGTTTTCCTGTGGATGAGCATGGTGGCGCTCACTCTCTCCAGTTCAAATGAAGGTTGTGGGCTCCAATATAAGCACCTATATAGATGTGCTGTGGAGATTCTGGACATGAGGTGCCACTCTGTCAGAAGGTTAGAGACGAAATGTGGCACAAGTGAGCTCTTACAATATAAACATAGCATCTGGTCAATACTGCTAGCAATGCTATGAGTTATGGTATTTTGATATCTGTATTTGTTGCATTTAAAAATTATTATCTAAATTACTCGTGTTTATGCAGAAAATAGATGCAAAAAATAAAAGCAAGCAGAACAAAATTACCCATAATCCTACCACCATAACTGCAATTAGGTATATTCCACTATTAGCATAGAATCACTAGTGACATTTTAAGCATTATTTTTATATGTTATTTTCAAAATGCATGGGTAAAATATATGTATCTTTATTTACTTATTTATTTTAATATATGTATCTTTAAAGTAGGATCACAGTAGGACATATTTTTTGGATAACTACCTTTACCATTTAGCAACGTATCATCAACATGCTACATATTGATCAATATAGATTGACACCATCATTTGTAAGGATTGAGTAGAACTCCATTTTAAGGATGTATGAGGTAATAACCTATAGCTGTTCATTTAAATTATTTTCAGCTTTTCTATATTATAAATAATATTTTGACATGTATTTTCACATTCTATCTTTATGAATCTTATTATTGAAAAAATTCTTGGAAGTGGAATTTCTGAATTAAATACATTACTTCCAATTATACTGTAGGAAGTTTCTACAAACTTTTACTCCTGGCAAAAATCTGTGAGAGCTCCTCTCTTTTCAGTGCACCATACTGGGCATTTTCCTTCTTTTTATTTATTTATTTATTTATTTATTTATTTATTTATTTATTTATTTATTTATTTTATTTATTATAGTCAGAGAGAGAGAGAGAGAGAGAGAGAGAGAGAGAGAGGCAGAGACACAGGCAGAGGGAGAAGCAGGCTCCATGCACCGGGAGCCTGACGTGGGATTCGATCCCGGGTCTCCAGGATCGCGCCCTGGGCCAAAGGCAGGCGCCAAACTGCTGCGCCACCCAGGGATCCCCATTTTCCTTCTTTAACTCTTTGACAGCCTACTAATTTATGAGAAGAGAGAGGATATCTAGTCTTTTCTTCATGGTTATGATTACTAGTAAGATGAAATATTTTTCATCACATATTATTATTTGTATTTCTGATTTTTTGGAACCTTGCCTGTTATATGTTCTTTTTATTACCAATTTGTAATATTTCCACATCTTAGACATTAATCCCTTTTTGTCACACACGGTTTTATTTTTCTTGCTTGCCTTTTGCTTTTTCACTTGGATTGTGGGACTTTTCCCCATACAGACATCTTAAAGTATTTATCTTTCTATTTTTGCCTTGAGTCTTCACTGAAACAGCTTTCTTCACCTATACATATGCACTTGTATTTTCTTCTAGTAGTTTTAAATTTTATTATGTATTTGTATTCAATCCACTAGGAGAATTAATTTTATTTTAAGATGTGGGTTAGGGCTTTAAATTTATTCTTGCCAAGTGGTTAACTGGTTGCCACAATTATTTATTTATTTATCTATCTGTCTATCTATCTATTTATTTATTTATTTATCAAACTGTACATATTTTTCTCACCAGTTTTAAATGTTGCCTTTATCCAAAGTTTCACTTTCCACAGTTTGTTACCCATGGTCAACTGCAATCCAGAAGTAGATGACCCTCCTTCTGACCATCGTCAGAAAGTCAATAGTAGCCTCATGTCATGTCCCAATGCCTATGTCATTCATCTTGCTTCATCTCATCACAAAGGCATTCTAACATCTCACACCATCACAAGAAGGGTGACTACTTGTACAATAAGATATTTTGGGGGAGAGAGAGACCATATTAATATCACTTTTATTATAGCATATAACAATTATTGTTATAATTGTTCTACTTTATTATTAGTTATTGTTGTTAATCTCTAACTGTACCTAATTTATAAATTAAACTTTATCATGGGTACATATGTATAGGAAAAAAACAACATACATTAAATTGCATATACAGTATACCTAGAGATGTTACATATGGGGCTACACAGGGCATATATAAGATTCAGTAGGATTACCCATAATCTTACCACCATTAGCACTTTAGCTATATTTCCACTCTTAGCTATAGTACCCACTATTTGCACATGACCACTAGCAGCATTTAGCTACTATACTAGATAGTGCAGAACTAGAAAACTCCCTGTCATAAGCCTTAAACAATAATTAAAGCTTTTCTAGTGGTGCAGCTGGCCCAAGTAGAATTACAGATAGATATAAAAAGATGGCTTATAGCAAAATACAAAGAAAGAACTGGGTGTTAAGAAATGCCAAGAAAGAGGAACCTTCAAAAAAGACTAGGAAAGTGACTTAAAAAGCAGGACTAAAGGGGAGAACATCTGAGATTTGGAAGACAAAAAAGGGAGGGGGTTTGAGGAGAAGGACTATTGTTTGTAAGAGAATTTTGCTAACTTATCAAGTTGTGTCTTCAAGGAAAAGTTGGATAACACTAAAAATACTGGAACTAAAGAAGTAATGTTTTTATGTTCAATAATTGTTTTTAAATTGAGTATCACAAATTCAGAGAGTCTAAGAAGATACTATTTTATAATTTTCATGAATTTCAAATATATAGGTTTTACCTATAGTTATATGTAAGCAAAAAGCTTCCTATTTCATTTTGTAATAGAATATAGTCATACTTTACTCTTCGATATTTCTACATTCCATGTCTAATATATTATAAAATCTTGTAGTTTACAACTTTGAAATCTCTCCATACCAGTCACCATCTCCTGCCATCCTGGTACAAGCCACCATCACCTACTGCTTGTGATGATGCAAGAGCCTCTGGAACTGGGGTTCAGGATTTCATACAACCTGCTAGTCCATATTTCCCTGAGTTGCTGTGATCCTTTTATAAAATAAGTCAGTTCCTATCATTCCTCTGCTGAAAACCCTTGGGTGGCTTCCCTTCTCTCTCAGAGTAAAAGAAGAGTATGTAAAACTTTCCTGCAACTCTCCATGATCTGACCATCTGCTACTTCATGGATGGCATCTCCTACAGTAATTTTCCCCTTACCCCATTCAGCCATCCTATCAATCCTTGAATTTAGCAAGTCAGTTTTGAACCTCTGGGCTCCCTCCTTCACTTCATTCAAATTTCTGCTCAAATATCACTGTGCCAAGAAAACCTTTCCTGGCCTGTTAAAGGAACACCCTCTTTCTCCTTGTTCTATATGTCCTTGTCTTATTTTTCTCTATAGCACTTCTTACCATCTCTCATCTATTGTATTACATGGTATTGCATTGTTTTGTATTCTACGGTATCCTGTTTATTCTCTAATCTCTCTTCTCACTAGAATGTCAGTTCCATGAGGGCCTGAGCTTTCTTTGGTTCGCTGCTGGATTCTGAGAGCCAAGAACAGTACTATCACTTAGTAAATATCTGCTTGGATGAATGAACATATATCCAGATATTTTAAGAATCACCATAAGCCTTCTAAATCATTTCTGGCATTAAAAGTAATGGTTCCAATTTTGAAATATTTCAGAAAAGGTTTCTTCTCCCCAAGAGAAGATTCAATTTCATGCTTTGAAAGATTAAATGAAAGGGAATTTGAGTTATGATGACAGAATTTTGGAATATCATAATTTCAAGAGATTTTTTTACTGATACAACTTTATTGTGATAATTGAGAATAAAAATATTTCTTGAAAGGTCATATGGCATAAAAATGAAAAGTTTAACACTTTGAAGACTTTACAGCAAGATAATCTGGTCTTGAGAGATCTACATCCCAGCTGCCTAACTCTGGGTACCCCGCTATGCTTCAGTTTTCTCATCTGTAAAACAAGGTCAATATTGTACCTAATTTACAAAACTGTCATGAGAATTAAATGATTTAGATTATGTAAAGGGCTTATAATATATGCTTCAAACATAGTGTCTCACAAGAATTTGCTATTATTATTTATTTGCTTATAGTATTATCAATTCACAAGTATGTGGTTGCTCTTAGCTGACAGACATTTTTGGATTTTTTTTTTGTTTATTTTTCTCTGTAAAGATTCCATGAAAAAATCTCTTTCATGGGAGAAATCTAGCCAGCGTTAATTGTGTAGGTACAAAAACTGGATAAGAGAGTTAAGGCAATTTCTAGTCATTTGTATAAGCTCTCCTTTTTCCTCACTTGTGGGATTCAAACAAACTTTTCAGGGCCTTTACATTTTGTAAATAAATTTCTGTCCTATTTGCAGGGTAAAATCAAAGGGGAAATAAGGTAGATTCATCAAGGGATTCTCTAATAGAATGAAACTCTACAAGCAAGTTTTCTTGTGCCTAGGAAAGTTTATTTAGAAGAGTAAGGAGTTTCAACACTGAGTGGGGAAAGTCTAAAATCACAAACCTAGGTTTTAAAAAATTGTCTCTGAAAAAGTCAGGTCCTCAAATATTTGTCCTCCTCAGAGAAATCTGACTTAAACGATTCAGCCATACTTGTACTTCTAGAATCTACCTCCAGTGATCATTTTTTTTTAGCCTTCCAAAATACCTAGAAATTTTATATATTACATTTGGTAAATCTACTGGAATGATGATATTAACAGTCATAATTGATATTGAGCCACAGTTTTTAATTTTGCATCTCCTGTGTTTATATGTATTTATCATCTGATTTAACTATAATCCTTATAAAATTAGGTCTTTCATTTCCTTAGTAATTCCCCGAAGAGGTAAGAACAGTGCTCAGGAAACAATATTATTGGTAGAGATCTAACAATCAAACAGAATTTTTAAGGACATCATGTCCTCTACTTCATGTATTATATTATTGCTTTTGAAAAATATAATCTGTTATTTAAAAGTAAATTTTAACAAGGAAAAGATTATCGTTGCATATGTAAAACATTTGGCATGATTTTTTGAACAACAGTGAACACAACAAAAAGTTGATTTCTTTTCTGCCATGACCTGAGGCATATTTATTAGCTATTCACTGCCTAAATGTCTCAGCCTAAAACCCAGAACAATCAAGACTTGATGTTCAACATAACTAAGCAAAATATTCACTTTAAGGATTGAAAATACAGAAGAAGAATTATATGAAATTATTTTCTTCCAACTCTGCCTCAGGGTTTATAATCCTGCAGGGACAAGTCACACCGGTGGGAAATGGCATCTAATGAAATGCTGAAACAACAGCACTCATAGAGCCAAGAGATCAGAAAAGGAAGTCATCACTTTGTGTGTGATCTTCTTAGTCAGGGAGAAAGTTGGGTTTCAGCTAATACACCTCTAAAAGGTATGTAGAATTTGGAGAAGGAGATGGGAGTAAAGGTGGTTATGGTTCTAGCTTTGGAAACTTCATTTTTTTTTTTTTATCTTTGGCCAGGACACATTTACAGATGATCTACTGAACTGAAAAAGATCTTGTCCATCTTTGTAATCTTTATATCTCCTTAATCTACTCAAAGGTGACTTTATGAAGTGAACTTTATAAAGTTCAAAAGATCAGTCTGAAATAAATATCTTGTGAAATTGTATAGAATTGTTCCTGTTTTTTTTTTCTTTTTTTAAATACTGAAGGATTTGTTTTGCAGAGAGAGAGGCATTAAGCAGGGGGAGAAGAAAAATATATCCCTAACATTTATCATAATAGAATCTAGTATCTTTTATTTTGTCACTTAAACTCTGGGGAAATACACTACAAACTCCATTTTTACCTGCCCAAGTCCTTCTTTTTTGCAGAAAAATTAGCATTAAAAATATTTTTAGTTAAATTCACCATATCAATGTAAGCTATAACTAAAAATTAATGAAATAAAAAGCAACTGATCATTTTTCTTATTTGCAAAATGTTTAATTGTGATTTTTCTGATAAAGAAACTAACCACTGCCACCACTACTACAACAAAATTATTTACAGAATATAATAATGGGGGGAGGACAATAGATTAAAGCAGATGAAGAAAGAGAATAGGTAATACTTTTAAAGTCCCAGCTTTATTTTATTCTAATTTTATTCTATTTATTCTAATTTTATTATGTCACCCTATAAAAATCCTGCATCTTAATTTTAAAATAAAGGTATTGATCCAAGATATTTTGAGGGGTTTCAGGAAAAAGAATGAGGGAGATACAGGGATTGGGAGAAATTTATAGCTGGAGCTGATACTGAGGGAAAATTTAGAGTACATACCTAGCATGTTTTGTGCTTCCTTTCTTCCAGAGAGGAAATGACACTTTAGATTCCCTAGGATGCTGGAACCACATGCAAAAAAGGATGGGCAAATTTGTCATTCAGAATTTATGAAGGATATTTTTTCTTCTCACTGACTAAAAAGAACAAATCAAACACTAGGTTTCCAATTCTGAAAATTAGTAGACTCTGGAGAGCCAATTAAACATTATTCCCCTATCTCGACTCTGTTTTAACATCCTTCTTTATTGCACACTGTTTCTTTCGCTCACAAGGCAGGTAGATGGTGTTATCAGGCTAATTTGGGGACAGTTATCATTATAATGTAATTTTTTGCAATTATGTGGTAGACCAGGTGGCAAGACAGCATGGCTTTGCATTGCCAAGGTGCAAAACAAATTCAGTGTTCAATCAACCTGAGAGAGAAAGGACAATTCTCATTTGCATAAACATGTAGCCACGGAAACGAGATGCACAGAGGTATAAGGGGAAAGAGACCTATTTTACATGATGTGCATAGAATATTTGACAGTTTAGATTGGAGGCGTCATTGATGTGGGTTGGAATGGTACGGTTGGTTGCCATGGATATGGTTTTCCCTACTGGCAGTGCAGAGATTGGCAGGGATGGATGCTGGAAAAAAAAAAAAAAGCCCAAACCACTGCAACACTCTGGCAGCCTCATTCTTTTCTTTTGTTGAAAAGCTATGTATCCTTTCTGCACTAATGACAGCTCATCAAGTATGCAGTGTAATCTAGAAACACTGATATTTCTGTAATAAATCATTCATGTATAATATATATGTATTTATACATTCTATGCACATATATATGTGGCTATCTACATGTATATATTTGGAATAACATGTATGCAGATTAATAAAAGATTAGATACAGGAGGAAAATATTTACCTCTTTGCTACTCTTTCCTACTTAGCATCAATTTAGGAAATCTTTAGATATGAGGATTTATTAAATAAAGTAAACAATGTATAAATACACTGAATTATCATGTAACTTAGGAAATGAGAATTGCAGTTTGTTTTCGTGGATAAGGCAAACAATGAAAGGAAGGAGGAGTGGCTCATCACAACGGCCTAGTCTCTGATTATTTGACTCCTATAGTCACCACATTGCTGTAATATAACGACATAAATGATATTTGTCCATGAAAAACAAGGTAGTTTCTATTTTCTTTATAGGTTCTAGCACAATATTTAGCATAGTATAAACCCAAGTAAGCTATTTATGCTGTTTTTCAGAACAGTTAGGCACTTACTTTCTATTTCTAAAGGCCCACCCATCTTGTTTCCATACAGTTAGTCCAAAACCTTGCTTTTATTAAAAGGATCATGGGAATGCCTTTTGTCTTTAAGAATTTATTCACTAGCGTACCATGTGGTGGGGTCTGAAGGAGCAAAGTCTCTTATCCTGCAGGGTAAGAACTTTTGTCTCCATGAATGCAGCTTTGCACTCGGCCATACTCCTGAGATCTGAACGCTGGTAGACAAGCTCTTGTGGAATTCTGGGTTCCCTCAATCTTCCCCTCAGACAGAAGTGTTGAGTGATGCAGCATCTTCTAAACTATCTGTCTATTCAAACATAGGAAACTGGAGAAAGGGTTATAAATAGGATTTATTGTACAATCAAAATATCAGGATCACTTGTGAAACATGAGCACATCGTTTGCCTTTAATAGTTGACTTACTAATATAATAATTTATCCATACAGTTAAAGCTTGATGGATGGTTACCAGTGAAGATACGTATTTGGATTAAGATTTAAGAGACTGTGTAGGGAGGCCTGGGTGGCTCAGCGGTTGGGTGGCTGCCTTCGGCTCAGGTCGTGATCCCGGGAACTCGGATGGAGTCCTGTATCAGGCTCCTGCGAAGAGCCTGCTTCTCCCTCTGCCTGTGTCTCTGTCTCTGTCTCTTTCTCTCTCTCTCTCTGTATCTTTCCTGAATAAATAAATAAATCTTAAAAAAAAAAAAACCTGTGTAACTGAAAGAGTGATTAAAATGTTTTTCTCTTACCTTATAAGTAAGGTCTTTTAAATGAGCCAATGAAGAAAGTCTACATTGATATTATGCAATTTTTTTTTAAATAAAGCCTACTAGTGGATCAATTCCTGTATGAAACCTACTCCACCCCAGCCATGCTTGTTCTCAGGTTTCCCTAGAAACCACTCAACAATTGCTGGTATCCTTTCTTTCTTTTTTTTTTTTTTTTTGCTGGTATCCTTTCTATGATAAACTAGTCAGTTACCCCTTTCTCAAGGTGAAAATCAGCTATAATCATATTGCATTTAGTTTCATTATCCTCATTTCTTAGTTGATTTTTACCTGTGCTTCTTAGAGTGATTTATTCCCTAAATCCATTTGTTTCCAGTGCTTAATAAACATTTGTTGCCCAAAACATGAAAATTAGTAATTGCTTTAATCCCTGCATTTGATTGTTCTCTAAGTTTTAAGGAAATGAACTAGGACCTCGAAATTCTACCCAGATAACAAGTTTATCATATGAGATTCAAATGATTAAAAAGTGAATGAGTACACATTTTAATACAGTAAATTAACATAATGCACAGGATCAGCTTGGCTACATACCATTTCATCACATGTAAACATTCCTGTCCGGGCACTCCTCTCACCTATACTTTATTGTCTTATGTATTTTGCTTTATTTTCTCTAATACCCTGTGTTCATTTCTATTTTTCTTTCCCACTCCTATGCTTCTCGTCTGTGCACTACTCCTCCATTTGTATTGGTATAAAAGATAACTATATTGAAGAAAAGTCAAGTGATGCTGGGGCATGTTCACTACTGCCCACATATTTTGGAAAGACTTGCAAGATCCTAGCATGGTTCTTTATTTATGTAAAATATTTAGATGCTACAGCACTGAGCCCCTCACACATCTTTGGAGAGGTGAGTGAGTGAGCTGGTATGTATCATGCACTGAAATAAAAGTTTTTAAAACTTTGTTTCTATTTCAAAGACACAGAATTGCTTGCTCATCATTAAAAATCAATTTTTAGTCTTACAGGAATAAAGAAATATGAATGTGGTTATTTTATGAGCGAAGACCTGATTATCTCATGCTGTGCGTGTGATTCCTCAATGGTCAGAAGGGGAGTTCTAGAGAGGTCTACTTTTCTTGGGCAAGTGTACACTTGCCTCAATCTCACTCATAAACCAGGAAACAGTCACATGCACTGGGCCTTAAATGTATTCATTTCAAACCAGGCAGGAGGCCTGACACACATACTAAATTTTCAATATTAGCATCTCCAAATCTTTATCATTGTATATGTAGATTGATTCATTTTCAGACTCTGGTTAACTGGTTCACTGTCACATCATTTTAAGGATTTTGTTGAACACTTTATTTTCTGGATTTTATGTTGTTAAGGCATACAACTTTACTTAGTTTTAGTCCCTTCCATAAGAGAAAAATGTTCGTGGGTTCACTTTTTTCCCCTGACAAAAACATTTTCCTTGTTTCTCAGATCATTCAAAATATAGGCAGTATTTCTTCCATGAAAGAAAAAAAAAGCAGCAAACTGATTATTTGTTGTGATTAAGCTTAATAAAACAAAATTCACTTCCTAGACTTGTCATTTGGTGATTAAAAGGGGAGGGTTTCTTTTTCTTGTCTTACTTTCCTCATTTGTAAAGTGACACTCTCTGATCTTCATAAGCACATCTGACACAGTAAAACAAGTAAATCATGATTTCCAAATTCTCTGGGATGAGAAGCAGTGACTGATTTCCCTTATGTTTTGACTGTAGCTTCAGGTGGGACATGTGCTCAGTTGGCCGTGACAGAGCTAGTTTCTGACACAGGTGATGAGAGGACAGGTTGGTGGCCAGATGTGATGACATAAATTGCTGACTTGGACTAAATGTTAAGCAATATAAAGCTTTGACAGCCAATGATGTATTATGATCAGTCTTCAGAATAATTGATTCACTGCTGATGTCTTACAAGTTCTTGTAGAAAGTATTACCTATACTGATACGTGCTTTATATCTCATCTTCTTCATCTTTAAACGAAATTAGAGATCCTTTTATCATCTATCTAAATCCATCCACTTCCTTGGGATAGCATGAGGATTGGTATAATAAAGTGGAGAAATTATATTTGTTATGTGAAAGATACTAAATTCCTAATGTAAAGCATGCATCTCATTATGATGACATTTCTTTCATTCTGATAAAGTTATACAGATATTAAATTTTCACTCGCAAATTTGTCTATCTGCCACCTGCACTTAACATGACCCCACAACCCTGACATCAATTTTATTTTCCTCTTAGACTTCTTCAAAAGAGTTAATAAGAAAAAAAAAACTTTTAGATCTCAGAATTACTGGATAGTGTTTCTTCATCTGGAAAAGAAAAAGCACTTTCATTCAGGGCTAACCTTAAATTTTTATTTTTCTGGTCTTCAAAATGCCACATGTCATTTTCTCACTGTACCACTATTTTGTGTCACCCATGATGACATCAAACCATGTGCCAATATGAACTTACCCTCATCCAGTCAGCTCAATAGGATGATGCCCTTCACCATTCAAATTAAATCTGAACCCTGTGTCACTGCTCCTAAGCTGCTATTCATCAATTTTTTCATGTTGTCATGTAGCCATGCTGTGGCTTTTTCTAATGTCCTTATCTCTATCATTAATTTTACCTTCTGATGTAGTAGTACTGAATGATATGATTTACAACTTAATAAAATGAGTTTTTAAAACATTAGATAAACTAGTAAATCAATTTTTATAAGAGTCAGCAGTCTGGGGTTTTGAAGGTAGACTTAATTTACCTCCTTTCCCTGATTTCATCTCAGGTGAACTGAATGGCATAAAACAATACAGTAAACAATGCAGTCATGCATAATACATAGCAGTTGAATTCAATTTTAGTGGTTCTCCTAATGGTGTCCAGATGAGAAGAGGGTGGGAGTGGAAGTGTTGATAGGTGTTCTGAAGCATCTCCTTGACTTTGAAATCTTACTTTCTTACTTTTTTAACCTTTATCCCTGAGAATAAAATTTATCTCTGTGGACATAATCCTTAAGGGGAGGGTAATTGTTTTTCACTGCTTGAAATGCCAACTTTAAAAAAAAATGTACTCAGGTGAAGGATAAATAAAACTAACATAATGGAGAATATTGATAAATAATTTGGTATGGTTTTCTGCCTTTAGGCAGGTAATTAGCCAAACCACCCAAGACAGATACTTAAAAAGAAGATATTTATCTTCTAAGTGCAGAAAGAACAATTTGTTCTCACTATTAGCCTAGATACCAATTTAAAAGACTAAGGCAATTCCAAATGTAATCCAAACATATGTCTGCTAAAGTAACCTGAATTCTATAACTGGGTGATAGTAAATTCCAGGGTAACAAATATAATCTAGTCTATTACAAACCAACATACTTTTGAATAGGTATGGGCACAAGTGATTGTTATTCACTCACTCATGAAATTAATTCAGTACAAGCTCTCCATATCATCCCAAAGACCTGTGTGAGTATCTACTTCCAAAATAAAAAGGAACTGACTGAGACAATTTTTCAGTGGCCTGAAATGGTGAGAGTAAGAATTTATCTAATCTCTTCATTACTCACCACCACACCACCACACATCCCCACCCTGGGGAATAGAGTGCTAAGTGGAATTCCCAAGCTTTAAAAAGTACTTTGCTTTGCTTAATTTTGAATTGTTCACGTAAAAAAGGTTAAATTCAAGAAGGAGCTCGTAACGTGAATGAAAATGGAGAAAGCAGCATACAGACTTTAGAGTAAACAAGGGTATGTTACCCTTATTCTTTTAGCGACAAACAATGGCAGCAGTACTTCTAAGAATGATGTGTTACAAGACTAAATACAGGCAGCATTGTAAATAACCCTAAAGGACATTGACCTCACTTTCCTGCAGTGCCATATATATGAATACAGGTTTGTGTAGCTTTTAGACTTATAATTTCAATATTATCTTGCAGTGTCAAATTTTAAGAATTGTTGGGTCCCATTAAGGACCTCATTGGATGGGATCCCTGGGTGGCGCAGCGGTTTGGCGCCTGCCTTTGGCCCAGGGCGCAATCCTGGAGACCCGGGATCGAGCCCCACATCGGGCTCCCGGTGCATGGAGCCTGCTTCTCCCTCTGCCTATGTCTCTGCGCCTCTCTCTCTCTCTCTCTCTCTCTCTCTCTGTAACTATCATAAATAAATAAATAAAAAATTTAAAAAAAAGGACCTCATTGGTGAGCACTGGGTGTTATGCTATATGTTGGTAAATTGAACACCAATAATATAAAAAAAAGGACCTCATTGGTGATGAAAAATAACAAAACATTCAAATTGATGTTGCATCTGCACTGGAATTTTCCTGGCATGTCTGCTTCCTACAACTGAAGGAAATGTATCTGGCATATATAACACAGGTGGAATCTGTTTTAAAGATTTAAATCTGGAAAAAAGATCCAGATCCTGCTATTACTTTGAAATTCATATGCAAGAAGCATTTATATTTATCAGCTCAGAAAGACAAAGGCTTATTGGATGTAGGATCAAAGTTTACAAAATTAAAAGTAAGTTCTTTTTAAAGTAAATAGATTCTCATCAAATCTTGAAATGCTGGAACAACTAAACAACTATGGGAATTTGAAAACGTTAAATTTTAGCACAGGTAAGTATATCAGTAATTATTTTATTACTTACATACCCAACACGGTGCTAAATTTTGTGGTAGGTATGAAAGTATAAGGCATGAATCATATTGCCAAAGTAGTTACAATCTAGTTGGGGGGTAGAACAATAATGGGAACTACTAGAGTTTATGCACTTGTGCTAAATTTCACAGTGCAGATCACAAATGTACTGCTTTATTGTTTTTACTGTGAGTGGTAGGTATAATATGGTCCTCCAAGAATGAAAATCCAAACAGGATTAGAAATTAGATCAGATTAGGATGTCTAAAAGTGTGTAAGTGAAAACACTAATCATAGGGAATACTCTTTAATACTGGCTTTTGAGGGATGCCTGGGTGGCTCAGTGGTTTAGGGCCTGCCTTCAGCCCAGGGTGTGATCCCGGAGACTTGAAATCAAGTCCCGCATCTAGCTCCCTGCATGGAGCCTGCTTCTCCCTCTGCCTGTGCCTCTGCCTCTCTCTTTCTCTGGGTCTCTCATGAATAAATAAATAAATTCTTTAAAAAAAAATACTGGCTTTTGAGGTCAAAAACATTATATATTTATAACCCTGCTTTGGGTGTTAATGAGGTATCTTACCTTATATCTTACTTTATCTTAGTATACTGAAGGCTCCAAGAAGTCATGTAGAAAAGTTATCCTTATAATTTCATTTAATCCAGTATTTTCCAAATTTAATTAACCAGGGGACCCTTTATGTCTCTTATCACTTACATTCCTCCCAACACACTTTAGACAACCCTGCGGGCAGCCCTGGATGGCTCAGCGGTTTAGCACCGCCTTCAGCCCAGGGCCTGATCCTGGAGTCGCAGGACCAAGTCCCACGTCAGGCTCCCTGCATGGAGCCTGCTTCTCCCTCTGCCTGTGTCTCTGCCTCATTTTCTCTCTGTCTCTCATGAATATATAAATAAAATCTTAAAAAAAAAGAAAACACTGGATTTGGTAAATCCATAAATTACAAAACTATAATACAGTAGTAACTGAACCTAAGAAAGCCAGGAACATGTCTGTTTTCAAAAAGATGAATTTCTGGATGACAGTTAAGATCTTGGTAGACATAAAATTTGGCTGATGGACCATGGTCCATCTAACATGACTCTTCATGGCACATATTATGCTCTTAGGAATCCGTCTAATATCCAGACTAATGTTTTCGTTGTAGATTTTTTGCAAAATTACAACAAAGACACACATATAAGAAAAAATTATTATAAAAATAGAGCCATTGGAGTGCCTGGGTGGCTCAGCTCAGTCTGTTGAGCATCTGCCTTCAGCTCAGGTAAGGATCCCAGTATCCTGGTGAGCAGGGAGCCTGTTTCCCCCTTCTCCCTCTGCCCCTCCCCCCCTTTTGTGCTCACTCTCTCTCTCAAATAAATAAATAAAATATTTTTTTAAAAAAAGTAGATAGCCATAGAATTAATTGAAGGATATCTCAGCAGCATTCCACTGGACTCATCCACCCATGTGCTAGCACAAGGTATAGGGGATGACAGGTTTGCCATTGACAATATGAATTTAGTTCTGATTGTAAGAAGTTTTGATTGGAAATTACTAATATAAATGGACTCATTAGAGAGGTTTGCTCTAGGCCCCTCTATGTCCTTTACAGGGAAGTATTAAAGATTTAATCTTGGAAAACAAATACTTTATAGCATTTTCTCCACCTCATTATAAAAGTTAGTCATGGTGTTATCAGTATTTTAACTAAAATAATTGGCCCACATCATTTTATGTCAAAACCAACCAACTGTAAGGTCTCAGAGTGTTGGTACTCTAGTAGCATAATTAGGCAACTTGAAAGCACACTGACAGAAAAGAGGTTTAAAAGTAAGTCGTCTTGGTAGAATGGCATTAGTAAGGACTTCTATTACTACTATCTAGTGATATTCTCAATGTCAACCCTTGACTTGGAGCGTGCCAACCAAACTTTCATATGCGAAAGGATGATTTAGTAGATCTTATTAAAATGCATATTCTGATTCAGGGGCTTGGGATCTGTCTCAAATTCTGCATTTCCTTTCTTTTTTAAAGATTTATTTATTTATTTGAAAGAGAGAAGAGGGAGAGAGAGAGAGGAAGAGAGAATCCTTAAGCAGACTCCCTGCTGAGTGTGGAGCCTGACCCAGGGCTGGATCCCAGGACCCTGAGATCAAGACTGAAGCCTAAATTAAGAGTCAGATGCTTAAGGGACTGAGCCATCCAGGCACCCCAAATTCTGCATTTCTAATGAGTTCCCAGGTGATATGCTCCCTGAACCACTCTGTTTAAAGAGCACAATCACAGAGAACAAAGGCATAGCAAAAAGCTTGCTTCTCTCCTGTCCTGGGAGCTTATTGGTTTTTAATTCCCAAAAGCACCTGGTACAGGGACAGACGGTAGCTGACCTTTTGTTTCAAGGATGTCCTTCTCTCTCTCTGTTGTCCTCATCTAAAAATTCTAGTCGTTGTTACTTCCAGAGCAGTGTTTGTTTTAATTAGTTCTTGATAATTTATTAGTTTTCAGATATTTGAAGGAAAGCAAGAAGTTTTGTGTAGACTTTCTATCATTCTCCTCTTTTGAAGTGAGCCTGGACAGATAACCTGTCCTTGCCTGGGCTATATTGCCTAAAGCCAACAGATCCTTGCCCAGCTGTAGTTGAGAAAAGACTTGTGTCCGTTTAGGCTTTAAATCACTGAGTGTAAGCAGGATACCCCTGGGATGGGTCAGACTATAGCAGGGGCAGTCTTCAGGGAATGACCACTTCATTTTACTCCTAATGAGGCAGCAATGCCAAGCTGCTGTGGATTTTACCCAAGGTGTTGTGTAGGCATTTTTTTAATGAAGTCTCAGACATATTTTGCATGCTTTTACCCAGCAGCCTAACCATGCTTCAAAGTTTCAATCTTTTGATTGATCTCACTCATCTTGTTTGGGGACGAGGGGATAGGGGAAGCTTCTGTAGCTGGTTGGAGGCAGATCCCACAAGAAAGCAATAAACTTCAGAATTGAATAAAAATCTAATTTGTGTACGCTAACTCTTTTTGGTAATGTTAATTTTTTTTCATTCTGTGTGTACACTTCCATGGCCATAACTTCCTTTCCGTTGGACTACTCATTAACTAATAGCCCACAGCAGTTAATTTCCTGCCATTCCCTCCCACTACTTCACTTTATTTGTTTAGCTGACAGGCTTTTGAAGCAAGCCGGTTAAAGCCTGCAAGAATTCCTGGCTTTTTTCCTCCTTCATTCTTGTTATTATTAGGAATATGGACAAGGTGCTAGTATGTGTATTCCATCTGAAAATCATGCTGGAGTTTCTATCTCTTGGGAAAGAACCAAATTGCCTCATGATCGTCATGGACCCAATTCTGTAACTATTCACAGACAAGATTCTTGTTAGTGCCAAGGGGAGTTTTGCCCTCATTTAAGGTTACAAGATCAAGTGGTAAAGGTATTTATAGCCACCTCACTTTCCCCAAGAAAATAAGTTAAACCAGATATGGGAAAAACTACTAAATGTGCTATAGATGCTTTCCTTTTCACTAGAACAATTTACCTAAGATAAATCAATGAAAACACTTACAAAGAAAAAAACAAGAAAATTAAAATTAATTGGTGACTAGTGTTTCAACTAACAATTATCTTCTTTTTCACTTTTCATGATAAAATATATATTTCACTTGGAGGATACAAAGAAATATAAAACTTACTGGCTTTCTTTTCTTAGCCAAATATGGAATGAATGAATATTCTGATCATTTGTTCCTCAGAAGATTCATAGAAAAGCTAAAAAAAAAAAAAAAAAAAAAGTTCCCAGGCTCTTTGAAGGTCAGTCACATTCAAATAGCACTGTTGTTCCAAAAAAATGGACTGGCATTTTTTAAGCACCCAGCTTACTCCATGATGGTACTTACACGTGTCTTTCTAGTCCCTCCTCTTTTTCTTTCCTCCCCACATTTCACTCACAAAAATGTGACAGTGGATTGGTGGATGAATCAGAGAACTTCAAACCAGAACTTTTGCTCTATTCTAGTTTTACAACTATTCCTCTGGTGGAAAGT
The DNA here is from genome assembly GCF_905146905.1 of Nyctereutes procyonoides. Classification (NCBI taxonomy): domain Eukaryota; kingdom Metazoa; phylum Chordata; class Mammalia; order Carnivora; family Canidae; genus Nyctereutes; species Nyctereutes procyonoides. The sequence continues at coordinate 279,043 of NW_026575148.1, forward strand.
GCTTGACCTTTCTGGCCTTAATTACTTCATTTATAAATGAGTGGGGTGGATTAGCTATTCTCAGGTTTCTCTGGATCAAATATCCCATCACGAGTACAGGTTATAAATTTTACATAAATATTTAACTTTATCTACATAATGAAGAAGGTGAAAAGAGAAAAGCCAATCAGTATATTGTACTTTCCATTTCCTATACAACTCTACGATCTGTTTGTGATTTTTTTAAAATTAAATAGATGGCTTTGCAGCAAGAAGGGAGACTGAATTTAGACAGACTTTTATTAGGTTGCTGGCCTAAGGTGACTTTGGGCAAGTAACTTAATCTCAAAATAGAGATGTATAATTGACTGATCAGTCAAATTGAGATATTAAACCTACCTTACAGGATTATTAAGAGAATAAAGTAAGACTTTCCATGCCAGACACAATAACAGCCCAACAAATAGTCACTGTTCTAAAACAAAAACAAAAACAAAAACAAAAAAACAAAGAGTCACTGTTCTGACTACATTTTATGACCCTATGTGGGTGTCGGTAGTAGTGAGAAAAACATCGGTTTAGGCATTAGAAAATGTGGATTCTAATTCCAGTTCTTCCATGCCTAGCCAAATCACAGTTTTCTCATTTGTTAAATGAACTATTCCACAGAATAATTTTTGGGTCTCCTTCTAGCCTTAGTTTTTCACAATTTTAATGTGTGAAGACTGCATTGAGGCTTCTCGTCACTCAAAATACAGGTATTGTTTTCTACAAAGATTTAAATAAATAATTCTGTTTGTTTTTAATAGCTTATTGCAATAGTTCTTGTTCAAGTCTGACTTTTCCAGTAAATATTCAACCTTTTTTCTCTGATATCTGCATTAGTGGTATTTAGAATTAACATAGTTTTTTTTTCAAGGACAAACAAATTGATCCACATTTGGAAACTAGGTCCTTGAATTTTATAACAGAAGATATTTAAAATATTAAAACAGAAGTATTTTATTTTTTAGTATTCAAATCAACTCCTGAGTAATTTGACTTAGGAAAACAGAAAGAAAATAATATAAAAAGACCCCAACAGAGTAATAATTATTTAAACACCCAAACATTTCCCTTGGGTTGGTAATACAATAAGTTCCTTTCCTATTCAAAGTGAATCTATAATAAAATATGACAAAAAAACATAACTGGCATTCTTTTCTGTATTACAAGTGAATTGCAATTTATATTTTTAAATTCAAACTATTTTACACTCTTAGGGATCTACTGGGGGGTCAGATTTTCATTTGGTGCTTGGATAGCTTCCATAAAATAAGAAATTAATTGACAACTTGTTATGTATTAGCCATTGGTCACTAAGTTCCCTGGTTTGAACAAAACTAATCTCTTTACCAAGTTTTATATGGTGTATGTATCCCCTAAATGTTGACAGTCACTCAGAAATATCTATACTACTACAGCTGGATTTTATAGTTGCAAAAATACATTGGCTTAAAAAATATTTTGAAGGTTGCAGCTACTTCTGTATTTGAAACCACCAAACTATCAATGGCAGATAAAGATCCAAATATATTTGCTAGGACAAATTTCTCTTCCAAAAATGACTCTGTGAAATTCATATCCATTTTACATAAAAAATAAATGCTGCTAAAATGACAATGAATTTTTCAAATGGATATAGTAAGAATGTTGTTGGTGCAGAACCTGATCATAAAGATATAAAATGTGAAATGAAATATATTGTGTGATGAACCTATATACATATTCTTAAAGACATCTTGAACCATCATTAAATCATATTACTGTTGATTTTCATTTAAGTAAGGGTTGCAAACTGAAATGCCTTCAGGGCCTAAGCAAGTATCATAAATGTAGAAAGAAGTCAGAAACTAAACAGTTGAGAGGTGTTAGGACTGTGATTTACAGGAAGCATATGCCTCATCCCAAAGCATTCAAATTATATTAAAAGCAAAATGAAAATCAGGATAACTGAATTAAACACATCTGGGGGCGGGATTCTCTTAAGCCAATCAGAAAATCAAATTCACATTAAAGAAAGCATTCCTGTTTTAAACAATGGATATTCAAAAGTTGAAGATGGATTAGGATTAAATGGAAAATTAATTAAATTCAGGCATCTAGAAATCATGAAAAGTATATATTATAATATGAAGAATAGAGCCAAGGCAATTTCTCAGTTTTCCAGAATGGCCATTTCCAGAATGGAAAAAAGAATTGGAGCACTGATAGATATGTTCTTCTAATCTTTAACTCTAATAATGAAAACTCCATAATCATAGCTGAAAATCTGTAAACCAATGATCCCAGAGATAGGGTTACCAATTTCAAGGTCTTTCAACTTCTTTGTCATAGAGATTTCAGTGTAAAAAAAGGAAAAGAAGGAGGAGGTGGAAAAGAAAGAGAAGAAGATGAAGGAAGAGGACCAGATTTTTTTTCTCTGGCACATGAGTTCATGAAATTTGACTGGGACAAATACATCAGATCAAATTTAGTCGCTATTCCATACATTTGGACACAGGACACACTGGGAAGCATGTGTCCAAAATTTTCTCCTGTCTGAATGGCCACATCCAAGTTATCAGTTTATTTTAACTTCAAATTGAATTATTATCTTATACATCTCGCTGATCCTTAATTACTCATAAGATCAATAAGAGGTGTCTCCATGGCCTCGCAGTCTGACCTGTATAGCAGTGTTTTGATTGGCTAGAGTTTCTGTTTACCATCACTTTACAGGCACAGTTCTCAAATGTGAGGCTGTCTTATCTGTTACTTCCATATTTCTTTGGGTTTTTGTGGCACTACATTTTAGGTGTGTGCAGTACTGAAAAATGTTAGTCACTGCATCTTGAGGCAGTCTAGAGATGTGGTTTCAGAGCCTGGCTCTGCCCCTTTCCTCCTGTAGCCCCTAAGAAAGTTACCTAACCTCCCTGGGTCTTATCTTCATCTATAAAAAGGCCTTGAGCATAGTTTTCTCTTAGAATGATGGCAGAGCTAACTGCCCTAACTAACGTGTGTGAAGTGCCTAAAACAGCTGTGACACACAGGAGGTGAGCCCTCAGTAAACATGCTCCTTTTCACACTCAACAAGAACTGATAATTACAGCAAATCAACTTCAAGACTTTCAAAACAACCTCACTGATTACTAGGATCAATTCAACTGCTCTCTCTGGTCAGAAATAAAAACCCTTAAACAAAGAAAATGTAGATCAATGCCTGAGTGGAATTTGAGAATTCAATAGCTGGCTAGGAACAAGGGTAATAGCTCTTAAAAACATGAAGAATGTAAGGGCCAGTATGTCTTGGTATTAGGTACAGAAGCTTCTTAAGGCTTTCTGTAAGGAAGCCAATGGTAAGGTTGTGAACACAGCTCAAAGAAACAGGAAACATCCAGTGAAAGAATTTCTATTCAGCTGGGATTGCTTCTGGTCACCAATCATAAAGCTGTGCCTAAAATATGCTTAATGCATTCAAGAGCAATCAGCAAGAGCCTTATTATTTAAATTTCATGATCAGAAGTACCAAAGGACCCTTGCTCCCTTAGTCAAGTGAGTAAGTGCTGACAAATTACCAAAATCTAAATTTAATAAAACTGTATTAGTCACCTTCCAAGGTGTCATCTCAGAGTAATGCTGAGATCAAAACCCTGATTTGAACATGTCAAATCAATTGCAGGATGCCAGGTGGCTTGTGAGTTGGAGAGAAACTACTGACACGATGGTCTGTGTAGCTCTGCTGGTAAAGGAAAAGCACTCTGCCTTTTAGGAGTCAAGACCAAGTTATACCCTTCTTGCCCAAAAACATTGTCAGACCTTGGGCGATATTTTATGTTTGTGCATAATCAGCAGCACATGGTAGTAGTGCCATTGTTCTATGCTATCATTCAAGCACAACCCTAAAGAACAATGTGCCAATAACCAGAATTAAGTTGCAAAAACAATACATTTAAGAATCAGGAAAAATTGTCTCTGACCTCAGCTTCCTAATCCGACTAATGAGAATAATGATAACTCCTCAGCCAACAGCAAGAGGTAGTTTTGAGGTAACATATAATAGCATGCCTTATACTGCAAAACACTATACAAAGCTAGCATTTATTCATCAAATATTTATTATTCACATACTATGTGCAGGTACACTTCCAAATTCCTTGGACAAATCAGAAAACAAAAAAAGAACTGAACTTGTGTTCTTATGAAATTTATAATCTAGCAGGGGAGACAGAAAACAAGCAATAGACATTAATGAAATAAAAAGTAAATGTCACCATATGTTAAAATGGATAAGCATAAAGGAAAAAGAAAAAAAATACAGCCATGAAAAGGTTCTTAGGAATGTGGGGCTGGGAAGAAGTTTGTAGAATGAACCAGGGATATCAGGTTAGTCTGTTTGTGAAGGTAATATTTGAGCAAAGACTGGAGATTGTGAGGGAATTGGGCTTTCAGATATATGTGGGAAAGCTCTGCAAATCAAATGAACAGCCCTATGGTAGGAGCTTATAAAGCTTGTGGACGGAGCAGAGTAAGTAAGGGGAAGAGTGGTTCTAAGTGGAGTCAGAGAAGTACCATGGTCCAGATTCTGTAAGGCCCTGTAGGTTTTTGTAAAGACTTTATCTTTTGCTCTTAGTTGAAAAAGAAGTCACTGCAGGATTTGAACAGAGTGACATGCTCTGTTATTTTTTAGAATCTTTGTTTTTGCATGCCTATTAAAAATAGATTGTGGAGGGTCAAGGTCACTTGGCCATTACAAGATCACTACTACACCTCCAACTGGAGGTATTGAGTGGGCAGGTAACTACTATGTGTACGTAGAGATCAGAAGAGAAGTCTAAAGATACGAATTTAGAAGCTATCAACATATAGGTGGTAAGTAAATCCATGAGGATTTGAAATAGAGAAATGAAGAGACTTAAGGACAGAATCATGGGATACTCAGGTTTTCACTTTCTTGGAGATGTGAGGAGGAGCCACAGAGGGGACTGGGAAGGAACAGCTAGAAATACAGAAGGAAAATCAGAAGACTGGAAGCCAAATGAAGAAAACTTGCAAGGGGAAGGAACCAATTCTGTCAAATGCTAATGAAAAATGAGATCACAACCAAAATTGCCCGTTGGATTTATCAGCATGGTTGTCACTAAAAAGCAAGAAAGAATGGTTTGAAGAGGCAATAGAGAAGTAAAAAGGACACGTGTCCAATCCGTAGGTCCATATATATGAGGATCGTGGAAGAAAAACAAAGAACAACCAAAAACAAATAAACAAACAAAACCCCCGTGTCCCTATATGAGAGACATTGTAAGGAAAGAAAGCAGCCTTCCTATAGAAAAGCCAGGTTTCCACTAGAATGAAAAAGATAAAGGGGATGTTCAGTAAGTTAAGAATCTACGGGATTTTGTTGACCGCACACCATGAATTCCAGAGGATATGGTGGAAGGATTTCATGAGATGGGGATTTGGGGAAGAGGGGAGCAGGTCAGAGGCTATGCAGAGCCCTGTGAAAATTAGATACAGAAATGGGGGGGGGGTGACTGGAATCCTGGGCCTCTCTTAATGGCTGACATAGACAGAGAGAATGGGAATAATGTGTCCTGGTAGAGCTAAGCAGAACATAGCAGCAGAGCAGTAAGCATAAGGAGATCAAACAATTTGGTTGCTAGGTCTCTCTCTAGACCCCTGTTGGGAGAAGCCATTAGGCCCAGGAAAGCTGTGGATAGTCAAAGTCCAAAGCCTTGGACTCAGCCTTGACACTTGTGGGTGAAGCAGAGACTCCTAAGGAAAGCAGGTTTTGATTTAACTCACAATCCAATCCCCTTCTGTACCCCTAAGGAGAGTTAGAAGGCCTAGAGGAGGCACAGACACTGCCTTGCCTAACGGTTACCTTTAGACCTCTCTTGAGACAGGAGAAGAATTACCACAAATATTCTGAGTCTCTTTTGTCCCTTGTTGATGGAACCATGAACTTCCGAGGAAACCAGGTATGATTTCCACCATTTTTATGGTGATATGAAACTTAAAAAAAAAGTATGGTTTCAGGAAAATATAATTAGTTGAAACCATCTAACTAATTGAATACGACAGGAAGGTATGGGATGGGAAAAAAAGAACTGACATTCATTGGGTGCTTATTATGTTCCCAGTTACTATACACATATGGCACATTTCACTTGGTCTACAATGTTATAGTTAAGTAGGATTAATGATCTTCACTATAAACAAATGACATGCTGCTGACTCTGGGATATGATATCAAGTATGATTACACTATGGAAATTTTGTTGGGATCAACTTCCAAATGTATTTCCATTTTTGCATTGATATATACTGTTGATAGTATGTCTAATTCCAAATATTTTATAGGCATTGCTATACATTTTCATGAATTATTCTAAAGTAGCTAGCATACAGGCTGATTTTCAGTATGTTTGCTCAGTGACTAAATCATTCATTAATTCGATCTTTTCTTTTCATTCAACAAGTACAGCTGTTTCCTATGTATAAAGAACCATAAATCCTTCCATTATACTTTTCATTCTCTGTCCAACTGTTGACTGAATGTCATTTTATTTTCATCTTTAATGTAAACATTTTTAACAGGTCAATTATAAGTGCCATAAAGTCCTTAAATATCATAGAGCCAGAGAGCAAAAGACCCCTCTTGATACCTAAAAATACTGGGTCTGTAGGAGTACCTGAGCAGCTCAATAGATTAAGCTTCTGATTCTTGATTTCAGCTCAAGTCATGATCTCAGGGTCCTGACATTGTACCCCCTGGCAGGCTCTGTGCTCAGCAGGGAGTCTGCTTGAGATTCTCTCTCCCTCTCCCCTGCTCCTCCCCATGCTCTCTCTGTCTCTCTCTAACATAAATAAATAAATCTTTAAAAAAATTGGATCCATAATGTATTTATCTGAAACACTGAATAGAGTTCTATTTTTAATAATTTATTCTCCTTTAGTTTTATGAATGGGTTTATTCATTCAACCACTTCACTAAAAGCTCTAGTACAATGATTAAGAGTTCTTGTTCTGAAGTTAGGCAGACCTGACTTGGAAATTCTAGTTTCACACATCCTAGCTGTGTAAATTTGGGCAAACTTCTAAAATTCTCTAAGCTTTAGCATCTTCCTTCATTAAATGTTAATGACAATAATGCCTTACCTTATTCCTATAAGGATTAAAAGAGAAAATGAATGAAAACCTTGTAGCACAGTTCCTGGAACATACTAGAGGTTCATTAAATGGTGTCTAATATCATTACTATTATTATTATTATTATTATTATTATTATTATTAATTTAAAGCACTGTGTATATGGGGGGGGCAATATACAAGGGAATAAGATCTGGTTCCTAACACCAAGTACTTAATAATTCAGCAGTGAAAACTGAATGTATACAAATAATCACTATAGCAAGCAATACAAATGCCATCAAATGGTCTAAATCAAGTACAGAGGATGAATAAATCACTTCTTGCCTAAATAATCAAGCAAGATTTTGGTTGAGGTTGACCATTAGTTCATAGTCCTTGAATCAAACATTAGTCATTGGCTGAGGGAAAATGAAAGTGTATCTAGACATTTGAGGGATGATACTAAACTGACAGCAGGCAGTCGCAAAGCAAGCCCAGAGAATTGTGACTTCAGAGGCAGAACCAGAATCTAATACTTTCTTATGAGGATGGGCAGTTATAAGAACTAAATGGAATGAATTTTGGAATCAGAGTTATGACCAAAGCCAGATCAAGAACATGCAGAAGCAAATAAAGCATCAAAATTTGCTGTGGACTTAAAGACTCAGGTGCCAGAACCTATCCTCAACACTAAATCTCCTTGCACAGATTTCTTTTTAAAAGAGCAAGAGCACACTTGTACAGCCCTGTTGTCCCTCATCTGAAAAGAAATCATCATCCATTAACCAGATAGAGTTTGAGAAAGGAGAGGTCTATGGTAAGGGAGGCTTTAAATGAGAGCAACAGCATGAGCAGTGGTGCAGAGTTGGGATAACTGATGAAAGAATGGTCATCCTCCTTTGTAGAACTCTGGGATACACTTAAGGAATAAATCCTCTATGGAAAGCAATGATTTGGGGACAAAGTTAGATTTTAAAAATCAATTCACAGTTTGTATTTGCCTTACTTTGAATTTCAGAGTTGCACTCTGTGGAGATTGTTTTGTGTCATTCTCTCAGCCTCCCTGCCCATTAGATGCTGTTATTTTTGTCTTGGGCTCATTAAACAAAGTACTGGCAGGGTAGAGGCTCCGGCTTCCCTTGAAAGTGACTTCATCTATTGTAATCATGTTGTGCGATAATGTTAACAGTAAGCTCTCTGTCAGAGCTCTGAGTCCTAAAATAGAGCGGCAGGACCTCACTTACTTAGCCTGAGCACGTCACCATTGTACTGTGGTTCTGACAGCACTGGCAAGGAAACCCAGAGGTGGGGCTCAATCTGTTTGTTCTCATCTCAAAGAACTTATAATATAGTAATAGTAGCTAGAGGCACTCCCAAAGGAAGCAGATGCTTATATAGAACCTACACTTTTATTTCAAAGAGGTGAGGCACGAAGACTAGCTGATTAAAAAGGAGAGAGAAACCCACTTAAGATTAGAGGCTGGATTGCCTACTGCATAAGAGCACAGGGTTTGAAGTCAGATCAACCTGGAACGAATTGCTACGTCTACCACCAGGGAGCTCAGTAAACCAGTTATCCTTGTAGATCCTTAATTCCTCATCTGTAAAATGGGAAATTGTAATACCTATCTCAAAGGGTTATTGCCAAAAAGTTACATGATGCAATAACAAAGCATTTAGCTCTAGCTTGACACATGGTAAATACTCAATAGATTATTGCTATTATTCATTGATACGTCCAAGAATCCTATGCAAAAAGAATCGACGGTATATATCTGTGTTGTAAGACTGGAGTTCAGTTCATTGTATACCCAGGTTGATACAAAAGTGTTGAGTTAATGAGACTAACAATGTGACAGAAAGAGATTTCCCACAGGTTGGAGGGCCCATTAAAAGTCTCTGTATTCATTCTGTGATTATGTCTACTCAGTTCTTGACATTTCCTGTCCCATAGCCTGGTGGTACTTTTCCCCTGGCTAAAAGGGCCGGCAATACTGGCATTTTGAGTTTAAGGTCATTGTGGTGTTGGGTTTCAACCCCCTTAAGCCAGATGGAAAACAGACCTGGCCATCTAAAACAAAGTTCATGACACCAATTCCAAGGAATATTCGTTGTCCAGTGAAATCACACATTGCAGCAAGAGGAAGAGCTGGTGAATTTTTAAAAAGCCACTGAATTGCAGGATGCCTGAGTGGCTTAGTGGTTGGGCATCTGCCTTTGGCCCAGGGTGTCATCCTGGAGTGCCACATCGGGCTCCTGCATGGGGCTTGCTTCTCTCTCAGCCTATGTCTCTGCCTCTCTCATGAATAAATAAATAAAATCTCTTTTAAAAATGCCACTGAACTGCAAAAGAAGAGCATACAGAGTACATTAAATGATCAGAATCACTTCGGTACTTACTGAAAATGAAGATTCCTGGATTCCCATCCTAGGCTACTGAATCAGGGCCTCTGGAAACATAGATTCCCAGAACCTATATTTTAAACAAGTATCCCCATATGATTCTGGTTTTGGTGGCCTCTGTGCTCCACTTTGAAAATCACTGGTTTAAATAAAGCTTAAATGTACTGAGGGAAATGTGGAGGGAGTTTTACAAAGAAACCCAAATGGCCGAAGTCTTCAAGGAAAAAATAAAAAATAAAAGAGACTTCAGCCTATTTCAGCTAAAGCAATGTAGATTTAGGAAAAGGTAGGTTCTTTATTAATTACTGCCACAGCTGAACTTTCTCATTTAGAATGGTGAAAGACAATCGATTTGGCTGCAATATCTTTTGGAGTCTACTGCAACAGCTTCTTAGATATGTGAGTTTTATTCATAAGGAACAATAATATAAGGCAATTTATTTTCCCAGGCCACTCAAGCTTTAAGAAATCTAATATTTATCAGCCCTTTACGGTACAAGTAGTAAAAAGCAAATTAAAACAAATAAGAAACAAGAGCTAAATGATTAGTCAATCTTTTTTTCCCCATGATTAAAATTAAAATTCTAACAGGACATAAGATTTCTGTAGCTTTAAGCCTAAGGAATTTGCACCTTCCAGTCCTTTTTCCCTGTTTAATTCACCTCTGTTCCCAGGGCGGCATTATGCATTTAATTTTTTCAAGACTGCCATGTGTTTATTATGAGGATTTCCTTTTAATTGCTTGACTACAATCCTCTGCTTCAGCCAGAGCACAAGATGGTAGATAAGAGCATTCATTATCATCATTTGTGGGTGAAATTTGGACACTGGGGAAAAAAAAAAGAAATTTGGACACTGATTTGGATAGGGTAATGGGAGCAATGCTATTTTTCCTTAAAAACAATGACATTTCTGTGATTTTTTTTTTTTTTACTTACTTGGGTTGAGGATTTTTTTTACATGTAATGATAAAATATTGTGATAGATGGCAGTTCTTCTCTCTTAATTACACTAAAAGCAAAACACTTACTCCTAAGGAATAGTTGTGGCTTATACAAATACAAATCTTTTTCTTTTCAATATAGAGTAAGCCACTCTCCATTTAAAGGATCAGCCCGTGTACAATCACAGTCCCTGGTAGTCTGCCAAACACAATAGGGCATTAATTAACATGTGCTGGGGGATTCATCAACATGCACAGTGGTAGCGTGCAATTGGAACCTTTTTCCCCCTCCCTTTCCTCCCTACGTCTGCAGAATTCATGAAAGATCTACTCTAGTATGTAAATCAGTTCTTGCTAAACGCCTCGTAATGGAGTTCCTTTATTTTTCAAAGCTGTTGTCAGAGCTACTCACATATCCTAGAAAGACATTTACTCTGTCTCTTTCTTATGTTTAAAATCCAACTACAGCGGGCAAAAATAACATATTTGTTTACTTGTCACGCAGATTGCACTGTAAATAAATCATCTGATAAATTACTCCCCAAAAAAGAACAGAATGAGATTCATTTCTCTTAATGTGGCGCTGGTGGAAATGGTAGAGTTACTCCCCCTGCTAGAACCAGGGTGACAGTATGTTGGCCGGCTCCCTTCCATGAGTGCTAAAAGAAGCACAGAAGTCACCATATCTACCTTCTACCCCCCTGACGTGAACAGGTAAAAATAAATAAACAAGAAATGTAAATTTGATTTTAATTAGTTCTAAGTTGGGTCTTTCATCTAAGTCCTACCTTGCTAAGCCCTTGATGATTTCAGTAACTTTCAGATATTCTTCGGGACCACAGGATGGATTTAATCATCCAGACTTGTATGCACCAGACTTGGGACAGTAGAAAACCTGTCTACTTGAAGTGAAAGTAGAAATCAGGGTAATGGAAAACTGTGTTCATATCTATCACTTCTGAAAAAAAAAGACACATACATGTTTCACTTTAGTTTGAGCTTTAGATTGTAAAATTTGTGACTAGTTCTTTTTTTGAAAATGAAATAATATATGTAAAGTGCTTAGCAAAATACCTCAAGTAAATGCTTAGTAAATGGCAGTAGAATTAATCTTGAAGGTGGTGATAGAGGTGTGATTATTCTCATTTATTGTCTTTTCTAGCCCAGAAATCACTGGTATTATAAAAAGGACAATGCAGTTTTCATGTTTTAATCATTTTCAGTATATATCAATAAAATGCTTAGTTTGGGGATGGAGAGAATATAAGAAATTTGAAGGTTCAGTTTGATCCTCTTGCCCTTCCATAAATGTCTGCCCTTTAGCTGATCTGTCTTAAAGAGAAGCAGTTCAGTGATTCAGATATCTTTAAAGTTGTGCAGACCTGGTTTCTATCCCAGTTCTACGAAGTATGACCTTGAGTAAATTATTTAACTACACAGAGGTTCAGCTTCTTCTTTTGTAAAATGGGAAGAATGGTTAGAAGGAGTCACTGAGATGTTGTGTATCAAACACTTGGCAGCATCCTGGTACACAGAAATGACTCAGTAAATGGTAGAGATACACTCTTAATATATCCCAAACCTCCCTTCTATGTTGAAAGACACAGGAAGCATTCTTTGATCCCACTTAGGAGGGAGAATGTTTTCTTTTCCTCTACCAAAGAGCAGGAGCTCCTGTCCACTGATATTCGGAAAATCTGAGAAAGTAAGCCAGATGGTAAATATTCTATGTCATTGCTTCTCTTCCTTGATTTTTTTCCCCAAGATTTACACTTTATAATTAGTAGTCAATGAGAACCAGATAATTAAAATTGCTTTCATTAAAAAAGCAACAACAATCACTTGGAAGTAAATAGGAAGTTTTGAAATATTAAAATTTACAACTTAAGTGAAAAATTCTCCTTATAAATACACATTTTTCTCCTACTAGAGACTTCTAGGAAAATACTTCTGTTTTATGAGCTTGTATTCCATCATGAATTCCAGCATGATTTTGTTTTTAATTTTCTCTTTGAAATGATGGAATATTTGGGGCAATGTTCTTACTATAGTTCCTTGAAGTGTGAAAAATTAGTTATGATATCCTATAAATTGTTTTTCAGTGAGAATATGTTTTTTGGCAATTAGTACAATTGTGTTGATGTTTCTATGGATCCATTTTTCCCTGCAGCCCTATTTATATCATATTTGACTTGTAAGATATTAAACAATTTACAACTCACATTTACTCTTATCCATAACAAGAAATTACAAGATAATTTTCCTATATTGAATTTAAGCAGACTGAAAAATACGATTGAACTTAGATTTTATGTGGAAGAGAGGTCATCATCATAGGAGCGTCAGTCTCCCCTGTCCTCAGCTACTGTCCAGAGTATGGGGAAGTAAAATTAATTCCATGGGAAAAAAAATATCAGAGGAAGACAGTTATTCTTTCATGAAGAAAAGAATGCATATTGTGCTTCACATCTGTTGCTTCACTTCAAAGGAATAGAAGACTGCTCAAATCTTTGTTAAACAAGGAAGACAGACATAGGACATATTTAATATTAGAGGATATGGAAATTTGGGCATGTGTGTGTTGGTTTTTTTTTTTTATATTGAGATTGTACAAGAAGTCTGTCTATAAAGATCTTCTGAAACTGCAATTTCGGTGTTAACTGAAGTGATATTATAAGAACAACAGAAGCTGTTCTTTTCTGGGTTGGAAAAAAGGATTGGAAGATTATCCTCCCTGTTCCCGAGTCTCAAGGAATTTGAACTAAAGTGAGTTGGGAATGGAGACTTAGAGACAGAACATCATAGCTTGGATTTTTCCTCTCTGACAGCTGCTGTTTCCTTTATGAAAGGAGGAGTATGGTCATTTAAAATAATTGTAATTCCCCAGTCACATTATGTTTGCTGAGAACACTTGTAAATACTAACATGGAGTTTTCTATGTGCCCAGCACCCGTCTGATCACCTGGTAAACAATAACTCACTTCACCTTCATAACAATCCTATGAGTCATGGGCCTTTATTATCATCCCCAGTTTACAGATGAATAAACTGAGGCACTGACCAGTTAAGCAACTTACCTCTGGTCTTTCAGCTAGGAAGTGCTTGCCTTCTGATTGCAATACCTGACAGTTTGGCTCCAACGTCCATGTTTTTAACCGCCGTGCCATGCAGCGTCTCCAGCAAGCTGTGTTATTTTTCTTCTCCATGAAAAAAAGGAATTGAATAGTAGCAGAAGATGGGTGTCAGAAAAAGAGAATCTACAACAGCCTGTCACACATTTTAGGCCACTACAGTGTGTATTTAGCATCCTTTCAGACCCAAAGGTGAGCTCGGATTGATTGAGGCAAACTCTTATTAATTCAACAAGCAACAAACCAGGATTCAACAACATTAATTAATTGACTTGAGGTTAAATTCTAAATTATTCAGCATTTTGTAAAGAATGCCTAACATCTAATCAGTTAAGGACTACCAGTGACTTTGAATTACATCTTATTTTGAATAAATCAGCATTGGTTTAACAAATCTTTATTAGTTATCAATGGTTATTTCTTTGTTGGTATAAAAAATCATTATTGATATCAGTTTATTTAAGAATGGCTATAATTTGAAGCAATTGCTAAGATCTCTCTCTCTTTTTTTTTTTTAAGTCCTGGAAGAACATATGATTACGCAGCCAAATATTTGTGCTACCATCTTTGTTTCTCACTGGGTTTTCCAGTCAGTTAAGGATTATGAAGAAATGAGAGACAGGGGAGGGGAGGGGGGAGAGAGAGAGAGAAGAGAGAGAGAGAGAGAGAGAGGGAAGGAAAAAAAGAATTTGAGGAGAATTTTCCCCATGATTTTTGAGAACTCTTGTTCTGAGAGTATTTTTTACTGCCAAAATACAATATGATGGCATAGGCTCAATTATCTTCCATGTATATATGCAGCTCTGCGTGGGGGTATGAGGGTGTGGTGTGGGTCATGTGGGTGCGTAAAAGGTAATCTTGCCAACTATCAATGACATAATACACACATAAATGCCATATTCAAAACTAAAACACTATTATCTAAAACAATTTAACTTTTTTAGACATCTAACTTTTGTTTTCTAAGCAAAGAGCACTAATGTGAGGTTAGAACTACGAACCTCAGGAAAATTGAAGTCCCATATGTCATTATCACAGAATTGCCTCATGGTAAGGACATATTTTTGCCTCCCTACCTCCTCCCCCACTTTACTCACACAAGCAAATGTGTGCACACCCACAGCCACACACATTCACATACTGATGCATTTATAAACTACAACAGTCTGTCGGAAAATGAAGAACTGGCGTCAGTTACCTGAATATTTTTGTCTACTCTGACATCTAACAATTTGTCTCATTATTCTCCCCGCCACCAGAGAGGCCAAACCCATCAGCAGTTAAATTGACTGATTTGTTGTGTGTTTTTTTTTTTTAAATCAAATTGCCTGCTCCCTACAAAAGTCACCTGCTTGGCAATGGTTCAACACTGCCTTTGACCATTTCAGAGGCTTCTTTTTCTTTGCTCACTCCTTTCCAGAATTCCCTCACGCATGCCCTGCATTCCCTCATGTATCCATTATTTTTGGAGTGGGGTTTTCAGCCTCCTCTCTATGGAATTTAAGTTCACATTTCTTATTAACCCGTTGCCTCTCTGACACATTTTGGTGGAAGACCTCTTTATAATTCTTATTAAGTATAAATTACTGTATAGCTCACAGGGGACACAAACTAATTTGCAAAATTCTGCAATCCTCAGTGGCCCTTCCTATCAATAGGATCAATGAGCTCTTGTGCTTGATGACTGAGTGGGTGGGTGAGGGATGAGTGAGTGGGAGAGCAAAAGGCTCTGTCCTTCCTCTTAATGTATTTAATATTTGCCTTATCTATACTGAAATGGGCATAATATTGAGACTTCTAAGAGGCCCACTGCAGCACTCTCCATGCAGAACGAGCCCAGTAATGATGTAAAGTACAGAGCACTGTGGTTACTTTCAGACACAGTGATGATGGTCTGGAAAACTAAGTTTTAGAGCTATACTCAGATCAGAGGCAAGTGACAAATGTTGGCACAGATGATTCATTTCTCTTAAGAAAATTACCTTAACACTTCTGAATTGGGAGAAGCAGTTTCAGTGTTGTTTACCAAGAAATATTTTTGAAGGTGTAGGTAGCAATCATCTTTGCCGCTTTTTGTGAATCATTTGTTGGTCCCATTCAAAGTTTTAAAATACTTTTGCATAAATCTTTGATGATAATCACTTTATTGTCATTCTTTGATTAAATGAATAATATTAAAGAAAGTGGAAGAAACTCTTTGGAGTCTCCCATTGACGGTCAAGGGCTTTTTAAGTGTGAGGTCCATCATTGTTAATGAAAGCTACCCCTGCAATTCCTTAGGCACTTGTGGGAGAATGGATCATTTAATTTCTATTCAGAGGGCATCCCACATGGAGTACCTGATCTGTTGGAGAAGTGAGAGATGCAAGTTGGATGAACTAGAAGTTGACATACACAGCAGGTTGTGTAGAATTGAAATTATTTTTTCATTTGTCATCTTTCTAATTAATACTATGTGATCAAACTATCAGAATGGAATATTATTTAAATCTTTTTCACCCTATTGGAAAATTTACTCTGCCCTCGTATAATATAGTAGGTTGAGAAAGAAGCAAAACTGAAGGATAATTGCTTGGCAGAAAACAAGTAACAAAGTGAGACTTATTTTTGGAAATCACAAGTCTTCCATATTTCAAATGGAAAGGCAAAGCTACGTGTTCCTGATTTTATTTAAAGTTGCATTTTACCATGTCTGACATTTATCCTGGAACATTCGTGCTTATTTATTATGAATGAAAGATATGCCCCTCTCAAAGAGCAAACACTGGATTGGAGGGGCTATTAATCTGATGACCAAAATCGTCATTGTAAGTGATCCTACCTGACTCTTGAATAGAAAATATGACCCACAGATAATGCCTAACGTCAGCCTAGGATGCATCAAGACCTTTGTACCAACTTCATAGGAACCCAAAAATAGTTAAGAACATTAGAAACTACTGTTGCCAAGATCTGAAGCCTACCAGTCAAGTCAGAGGAGATAGTTTCTGAGTTTATCTGTATGTCTATCCTAATGTTTATCTATGTTGATCTGTATAGGCTTTGAGTCTCCATCTGATATGGCCCACCACCCAACTCCACCTTATCCCCCCTCACTGTTTCTCCACCTCCCCTATAGTCACTCTGTATCCATCCTCTTCCTCAACACCAAACACCCCTGTGTTGTCAGGACCACTGTACTTGCTACTTCCTTTACCCAGAAAGCTTCTTTCTCCCTCTTGATCTTCATGGTTCACTCTACCAATGATTTCATATTTTTGCTTAAATTTCATTTGATCAAAGATGTCTTCCCTGATCATTACTTGCAAAACAGCACCTTATCACCTCTATCCCCCTTCCACTGCTTTATTTTTCTTCCTATCACTTATTACCATCTGACATATTATGTATGTATTTGTCTTTCTTAATGTCTCCTTTCCAACTCCCACCACCAAAATGTGAGATCCATGAGGGCCAGTTTTGTTGGCTGCTGTTTCCTCAGCCCCCAGAATAGTGCTTGGCTCAGAGGAGACCCTGGATAAGTATTAGATGAATGAATGAATGAATGAATGAATGAAAGGCTTTTCCCTTGGTCTACTCCTAATATTAGCCATATCATTTTCTGAAAACAATACTTTAGGAAAGTAGCATAGTTAATGTCAGGAACTTGACTTTGCAACTTAAGATCTGAGTTTAAATCATGATTTTATCATTTATGAGTTATGAAAAACTAGAACAAGATAAATGATATCTCTGAGTTTCATTCTCCACATCTGTAACATCATTATACTAATACCTATCTTATTGAGACATTTAAAATTATAAATTGGTGTCTACTACACAGTCACTGTGTAGTAACTGTGTACTGTGCACATATAAGTAGTAACATGTACATACTTAGAAACATTGAAACCCTTCATGACACAGAAGGCATGAATTCTCGTCTATAACTCATGGAATTTAAGAATTGTCACTTGTTATTTTTTCTAAAGCAGATAAAAGTTCTTCAAGTCCCTTCCTAATTAGATGGAGGGAAAGATAATATTAGTGATAATTTGGGAAGCTCCTACACCATAAGTCATGTAAGAATTCTAGGGTTCTACCCACTTCAAATTCTTCAATGAAGCACTCTCTGGTCTTCAGTTCATACTGGCCCCTTGAAAGGCTCAATGCTTGAGCAAGGTCCCTTGGAGACTGGTGGCTTAAGTGCTCTAAATTAGAGACTCAGGGCCTAGTCTGCATTCTTTCCAGTTATTGCCATAACTGCTTCCATCTGAGGTCTTGCTACCTCTTTGTGATATTGCATGAGGTCAACGCTCTGATTCTGTCACCTGTAGAACAAGCAACACTCCACCTTCTTCCTTGTCCTATCTCCCAAAAAACTCTCCAAGCCTCTCATACTTCTTCCATTGGCTCATTTTGGACTTTCTTAGCCTTGAAAGTCTTCTTCCCATTGGCATGTACAGTCCCTTTATGTAAAAGAAGCTGGGCTTTTCCAAGCCAAAATATTAGGTGAGGATTATGGTTAGATTCCTGGAAATTTAACAAATTCCTGGGTCATGAAAAGACAATAACTTGGCGATTTTCTTAAGGTGTGGAGAAGGGAAATATATATATATATTATATACACACATATATCAGAATATATCAGAATAGAGGACAAATTTTCCTGCCAAAATTTAATCTACTCAGAATTCTGGAAAGTGGGGACAATATACTAGCATGCTCTTTCAACCCGGTCATGTTAAAATCCCATAAAGGAAGTTCTATCGCAACTTAGAGTTCTTAAATGTTTAAGTATCAGATACTTTCCAGGCTTTGCAGCTAAAGGATCAAATCAAGGAATAGGAGTCAGAACAGCAATAATAAAATAAGACTTACGGTTCTGAGACCTCACTGGAGTAATTGCTGGAACTCTTCCCTAAATTCCTTCCCTTTGCTTCTAGTTACTTTTTTTTTCAGTACTGCTTTTGCATCTTTAGTCAGTTTATGTTTTCAAGTTCCAGCACAGTAGTATGCTCTCCTATATTATCTTTATGTGGAGCCATAGAGGGAAGCTATTAAAATGAAGCAGGGCTAACGGCATTGCTACTTCTGTTTTTGATAACAGTACTGAGGGTGGAGAGTCTGTTTCCCAAGCCTAGGACTTGTAACTTCTTTTTACTAGGAGCTGACACCTTTATCAAGCTTCTTCTCTTATTTGCAACTAAACCAGAAGCCTTGGGAACTTCCTGATACCTTTAGAGGAAACTGATATTTTTCTCGTCTCCCTTACTATATAGGGACTGGGGCTTCCCCAACACAAATCCTTGTCCCCACTGAGCTCACCCCCAAATTCAGGCCATGCCTCCCAGAGGATCCCTACTACACTTTCTCATATTTGTTTAATAGTTTGCTATTTATAAAGAACTTTTTTTACATACATTATCTTCTTTAATTCTCTCAAGAGTCTTGTGTTACAGAGAATATTATTGTCTTTATTTTATAGAAGGCAGAAATGGGGTGTAGAGTGGTCAAGTGTTTTGCCTCTGTGTTTTGCCCCATATTAGAGCTACCACATGTAAACTGGATCTCAAACTAAGGTCATATGACTACAAATGCTTTACCTTTCACCCCTACTAGTGACTTATTTATCACATTTCCATGTGCCAGACCATGTTTTAGAACTACTATTATGGAAGGACTGGAAGGTGTTTTCCTGAATTTGGAGGTCACATACAAACTTCTGCCAGCGAAATCTATACCTAAACAAATATTTTCAGAGATCATAGAGGTCCCTGAATTATTTTATGTAAGCAGCCTACCATTGGTGATGCTGTGATTATCTAGGGGTCCGAAGGAAAATATACCATAAGCCAGCAAGGAGTGGAAAGTGAGACTATTACAGAAATAATTTGGAACAAGATATCTACCACTCCTGAGTAGACTATGGATGGCAGGAATAAGATGTGCTGGTAAAACCTCTAGCAAGAGAATAAGATATAAATAGCTCTTCTGACGTAGGAGAATGAGAGATTCCAGGACCTTGGGGGTAGCAAGGAGTAGAAAAAATCATGGCATTCTTTAGAGCAGTGACTATGGACTAGGTATTGACATTCTCAGCCAATTTGTATCTAGAGATCTAAGTAGAGAAAGAAATTCCTAGTTGAACTATATTTCTTTGAAGGCAAAATAAGTTTAGAACTGAACATGGGAGCCCAAATTTAAGAAAGTTAAATTGAGGCCAGTATATTTCATGAAACTAGAAAATATGAGCTATCCAGCCTTTTTGCTGGTTGCAGTGTCTGTCAATATGTTTACTTCACAGGTATAACAATTCTTTTCTCTTTCTAGATTGTAATTTTTAGTTATACCAATTTCTAGTATAAAGAGAATTTATAAGTTAAGTTATAAGTTATAAGTTAAGTCAACATCTTAAGCCAAGATAGAGTATCTAAATTAATGCCATTATTCTCAGATTTTTATTTTTATTTATTTTTATTCTTTTTTTTTATTCTCAGATTTTTAAAAATGGTTTCTGGTTTTGAAATTGCAGAAGACCACTGATATATTTTAAGTCTTTATCCTTATTTAGGGATGCCTGGGTGGCTTAGCAGTTAAGCGCCTACCTTCAGCCCAGGACATGATCCTGGAGTCCTGGGATCGAGTCCCACATCGGGCTCCCTGCATGGAGTCTGCTTCTCCCTCTGCCTATGTCTCTGCTTCTCTCTCCCTGTGTCTCTCATGAATAAATAAATAAATAAAATCTTTAAAAAAACCAAATATCCTAGGTGGCTCAGTGGTTTAGCGCCTGCCTTCAGCCCAAGGCATGATCCTGGAGTCCCAGGCTCCATGCATGGAGCCTGCTTCTACCTCTACCTGTGTCTCTGCCTCTCTCTCTCTCTCTCATGAATAAATTAAAAAATCTTAAAAAATAAAACAAATAAAAATAAATTCTTAAAAAAAACAAACATCCTTATTTATACATGCAAATGAAAGAGTAGCATTTCTTTTTTCATCAGACTGTCTTATAAACTTTCCCATTGTGTCTACCCACTTCAAATACTGAGTATGAAGTGGGGCCACTAATTCAATTATTTTAGTGTCCAATTGTTTGCTTCAGCTGTCATAATGGGTAAATACTTAGCAATCAATTGGATAAAAAAACATGTGTCACCAAAATGAAGGAATGTGTCTGATCTATTATTCACTCATGTATACTACAAATAACTAATCTGTTAGACCATTGGAATAGCTCCAGCACACCTTCCAATTTTATTAATTTCATGTCAATAATCTGTTTTGCCTGAAAACCATATTGAGGTGATATTTGCCCTCACTGCCATTTCTTCTCTGCCACTTCAATGGTCTCATTTTTTTTCAAAATGAAATTTATTTTCCATATCTAAGAGTAATATAAAATATGCAAAGGAATCATTTATACTTGCCTTTACTATTAAGAACCTGAGTTTGTTAAATGTAGATACCTTTTTAGTTAACTATAAAAAATGTTAGGAGAGAATTGCATGGCAGTAGGTAAAGCTTACTGAGCCCTGCATTTGAATAATATGATGATGTTGTATACAGACTAATCAATGTATTTTATTCCTTATAACTTTTCCAAAAGTCAACATTTAGAAGTCAAATTGTCCACACTTTAGGTAGGCTTGAAAGTTCATTTCTTAAAAGACTTGAGAAATATATTTTTATCCAGGATTGTTATAGAAAATGAACAAGATGTCCTTGTTCTGCTTTCAAAGGAATTTGAAATTGTTTCTGATTCCATATAACTCAGAAGTAATTCTGAGTATTTTTACAAAATAACAATATGCAATTTCCACTAGACTTGGAGTCACAAAATCATTATTGTTACTATGGAGTTTCTTAACAATTTTGTTTGGTTCCCAAATGGACATGAATACTTGTGTGTGTCGTAGATTGTCTGTGACTTCTATATTCCTCTGATTTAGTTCCAACAGGAGAGGGAAGAAAAGATAATTAAAGTTCAAGAAAAATCTTTAGTAGTATAGGCAAAAACAGATAAATTATACGTGAGAAGAAAGAAGCAATATTTTATGAGCTATACAAATCATAATTCTGATAGACATTCTCCCGCTCAAAAACTCCCTATAGCCTATAGATTCAAAACCAAACTCCAAAAACCTTAGCAAAGTCACTGAGCATAAACAGAGTTGTTCGCTCTGGACTTCCATCACTCCTCCTCAAGCAGTTTATGTTGTTATATCCAGTGCAGGTACTCCATGTCACACAAAAATGCCCTGCATTTGCCCACCTTGATGCTTTTTCTCTTGCCACTTTCCTATCTGGGATGTATCAGTTCTGTCAAACCATTCTTGTCCCTCTTATACCACAACCCCAGGTGAATGCATCTTTTAAGGCTATGCTGAAGTTGTTTCTCCTCTGTGAAGTCTTCCTATTTCAGCTGGAAGAAATCTCATTGATGTGTTCTGATGGAATTTTGTGGCTTCCTGTACTTATTCATCATAGTCTACCTTTTATTATGGCTGTGCACTTTACTTTTTTGCTATATTGTAGAATTCTTAAGGCTAGAGGAGATGCCTTATTCATTTTTATATCTCCCTATGATCCTAGAGCAATACCTTACTGATAGTAGATCAAGAAAGATTTATCGCATTCAACTGAACTGAAAAACATGAACTCCACTGAGAATCCAATAATCAGCATTAGTTTTAGTGTATTTATTAAATAGAATTCTCTCTGCCTCCTCTCTTGGTAAGTGAAGTTTGGATATTTAAAACCACTAAGAAAAAGTAGAGATTTTAAAAACTAGTGATGAGTCTATTTTTCATAATATTCCGATCAAATGTTGAAGTAGATAGAAAGATGAAATAAATTGGAATCAGCATTGTATGTTCCTCAAAATATACATTGGGTATGATTATGAAAAATTACCAGGTGGATGGCTTTGGGGCTAATGATTTCACGTTATTTAAATTGTCTATCGTTTAGAAGTGGCATCCCTTGGTGTTCCACCTTGATTGAACTTGAGGCTCTTGTCAAAGGGAGCCCTCCAATCTAAAGAGGCAAAGTTGTATAACCTTCTTAATAACCACCTAGTACTTTTCAGTGAACTGTGCTCTTCCACTGGGACAAATGCCTTCTAATATTTTATATATTCCTGGTCAGTGACTTAAAAAAAAAATCCTACCCAATTGCAGTCTGCCATTCAAAAGGAATATTTCTGCAAAGAAAAAGATGTGAAAATGTAGGCATTCAAGTGAAAATTCAATCCTTCACAGTACAGAGCCTCTGCGAAGTCTTTTAAATGACCCTTTTTATCATGGTGCCATGTCTGTACCTTTCTGAATAGTGAGACCTGGTAAGAAAAATAGATGTATGTATACAAGTGGTTGAGTAATGTATTACTCATATGCACTTTGTTCTTTTTGGCAAACTGACCTTATCAAAGGAAAGAAAGCTATACATTGTGACAAGCTGAGCCTTACCAGAAAGTCTGAATTAGAAGTGCAAGTCCTGTGTTATCTGGATTAAAATGTAATCAGAACAAAAAAAAATGTCATTTAACCTCTTGAGAAGTGGAGATGCTAGGGAATTGAGTTCTTTTTAAATCAAGACCTAAGCTTTCTTGTTACATTTAGATTAAACCATCAGAGATGATTTATATTAAAAACAATAACAAAAATAAATACTTTTTTCCCTCTAAACACTTAACAGAGTTTTGGTTTTTTTTTGTAATGTTCAAATAAAGCATTAGATTTTTTGATTGCCTATACTTTTATAAAGAACAATTTAGGAAGGTGGTGATCAAATAATCTTTGTCACTTTATCCAGGGCAAATTCTGTGCCTTATTTTCTACCGCCATAGATCCCTTTTAAGTGAAAAATTAAACTTTTGCATTAATATTATACAGTTAACAGAAGGTTTTGGTAGTTATCTGAGAAGTCTCTTAAAGCCTAAAACTCTTATGCCAATTTAACCCATTTTAATACAGATATCAATTTATTTTTAAAATTAGTGGAGGAGTAATGAATCAAATTCATTCCTTTAAAAATAAACAGACATAGACAAGTCAAACTTGCTCATCTGCAGTCTTTTTTCCTTTATAATAAGCGACTCCTTCTCAAGCAAGTACATAAAGATGGGCAAAATAATCTGGAATGGATAAAGCCAAGAGGGGGGAAAATGGCATCTGATATAGCGCACAGGCATTTAAAACTATTACTATTTTATTCACATTATAAGAGTATGTATGTTGCTGCTGCCCAGTTATTGTGCATGTGAATTCGCCAGATCTAGACGTATTTGCCTAATTAATTACTATGCTGTTCAACAATGATGGGTAATGGTCCAAGCAGCCTGCTCTCCTTCAGATCACCGATGGAATTCATGCACGCATAATGTCCTCTCTTCAGAAAATGATCCCAACAAGCTCTATAATTATTTTTTTCTTTTGAAATAAAAGCATCGATTCAATTATATGTTAAAACAGTTTAATAGGAGAAGGAAAGGAAATGAAGCCTCTCTCTCTCAATCTTTTTACCTTTCTGGGTAGAAAGCTGGAAGGCGAGCTTCCCCCACTCTACTCTTTCCAGTAGCAACTTCGATATTAAAATATAATTGCGGATCAAAATTGTTCATCATTACCCTTAATTAGTCTGTTGGTTTTCAATAGTTTTCTTCCTTAAAACAGATGAAGGTGTGTCCTTCCACGTTCAGTTATACATGCTATCCCTCCGTGCTGGCAAGCAGATGACTAAGCTTATGATGTAGCAGATCAAACAAAGAACCCTCGTGTACAAATGCTTGGCAGTCCCGGAAAACTGGGCTAATTAGCATTGTAATTAACTCACGTGACGACTACAACAAAATCAGACTAACCTAAGAATCACTTAGGAAGGATACCAAGTGGTGCCCCCTCCCTACACTTTTGTCTCTAGTGCTGGGGGAACCTGGAGTCATACCCTCCTGCCAGCTGCGCAGCTTCCCACCTCCTGGAGGCTCAAACCAAGTTCTCTGCCAGGCTTGGACAGCAAATGATGTATAGGGCTCACCTGGGTCTGCTACAGTGCTGTTGTTAAGATTTTAGTGTAGTGCAGGATGTTGCCTGCAGTTAAAGTGGCTTATTAAAAAGGGGTTTCCTCCTTTGACTTTGCTGAAGTGGACAGACGCAGTTCTCTTTGTTAGCATGAGAAATGGAAGCAGTGGATATTTGGACTTCCTTTCATGGAGACTTCTGTGCTTAGTATACTACATGGAGTATACTACATGGAGTTCTGTTTACATGCTTCCACACCAATATTACCTATAAAATAGTAGGATCTGCCGGCCTAAATTATTTTCTTTGGAATTTCACATGTCATGATTAAGGCTTCTTGCTAATTGATACAGATTTTCTCACTGATTTTATGCAATTATGAAAAATAGTTCCAAAGTTCCACCAGAGCATGGGAGGTCAGAGACCATAAATAAAAATCAAAGGGAAAAAAATGACCATTGCAGAAAAACAAGTTAATATTTGGAATAGCATAATTCACTCTTTAAATAACTTTGTGTCACCTAAGATTAATTATTGAATCTTGAATCTATTGAATCTATTGAATAAAGATTCAAGTGTTCTCACTTTTTGTTTCATTTGATCCTTACAATTACCTTGCAAGAGGTAATTGCATAGCAAGAGCTATGGAAGGTATTTTAATTCCCATTTTACATAACAGGAAATGACCTCGGAAGTAAGTGATGGAGAACACAATCAATCCAGAACATAATCCTCAGACTTCTAGTTCAGTGAGGATTCTACTTTGGCAATCAGATCACACTTAAAGGTCTCATTTCTCTTAGGTCAGTGAGACTAGGGAAGTTTTTGTTTCAATTAGTCGTGATCTAACTTCAACACAACTGTTATTTCAAATTTTCTGACTTAACCTTGATAAACTATTCTTAGTTTGTCATTATTTTTAGATCTACATAAATTCATAGATCAACAATTATTCAAAAAAATTATAAGCTAATTCTATTATAACAATTTAACATTATCTAAAATTAATTCTTCAAGGGGCACCTCAGTGGCCCAGCTGGTTAAGCGTCTGCCTTCCATTTAAGTTGTGGTCTGGGGTCGTAAGATTGAGTCCCACCTCATCTGCGTTGGACTTCCCACTCAGCAGGGAGTCTGCTTCTGCCTCTCATTCTGCCCTCCCCCTTGCTCATGCTCTCTCTCAAGTAAATAAGTAAAATCTTTAAAAATAATGATAATAATAAAATTTAATTAATGCCTCAAAAGACATGGCTCATCCACCCATTTTTAGTGTTTACTAGATTTATTGAAGATCTCAGAATCTGTACTCCCTTTTTCAAGGCCAATGTCCACTTATTTGGGGGAGAATTACATTTGTTCTCCTTTAAAGATATGTTCAGGTAATTTACAGCCACAAAAATATAAAACTTTTGACCTAATGAGTCAGTTGGTCATTGGATCTATTACCTATCTCAGTTTACCCTATTTGTAGAATTTGATCAACTAGTTTTCAAAACAGCAGATCCAGTCTTGTGTTAGATGTAGCCTAAATGGCAGCATAAGTTTGTTGAGTCTCAGGATTGATGACAAAAGCTTGGTAAATACTCACAAAATGTTACTGGAGATATCCTAAAGAATCAATGCAACAGAAATAAAATGGATACGTCATTACCAAAAAACTTGTGTTCACTTTCCATGTGATATACGAATACTTCTAATTAAGACACAATTTTTTCTTGGTGTCTGTCACAAAATTATGTAGGGATGAGCTTGCTTCAAACATAAAAGAAATAATAGAAGACCTAAATAGGCATTTGGAGTGACTATTGGGAATCAGACTGCTAATCCAAAGAAAACGCATACCCTCTGCTTGTACTTTTTTGTCTCTTTTTACAGAACAATGTGGGAAAGTGAAATTAGGGGTGCAGTGGCTATGATTTAGCCAGCTTAATTATAATAGGGGGGATAGAATAGAAGGGTAATCAGTAAGTGAGGGTAAGACTAATACATACAACCCTCATACTCTTCTCAGTCTTCAGGTTTAATTGCTGTTAGAAATGAGGAAGGGAAGATTCCAATACAGATCTGTTCTTAATTTGCAAAATACAAAAATAGTTTTGGGCAATGCCTGCTATCTGATTTTGAAATTTAAATAGAAAAGACAAGACACAGGTGAGAAAAACATAATCTGGCAGTGTGGAGCACAGTATAATACCTGTGCTTCACCATTTAGGTATAAAAGTAGCATCTGAAGGATGACCTAAATGAAGTAAGATTTTTCAGGAGAAAAAATAAGGATAAAAGGAAATATGATTATTACTAATCAAGATGCAAAAATGTCAGTGCTCCATGGAGAAAATTAAAATTGCAAAACAGTACAAACTAAATGCAAAGTAGCAATATAATATATGCATTATGATCTATTATGTTTAGGGCAGCCCGGGTAGCTCAGTGGTTTAGCACCGTCTTCAGCCCAGGGTGTGATCCTGAAGACTTGGGATTGAGTCCTACGTCGGGCTCCCTGCGTGGAGCTTGCTTCTCCCTCTGCCTGTGTCTCTCATGAATAAATAAATAAAATCTTTAAAAAAATTATGATCTACTATGTTTATATTTGCTGTTTTTATTATTGCATTTCTTCACGAATAGTGCCTTCTCTTCTTCCTTTTCTTTTATCCCCTACATCTGGAGTCCAAAGGAGGGCTTTCAAACACCCATGCCCACCGGAAACTGCATGGAGACTTTTTTATGGAACTGCATTTATATAATTGTGAGATGATCCATAAATTTGTCACATACACTAAGAAGCCCATGTCCCTAAATGGTTCATTCAGCATTCTATAGCTAATTAATATAAACTTACTAATGATTTTTCCCTTTAAAATTTCTCCATCTAGACCTTCAATGCTGACACCCTGCTTAGGCTTCCCACATACCTTCTTTCCCTCCTGTCTCCTTTCTCTGACTCATCATCTATAGCAAATACCATCAAATCAATCATATTAAAAACATCATCTGTATCAGGTCTCAAATCCATTTAAAAACAAATAAAAACACAAATAGCTTTTACTTTATTTACAGGGTCAAATTTAGAACTCTCATTTTGGCATTCAAATCCACCTAATATTGGGTTCTCTCTCACCTCTACTGAGTAGCCAACATTTGTGGAGTGGCATTAATGTGCCAGGAACATTGCTAAGTGCTTTGCATAAATGGATTCATATAACCTCTCAAATGTCTCTATAAGATCAGTCCTGTTCTAATCATAACACTTATAGATGCTTTATTGAGGCTTAAGAAGTGAGGTCATCTGCCAGTTTACACAGTAAGTGACAGATCCAGAATTCAAGCTGCTAAGCCCTGCATGAGTTTTCAGCCATGAAGCTCCTTCCTGCCTACCTAATTTGCTTCTTGCCAATGTGAACCTTCCTCTCTAGACAAAGGGGATCTTCCTATCAAATGAACAAAGTATATTTCTCACCTCAAGCCTTTTTCAAACTCCATCTTCCTTGTTCTCCAAAGTCTTACCTCTCATATAATAAGTTCTTTGTAGTTCTTCTTAGAACCATTATGTTCATTGTCCACTTCCATTATGTTGATTAGGCACAATTTTGCTTTGTGTTTTTCTCTAGTTGGATAGTAAGCCACCGGTGGGCAGGGCTTTGATCTTGTATTTTTGTTTTGTCAGCTTCAGCACATCAACCAGTTCCTTTCATCAAGTTTGCACTAAAAAAAAAAAAAAATATTGAGGGAATAAATTAATCTGAACTTCCAGAGAGTGTCATGTTTGAAAAATGATACTATAATTAGTTCTCTAACGTTCTATTATATCTTGATAGAAACTCCTGTATATGGTGGCAGATGGGCTTATCAGCTATTTCTACCATGCTGAAACAGGCTTTCTATATTATCTCAGTTTGCCTGGAATAAATTTGGTAGGCAATAAAAAGAAAGTGCCCAAGATGAGTGCCTCTGTGTGTGATCTGAGGGGGGGAGGGGGTGGGGGGAGGGGCAGAATTCATTTTCATCTGAGAAATGCTCTGTTATAAGCAAACAATAAGAGAAATCACATTGCCAATTTTTTTCTTTAAATGAATTCAGCACTACTGGTTTAGCTTCTTCTCAAGAAAATGATCTATTTAGAGAAGAATATCTCCTTGATCCAGAGTCAGAATTTCTGCTCAAAAAGGGCAAGAAAATTCGAAGGATTCAGATTTATACGCAGTTCTTAGGAGCAGTAAGAGGCTTCAGTTCTTTTAATCCTTCTTGGGGATACATGAAAAGTTCAGGTCCCTAGTGCATGGGCCAGTGTCTCATTACCCTATCAACACGTTTCTCGAGGACTAGATACTTCCTCACCATCAGACATTCTAGCACCAACTGATAGATAGCAGAGAAGGAAGAGCTATACTCATATGCTTGAGAACTCAACTTTCTCAGGCAAAATTATCTACATTCAAACTCTTTATGTTTTCTTCTCTTATATATACAGAACATCTTGTCTCTTTCATAGCTAATGAAAACACGTATTACCCATTTTATGGTCCAACCTTAGAAAAATGTAATATGGAAGATATTTTGTATAATAACTCATGTTACAGCTAATCTGGGTAATTATATTAAGTACATATATGTGTGAATTTATAATAGAATTTTTTACAATTTAAAAAATCCTTCTGAAATTTCTAAAAGTAACTCAATCCTGAAGCATTTAATCGCTCAGTGGATAACACCCAGGGCTTAGATGCATCACTATAAATGACTCAGCTTTCCTTTTAATAGTTTAAAATGCAGGGCTTAGACTAAATCAGGAATCACTTAAATGCTTACAGAGGGAAGGCAGATAATGAGTGCTTGAAGTAGAATTGGTGGAAATCTCTCTAAGACGTACTGAGGACTGGGGCAAATTGAAGAAAGTATGCCCTTGTCTAAAGAGAATAGCTAATGTTCAGTCCCAGATGATTTTACCCTATAAGACCCAGTGTTATAAAACCTTCCAGGTCTTCATGAGAAGCAAAGCTTTGTTTTGTTTTTTAAATGTGAAATGCAATGGGTTTTTTAAAAAAGATTTTTATTTATTTGAGAGAGAGAGAGAGGGAGCAAGCATGAGCAGGGAGAGGGGCAGAGGGAGAGGGAGAAGACTCCCCACTGTGCAGGGAGACTGACACAAGACTGGATCCCAGGATCCTGGAATCATGAGCTGAGCCAAAGACAGATGCTGAACTGACTAGCCACCCAGGTGCCCCTGAAGTACCCTGGTTTTCAATTTTAAAAACCTTGGAAACTGGACAGGCCAAACAAAGCATATATGAAAATGGGATCCAGCCCAGAAGCTACTAGTTTGTTTGTGTTTGGTGGACTGAATGATCCATATCTATTTATTTGACCCAGGCGACACATGCATTTGTATGCAGCTATTGCCAATATATAATTTCAAAAAATCCTTAAAGATATTCAATCATAATCGCTGTGGCTGAGTGAAGAACAATTCCTCTCACTCTATTAAAAATAATTGGTAGATGGAGGAATAAACTGCTATAATGTACCATAACTTCAACAAAACTTTTCCTTCTGATTTTTATGAGGTGCTCACCCATAAACTATGGTTAAAGATTCAGTAAAAACTTTCAGATTATATAAAACTATACCCAAAGAAATATTATTAGACTCCTGACCATCCTAGAAAATGTTTAATAACTAGTATTCTATAAGAATTAGTCCAAGGGTACCTGGGTGGCTCAGTCAGTTAGCATTCAAGTCTTGGTTTGGGCTTAGGTCATGATCTCAAGGTCCTGGGATCAAGCCTCATGTTGGGCTCCAGGCTCAATGGGGAATCTGCTTGAGATTCTCTCCCAGTACCTCTCCCTCTGCCCCTCTCCCTGCTCTCTCTCTCTCTCTCTCTCTCTCTAAAATAAATAAATAATCTTTTTAAAAAAGAATTAGTCTTGGCCTCATCTTACTTAACAACATCTTCTCAATGTATATGATAGAATTGAGTGTTATTCCTTATCCTAAGACTAGGGAAATGATTTGATGACTTGCCATTCATCTGGCTTGGTCTTAACTATTAAAAAGGGTAGCTCTTTTTTGGAGCATTCCACTGAGTACATCATATGGATATTACAGAAATGTAAGAAATGAAAATTGCTTCCACTGAAGGTTTTGAATATGATTTAAAATATCAAACACATATATGAAATGAAATAAAAACTTTATTTTACAAACTAGTAGAGTAGAAATTAATACCAAGTGGTGCTAAGACAAAAAGGAATCTGATCAAGTGATATCAATTACCACAAACTCCCTGGAGGTGAATCTCATACTTGACTTTGGAGAAAGTTATGAGGCCAGGCAAAACAGAGATTAACAAATCATGCTAGGTCTACTGTGGTTTATGTTTGAAGTGGTAAGATGAATAAGTCAAGTGTAAGACTCTCTAGGCAGATGAGATAAAAGGCAGCAGTTATGAACAAAGGAAGGAAAAATGGTGCCATTCCACAATCCATAAAATGGAGTACTATTACAGAACATGTGAAAAATAATAATTACCACATTCATCCATTAGAGTTCTTTTTAATATTGTATTAAATCCAGTTTGTTAGCATTATGACCCTTCATTTTGACCAAAGAATAGTGCTTTGATAACTGATATACCTGATTAGAGTTCCATGTCTGCCTTTTCTAAAAAGTGAATATTGTAAATATATTGGTATTTATAAATCCATATTCAGTTCAATTTCAGAAGCTTTTAGGAAACACCACAGTTCCTCATAAATGACATATATGAAAAACGGAATAATTTCTGACTTATATTAGTAATCAGCATGGCATGGAGGAACAAAGCGTGGTAGAATGAAGAAGACATGGATTTGAGAGGGGTTTTTTGTTGCTAGATAACCTGTTGATCATGGGCAAGTCAACAAAATTCTTTGACCTTCAGTTTCCTCATGTGTAAAATATGAACAGTTCCTATTTTATAAGATTGGTCTAAAGATGAACGAAAATAAAATGTGAATCATAGCAGATGGTATTAACAGCTATTATTATGAAAATTATCATTATTAGTCATATAACAATTGTAAGTTTCCTCATAAAATTCATAAACACTCTGGTAATGAATCAATCTCTAAATTGCTATTGTAATGAAAATAGGGCATCTTTCTTAAGGTAGGATTTTAGAATCTTTTAAGCAGAAACATATTACTTAAACTTCTTCACCCGTAGTCCTTAATCTAGATATTAGCTAGCTCAGAATCTTAGCTAAAACATACACACATTCACTTTTCTACACAATATAATAATTTGTTTGTTAAATAGGTTAAATTACTGTGCTTCTGATACAGAAAGAAAGAAAAGAAAAGAAAGAAAGAAAGAAAGAAAGAAAGAAAAAAAGAAAGAAAAAAAGAGAGAAAGAAGAAAAGAAAGGAAAGAAGAAAGGAAAAGGAATGAAGAAAGAAAGAGGAAGGGAGGGAGGAAGGAAGAGAGGTAGAAAGGAAGAGATAAAGAGGAAAATTTCCCCCTGGGACTCTTGTGGAAAATTAATCTGCTGATTTCTAAACCTCACTGTGATTCAAAATGCCTTGTTGAGTCTTGAACACATGTATTGTTTTAAATACAGCAGATGCTTCTGTGTGGGGCATGGTTTTCCACCCTCTGCTTCACTTATGAGGCAGATAGAGTGGGGTAGTGCTGCAGCCTAGCTGTGTAGCCCAAAAGAAAAATATAGCCCACAAAAAGTGCAAGAAGGATCCACCATACAGAATATCTGCTAAGTGCAGCATTAGGTAAAGAACACCTGAGCAAGGACATTCATTAGGAGATTTCTTTACACCAAATAAACTCCTACACGTGCAAGGGAGGAAAGAGCCCCCTTGATTTGTGTTTATGAGATTACAAATCATTCCTCCAGAAAATATAGAAAGACTCTCCCTTGGGTATATAACATAAATGCCAAAGTCAATTAATTTCATTAATTCCATTAAAAAACATCTGAATAAAAAGTAAAAAATTTCAGATATCTGTATCGATCTAAATCTGAATTTACCTGGAGATAAATATATCAGGTAAATTCATCCGAAGATAAAAATAAGCTAAAAGAAAGAGATGCAAAATGCACAGAATTATTTTCATCTGGATTCAACTGTAACACCTAAAGAAAGAAAGAACCAATTATTTTACCCTTGGATAGACCAAGGTTAAATTATGAAGATCTTTTCTGATAAATTTTCTGTATCAAAAACATTTCTAATCATAATTCAAATTTTCATTTTCTCTAGTTTTATAGAAGAAGCTTCTTTGTTTATTTCATTTTTTGCAGGAAGGATACCAAAAAAAGAAAATTACCTATGTAAGTTGAGTAAAATTAAAACATGAACATTTTCATTCATCATAAACAGTTGATTTAAAAAAAAACTTATGGATTTCTTGTTTTTCACTAATTTTGAATGCCAAATTCATCTTCTAGGATAAGCTAAGTTGAGCAGCCTGTGGCCTAAAAACTTATCAACTATACAAATTTTAAAGAATCATTTTTCCTATCATAAAGCTACAAACATCTGCACTGATTACAATTAAAAACAGTGTAAAAGATTATCACTCCAATTATAGCTTCTTGTTCTCATCAAAATTCAGAACTGTCCTCAGACAGCAATGTGTGTGATGCCCATATGCCTTTTTCTTTGAAATGAAACCCTCCATGAGATTTTTTTCCCACTTCTTTAAAACAACGAATAAATGTAGTTGCACTGAATTTATCTTTATCAGAAAACTAGTCTTTTTTGAGACACATGCTCAAAATTCTCTGAAAGCCCATTTTTCCTTTCTGACTATGTGAATTTACATAAAAGAAACGAAGAAAAGCACTAGTATGTCACCCAATAAAAAAAGTTTCCAGTTTTCCAGTTTTGGGGTTTGGAGGTTTTTTGAATGCTGTTTTAAGGGACACTGATCTCTTTGATTCACAATATTACTGAAATTGAAAAGTGTAGATAAGCTGCTGCATTTGAAATATGTGTGCATTAAATTATTACAGAATATTACATTAAAACCAAACCAATATTTCTCAAAATTTATAAGTTGTTTCTTTGTATGTATGGAAATGAAACTGAAGAACATATGTAATAATGAGTACAAAATGTAAAAATTGAATGTGATTTTTGAATTATCAGATCAGGTAAGAAATTATATAAGAAAATCACTTTTAAAAAATTACTAACAGTTGAACAATTATATATGTATCTATATCCACATATAGATACAAAATATCAGTAAATATTTCTCATTTAGGATCTAATATTTCCACTTAAGGCAAAAAAATGGTGGAAAATATTCAGTATTTTCTGACATAAATTTTCCACTGTAATTTTTAAAATCTATAAATGAAGAGAAAAGTGAAAACACAGATTTGACCTGTCTTTAAGCAAGTTTACACTAAAATTTAGTACGAAGTGGAGATATTAAAGAACATTTTGTTTGGTGCAGCATTTAAAAAGAACATCCTTACTTTAAAATATCTGTTCATCATCTAAATTAAATGGTGAAAACACAAATGTTCAAAAAGAACACTACTAAGGCAAATCCATTAAATCAATCAGAAAATGTTAAATTCACATTTTATGAATTTTTATGTTTACAAGCTGAATCTATGAAACTAAATGTTTAATAAACATGGCAAAAATAAGGAAAATAATCTTAAAAATAATAAAACATTATTTTCCCACGATATTATATAAAATGTATAAAAAGTTAAATTTCCACCTCTTCAGTGAGAACTAAATTCATTTCCTAAATCCTTTCAAGCAGGGATATTTTATAGAAAATATTTATCAGCCATTGATCACCATATAAAGTTCCAACTTGTATTTCTTATTGCTCTCCAACCACAATAAAGCAAAATGATTCTTATGCTACAGAGTCTTCAAAATTCCTGTTTTACAGATGTAATGTCACAGTTTCTTCACTAAAAGTCCCCTTTTTAAATTATTTACAAACCTTAATCCTTGATCACGTCTAAAACTATGCAGATGCTTATTACATAAATATGGAAATCTGCTTCTTTGCGTCATTAAAAGTCATCTATACCTCATCAGTGACAATATTATAAATCTAATCTTTTCATATCATACAGAATAGCAACTATATTCCCAGAGTAGAATGGTTTCTATCTGAGGACACAATGAACGTAATATTAAAATATGTGAATCAGTGGGGTCAAAAGAGAGAATTCCTATGCCAATGGAATAACTCTTAAGTTGGAAAGATAAAAATGTGTGATTTTGGTTAAGTGCACTTGATACCAACTGAAGATTGACTTGTTAAAGGAAGTTCAAGGACACTCGCTATACATATAGTGTGGATAAGGACAGTCGATGGCATTTTGCAAGGATAACAATGGAAAGTTGTGTTTCTGAGAGTGACAAAAAATACCTTAGGTGGTAAACTCTACCTTTACAGTTTGACGTTCTAAGCACTGCTTGCAGGGCAGCACATTAGAGGGGGGGTCAGAAAGTATAACTATTTTAGGTATTTCCAAAGAGGTGTTTCTTTGATTTTATCATCTCAATAGTAGAGTGCTGAAGAGAACATTTTATTGGGAGGTGGGGAAAGCCTGATGGAAGCACACACACAAGTACACACTCACAAATCTTCAAGTCTTTGAAAAACTGAAAACCAAAACAGGAATTTTAAAGTGAATATGTGGAGAAAGAATGGAATGGAGTAAAATGGAAGGGAAAATGACTTGGACTATATCCACCAAGCCAAAATGGCACCCAAAATTTAAAACCAGGTTTATTTTAACTGCTGGGATTCTTTAACCTAAAATCTTTACTTTTTTTTTCAAGCAAAATAACTCCTTTTTGCCCAAATTCTCTGAATAATTATAATTCCTCTCTTTGATTTATTTGCCTTGTAGACACCATCCAAGTACAGACAGGAATTGGTTCCTTGAGATCAGAAGGTCTTGGGGAGACCTCTTCTAAAGCCACTAGATGGCATGAAAGCACTGCATTGGGCCCGCTTGGCCGCGCTGCAGCTTGCAACACCGAGGCGTTTATTCTCATGCTGAGAGCTCAGTGTTTAGTCAAGTAAGATGCATTTTCTTTCAGAGAAATCTTTCTGTCGCATGACACTTTTCAGGACACAAAGAGGGTATCCCACCCTCTCCCCACATACCCTCAGAAAATGTCGAATTAAATTTGGAATAGTAAAAATCATTTCAGCATTTACTGGGGCTTCCTGAGAACTTTACCTTTCAGTTCTTTAGGGGATAGTCTGCTATTTGTTATGCAGTCTTCCTTAATAGGTAGTTAGAGGGGAAGAGAAGTCCCCTCAGCATTATGCCTGAGCTCAAACAACTGCAGACAAAGTTTGCATATTCTCAGTCATCTCTCTCCTTCCCCTGATTTTATTTTCATCAAAAATTCTCTTTGTCTTTCTTCATCTGATATTGTGGGGTCTCTCATTAAGGACTGTAATATGAAAAGCTGGATTTAAAACTGCTGTCAGAATGGCGGTTGTCCTCTTTTAATATTCTTTACCAGCAAAGCAAAAGGAAATGTCTTTGTTCTTGCTTTTCAAATGCAATGTTTTTGCTTCATGTAATGTTTCTGCATGATCAGTAGGCACCTTTCTAATCTACCCTCCAAACTTTGAGATACACTTTTGTGTATCTCCAGCTTCCCAGCATATATTGAAGGTATATGCCTCTCTGTGCCTCCACGACAGGAACAATTACCATATTCCTCCAGATATTATCACTATCTCTCTTCACCAATGTCCATTGTGAAAGCTGTTTTGATCTTTGGGATAAGTGCTTTAATTTAAAACAATAGAAAAAGGTAAAATTAGGCCTCTATGCTCAGCAGTGCATGAATGACAAATCTGTTATAGTTTGGGGTATATTTTAAAAGAATTATTCTAAAACTTATAGCAAATTTACATGTGATCAAAAATTATATTACACATTGGCAAACTGAACTGTATAATTTATTTCATATGCTATTGATATAGCTATGTTTATACATATAATGGATTTTATAGTTTTTGCAAATTATACAGTCAAATATTTCTAAAAGTGTTTTGTTTTGTTTTTTGTGCCACCCTGGGAAAGTTTTTTTTCCCTTAGTATCACATCCCAGAGTAGGATTATCATTTTTCAAGTATCTTCTTAGCCCTGACTTAAATGAATTTACAAAAAAACCAGATTTTATAAGTACATTCAATCGAAATATTTAGAAAAATAAGACTTCAATAAAATGTAATCATACCTCTTTAAAATACAAATATTGGAGACCAAATGAACAATTTGGCAAAGCTTGCTTCATAGGCAATGTTACATCTTGTTTTTACCCTGTGTAGTTCTGGTTTATGGAAACATAAGTTAATTTGTCATATTAATAGATCCATGAAATAAGTCCCGTGAGTCATGTTTTAATTGGCTCCAATCTTTGGTATCATTTAAAATCTTCATTATTATTAT
Organism: Nyctereutes procyonoides; assembly: GCF_905146905.1. Classification (NCBI taxonomy): domain Eukaryota; kingdom Metazoa; phylum Chordata; class Mammalia; order Carnivora; family Canidae; genus Nyctereutes; species Nyctereutes procyonoides. The sequence goes on from NW_026575148.1 coordinate 316,099, forward strand.
TATACAATGAATTGCTATAAAACAGATAATACATGATAGAGATAGATGATAGATGGATATATAGATAGATAGAGAAATATATATATATATATATATATATATATATATATATATATATATAAGACACCTTGAAATAGAAACGTTGTATGCACAACTGATTTGCTTTCCTTAGACATTCTGTGTAATTCACAATTGGTCATAAGGGATATAATACAGACTAATAGGTTAATACTTTTAAAGTGAATGATTGTATATACCAATCTAAAACAATTTCTAGTAGTATGATTTCAACTGATTGTGAATGACCACTAAGTTTTCTTGTGGAATCTAACTATTTAACACCAGTGAGGCATAAAGTCACTTTATACTTGAAAATCCACCTGGGACTATATATATGTGCCAAAGAAACTGCTTGCTCAGTTCTGTTTGATTAATGCTGAAAAATAATAGCTTTTCACTGGTTCTGAGAGGGATGTTGCCTCCATAATTATTACAATTAATTATTTCAATGAAAATATTTTTTAAAAATCTTTTTTAATATTTGGGCTCCTTGTGGATAAATGAGTAAACTATTTCCATATAATGGAAAACGAAGACACGTTCAAGATTGGTAGAGGGGTGGTAGGTGGAAGCAACATGGATTAACGTTTTGTTCTTTTTGTATTCACATATTCACAGAGTTTGACAAAACTTGGCATATCATTTTCTGGAAAAACAACCTATGAAAAAAAGTTTTTTGTAAATGATTTTGTAGATGTGCTAGGTCAGGCAAAACAGCCCACATTCAACTATATTTGGAATCACGCCAAGCAGACTTAACCAGCAGTTGAAAAAGTTAGTAATGCATTATATTGTTATTTGTCAATTGGTTTTCAGCATACTTGTATTTATAAAGTATAAAAGAAGATTTATTGATCAGAAGTTTACTTTAAAAATGAAACTTTTTTTTTTCATTTCTTGGTGGGTTTTGGTTTTTTGGTTTGTTTGTTTTGAGATAGGCTTTATCACTTTAATATTGGTTAGCTTATTTGGCCTACCAATTAATTAAATATCACATTCATTTTTTGACAATAAGTAGCACATATTCAGAGCAGAGTAGTGATTTCATAGCTGTAAGCTCCCAAGGTTTTCTTCTCTAGTAATTTTGTATTTCATCTTGTGGTCAAGATTCTACAAAGTCATCCTATATCTTCAAGAAAAATAAACAGAGACCCACTAACAATTTGGAAACTGTTAATAAAATAAATATCCTTCTTTAGAAAAAAAACATACAAAAGTTACACTTTTGTTGGTTTGAAATATCTTAAATTTGAATTACGTTTTTTAAACAAACATCTTATATGGTAACAAATTAGGAAAAAATATTTCAAGGCCATAGAAAACACATTTTGAGGTGACTAAAACTCCTCTCTCTTTAATATGCAAAATATGGAAGAAATATTTAAGAATTCACCATTGATTTGGAAGAAGAATGTTATTTATTGGCTGGCCATTTCATTTACTTCCTTCACAGAAACTCAAGTGATTAAGTTAGCTATCCTAAAAATCAAGACAATTGCTTTGTCAGTATATTCATTCTGGTTTCCCAAGTGTTTTCACACGGTGTCTTCCCGCAACACACTGCCCTAAGCACTAAATCTGTGACTGAGGTGGAGTAGTCCAAGCCCAAAGAGCACATCTTCCGTCAGCTTCAGAACTTTTAGCTTTTCACCAGTGTTCAACTACATTTCCACTTCTACTGAGTACAGTACTCAACAAATAAAGCAAAATAGAGTAAAACAAAGCAAAACAAAACCACAGACATTTGAATGAAATTAATGTTGGACCCCTATTATGTGATTACACCAAGACTAGTGTGTCACTTTGCTTCTTCTCTGATTTGCTGCTTGAATGAATTGTTTACAAAACATGTAACATTCTTCTAAAAAGAACGGGGGAGGGAACAGAACGAGAGAGAAAAAGAGAGAGAGGGTGAAGGGGAGAAGGAGGAAGGAAGAAAGCACTCAGTTCAACTAGAATCAAAAAATCTGAGCAGGAAATACGATATGAAGGCCTATCACTCTTTCCAAGGTTTGCTTAAGTTAACAATATACAACTTTATAAGATACTTTTCTCTGCTTCAGGCTTTTTCTCTCACATGTGTACATGTGTGCATGTACACATGCACTCAAACAGGCCTCTAGCCCAACTGAAATAAAGGACAAATGTGTGTTGCTAATCTTTATGAATGACCACTTGCACCTGGCATTGGCAATAGCAACAAAAGCCAACTGCTTTTCCAGTTATTTTCTACATTAAAATGCCACCGAGAAAGGACTCGCATGAAATCAAAATGCATCCTGTTCTGGAAGAAGAATGCAGGTAACCAGACCCACACAAGACTTTGCCCCAGTTTGACTTAAACTCCAAATATATAAATGTGAAGTCACAGCTAGATGGGCTCTGACAAGACGGGAAAACAGCCCGAAGCATAGAACATCATGTGAAAAAGAATATGAGTAATTAATCTGGTAGAAATTTGAGATATCATACATCTTTTAAGTCACCAAGATGTCCGATTTTCTTTATCAGTTCGCCAAATTCCCATTGTTTATTGAATGATCACATGGTAGGCCAATTCTATAACATGTGGACATATTGTTGCAATCACTTTCACCATTTCCAGAAAGACAGAGTGAGAAATGAAAATACTCGATAACAACCTCATCAGGTATCCGGTGGCTTGGGTAGAATTAGAATTCAAGACATCAAAAACCTCAATACCCAATTTAATCCTTTAACCACGAGTCCACACTCTCTTTCAAAATTGTTAATAGAAACAACATTGCCCTTTTTGTACGGCTGTAGATGCCCTATTGATCTGTATCACATACCATTTAACACTGGATGATTTGGCTAGGAAAAGCAATGTGCACTGTTCCATGGCAAATCAGACAACAATGCTAAGATAGGCTATAGAACCAGGAAAATACTCTAGGAGATGGGGAAACAAACAACCACAAGGAACAAATCTCATCTGCATGTTTTTCACAGCTATTTTTTACTCCACAAGAAAGCAAAGTGGTAGAGTGCAACTGTATTAAAAGTAAAACTATTTTTGCCTAACGCAGATGTGGATCATGGGAATGGAAACCTAATAAACCAACAGCTGAAGGCCACATTATTGCCCTATCCTCCTCCCCTAGCTCATTTAGAAAATGACATGTTTTTCTTCACAATGTTTTCCCCCTCCTCTCTCTTTAGTGGCAGTAATGCTGAATGCTCTTGACATAATTCTTCGTTCACCCCTGACAGTCATTTTTTTGAATACTATCCCAGTAATAAAACACCTGACCTCAAGTCTTTCAAATGGCCATGGGCTTGGGTTACCCCAATTAGCTAGGCTCATTTGGAAGTATCCAGAGGAGTCAGGTGTCTCACTCTTGGCTAAACTCAGCATTACGAGAGAATGCATTGTTTTATTTAGGTCAATTTCTTTTTCTAGTGGATTTCTTTATTCTTCTATGATCTAAACATAGCAAAATAACAGATTTAAAAAATAATCTACAAGCATATAGAATTCTGATAGTAAATATTTCTATCTTGGAAATCATACGGGACAACATTTCTAGTTCTCTGAGAGTTGCTTTTCAATATTCAAAGGTAATTGAAAGAATTGTACGTAAGAGCATCAATGAAGAGCTATTTTATTTACATGTAAGGTTACAACAGTTCTGCATAACTCAATGAAAATACATATGCACTTGTGTGCCGAGAATTTCTGTGAATATCTTCGTATCTGGGTCAATATATTTGGGGATATATGTCTCCCAAATCAATAGCTTTTATTAAAAAAAACCCTTAGATGTAGAAAGAAAGGAGAAAATGTGTATTCTAGAGATAAAAGTATGTTTATCACTACGGGTTTGTGTATTAACTAAATATAAAATTTGCCTCAAGAATCAAGTCAGGAGTTACTGTAAATAAATAATTACACTGAGGTTTCTCCAAGAACTTTGTCAAAGGAATATGGGCATTTTCAACATAAATGAGATGAAAGAGAAATTAAGCGTATGTTTAAAACATATATTAAAAGGAAGGGCCCTTTAATTTTTAAGTTGGTATGAACTAAAATGCAACTTTGTGTATCTGATATAACAACCTCTTTGCTCTCTTTATTTCATAATTAATATTCTCCAATAAGTGCAAGACTTCTCAACAAAAGTATCATTTTTCTTCACAAATCCTAAAAGACTTGTGTGTGCTACAAATTTTATCACTGGTTACATTTTTAATCCTTCTAAAAAAAGGTAAACTATAAGATTTCTTGACAGACAATACTCAAAATAGAATATGAAGTCCACACAACTAAGGTGGACAATTAATGCATACTGAAGTGAGTGCATATGTCTTCCAAAGACGACAAGCCTCTTTTTGACACACAAGCAACTCAGTAAGGAGGGAAAAAGAAATTGAATTTAGCTGATGCAAATGAAATTAAAACTAAATTGGTTGTCACATCAAACTGATGTTAAGTATGTAAATGTTTTCTGTTTATAAAACTACAGTTTAGGGAGTAGAATGCTGCAAAAATGAGAATATTTTCATGTTAGTCTAAAATAAAAAATTTAAAAAGAATATGAAATTGTTTAAAATCTTTCCCACTTACCGATTGTACTATTTGAGAGACTATGAACCATGAAAACCGTGTTCATAGAGTATTGAGATAAATGTGCACATACATACACACGTCAATACACATGCATGCTTTTCTGGCCAGCCAGTATCCCATTACATCATTGCTTCAAATGCATTCATTCTCTTCAATATTGTTGGCTGTTTCAGGTTAACTACCAAAATCATTTGCCTGAGAAGCGAGATTTAATTGTCTTACAACTACCTCTGTGAGGTACAATAGGGATTACAAGTACCCATTGATTATACTATTGGGTAGAATAAGGGACTCTTATTCTAGCATTTCTCATTCATTTTGTCATTGCATTCTCTTTGAAAGAGACCAAATGGGTCCCAGCAGGTGAAAGCAAAGAAACCTGAAAGGCCCCCTTTGATGAATGACAATACCACAACCACCCTCCCCCACCATTTTTGGAGATTATAAAACCTTATTAAATCATGCCCTGTTAGATATTGATTGAGAGGGAGCTAAACTAAAACCAACAATAGCAGCATGGATCAGAGAACACTGCTTTCATCAATGGGCACTAAACACAGCTAAGCTTTCCAATCCTTTTGGGGGGGGGGGCTTTTTTTTTTTTTTTACTATTTACTTTTGTTTAAACCATTATCCCAGAAAGTCATACAATTATAGCAGCTTTGTCAGTCAAGAATAGATCGTAGTTGTCTAGCACTTCATCTTTTTTAATGTAGCAGTGTATTGCACAAACAATATTATACTTGGTTAAGATTCAGGATTATTATTATGATTATTGGGGGGGTGCAATTCTGGGTAATTATCATAATTATTCTTGACTCTGGGACCCCTTTGATGACAAGCCTGCTTTAAAGTAAACCACTTGGACATAACAACCCAAGATATTTGAAAAGAGGCTGCTGCCAGAACCAGAGTTGAAAACTCACCCATATTTTAAGGCTATCTTGATTATCAGGCTGTTTGCGTTCCTGGGCTGTCTTTTCTGCCATCTGTGAGCGCCACAGCAAACAACCCCTTTATGACAATCACCTCAGTATAAGTTGAATATGTCTGCTTTAGAGGAGACTTCTGTAATAAGACTCTGTGCTAATTAACTGTCAGCTTTTTTTTTTTTTAATCAGCAGAGTGCATTTCAAAAAGTAAAGGAAGGACATTTCACCAAAAACTCCTCAACAAGAATTCAGCTTATGTGCTAGACTACGACTTCTCCTTGTTCTCAGGCCTTCCTCTAAGTAAATCTGTTTGCTTTAATTACTTTTCATGTGATAAAGATTTTCATTTTTCTTGCCAGTTGACTATGGGTAATAACATTTGCTCCTCCCTCTAGACAGCTACTTGATTCAATAACTTCACCAAAAGAAAAAATTAAAAAAGAAAAGGAGAGGACAGAAAAAGGAGAGGAGAGGAGAGGAGAAGGAAGGAAGGAGAGAAAGAAAATGTGCAGGTGTAAAGGCAACTTTTTTGTGCTGGAAATAGTGGTTACATGGTTTTCAAAAAAGTCTGCTAGTATTGCTATTGAAAACAATCATAGTGAAAAGGGCTAGATACTGAAATTACTAGTTTGCTACCAAAGATGAGTAATTTCCTATTCAAGAGAAATAATTATTTGTAGAAACAGCATTATATGCCATGAAAATGGCATTTGAAAAAAAAATCTCTAGCAACTATCATTGTCTTGGAAGACTATAGAAATCAAAGCTTGTGCAAAATAAAAACAAATTTATTTTGGTGAATTCTTTTCTAGTTGGTGGACAACAATAGTAAGTAACTATTTGAAATAAGCATTAATATTTCCTTAAAAATAAAGTAAAGAAATAATAAAAAAAATGAGAACAGTATGAGTTACTTTGTTTTTAGACAGATTTTTATTCCTTTTTACACAATTTCCAAATTTTAGATTGCATTTATAAATTAAATTTTATTATTGAATGACATAAGATTTACTCAAAACTTTATCTTATTGTTAATATTTTCTATTTCTGGAGTCTCCTGAGTTAGTTAGCTTAAACTTTGAAATTAGGCTTTATATTCTTTTAACATTTTTAAACACTTGGCATCAAATATCATAATTCATAAATTTCATTTTCCTATTTTTATTTCTATACTTTCCTAATGCTATATTCTAAATAAAAATTTTAAAGTATTAAGTATGTCTAACACTTTTAAATCAATATATCTAATTAGTATTTAAAAACATTTTTCTAAAAGGACAGTTAACAAAAAGTTGCCAAGTTATGTATTAAATGATAGTATCTTTTTAAACATGATGTCTATATATTTTTATAAATGCTATAAGCCAGTTTAAAAGCTTTAAAATTAAAAAAATAAAAAATAAAAAAATAAAAGCTTTAAATTTTTATACAGTACCTGATATAGATAATTAAATGACAAAATCTGTTTGCTAATATTATTTTCAGTAGATTTGATTTTTTTTAGATTTGATTTTTTAAGTGAATATTACCTGTTAGTTTCATATTCCTTTGCTGATTTGCATTTCCTAAAAGAAACATGAAAATTATTCTCTTATTGTATAATAAATTTTTAACTCAATCATCAATTGGCAATTTTAGATTGCCCTCTATCTCAGGCAAGTAGCTACAATGTAAAATAACTGACCATTTCAGTTGCAATAACAGTATTTTTCAAATGTCCTTAAAGTACCTTTTTCTGTTTTCCATCTATTTTACGTGCTGTAATTTTAACTCTTATTTAAGTTGTCTGGGAAAATTATACAGAAATAATTCTATTTAATTAATCATTCCATTTATTAATCATTGTAGAAGAAAATAATCAAAATTTTGTTCAGTATCCTCTATATGTGAGAATAATTAATAATACTTAGCTTGCAAAAAAATGCACATTGTAACATATTTAGAGGTGCCTTTACTGAGTTTTTTTCTCTTCCATCACTTGTAAAGATTGCAAGCAAGTGAGAAGTTATTTTCATTTCAACACTAAAACATAATCCCAATCCTTACAATTTTCTTTAAAAATGAAATTTAATTCTGTTTTATCATTTTATTGTGTGACCTTTTGTGGTCAAACTACATATATGATCTTTCAGTAAGTTCTGTGATCTCTGTCTAGAATTTTGTATGTTTGACTTATTCATAAATACTGTGCCCAAATTATTACTTATTAAATAGTTTTAACAACACTGTAAAATGATTTTAATCTGTATTAGAACTATATTAAAATAAGAAAAGTGCTGCATATTTTGCTTATTTTTTTAACTCTTGAGAACACAGAAAGTCTATTTTATAGAATTTTACTCTTTATGCATGATCACATATACTTTTTTTTTCTTCAATGGCTCATTTGTCAGAGATACTTTTCCTCCAAAGACTCTCGTAAAGCCAATCTCCAGGATTATATTGATGTATATACAAAGTATTACCCCCTTCTACCTTAAAAAAAAAATCCCCTCAAATAGTCTCATGCATGTGACATAAAGTAAAAATTGAATAAATTGTTTAAATGAATAACTGTGCTGAAACATCCTAAATGCTCTTAGCACTTACTCCACAAAATAGTTTCTGTTGGGTTAAATAGGATTTTTTTTCCTAGTGATAGTTGTCATACTCACTTTGTTACTGGGGGGAGGGGAGCACAGCTAATTTTCACTTAAAGTAATATTGTTACTATGCAAAATAATAGTTCGATAGAAATTGGATTTTTAAAATTGAGTTGGTAGGAACATCTTATTTATTTCTTTTCAGACACATCTAACTCATGGTAATGTTCATTTGTGTTAGATTCAGTGGAATGAATTTTGACAAAATGTTTCAACTGTCATTTCTAAAGTTGGTAAGTACCTGATGCAGCGCTTTCTACACGTGAAGATTCTTTTCCTTCAGAATCTTACATTCTCTTTATATTCAGTAACTGAAAAATTTAAGAAAACTTAATTTCCCACGGCAGGAAATAATTATAGTATTTTTCACACAGAACTTTGGAAAGTTGTAAAATTGCTTGACTTTGTGGAGCTTTCGCATAAAGATATTTGGATGAACTCTGCTATAATCTCCTTATGATTTATTAGGGTGCAATGCTAACAGTAGCACTCTCTTCAGTTTCCAAGAGATGTTTACATAACGAAGCTAAAGTCTTTCTTTTGACCTGACTGAGGCCTTCCAGTTCAAGCTCAGTGCATATTCACAAAGTACATGCATTAATTTTCTCATTCAGCATAGGGAAATTGGAAACATCTGTTAAGATAATTCTTAGAAGCCAAACTCCTACTTCGAAGGAAAATCTGAGACAAAAAGTCAAATCTCCTTACTTTCAGGCCAAATGTTTAAGTCCCAGATCCCATTGGGAGGTTTCATTGGAAAGTCAGTCAGCAACACTCTTCCTTTGTCTCTTCTTACAAAGTATGACTACTATGATGCAATGAGACATTTGGATGGTCTTCCAGCAGCTACCCTGAGAGTCTATACACAAGTTTCACTGAAGCCAGTACCCTCCCCACTCCCCATTGCTCAAATCATTTATCAAACTCTTCTTTTAGAATAACCTTCAAAGTGTGATAATTAGCTACTAGAAAAATATTCTGACTTTACAGTCAGACTTCATGTTTAAACACAAAGCACAGATATCTATGTTCACCACAACTAACACCACATACGTTTTCCCAGTTTTCTTTTATTAGACAAAGATTTTCCATTATAAAAAATGTTCAAATGAGTGGGCAGTAGCATCTGAAGGCAATTATCAAGAGGACATCCAATACTGGTTTGAGCAATGGTAGCATCATAGAAATGAGTATTTAATACCTACAAGATGACCACTTCGAAGCATTTGATTTTGATGAATGTTTGGTTATATTAATTAAAATCATCAGTCACTCTGCCCTCAAATATCTGCCTGTCACTCCTTTACAAGATCACAGTCTCTTACAGCTCTGCACGAAGCATGACTTGAAAACATACACTTCATAGTCACAGTCCCTTTGGATGTAGGCCTTGTGAATGACAAGGCTTCATTGTTTATTTGCATAGTGGGTAAAAATTTAAGACATATTTTAACATATAGACAAATCTTTAATATATTTTCAGAAAACACTGCATCACCATACATGCAAATTTGTTAATGTAGGTAAATTTAAATTAAAGAAAAATATTGGGTCCAAAAAGACATAAATTTAAGAATACAATAATATGAGCATTTAGTTAATGTATCAAATATATGCATTCATATTTAAAATTTTAAGATAAAGTATATATACCAGTGTTTAAATGTTTTCAAACGGTTTGATAAAAACCACCCAATAATTTTAATAACAGTTGTTTTACATATGTATTTTTTAATGAGTATGTTCAATTATGTAGAATTATGTATATGCCAAATTTTGAATTTCTAATTTTCCTTTATAGTTAATTTTTCTATTTTCATCAAAGACCATAGTGTTTGATGTACTTTTTCGCCTCTGAAAATTCTGTTACTGTTTTGTGAATGCAATTTACCATGAAGAAGTGGCTATGTGATGTACTGGGTATGTGAGAATTCCTAGTCATGCCTAGCAGTGTAGGTGGACTCTGGCATCTTTGCATAACTTGGTGTGCTTTGTCATTACAAACTAATTATTCTAGTTAAAAAGAGGAAAGTAAATTCAGGATTTTCTCTCATAATGCAGCAGTGAAGTCTTTTCAGAGTGTTTATGTGGATACAATGTCTTAAATTTCAGAAACATTTACCATCTCTGCCTCTAGAAGATGCCAAAAGGGAAATCATAAACATCACAACCAAGAGACCCTGTATTAAATACATGGTGGGAATATCGTTGCTCTCTGATTGATGAATGTGTTATCTTTTGTGTGGCAATTCATTTTTTTCATGTATGACATTATATATTAAGGATTTTTAAGATTGGCTACAGATTTTCATTCACTCACTGATTTTCTGTATTAGAAAAAGTCATTATTCTATTATTTATGTGGTTCTAAAATTCTTCTTGAGAGATTATTCTTTGACTACCTAGTTAGAACACAGTATTTTATTTGTGTGTTATGTCATGGTTTAGAACTAAGAAATCAGTCCTTTCTAAAAGCGTGGCTACTTAAACAATGAGTTTTCATGGGCTCCTCCTCCAGTTGTGCCTATAAGAAACCATGCATCCTCTTAAGTTATTTTATTTCTCTTTTGACTTAGATAAAATCTAATGCTGAATCTTTTTAATAGCTTAGGGGGAAAATCATAAAACTCTATGTTTTATTACTGCAATTTATAGGTTTCTGTGACACATTCAGTTTAGAAAAAGAAAGCTGAATCATTTGAGAAAATGTTCGAAATCATAATAAGGAGATCTAGATAACTGCTTTCCTAAAATACTGAAATAACGGGCACACATACTTAGTGATTAAGACAAGCTGAGAACATGGAGTGGGAATTTGGAAACATATTTCCTTTAGTATATCAGAATTACCCTAAGGGCAATTATCCTGAAGCTTACCTTCTTATCCCATCCTCTCTGGTTCCTTCTGCAGGCCATATAGAGAATAATTTCCTATGGGTCTGATCTTAACAGTTTCTCTACCTCCCTACTTTTGGCTTCTTTTACTTTTTCCTTATTTATTGGTTTGTTTGGTATTTTTACAACAAAAATAGTGTAGCTAAGCACTGATACCTTGTAGTATGACTTGTTGTACCGTATAAATTGGGTTGGTTCTTAGCGCCATGGGCTGGACAATCCTTCTGATAGTGTGGCTCTGAAGTTATTATTTCTAGTAAAGTAAGAGATTTTTAGCTCAACATCTAACATCTGTTATTTGCTCTCAGCTTCTACCACATGGAGGGGACTCAATACTGCTTTCTTCATAGGTATAATATTTTAAATTTCTGGAGGGCAGAGATGCTTTCATTTGCTTTTCTTTTTGATTATCCCTTTCTTGTGGCTAGTGAAATTTGGTTTTGCGTAGAGTAGGTGTTAAAAACTTTATTGAAGGACTTGTCTGCCATTAATACTTCCTCTGAAGTGAAACATGTATAGTCTATAAGAAAATCCAATAAAACGTATCAAATGGATATAAGACAGTTGCTTGCAGAGTCCCTATCCAGAGCTCCTCTCATTAATAGAAACCCATTGCCACTACATAGTGGCATATCCCAGGGGACACAGCTTCAAGGTTTGTATTGAGTCACTGTCCACCCATGGGTACCCTGATCCAGAAAGTATCTAGTACAAAGCCGAAGCCCTGTAAGTCTGCTCTTTTCCACTATTGTTATTGTTGGCCTGGCCCTGTATACCTGTATCTACATAGAAGTTGCACCATCAGCTCCTCGTGCTTCTATCACAACCAAACTCAAGAGGTTAGTGAACAGGATATAAAAGATTAGGAAATTCTGATCCTACTTAAAACCTCAATCTAGTAATTGGCAGAGAGATAGTAACAACCTAAATGAGTAAAATCCAACTGGCTTTCTTAAAATAATAATCCCGGTATCATAATCACACAGGTAGATTTGAAAATATTTCATATCTTGACATTACATCTAAGCATGTGGAAGCAGTATTAAGCAACACAAATGCTGGATTTTTGTCCCTTTATGCCTCCATGCCTTAATATACAAAATCATAATTTTTTAAAAGTAGATTTTTTTGAATAAATGAGACACAAACACATCTTAATATGCCAGTGGTTGATTATGTTACCAATAATAACTTTAAGCACCTGGACATTTGAGAGCAATTTACATCAAAATAGTGCTTTTCTAGAGAAACATTTACCATCTGCATAATGTAGGTTGATATTTCCAGTTAATACCTAGTTCATATCTGGGGTACATACTAAGAATGAAAAAGATGTTGCTTATGAAAGGCCTGTTTCTTGACAGTGAATGAATAGTGTAACCATTAGTTTGTGTTCTATTGAAATGATCAATAGAGAGCCAACTTTTTTCTACTTGTAATTGCCAATGACAGAAATGATGGACATTATTATTTCTGTCTGAAAATAAAACCTATTTCTGCAATTCTGTGATTCTGATTTCTTCATGCTATGTAGTAAATGCTTCCAATTACAATACATAAAAAGGACCATTTTATATCTTATGTTTTCCAAATAGTGTTTGCATTTGAGCCAATCTGGACCTTATCAAGAAAATACAGATGTCAGGGGTTTTTTCCAATGGGACAATATTTGATCACAGGCTTCAAAGCAACTTTATATGATATAGGAAGTTATTATACAAAAAGGCAAGATATTGAGCTATTAATGGCTCAAACAATAATTTTTATTGAGTAAACACTAGTAACATCTGATTCTCTATACCTGTGACTGCCACCTGAACCTGAGTTTTCATCCATTACTCTTTATCCTGGACAAATTCAGAGCATGTTATATAAGTCAATCCCACATTAGCTTAGTGAGTATTTTCCAAGATGGTGAACTAACAATAGGGCTTGATTTTGTGACCAGAAGAGTCATGCTCATTCACTTCATCATTACATTTCTCCAGATGGTTTTAAACAGAAACCTCTGGTGAGGAAAAAGTCAAGCTACCACTGTCCATCTGCTTTGGTTCCCAGCTCATTTAATTTTATTGATTTTACATTTTGGTCAATTAATGTGTTTGGTTTATAATGTTCTATTTTTTATTCAAGAAGATCCTTGTACCCATTTTAGCTTCTCTGGCACACACACTCCAAATGACAGCAGCTGGTGGTGGGGGGGGTCACCACAGCAACTTGCTAATTCCAATTGTCATGATGCATGGAGTTTATCTTAGAGTTTCAAGCCAATTCACTCTTTCCTCAGGAGAAGAAAAGCAAGAGAGCAAGAAGGCAGGAAGGAAGGGGAAGAAGGAAGGAAGAGAGGAAGAGGGGAAAGAGAAGAGAGGAAGGAAAGAAAGGAAAAAGAAAGGGGGGGAGGAAGGGAAGAGAAAGAGAGAGAGAGAAAGGAAGAAAGACCATAGAATTCCTTTTCCTTGAACTGCTGATACGCCAAAATAGGAAGTTAAGAACAAGGGAGGCCTCTGGGTTCATGCTGCGATTTAAGAAAGGAAATAGTTCCCACAAGAAAATCACATGATATTGCGTTTTGGCATTGCATGTTAGGAAACAAAGAGGCTAGGTTTGTTTTCCAAAAAGGCAAATGGGACAGTAAAGTGATACAGCTATAGTTTCTATTCTCTAGTCTCTTGTGCATAAGTTACTCTCGTGCTATTCTCTAGTCTCTTTATAGAGAACAGGACTGTGTGTGGTTTTTGTGTGCGATCACATATATTTATATCTTATTCTCAGTGGCACTGACATGCATACTTCTCGTTTTGGATTTAATTTCTGTATTTGTGTCCAAAAATCTTTTTTGAAGATCAGTTAGTTGTTAGAATAATCTACTAGTTTATTGTGAAGGCTATGGAGTGTAATTTTCAAGTTTGGGCATTTGAATTGATTTAGAAAATTTTTAGAAAATGCAATTATCAAGTATAGCTATTAAATGTTGTTTTAAAGGGTTAACCGTGTACCAAAAAAAAGTCTTTTACTTTATTTTTTTCATCAGTCATTAACATAGCTGCCATGCTGTGATTTTCTCCTTTATGACTTTCTTTAAATAGACGTACCAAAAGAAATGTTATGTGAGTCAGTCAGTCTAAAGCTTTCTTGCTTGTTCCATAATTAAATAATGCCATTCTTAAAGAGAGAAAAATATATATTTTAGGAATTTGCTCTTAAGAAAAAAAAAACACCTTTTATTTGAACAAAATGCAATCAATGCAAAAAAATGGAGTTTGAGATTTTATTATATGGATCATTGTCTCAATTCTTTTTTAATTTTCTTAGTGTAAAAGTGGCTTTTTCATTGATTTACTTCAAAATCCTGAATAAAACATAAACTGTTTTATTTTTCTAACCTCTAAATAAAGATAATACTTAGCAGGTAGACTATTTTTGAGGACCAAAATGTTAATGATATTAAATTATTTTAATTAAAGTAAAGCATTTCTCTGAAATAAGGATATTCAAATATCAATTGTTCTCTGCTCCAAATTATCTTTTGTCTTGCTTTTCAATTGGTCTGTTTTTGATAAAAATTAAGAGTTCATGATGATTTACTAGATGCAAAGATCAAATTATTATTCAGGTATTTAAGGTAAGAGAAATGTCTGGATAGTACTGTAGGTAAGTGACTTTTTTCATTGTATTTATATTTTAAAAGTTTATTTAAAAATAAATATTTGCAACCGTTTCTAAGCAAGAGAAAAACACAAGAAAAAATACTTTAACAGGAAAAGCTGGGTGAGCCTTGCTCATGTGGCAGTTACAGATTTGTCCAGATCTTTTCTGTTCTTTATTCAAGCCTGTCTTTTCAAACTCACCCTCACCTAACCTGACCTGCCTGTCTTAGATCATACACAAGAACAATTATTCAGGAGTGGTTCTGTGTTGATACCTTCACCATTTAGTGAAGGATTAAGGTGGGATAGAAAAAGAGCTGTAATAATCCCCATAATTAAAAAATCAGACTCCATCTCCTTCTTACCACCCCTGACTGTGTCATCTAAATAACACAAGCACCTCCCCACTCCCACTCCCCCATCTAGGCTCCCTTTCTTGACTCCTCTGGAAAGTTATAAGAAAAAAAATTCAAAGAAGGGTTTTTAAAAGAGAAAATGAAGTAGAGCAGAGAAGTAAGGCAAAAGATAGGAGGTTGTCTCTTGAGTAGTTCTTACCCATGTTAAGTGTGGGCAGCAAAATTAGGACAACCAAAACAACTCAAAGATGGCTTTTTCACTGTAACTACAGAGATCAACAGGGCTTGGAGTCAAACCACATCGCTAGTCCTGGATTTACCACTCTAGGTCTGTAGCCTCTAGCAAGTTATCTAACCTCATCTATAAAATAGGGACAATAATAGTCCTACCTCAGAGTGCTATGAGGATTAAATGAGATAGCATATATAAAGCACCTACCAGAGCACAATCAGTAAATGCTACTACTATTATTGTACCGTCAGTCATCAAGCACTGCGCTAATCACAAAGCTATATATCTAAAATTATTGATGATTTCCCTCCAAAGCCTAAGTTATCAAAGGAGAGCATGACTCCAAAAGGAAAAGCTTGTTTTTGTCATGTTTCAATGGTGACTCCATCTCAAAAGGCCACAATAAATCAACCCAGACATATGGCTAGGGACAAGGTAATCTAAGGTAACAGTAGCCACCTAGAGACAAGGATTCTTATTCTGAGGATCAGGGACATTCCAACACTCAGGCCTTCAGAAACTTTATGATTTCCTTGGAGAGAAGGGCTTTAGCCTTCAACCAATTTTCAATGATATCCAAAACGTTAATAAATTTGCCTGCCACCTTTACTTCAAATTAATTCAAGAAGGAAATTAGCTATGTTATTATATCCAATAGTCAGGCATGAATATCAATTGATACGTGCAACAGGGCTCCTCTGGCCACAGGCCAGGTTTTCACATTGATTCTAAAGACCCTAGACTTCAGCTAGGGAGGTAGAACAGGTGATCTGTTCTGGTTTGAATAGGTCTGATTTTGAAACGTTTATTTTTCCCTCGCATAAAGTTTTCCATCTAAAGGATTTATATGGGGCAGCCCGGGTGGCTCAGTGGGTTAGCACCTGCCTTCAGCCCAGTGCGTGATCCAGGAGACCCAGGATCGAGGCCCACGTTGGGTTCCCCGCATGGAGCCTCTTCTCCCTCTGCCTGTGTCTCTGCCTCTCTCCCTGTGTCTCTCATGAATAAATAAATAAAATCTTAAAAAAAAAAAGGATTTATATGGTTTTCTCTGGCACTAAATATTCAAATCTGCCCTTGAGCTTCCACTGATAGGCCAGCATCTCCAGGCCTAAAAGGGCTTTTTATAGGTTCCCTTACTAAGAGTTTTGGCCACTGTGTTATGGGTACTCACATGGTATAGGTCTATGGGCCTCAGGCCAAGTCCAGATGCTCTAGCCATGAAATGGGCAGTGAGATTTGCCAGTTCCATCACAGGTACAAAGAAGTATAAGGCTGGCTACCCAAATGCTTGATTTGACTATTTTAAGAAACAGCTAGTATAATTTAATCCATAATTATTCAGAGAAGGGTTTCTCCACTTGCCACCTGCTCTTTGATCCTGCAACAATTGTCATATAGTTTTCCAAGCAACTTCATCCTGAAGTAAAAGCCAGTCATGTCTAAATTTAAATATTTTGTATTACTTGCAAATAACACCTCAAAAAAATCCTATTTTATGAGCTATTTGATATATAAGAATCCCTGGAATCTTTGGTATAATTGCTTCAAAGCCATTTTTCCCCTCTTAAAATAAGGATGTTTTCTTTTTCTTTTCTTTTTTCAAAAATCTGAAATCAAACTCACTCACACTGAATCAAATACTATAACCCAAGAGATTTAAATAAATTCTGAATTTGAGAAAATTCATTTTTACTGTTATTAGTGATCGTCATGTAAAATGTAATCCAGAGCTTAGGCTAACTAAAATATCTTCTTAAATAAATTTTTTTCTGGTAACAATGTATAAAGGTTTTGATTAATAATATATGTACCAATATTACATATTTGTGTGGATATTTCCTATAATTAACACATATGTACATAAGAGCATTATATTGGATATGTGTATTTTAAAAATACAAGATAATTCCATTAAAAGGTGAGAGAAATATGGAATATCTGGGATACAACAAAGCACAAGATATGTGAAAACTATTTCTGGAGCTCTCGTTTGTATATGAGAAATATAAAGTGAGCGCCAGAGTTGGACTCCATCAATCTCAGTTTCATTAACTACCTCCAGAACCACAACCTCATCCCTATTTTTTAATTTGGCTTCTCTGACCTGCACTCAGACACATTGTCTGAAACTGGGGCGTTTTTTTATTGAGTGAGTTTCTTGTGGGATCTACAATTTAATATAACCAGGTGAGTTAGGAAATTTGGATTCTTTTTAAAATATGAAAAAGTTTGGTTAATTCTCTTTTTGCTTTTTTGTTAAGAGCACATGACACAATAAGATCTACACTATGCTTTCACGTTATTTTCTCTTGCGAGTCTTCAGCCCCTACTGTTTCCTCTTTTCTGTCAGCTAATTAAACACATAAACCTGTGAGGAAGCTACTGTTAAATCCACCCTGCTTACAAAGATGATTTCTCAATAGGCCTGATGTCGAATGTGTTTGAGGTGCACAGCATAACATCTTCAGGAAGAAAAATACATCTACTCACAGCTGCCAAATGATATTCATGATTGCTTCAAACTGGACACTTGTATTAATCACTTACCACAACATTTGTGGGGGAAAAAGCTTGGACTTCCCAGAATAGGTGAGATAATCCACTAAAATAATACATCTTCAAAACATGTGTGCCTAAGCTTTTTAAAGTGGGCACTGATTCATTAAAAAAATTGAAAAGGGTATTATGTAAAATTAAAGCAGAATATATATATTCAAGGCATTTCTTTAGCATAAAAATACTTGTTCTTCATGTCTTTCCAAAAAACAGATGTGGATAGTTCCATGTCCTAACTTTATTAACAATGTCTTTTGTGGCTATGCTATTTAAATCCATCTATCTATTTTCAGGTTTAATAGTTAAAGTACAATTAGTACATACATAAGTATTTACTGTCTGCTACAAATATAATTAATTAGATCTAATACCCAGAATTTTTTTTGCATGCTATAAATCACTTTTGATTTCAACAAATGGTACAACACAAACCTTGGTAAACTAAATGCTATTTGACTTATCATTGCTAAATAATTGAATAAAGAGAAGAGCTAGGTAAATGGTGTGGAAAAAATATCTAACATCACTCTTATCAAAATGAAAGTTGTTTTGAAAATGAAACACAATTTCAGCTTTTGTAGCTGGTGCAATCATTTTCCTACCTTTATTTCAGTAAAGCACTTTTCCTCTACAATTTACACATATACACAATCTACAGTGTAACTGTCCTTGTGATGCCTCAATTTCAACAAATATTTTTTTCTTTTAATTATCTAGCTTTATTTTTGGACATAGAACAATTGATTCTACGTGTCGTTAACCAAGCTCAAAGCACATTTGCAAGTATGATTATTATTATTATATAATATCATGAATTTGGGGGGTGACTGGGGAGTTAATTACTAGTAGGTAAAATTACTTTTGTTGGTATTAATAACAAATCTATCATTGAAAATTACAAGTATATAGTATTCTGTTTTGGACCTTGTGGAATCAGATCTATGTGGTTTTTTTATAATAACTTATTTCACTAAATAATACATCCCAAATACACTTAAATATAGATTGGAAAGCTTTCAGATCTGGGGCACAGAGTGAATGTTTCATCTGTTTGTGTTGGATACAGTTAAAGTACTGTTAAGGGATTATAAATTTTGAGTTTTCTTTTTCAGTTTCTTGGACATTTAGGCAATGTATTATCCTTTTTCTATTGAAATTCCCATCATGTTTCATGCAGAGTAGTGAACTACACCCTGTAAGATCTCACTCAATACATTCTAGAGGAGTGGTTATTAATGAAAGAAATAACTCCCCAGACATACATATTATGGGACAATCACAAAAGAAAAAAAGGGGAATCTCTTTGTTTGTAATACATTTCACAGTGAATACTTTTACTGTTAAACAGTCTTACCTTCTGACTTGATTGATTTTTAGGTGATCATGGGATTTTCCCACTTCCATTACTGACCTATATTATCTGGTACATTATGAAAATAAAGCGTGACTTGACTAGAGTCTGTTAATAGAAGCCTAATATCCCAGGTGAGCTTTTAGAGATTTGTACCTTAAGTTCACCTGAGGGATTTTTGCAGAATTATAACTTAATACAGCTAGCAAAGACCTGGATTCCTAGGTAAGTATAGGAAAACTAGCTCTTCCCTCATACTAATGTTCCCACATCTCTCTATCTGCTATTATCCAAGTTTTGGCTCAATCCAAGGAAATGAAAGGAAATTAAGACGAGTTAAAAGTGCCTAGGTGCCTAGAGAAAAGATTCACTTGAGTTCTCACAATATTATGAAGAAATCTTCTAAACTGAACACCCCCAGTGACTCACTTTCTTGAAGAAAATACTTTGTATGACTCCTGTAGTTAAACTCAGCCCACTTTCTAGTTATTCTCACTTACCTATTTTCCACTGTGGTTCTAATCCCCAATTACTTACATTTACATTTGTTAATAGAAAACTTCTAATTTCCTAAATTCTCAGTAATTTAACAGTCATTAGAGACTTCTCTGGGTTAAGGTAGCAAGAAATTCCAAAGATTAGGTATAAATTATCACTGTCTATAGGCAAGCAACAAATTATCTATTATATACAAGTATATCTTTTCTCAAGAAAATATATTTTACATAATGTTTCTAATATTTAAGCATTCCCTATATGCAACCACTGAATTACATGCCTTTTTAAAAAAAAGATTTTATGTATTTATTCATGAGAGACAGAGAGAGAGAGAGAGAGGCAGAGACCCAGGCAGAGGGAGAAGTAGGCTCCATGCAGGAAGCCTGACCCAGGCAGAGGGAGAAGTAGGCTCCACGCAGGGAGCCTGACATGGCACTCGATCCAGGTCTCCAGGACTCCAGGATCACGCCCTGGGCTGAAGGCGGCCCTAAACCGCTGAGCCACCCGGACTGTCCAAATTACATGATTTGAATGCGTTATTTCATTGATTCTGATAACAACCCAGTGAGTTAAGAATAACCATTTTCCCAATTTGCAGAAGAGGAAACTGATTTCCTCTAAATTTACCTATGAATTAATCCCAGTACAATTATCTAGAGGGCTTTGATGAAACTGGAATCTCTTAGGTACAAGCCGGCTCCCCAGATGACTTTGATACATGCTAGATTAAGAATCCATATGATGGATTTTAAATTTAATAGCTTCTTATGTATCTATAAATATCTTCATACTAATTCAAATATATATTCATAGTGACCTGCATTATTACCACTGAAAGCTGAGTATATAGCACTCATTTGGTGATCTCCTAAAGCCAATGCATCATTGTAGATGATCTGATATTCACCTTGAGAAAAGCAATGATATCAAGGCCAGTGTTTAGTTTATAAGCCATTCTATGAGGCTAGGAAGCACAGATATTCCATGAATGATCACTCAAGTGAAAAGCCTCTACTCTGTGGCAAAGGCGGTAATTTTTTAATAAATAAATAAATAAATAAATAAATAAATAAATAAATAAATAGTTTGATCTAATTTCCACGGAACTTCTTATGCTTCAAGTACTGTACTGATCTCAGGAATAAATGTTGATAAGAACAATTCCTAGGAGAAGCAGTTTGAGCCCAGGAGAATTTTTGAGTTGAGGATGACAATATGGGAAGATCAAGGAGGCTAGATTATGAAGAGCAGAATACCAGAAAGGAAAAAGTTTCACAGAAAAATTACTCAGAAGATCTGTAGAGAGCCCCCCTTGAGTACTAATCCCTACTTGCATGTAAAGAAACTGCCCAAGGGTAAGGAAAGAGACACCTGGAAGGATGGATGCAATATTTAGCACTCACACAGGACCAGAAAGCACTAAGCTTTCTTTAATTATAAATCTTTTCTTTTTAAGAGTGCACATGAGCAGGGAGAGATGGAGAGGGGCAGAGGGATAGAGAGAAAGAGAATCTTACGCAGGCTTCACACTCAGTGCAGAGCCCAACATGGGTCCTAATCTCATGACCTTGAGATCATAACTTGAGCTGAAATCAAGAATCCATGTTCGACTGACTAAGCCACCCAGGCACCCCTTTAATTATGTCTTAAGCAAAACCCAGAAGGACCAAACTGGTCCCAAGTAACATAAGTGCATGCAATAGAAAATGTATAGGAATACAAAAACATTCAGCACCAAGCAAGGCCAAATACACAATGTCTGGATCTGATTAAAAAAAAAATGTTCAGGTATGAAAGGATACAAAAATGCAGATTTGAAGGGGTACATCCACCCCAATGTTTATAGCAACATTATCAACAATAGCCAACTATGGAGAGAGCCCAAATGTCCATTGACTAATGAATGGATGAAGATGTGGTATATATGTATATACACAATGGAATATAACTCAACCATCAAAAGAATGAAATTTTGCTATTGGCAATGACATGAAAGGAGTTACAGTGTATTATGCTAAGTGATAAGTCAGTCAGAAAAAGACAAATACCATATAATCTCACTCATATGTGCAATTTAAGAAGGAACACAGAAGAACATGTGGAAAGGTGGGAGAAAAGGAAAGAGGGAAACAAATCATAAGGGACTCTTAACAATAGAGAACAAACTGAGGGTTGATGGAGGTAAGTGGGTGCGGGATGGGCTAGATGGGTGATGGGTATTAAAGACGGCCCTTGTCATGAGCCCTGGGTGTTGTATGTAAGTGAGGAATCACTAAATTCTACTCCAGAAATCAATATCATATGTTAACTAAGTGAAATTTAATTTAAAAAAAATTTAAAAGAAAAAAAATTAATTCCAAACTGGAAAAGAACACAGATGTTAGAATTACCAAAGACATTGAACATTTGCCATAACTGTATTCCATGTATTCAATAGGTCGTGGGAAAATTGAACAAGTTGGTACAGACATCGAAGATACAAAAGAAGACCCAAATTGAACTTATAGAGATGAAAACTGCAATGTGTACAATGAAAAACACACTGAATAGACTAACAGCAGAGTATACACTGCAGAAGGAAAAACTAGCATGTTTAAGGAAACAGCTATAGAAACTGTCCAAACTGAATACAGAGAGAAAAAAAAAAGACTAAAAAAATGCAACAGACTATGGGTGGCCTTTGGAAAAAAATAGAGCACCCTAATAAACATCCAACTGGAGTTCTCAAAGGAGGAGAGGAGAATGATAAATAATATTAAAAGAAATAATAGCTGAAAATGTTCTGAATTTGATGAAAATTATAAGTTAGCAGATTTAAGAAGCTCAATAAACTCCAAGCACAAGAAACATGAAGAAAACACAAAAGCACATCATAATGAAACAGCTCAAGATTAGTAATAAAGAACCAGAGAGAAAGGATATACTATATACAAAGGAACAAGCATAAAGATGACAGAAACAACGCAAGCAAGAGAATGGAGCTATATCTTTAAAACACTGAGAAAAAACATTTAATTTCAATCTAGAATTTCACACCCAGTGAAACTATCTTTCAAAAAAGAAATAGAATAAAGATTGTTTTTAGACACACAAAAGCTGAAAAAGTACATCAGCAGCAGATATGCACTATAATAAATGTTAAGGGAAATCTTTCAGACAGAAGGAAGGATTTTAAGATACAGAAAGCAGAAAACTAAGAACTACGAAATAGACTAATCCATAGTTATAGTCATAAATTTAAACATCCTTCTGTGAATAATTGCAAAAATGAATAGACAGTAAATCAATAAGGATTTAGAAGACTTGAAAAATATTATCAGTGAATTTGACTTAATGGATATTTATAAAACATTCCACTCAACAACAGCAGAATACACATTATTTTCAAATGAACATAAAACATTTACCAAGATAGATAATTTTCTAGGCCATAAAACAAGTCTTAATAAATTTTAAAGAATTCAAACCACAGTAAATCTCTGACCACAATGGAATTAACTTAGATATCAATTAATTGAGATATCAATCTTTAAAATCTTCAAATATTTGAAAACTAAATAACATACTTTTGCCAAATCCATGGATGGGCCAAAGAAAACATCAAAAGTAAAATTAGCATTTCTAACTACAAATGAAAACACACCATATCAAAATTTGTGGGGGGAAGCTAAAGCAGTTCACAAATTATAGTCCTTGAGCCACATTCTGCCCATCAGCTCTTTTTGTGAATAAAATTTTTTTGGAATATAGCCACTCTACCTTTTTACATATTGTCTTTGGCCACTGAAGCTGAAATGGGAGAGGTAAGTAATTGAGGTTGAGACCATAGGGCCTGCAATAGCTAAAATATTTACTATCTGGTATTTTTACCAAAAAAAAAAAAAAGTCTGCTGAATCCTGACTTAGAGGAATTGATAGCATTAAATGTACATATTGGAACAGTCTTTTAGTCCAGAAGTGACTTTTGTCAACATTTTCATCTATGCTATATCAGTCATTGGTTAGTTACAAATATTTAGTTATTTTTATAAAATTGGAACCACACACTATATATATATATGTTGTATATACAAATAGTTTTGAAATATACGTTTTTGAGAGCTATATAGAACTCCATAAAATAGATGTATCAAATTTTATTTTTTAGTTTCTTATTCTTGATTATAGCCTCCATTGAGGACAAGAGTGATCCTTTGATGGTGGATTGGAATTGTGATAAAACCAAATGTCATTCTGAGTCAAAACTGGCAAAGTAGAATAAAAGAACAATCTAGGTAAGCCACTGGACAAAAATTGTATGATGTTTCTCACAGAATTTATAAACTGACTTTGAAGAGAATTCTATTATAGATTGTAATGGATTTGAATTGACATCACCACAGGTTGCCTAGAATGAAGAAATATGTCACAGATAAATTTTTTTGTACGTGCAACAGTGTGGTGTATCTGAAAGAGCACTAAACTAAGAAAAGGTAAATCCAGATTTTATTTCTAACTCTGACAACATCTACTGGCATGAACCTGGTATCTGAGAGCCACTTTCCCTAAATGAAAAATAGTTCAATTCATCAGTTCCCAGAATGTCTCCTCATCAAAATTCCCTTTGTCAGAGATATCTGGACCACATCCTACAGATTCTGATTCAATTACTCTAAAGTAGGTGAGTCTCAGGAGTTTTTATTTTTAATGTCCTTTGTGTTTTTGATATTTTGTAGCAGTAAGTCTGTGGGCAGGCATTGGGGACAACTGGTATAAATAATCTTTAGGATTCTTTCTAATTCTAAAGTCCTATGATTCTATAAAGGCAATGAAGAAAAACGAAGATTCCACATCACTTCTAATCAGTTTCTAATGATTGCAGTTGCCACTGATTAGACTAAAAGGACTCATTTCAAATTAAGAAATAATTGAAATAATGAAAATAAGAGTCCTTCATATCAAGTAGTGCAAGCAGCAATAAATAAAAGAGCATTCCACTGTCCCCTGCTCTAAAATTCTTAAGAATATTAACAATTTTCCATTCCTTCCTTTAGGAAAGAAGAAAAAGAAAAAGATGAACTTATTCAGAATTCTGTGTACTTTGCCCTTTAGAACTAGATGGTGTTACTGCAAGTTATAGGGATCCCAGCACATTACAATATATAAATATCAGAACCTGAATATAAATGTGCAGTGCATCTTTGGCCTTTGGGATATTAAAATGCTTGATGAGCCATGGACACACATTAATTTAAAAAAAAAGGTGGCCTCTCTAAGTTATGTTATGAAACCACTAAGAAAGAACAATGTCTTATTTGATGTTCTCTATAGCACTGACTGTATGTTGAAGTTCAATAGCCATCCAATAAAAAACGTTCATTTATGATCATAAATTAAATTATGCTGAAAGCTAGTACTTCAGTGATAGGTAATAATAGGGAGGTAGACATAACTTTGGTACCACACAATATTCTATATAGAAACATTCATAAGTCTTTTTGTATCTCTTGTTTTTATTTGTAGTTTGTGCTATATAATAAACTCATTTAATCTGTAAGATTTTTATCTATATATTATTTAACTTGTTAAAGCTATATATCCAGTTCATGTAGAAACTCATTTGTTCATACATGTGACATTTATTTTGTACTCACTTTGTGCAAAGCACTTCCTGACACATTAAAACAAACAAAACAAAACAAAAAAAGTTGACTCTTTTCTTACAGATTGCCCTCACTTCTTTTTTTTTTCCTCTTTTCTTCAGTCATCCCAAATGTTTTTACCAAATATACTTCTTACTCCTTGTCCCACTGGTTGTTCTTTTTAATACACTGAGAAAACTCTATGTCGCCAGGTCATACTGCATCACTTTCAATATCTTGACAATGACCATCACACTTCCATCTCCTTTCCCAAAATAGTTTTATCTCCTGCTACATACCTGTAGATCTGTTTTGATCTTCAAGCTAGTCCCCATGGACATTTACTCTTTCCCTGGTGTCAGGCTTCTCATGAACTAGCATTCTATCCTGGATAGCCTTGTTTTCCCAGCATCTTTATTTCTTTTGTTCAAGGTTCACCCCTTTCATGGAAACTTCCTCAAACTGGAAATGCAAATGCAATCACACCCATTCCAGGTCTTTCTCCACTCTCACAGATTGGTGTGTCATACAGCTTTCAGTTAGTGCAATAATGACATGGATATGACCAGGCTTATTATTACATTGAGAGTCTACTTTACATAGGACATCATAAGAATCTGAGGATATCAAGAGGCAAAACACAGTCCTCAACAAAAAATTTTAAATCAATTGGGAAGGTGAGACAAGGGATGGATAACAATTCTATAGAACATGAGCTAAATCTAAATTAGTAGAAGGAAACATATAGCAAACTTTACTCAGATACACTGCATTGCACACGCACATGTGCACACACATGCACACACCTTTTATTTAGCTGATTTCCTCATGTTATGGTACCTGTGTTTTTACCTAGTAGCAAAAATATTTTTAAAAATTAACTGGCCAATTTAGTGTAACTCAGCACAGTAGGTAAATGTTGTTTGGGGAGAGCTACTACACAGATGTGTCCCTGTTCTCTTCTTTTCATGACCTGCCCAGTGATATGTGGTCATAGAAGAAGGATTTGCAATTCCATGGCAGCAGGAAAGTGGCTCATGTTTCCATGTTAATGTCACTGCTGGCTCTCTCTAAACTATCGCTGAGTTCGGCTTCTGACTTCGAGGACTTGGCCTCTCTCCTGCTGCAGTCATCAAAAGCAACACTGTCCTGGAGTAGGCAATGCTAACAAATGGTTCTGCAGAACTAGATCATCTTCCTCGCTGACTGGACTCCCATCTTGACTCATGAGAACTAATACTCATCAAAGGCTTCCTTCTGTCCCCCACTTTATATGGTTCCCTTAAGACTTCCTGAGGTCCAAAAAAAGACTTCTTGAGGTCCTTTCGCCCCAGGTGATCCCTTTATAGCTATACTGATTCAATATATCAGATTCCTTTTGCTCATCCTATGGTGTCACAAATGAATTCCTGGGAAGCAATTACATCTCATACAGGCCATGGACGCCAAGAGAGGGATACAGGGGAAAGGAGAGGGGGGAGAATGAGCAGGAGGCTCACCGGGAAGAACTGCAAGGAGTTACGTTTGATTATTGTGGGGTTGGAAGAAGGAAGTTATGGGATTTAACTTGGGGCCACTTCATAAATAGCCCTGTATTATTTGCAGAGGGGTTTAGCATTTATCTGAAGTACCATGATTTCCCACAAGAGAGTACACTGGCCCACAAGCACAAGGGGAAATTGGACTCAGGATAGAAATCACAGATTGTTAGTGGTGAGATCAGAGGCTGAAACGACAGAAAGGGAGATCCCTCACTCTGGGACAGGACTAAGCAGCTCTGCTCAGCATCATTGCATCATCACTACTTGAAACATAATAGATGTTTTTCTTTAGATTTTCTTGACTGAGAGGAATAAATGATGGAAATAACACAATTCCATCAAAAGTCCTAAAGAGATTGCTCTTTCAGGCTTATCCTGGAAAAGTGGGTTCTAGATCAGTGAAATAGTGAGCTTTCTGGAAACAGGAATACCTGCATATTCATGTTAAAGAATTATGTCATTTCTAGTGTAAAAAAGTCACATCCTGTAATATTTCAAGTTCCTTGATTAGAGCTTGAGTGGTGGGGCACCTGGATGGCTCAGTTGGTTAAGCATCTGCCTTTGGCTCAGTTCATGATCCCAGGGTCCTGGGATGGAGCCTCAGGTCAGTCTCCTAGCTCACCAGGGAGCCTGCTTCTCTTTCTTCCTCTGCCTGCTGTTCCCCCTGCTTATGTGCTCTTTCCCTCTGTGTCAAATAAATAAATAATAAAATCTTTTTTTTAAAGAACCTGAATGATTGCAGCACTAAGGACAGGAGGTTTTATTCTGCTGGTAGTTTTAGTCTGTTGGAAGACCTTTTGAATTGTTTGCTATCAGCATGTGTAACTTGCTAAAGCCACTTCAGAACATAGCTGCTTTCTTTGCTCAAGGATGGCCCAACCCCCTCTCTTCCTAAACTATGATTTTAATTGTGCAGCAAGAGGAGCTTTCCAAAATGAGTGTACAGAGAGGTCCCTCTACTGCCCTTTAAGTCAAGTTATTCTTAGCATGCTGAGGGATTACAGGTTGAAACAACCTTATGAAATACTTTGGTTATTTTAGTAACAATACACAGGGTCATCTAATTTCATTTGAATCTCTTTGGGAGCTTAATCATTAAATGGCAAATATAAAAAAAACACCTAGGGAAAATATATGCTGAATTTCAGTGTTATCATTTAATCATGGAGGTATCTGAGTCATGATAGTGAAGTGTATATCATAAACCCTCCCCAAGACAGAACATGAAAGACCCCTAACTCTGGGAAACGAACTAGGGGGGTGGAAGGGGAGGTGGGCAGGGAGTGGAGGTGACTGGGTGGCAGGCACTGAGGTGGGCACTTGATGGGATGAGCACTGGGTGTTATTCTGTATGTTGACAAATTGAACACCAATAAAAAATAAATTCATTAAAAAATAAAAATAAATAAAATAAATAAAATAAAATAAACCCTCCCCAAAATATGCAGAAGTCCCTCTCTTTCTGCAACCAAGCGCCTGGTATTTTATATATATCATTTTGTTTCATTGTTTCAACAACCTACATAGTAGCTATTGTTAACTGCATTTTACATACAAGGAAGACAAGGAAACAGCCTCAGAAGCCTTCCATAACTTATCCAGAGTCATTATTTTAAAGGTAGGAAGGCCTACCTCACTCTAGTCTGACCTACCTGTAGCAGACTCTACGAAAACCCCCAGTGTCATTGTTTTGGCAGGGCCATTATTCTGTAGAAGTCTTCAATTAGTACTTTATTGCTTACTTATTGTTATGAGTACTGATGTTTTTCTGCTCTGAGCATTTATGCCTGTTGTTCTATTCTGTTTTACAGATGTAAATATGAAAATGCTTCAAGAATAAGAGGAGATGTACAGATGAACAGAACTGGAATGTGCCTTTTTTGTCTGGGGCAGGAGACCAAGAATTTTGGGCTGCAATATTGCATTTGAGTATTTTTCTTTCAGACTTCTTCTGGTGTTTCCCTCAGTTGTGAAAGTCTGGTCCAGGAGTCAAGTGTTGAGATTTTTGTTGTCTCTGTCTTATTGGATCAAAGTGATTGACAAATAAAGGTCAATCTTCTCTTAGCTCTTTCAAGTTGTTGCTTTGTGGAAAAACAAAATCCACAATTTGCAAAAGGTGGAAATAAATAAGCAAAATAGGATTGAAGAATGGGAATCAGACTAATAAAGCACATACAAAAAGTTATTCTTTTCAGAGTTGACTTCGAAATTTCACTAAATGTTCTCTGCTGGGCCGAACTCCCTACAAAAGCTATTAGATATATGAGGGCCGAGGGCTGTCCAAATAAAATACACTGAGGGTCCCTTACCCTTACAAAGTACAATTACTTTGGCAAATTCTCTTAGTTAGAGACCATATGATAGAAACAGAACAAAACACTCAAGCTGAATGGGCAATTTATCAGAGATAACTGGGGAAAGACCATGGAGCCTGCTATGGCTCTGACTTGGATAGAAACGGAACATCCATCCAGAACCAATGCTCTCTCTCTCTCTCTCTTTTTTCCATTGCTTTCTCACATGGGCCAAATAGAGTCATCACAGGCGTGGATTTCGGTCACTTTAGAGTTATGGAATCCATCAAGTTCACCAGAGTCCCCCAAATCCATTTCCAAATGCCGGAGACAAGGAGTCTGATTGGTCTAGCCCTGATCCACTCAGCTGGGGATGCTGGGCAGGGCAAGAACCAGCCACTCTGAGAAAGAGCCTGACTCTCCCATCCTGTGGGGGTATCAGAGCACTTGCCCTAGACGAGGGGCCCTTCATCCTCCCAGCACTTAGAGTACATCAAGTCAATTCCCTTAGTGCATTCTGATTACAATATACTACAATTAATGCCCAAAGCCCAGAGAAACTAGTTTTACCATCATGTTTATCCAGACCTCTCATGACCACTACACAGCAATAGGAATGATTTTTGCGTAGTTCTTCAAAAGCTGCACAGAACGCTTCCATGTGCTCCTATCACCACCACTCATACACCATCTCCCCGTCTTCCCTTCCCATCTGTCACCTCCCCTACAGCACACATCAGAGATAACTGTAAACACAAAGAACCTATTATAGGCCTGATAGGAAAGAGGATAATAATACCTCCCTTGAGCTTTCTTCAAAAGGATGTTGTTGACGGTGAATATACTACTGTTTGTTGGGTACTCTGAGTTTCTCGGAAGACAGTCATTGTATAAATACAAGGTATTATTACTATTATTACCACATTTAACATTTGGTTAATAGTAAGAAAGTTCTTTTACAGTCCTCGCCATAAACTATGGCTGTAAATGCTTTCCTTCTGCTTTAAAGCTCTTCCAGACGCTCCGAACAATGATACTGAAGTAACAATTCAAGTACATCACTGTGCCTAATGAATAAAAGCACTCTTGATTAATGGCACTTGTTCAACATCACACTGACAGAAGTATGAAGTGTTAAAAAAAATGGAGTTTCTGCCTACAGTGATTTTTTTCACTATTAAAAAAAAAACAGGCATCATCAGAGCTGATTTTTTTTAGAGCTGTTTTTTTTTTCTATTACCTTTTCATCTATTCAACTGCTGTTGTATTTTTCATTCGACAAGTACTGTGCTTTTGTCTCACGCTGGTGCTTGCTATCAGAGTGTTATCACTCAAGAGCCCTGCTGCAGGATCTCCTAAGCATCTCTGCAATCAGCAAGCCTCCTGCTACCCTAGCACCAGACCTCTGCCCAGGGCGGAAAACGGAGGGTAGGGGAGGAAGGGAGGGTGGGCATTGCTAAAAGGCACATGCTGGTCACAGCTGACAAGGAACAGCCAGGTGCTGGGAATATCTATCATGAAGTCATTGGTGAATTGCAGGTGACCAGAGGCATACTTCACAGTGCTGTATCAGAGTTTATGTATTTTACTAACCTTATTTCATAGGGTTGAAGCTATACAGTTTTATGGCCCCCCCCAATCCTCTACTAGTTGGAAATAAATTCCTCCTCAGTTATATATCAGAGGATGACATTGGCTGTTGGCCCATCTCTCAGGGCAAATGCTCTGCCTGTATTTCTTCCTTTTCTTTCAGCCTCGGGATACGGTGCAGGGGTGCAGAGGTGGGAGTGTTTCTGTATGACATGCCAGAAAGGAAAAAGCTTGCAGCTCAAGGTGAGGGAGGTAGTGCAACCTGAATGCCAGCTTTAGCCTCTTGTTACATCCCTCTTGTTACATCCTGGTCTTGCAAATTGTTCAGTCGGCTGGCGATTTGAATGGTTAGCACGATTGTCAGCTATCTCTGCACTCCAGCTTTTCTCTCTCCTGGCAGGAACATCTGGGACATAGACTTTACAAACAGTAATAATAACCCTACTTTAGCTTTCACATTTTTGCAGTTGTTATTATGTCATCATGGTAAATGACCATAATTGACCCTACAATGAAATGTTGCCAACATTCATATGAATAGCAAAACTGCAATCACACAGGCTAGCAGGCATGTGCTTTGCAAATAAAAATTTTGCTGAATAGCCCAAATCTCAGGTTCGTTTGGGGACCTGGGTATTTCTAGATTATAATAGAAAATGATTTGTTTCTGAAACACAGAGTGCTGCGTACAGTAACCTAAATAGGAGGTCAGGGGTAAGTAAGTATTAAAGAAAGATTTCCAAGATTTGCAAGAACTCTTGTGTCTTTAGAGGCTGATTTGGATACAGAGTGATGAGTCATGAGACTTCACCTGAGCACAGAGATCATGTAATTCTATTTCTCATCTACAGGGCACACGCACGCGCACACATGCTCATGCAAAATTCCACCATCTCTACCATTCCAAAGTTAACGCTGACCTTTCCTGACTTTCTGCAGAACAGGCATGCAATAGGATTTAACGAAATAGTGAAGAAAGAGATGACAATGCAAAACACATATCAATTCTCTGACTGTAACTGTGTGTTTTTACTATTGAGCTCAGGAGGCAATTCTAAATTTGTCTTGACAATTTTCAGCTGATTTGGTTTAGAAATTAAGATCATTTCAAGGTGGTTGTTTCAATAAATGAATAAGATCTATATGCTCCTATTTCTTAAGGAAACTATTTTTTCTCAGGATGCTTTTCTAATTTTTTTCCCTCAAATTGGGCATGCTGTCCTAAAATAAAACACAACCCAGCATAAGAAGCAAGGACCTTGAAATTTAACTGAGTCCAGTTAAAGTGACTCACACAGGATTTTGAAACCTCCCCCATGGTCTTCTCATAATTCTTCCTCACATTCCAGAAACAAGTTTCTTTCCAGTTTTGCTCCCTTGCTTAATCCCCTGCTCACACCCATGTTGGTATAGAAATTAAGGAAGAT
This sequence comes from Nyctereutes procyonoides, assembly GCF_905146905.1. Taxonomy (NCBI): domain Eukaryota; kingdom Metazoa; phylum Chordata; class Mammalia; order Carnivora; family Canidae; genus Nyctereutes; species Nyctereutes procyonoides. The sequence goes on from NW_026575148.1 coordinate 348,332, forward strand.
CATGGACTTCACATTATAAAGAGAAGATAATGGAAATTATTTAGCTATTCCTATGATTCCCATATCATAGAGAAATTGAGAAAGAACTTTGCCTGGGCAGTTTCTAGCATTTGAGATAAACTAGCTGCAAGAGTATGTTTCCTGGGGCTTCCTGTGGCATGAAGAGTTATCCTCCTGAGGATGACCTAGGACAACCACAAAATAGAACACAATTGTCTTTGGGTCACTTCAATCTCCCTGAAACTACTGTCTCCCAGTTCCTGTATTGACCAACAGCTCCATTTGGTCGGTGACCCCTCAGAGCAGTCAAAGAACCCCATAATATCCACACTCCTCCTTATTCCCCACCACAAACAGATATGCTCCTTTACTCCCATCTATCACCACAGTCAAAATTTCCCCATTATACTACTGTGGCAATGCTAGATATTACCAGAAAATGTATCAGTCTCATGCTTTTTTTCACTGGGCAGTGAAAATGTGTAATTCCTCTAATAAATATTTTCTATTTTTAAAAGGAGCTTAATAAATGAATCTCCTGTTTGTTAAATGCACAGATTTTGCTCAGGGAGAATTTTTCTACAATACTTCCCTGATTCTGCTCTGGCATGCCAAAAGTCAGCAATTTGATACACTGCTTCTGAAAAAATTCCCTGATTTGGATTTGAATTTCAAAGCTGAAATTAAAATATCTTAACTTTCTTAATTTTACTCTAAGGCAAGTTAAAAACAAACATTAAAGGCAGAGACATATAACATTTTCTAATTTGTGTTTATTATTTCTTTCTTTCCCTTATTTTTACCAGAACAGAAGAGAGCTAGGTGAAAACTATAAGACATTAAGACATAAAACTATGAGATGAAAGAAACTGAAGAAGAGACAAATAACTGAAAAGATATGCCTGATCATGGGTTGGGAGAATTAATATTGTTAAGTACCCTAAGTGATCTTAAATTCAATACAATTCCTATCAAAATACCAACAGCATTTTTTCACAACACTAAAACAAATAATCCTAATATTTGTATGAAATCACAAAAGACTTCAAACAGTCAAAGCAGTCTTGACAAAGAACATCACAGTCCCAGATTTTAAGATATACTATAAAGCTATACTAAACAAAACACTATGGCAGTGGCACAAAAATAGACACAGATTAATAAAACAGAATAAAGAGCCCAGAAATAAACTCATGCTTAGTGGTCAATTAATCTACAACAAAAGGGGGCAAGAATATATAATGGGGGAAAAGACAGCCTCTACAATAAATAGTGCTGGGAAAACTAGACAGCTACACGCAAAAGAATGAAGTTGGACCATTTTCTTACACCGTACACAAAAATAAACTCAAAATAGATTAAGGACCTAATTGTGAGTCCTTAAACTATAAAACTCCTAAAAGAAAATATAGACCATAATCTCTTAGACATTGGTCTCAGCAACATAGTTATGAATATGCCCACTTAGGCAAGGAAAATAAAGACAAAAATAAACTGTTGGCACTACACCCAAAATAAAAAGCTTTTGCAAGGCAAAGGAAGCCATCAACAAAATAAAAAGGTAACATGGTGAATGGGAGAAGATTTCGCAAATGATGTATCTGATAAGGAGCTGAACCCAAAATACATAAGGAATTTATACAACTCAACAGCAAAATAAAGCAATTTGATTTTATAAATGGACCTGAATAGACATGTTCCCAAAGAAGACATAAAGATGACCAAAAGTCACATAGAAAGATGCTCATCATCACTAATCATAAAAAAAATGCAATTTAAAGCCACAATGAGATATAACCTCATACCAGCTGGAATGCCTAATATTAAAACAACCAGAAATAACAAGTGCTGGCAAGGATACAGAACAAAAGGAACCCTTGTGCACTGTTGGCAGGAATGTAAGTTGGTGCAACCATTGTGGAAAACAGTATGGAGTTGTCTCAAAAATTTAAAAATACAAATACCATATGATCCAGTAATTCCACTACTGGATATTTACCCAAAGGAATAAAAAATACTAAATTGAAATGATATGTGCACTTCTGTGTTTATTGCAGCATTGTGTACAATAGCCAAGATATAGAAGTAACCTAAGTGTCCACTGAGAGATGATGAATGGATAAAGATGTGGTATATATAGAGAGAGTGACATACTATTCAGCCAAAAAAAAAAAAAAAGAATGAAATCTTGGCATTTGTGACAACTTAGATGGACTTTGAGGGCAAAATGCTAAGTGAAGTCAGTCAGACAGAGAAAGACAAATACCATATGATTTTTAATTCTATGTGGAGTCTAAAAGAAACAAACAAAAACCCAAGCAAGCTGACTCAAAAATATAGAGAACAAACTGGTGGCTGTAAGCAGAGAGCTAGGTCGGGGGATGAACAAAATAGGTGAAGGTAAAACTTCCAGGTATAAAATAAATCACAGAGACAAAAAGTAGGGAATATAGTCAGTAATATTGCAATAATGTATGGTGACAGGTGGTGGCTACATGTATCATGGTGCGTAATGAGTAATATATGGAGTTGTCAAATCAATATATAACATCGTATGTTAATAAGACTTCAATAATAAATTAAAAATTAAAATTAAAAGAAATAAATTAGGGCAGCCCGGTTGGCTCAGTGGTTCAGTGCTGCCTTCAGCCCAGAGCGTGATCCTGAAGACCCAGGATCGAGTCCCAAGTCAGGCTCCTTGCATGGAGCCTGCTTCTCCCTCTGCCTGTGTCTCTGCCTGTCTCTCTCTTTGTGTCTCTCATGAATAAATAAATAAAATCTTATAAAAATAATAAAAGAAATAAATTAAAAAGAAGAGAGCTAGGAAGAGAAGCAGAAAGGCAGACAACCACTTGATGGTTTGGGGCTGACTTACTGTTGACCATGCAAAGCCTGAATCATCTCCAACTGGATTAGTTGGCCACTGTGAGCAACAGAGGTGGTCCTCATGCATGGAATCTGTAAGGAGACAGAAATATGTGACATTGTTGCTTATATTGAATTTTTGAAGTTTGTGGATTTCATTAGTAACTCAATTAGGTGTGGTTTTTTTTTAAAGCATATTATGTATGTATTTATGTATTTGGTTTAAATACTTCCTTCTACATAAATGAAGTCATACCATATATATGGTTTTGTACCTTGCTTTTTCCATTTAACATATTGCACACATTTTTATTTACCAATATATACAATTGGGTGTAGTTTTGACCAGTAACATAGTCACCAGCCTGGGCCATCATTCTCTGTGGTCAGTCCTCATTCCAAGTAGGAAGGAGCCTTTCCTTTCTTCTTACTCGGCACGGGCTACCCTATCCTCCTCCTCTATGTTCTGATTCTCCTTCCTGACTAGTGGTTCTTACTTGATAGGTCACTATATCATTCAAATATGCAAGAAAAATTAAGCTTTTCATTTTATATGTTTAAACGATGCTCATTAACCAAATGACTAATATGTTTTTGAAATGTGTGGTCATTTTCCATAATGGAGTTAATCTTACTTTTGAACACCCACCCTGTAAGTTATATACATGAGAAATGATCTCTCTTACTATCTTCCAGTTTAACATTATCTTTCATTTCAAAGTGGTCTATCTGGGGAAACATAATTCTTGTGGTCTTCCAACTCTGGGGAACTCTGGGGAAACATGCTCAGTCTTTCAGAGGTCTTTTATGCCTGAATTATCCGAGGGTAGCACTAGGGTATATAAGAGGTAAATTATGTTCCTTTGTGGGGGTTAGGGAAGAGGGGAAAAGTACTGAATCTTCATTTATACTCCCTTGTGCTGTACTCTGGATCTTGAAAGGATTCAGGTAAGGGGTAGCTCATCCAGGGTAATCCGGTTGAGTCTATAGGGGCCTTTGTGATATCTTCTGAGGTACATGAAACATCATGTTCCCATGGATGATATCCATGGCCCTATCTATTTGCTTCTGGTCTCCAATATTCTATACTTTATTACTATTTCTTCCAAGTCTCACGTCTCTCCTTACCAAGCAAGGCCAATGGATACTTCTGAATTATCTACATGCTATGTGCAGCTATGAAAAACCTGGACTATATCTAATGCCCACTTAAATAAATCTGCTTTCTACCATGCCTATGGTTGAAAATGGTTCTGAATAAATATTTGGCTTCTCCTAAAGCTTTGTACCCTCCCTTTGGCCATTTCTAAGAAAATAGCCACTAGCACAGATATATTAAGATTTCTTTATTTCTCTCTGGATAGTCCTACTGCCCCACCCTTCACTCAATGCTACTCCCCAAACTTGGTGTGCAGTGGAAACCCTGGATGCATGTGTCCTGCTGCATGCTTTAATTTCTCTCTCTTGTAGTCTTTCCAACTCTCTGTGAGTTGGATTTTCACAATATAGCAGTATCTTCCCTTATATCATATTCATGGAACATGGTAAAACTGGGAGCTCAGCAAATTTAGAAAATTCACCCTGCCCCTGACAAGGCATTTTTGGCCTTTAAGATTGTTTGGTAAGTAGGTGCTCAAAAGTTCTACTTTGGTAGAGAAAAGGCCGAATGTTGGCTCTTTGTTTCTTTTCACATTCTGCCTATTTCATGCCTAATATTTCCAGATAAAAATCAATGTTTCTGGATGAATAGAAGGAAAATCTTGCATATGAAAATGCAAAAGAGGAAAAGTGCAGTGATATTTTAAAATAATATTATCCCTGTTATATATGCTTAACATTTCTAGTCAATGCCCTTTCTGCTATCATTTTAGGTTGCTTTTAGTGGTGATACCTTACAAAACATGATGAATGAGAATTTCTCCCCAAATCCCCCTCAGCCACAGTTCGTGACCTAAGTTTTAGAATATAGTTAATGAATTAAAGAACAACTTACTACCTTTGTCTTGTCATTGGACTGTAAGTTCCCAAAGTACTGGGACGTATCTTGTTCATATTGAATCCTCAGGATCTAGCGCAAACATTAGTCATTGGTTGAAATTAATCCAAATTTTATTAAGTACTTCTGAAAATTGAAGTCAGTATTCTCTCTGGTCTGATAGTTTGACATAGTCATTACTTCTATAGTATTCAAAAAGATACATTTTTTATTTTTCTATGTGTACTGGACCATCTTATTTAGACTCACAGAGTTAATACACTTGATATACCAGTGATGCACAAAATTGTATCTGCAGCCTAGATATCTTCCCTGAACTCAGATTGTATATCCAATTGGCTACCTGAACCCTCCACATTATTGTCTAAGACTGGACCTCTGAACCCCCCCTTTCACTCCTGCTCCTCCCTGTCTTCCCCATCTGTCCTTTCTTTTCAGCTCAGAATCTACATTGTAGTCATCCTTTATTCCTCTTTCTTACACCCCAAATCCAATCCCTCAGAAAATTCTGTGTCTTTATCTTCAAATAACATTCAAAACCCACTCACCAGAATCTAAGTACATCTATACCACTGTTGTCTTGGTCCAAGGCACCATCATCTCTCGCCTGGATTACGGCCATTGCCTCCTAACCAGTCTTCCTGCTCTCAGTCATGTGGTCTGTTCTCAATGGAGCAATTGGATCATGGACCTTACTCAGAGAAAAGCCTCCATCAAAGTGCTTATAAGGTTCTAAATGAGCTGGCTTCTTGCTACTTCTCTGACTTTATCTCTTATTGTTCTGCCCCCTGCTTACTGTTTTTCAGTCTTACTGGCCTCTTGATACATAACCAGAAAGCATGGTGCCACCTCAGGAACTTTGTGCTGACTGTTCCTTTTGCCTGGGATGGCCTTCCACCAGATATCTGAATGGCTACTCATTTTCCTCCCTCAGATCTCTGCTTAAATATCTCAGTGAGGCCTTGCCTGACCACTCTAAACTAACAGACTGCCCCTGGCATTCCCTATTTCCTTTTCCTGCTTTTTTTCCATAGCACTTACAATCATAACATATTTTCCTTCTCCATAATTGCTTATTAGGTGTTTCCCCTCCCTAGAAAAGAATCTACATTAGGGCAAAAAAATAGTTTTATCTTTTTATTCATAGCTATTTCTCCAGTGCCTAGAACAATGCTTGATTCATGATCACTACTCAATGAGGATTTGTTGGGTTGATGGGAGTATGGAAGAATGGATGGATAGATGGATAGATAGATAGATAGATAGCCAAAAGGAGCCGTGGCGCTATGGAACCCTATACCTCTTTTGTACCATCAGAGTTTATTGGCATCTATGAGGTATTTCTGGAGGTACTTTGAGCTAGAAAGGGAATATTTTAAATAAGCTTGTGTCTCTTTATTCATTTATTCATTGAGTCTTTATTAACTGGAACATCCAGCAATGAACAAGATAGATATAGTCTCTGTCATTAAAATGAGAAATCTCTCCCAAGGTAATCCAAGATATTAACAGAGTTAATATTGTTTTTAAATATAACTGAATTTTTCCTCTTTTGCATTTGTATATACAGGATATAAAACCTTGGAAACAGTGAGACTAGTTTGGAGGCAAAGGCAATAACCCGGATAAGAAATGATGGTACCTTGGACCACGATGGTGGTGGTGGAGAAGTAATTAAAATCCAGTTTGGATTTTGAATATTATTCAAAGATAAAGAGATAGGACTTATGACACATTGGATTTGGGGTACTAGAAAGGTCTTGGGCAATACCTTGGACCTTCCTAAATCAGGAAAAGACACAAATTGGGCTCTTGATTCAAATGCCCAGATGTTTCAACAAGTCTCCAGGAAATAGGAATTGATTTAATAATATTGGTAATAAGAGTAACAACAGCCAACACTTAGAAATCATTTTTTACGTATCAAGCACTATCTTAAATCACTTATTCAAGCTTCCAGCTAGAAACTATTTCTTTTGGCTATGGGTGTGGCCTTTACTAGATTGGTGCCAATGGGATGTGAGTGGAAATGATGTATATAAGTTCTAAATTGTCTCTGACTTGAAGACAAGCTGCTTCTCCAGGACTTTGGTTTTCATTTCCACAAGCAGAACTGTTTATGAGCCAGCAACCCAAATTTCAACTTTGTAAATGATGGTGGAGACCAAGATGAAAGGAATCAAAGTCCATAAAAGTTTGTGGAGCTCAGCTACCCCATCGTTTTAAACTGGCCTGTTACATTAGAAATTAATAAACTTCTATTTATTTAAGATTGTTGGATAGGAACATAGCACTTACCCTAACTAATATGTGTAGTTTTCTGAGGTAAAATGATAGTAACATTAACCAGGCACACTTTGAATCTTATTTTTAGATCATTTTTTACAATTATAAAAGAGAAAATTCCCTTATTGCATCTGAGCAGTTCTTTGCCAATCAGATCCTTGCTCTAACCTCCTTCTTCAACTTTTACCCAAGCTAGAAGAAAAGTAAGAGTCAAGGTGATATGATCAGTTGTGGGTACAGCAGAAAACATATGATACATCTAGTACATCCCGGTAACCACCACTAGCACTGTTTGACCACTCATTTTCTAGAGCAAGCTACATATTCCAATTTTTCCATTAATTTTCAATCTTTCCTCCCAACCATGAAAAGTAGACTATGGTTTGCCACTCAGCTCTTATAGCACTCACTTGTTAACAAAGGATATTTTTGCTTCATTAGCTTTCTCTCTTTGTTCCACTTGTGGTATGTTGCAAAGAACAACCTGTAATAAGTTGCTCCCACTTCACTACCAAAAATAAAATCTTCTTTTAAAATTAAATACTTTCATTTCAACTCTGATAATGCCAAATTTGGCACAAAACTATGATAATTTAACAATTTCAACTTCAAAAATCTCCCAAAAACATTGGATTCAAAAGAATGCTTAAAATTCAGGCAACATTCTCCTAGGGAAAACATTCATATAGCTAGGAAGATCCTAACAATTAGAGATTTAGATCCCACCTTCGCCATCTCTACTGATAACACCCCATCCCAATGTCTAAAAACTCCAGTCCTTAGCAATTCATCCTTGCATGACTTTTCATAGCTCTTTTAATGAGCATCCATCATTTAGAATTCATTTATCATTACAGTTTTTTATATGTTTGCATGTACCTTGTCTCCACATTTAGCTTGTAAAACAGGCACTATGGCATAAAATCTGATGTTGCTCCAGCTGCTAGCACTGCCACTGCTTGAACAAAGGGTACTCAGTAAATATGGGCTGGTGATGACACATGGAAAAACTTCTCCTCCTGGAGTCCAGTGTTTCCAGGAGGCAAGGGTGGGAAGGGAAACTTGAAAGGGGAAATCTATTCCACTAAACATACACACACACACACATACACACACATACATATATACATAAATACATTTTATGTTTTTGTGATTAATAAAAGTTAAGGGGCAGTTTAGCACCGCCTTCAGCCTGGGGCCAGATCACGAAGATCCGTGATCAAGTCCCATGTCAGGCTCCCTGCATGGAGCCTGCTTCTCCTTCTGCTGTGTCTCTGCCTCTCTCTCTCTCTCTCTCTGTGTCTCTCATGAATGAATGAATGAATGAATGAATGAATAAATAAATAAATAATCTTTTTTAAAAATAAAAGTTAATGAGGCCCATAATAGTTTTTTTCTGATGAACCAGTGTTTAAATTCATGCTGCTCCCCTTGGGACATCTCATGAATTGTAGTTCTCAATTTAACAAGCAGGACTTGAATAATCTCAAGAGGATCAATATCTAATATCTAACAAAGTATGAAGAGTATATTATGAGTATTAGCATAGTTAAGGTTCTCATTTCTATCTATGTTGAGGCAGAAAATATTTTAATATTTTCCCATGTACTTTGCTGATAATTGTCAGGTTTATTGTTTTTAATTTTATTTTTTGGTTTACTCTGTTAAAAGTTTATTTTATGGTATTCTTCTTTGTGAAAAATATGGCAAATGATAATACCACAATGTATCTCAAAGAATTTGGAAAGGGCATGTATCACCATGACATTCCTAACAGATGTCAATTTTATGTAAATATCATTGTAAAGGCAAGAAATCAAGATAATGAAAAAAATAGAAGTCTGCAGTTAAAAACCCATCTGAGGGGCATTTTTTCATTTAGTTTAGTGGTTCAGTGCAGTCTCTTTAAAGTTCTCAGAAAGGCAACATGGCAAATGGGCTAAGGAAACAGACTAGAGGACCAGACTGTCTGGTTTGAATCCCAAGTCTACCACTTACTAGCTATTAAAACTAGAGCATATCATTTCTCTGTGTCTCTATTCCTCCAACTGGGAAAAATTAGAGGGGAATAGCATCTATCTCAAAGGGAAGTTCTGAGGATTGAGTAAATAAACACATGTAAAACATGGCTTAATACATGATAAGTACTCAAAAGATATTAACTATTATTTGAGGATAGCAAGTAATATAAATACATCAAGTGCTGAAATCTCCCTTTGACTTTTCATTTTCTGATGAGAGGATGCAAACCAACATTTTTGTCACATTTAATTCCCTCTTGTCATCTCCAGGTGAGTTCCACTTTAAGAGGAACATAACCTCAATACGTAAAAATGCACTGAAAGAATCTTCAGTAATTCTTATTTTCATAAAGGTATTAACCAATGGTTTAAAATATATATCTATATCTAATATTGTATTAAATTGAATACAACTTCTACGAATACCCCTAGGATTAATTATAAAACAGGAAAAATGGTCTTACCTCCTATTGTGACATCATATCTCCCTTTCTAGGTGTCTATTCTAGGCCCCATTTCCACTGTCTCAGAGTTTATCCAAGCTTGAAGAATGTGTATTAAAATGTTAATACAGTATTACTCTTTTAAGTATGGCTTCATTTAATAGAAAACCCATAAAATGAAATATGCTGGACTGATTTAGTGGAAACCCACTGTTTCAGCCACCTATCACAAACCACATTACTTTCTTGTGGCAAGTGACTTCCCCCCTACTCTACCCATATTTCCCATGTCCTCTATGATCCTGTCTTCTAATACAAGAGTTGGTATTTGTCCTTGATTAGGCCAATATCTCATCCTTGAGGTGTTTAAACTTGAGACACAGGGAGGCAGAGTAGTTTCTCCTGAATTAAAGATGTAAGATATTAAATTTGAGAAGTGTTGATGGTCATAATTATATTATAACAAAGAAAGCCAAAACAAAGAAGAATGACACTGATGTACAGAGACTAGAGACATAAAGAGTTGGGGAACATTAGAGATGCTGATTCCACAAGACATTGGGAGGGGCAGTGAGGGGAAGACCAAGCAGTTTTCCTGCCCTTCTCACAGCTATTTTTAATTCTTCTTGAAAATTCGGAAGACACCTTTTATGTTGTCCTTTAGAATTTTCTGTGGCCATACTGTGGCCACTGGTTTGATGCAGGCTTCTATCAACTCTCTGATGGTACATTGAGACAGCATCTCACAGAAGGCCCAAACACTGTCCTTCTCACTTCCTATATCGGGGCTTCTGTGGGTTCCATCCTCCTGTATGCACAATACAGAACTCCAATATATTTCATGCTCGTGAAACCACCATTGGCCAGTAGAAGGCAATGGTTAAAGGCTTTCTTCTTTTGTCCATGTGTGTATTTCATAAGGGGTTAAACATCAGTCGCCTGATCTCCTAGCGCAACTTAGGGTGATCAAGCTCTTCCTCAAATTGACTTTTTCTCCTTCTTTGTTTCTCTCCCTGTACTCCATACCTTAGTTCTCTGGCATCATATTCCCAGATAAATGTAAGAAATCCTTTGTTCAGGCTCTATATTTTAGGGAACCTAGGCTAAGATACTCAGGATTCTTTTGGCAAGTCTTCTTTGGGTTAGATTTCATAGTAACTAATTGTAATGACTTAAAAAAAAAGAACTCATTTCTAGTCCCAGATAATAATACACTGACCGTAACTTTGAACACATTGGTTATTCTATACTTCAATTTATTCATCTATAAAACAGTGGAATCGGTCTAATTTCTAAGATTCCTTTCATCTCTAGTATTCCAGGATTTGGAAAAAAAAAAAAAAAGGTCTCATGTCTCAGAGAAATAAATCTCTAGTGATGGCACTGTAGACACTGGGACAGTCAGTTCCTCCTATATTTCTGGTTACTTAGTGCTCCTGTTCCTGAAAACACCATGAAAGAATTAGCCCTTGATTCTCATTGGGGAAACTAGGGAGAAATTGGTGATAGTGACTTATGTACAAGTGGAGTTTACAATTTCCTGAGCATATCTGAATTTCTCAAGATATTCCTAAAGAATCTTTGGGATTACTCTTGGTCTAAAATTAATTATATTTTAATGAATAAATGATCAATTCATGAAAAAGAAATTCTGTGAGAATTTCCTGGAAATCCTTTTCACCTGTGAAAATTTGAGTTTCACAGGAGATTCTGAAAGGTCCCTGCAACTTCCCTTGGTTCCAAGATCCTCCAACTTGAGCTTTTGACTTCAGTGCATTTCCCTGTCTTCCTTTTACATCACACATTAGATTCTTTCCTCAGGGCCTTCGGTTGTTACAGTTGCACAATTCTCTGGTGACTCCTGGCTAAAAATTCAAGGCTCTACTGTCATCTTTAAAACTGTACTGTGAATTAATATCTGACTTTCTCGTCTTTGGTGAGGACGGTTTACTCCTTCAATTCTGCTTCCCACTTAAATCTCTCTCCAGAGATACGAAGTAGAGAGTGCAAAAAATTATATGGTTAAAACAAAACAAAGCTATTCCTAAATATTTTACATATTTGGTGTTGAAGAAAAAATATGGATTCATGGCTTTAAAAATCAAAATCACTAGAGAGTTCACGAAGGGCAAATTTCTAATATCCCAAGCTATTTTGAAGAGTGAAAGTATTTGGCATGCAGTAAGAACTGATACAGCAACATCATTCCAAGGGACTGAGGTCAGGCAGCAAAGAACATATTTAGCTTCACCTAGTGCACTTGGGCAAAGGGAAGGGAAGATGGTAGAGTATTTAATAGTAGAGCAGAGAAAATGACTTGAGAATAAAGAGGACAGATGTTCAAGGTTTTTAGACAATAATAAACCCCAAATCTCTTGTTCGATTCATCTAAAACCAGAGAGGCTTATAAAATCCTTTCCACTTAGTGGCATTAAGAAGGCAGTGATTTACGGCAAACATTTTTGTGGAGCCCGTTTTATTAAAGGAATATTGCATTGCCAAGTTTTGTACGAATTTGTGTAGTATAAAATAAAAACAGAAATGGCCAGAAAAATTAAAATGCAGTTAAGGAATGTGTTTGCTTTAGAAACTAAACTGACGGGATGAGCACTGGGTGTTATTCTGTATGTTGGTAAATTGAACACCAATAAAAATTAATTTATAAAAAAAAAAAAAGAAACTAAACTGAGTAACCACAAAAAGAGAAACAAAGAAATTTTTGCAAAGCATGTGCCAGCTTTGATTTTTTCAAAATGACTTTGGGATCTAGAAGAAGATCAAAGGAAAATGCAATAGAAGATGCTGTGCATAAGGCCCATTGGCTTTCCCAGTGGGCACAAGGTGTCACAGGTCTCAAAAAGCACGGGGTGCGCAATGAGATAAAAAAGAGGCCAATTCCTCTTTGATGAATGTATCTAGAATTTTGCAAGCTGGAAAACATCTAGAAGGAAACTATTTTCACCTCCACTTCTCTTTAAGTACTGTCCTTATGAAAACAAAAGTTTTTTTGAATTACATATAAAGGTCTGGGGAGGGTCCGATCTCTCCTGCAGAAGCTTTTGTGAAGTCCTTCCCAGGGCCAACATGGATTACCAATGAACATAGTGAAACCTCTGAACTGGAAAGAAGATGGAATCAAAGTGGCTCCAACCCAACTCTATACCCCATCTGCCAAGCTAGCATTGCCTCTAAAAATAAGTGAGAGCTTCATTTTCTAGAACATTACTTCTTTTGTTGTTGTTGTTATTGATTTCCTTTCCTCTGTCCCTTCCTTCTTTCTATCCTTCCTGCCTTCTTCCCTCCCTCCTTCTTTCTTTCCCTTCCTTCTGTCTTTCCTTCTTTCCTTCCTTCCTTTCTACCTTCCTTCCTCCCATCCATCCATCTTTCCTTCCTAAGTGTGATAAGAACATTTAATATGATATCTACCCTCTAAAATTTTAAGTGTACAATATAGCATTGTTAACTATAGGCGCAATGTTGTACAGAAGATCTCTAGAACTTATATATATCTTGAGTAACAAACTTTGTGCCCACTGAATAGCAACTCCCATTACATTTTAATAACTGATGAAAATGGAGAGGCATTTCCTATTGAAATATTTCCTGAAATTATGGAAGAGAATGATAATTTCAGTATCTAAAAACAACCGAGGATTTGACCATTCCTTGTTCCAATATTCATAGCCATAAAAACTAGAAATTAATCAATTATAGGGACTTGATGACTTAGTACATTTTTTTCCCATTTGCCTCTCCATGTTCCCACCCAAAACTTTTTCAAATACTCTTTTCCCTTTAAGGAAACAACTGGTGGAATATATCCTGAGATATATCCTGAGGCCTTCCTATTTTCTTACACAACACTAGGCATTTCCCCTCAGGAGAAAGAATGGTGGGACTGATGCATCCAATTTAGTGTGACTAATCCTGTGTTCTTCTACTGCTGAGTTTAGTTCCCAAGAAATGCTTTTATGTGTTAGTCTGGAGAAACTGACTATCTCATTCCTCTTGGTGATTGCTCTCTTGACTTCCTGTTGAGTTACACATCAGCTATAAATTGTCCCTCACCAGAAAGGTGATCTTTTAGAACAGGAATTTTCCTTAGAGTTATTGAAATAATTATAGGAAGTGTTTAAAAGGTATTAATAACATTTCAGGGGAGTTTACATCACGTACTCTACAAAACAAATGGTCATTCCAAAGGCCAAAATATCGAATACTAAAATCACAATGACATTCTGGTACTGAACTAAATCCTCTGAGAAACAAGGGAACTGGCTTAGTCTACAGCCCACAAAATTTATCACACTCCAGAGTATAAAGCAAGGCAAAGAACTTTATTTTCTGTGTTATATATTTCAGTAAATATGTCTATGTCCCTAAAAGGATATTACTTTTAAAGGCTGTAAAGACCTTGAGTTCCCTAAGACTTTGAGATTTTGGGATGACTGCAAGTTGCCTATACAAGCAGAACAAAACCTACATTTTCCATAGGACTTTGAATCTATTATTTCATCAGTTTCCCAAATTCATATTAGTAGCATTTGTAATAACATGAATAAAGTGAAAATACAGATGTAAAGGTGAGGGGATTTTAAAAATAAGAAATGACATTCCTTTTGAATGAAATTTGATTAAAATAAGCTTTGGGGTTCTATTTATCTTATAGACTCCCCTACCCCTGCTTCAGTGTCAATTCAGAAACCTAGCTGTGAGAAGGGGAATGTTAAATATAAAAGAATCCATCCTAATTTTTCTGAAGCCCTGCTGTCATTGTTCAGCCATTCAATTTGAATCTTGTCCTACATGGATCCTGAGCAGCAAGGCAAGAGCTGGCTAGAAAAAAATGACCAAGCATGTGGCCTTTTCCAGCTCTGCTCAGCAATATGTGAGAATAGCAGCAAGATTCCTCGCTTGCCATTCAGAATCGAGGTGGGACCACCTGGGGTTTCCAGTTTTAGAATATAACTCTTTGGGCAATTAGAAAATCTCTGAGCATCTGTCTCCCCTGGCATTTAGGTAAATTAATAATATTAAGCATTTCTAAAATAAGAAGTGGGTTATAAGATATGCCAATGTACCACGAGCATAATTTGCTCAGTTACCTTTTCCCCAAAGGAGACTTATCAAGGTACAGTCCTACAGCATTAATGCTTATGAGCTCATAGCCTTGGAATATCTATTTCCCACATATTCAAGACAATGAAACTTCATTATCATGCCCCCTTATTTAATTCCAATGCCCAGGACAACGATTTGTTTTAATGTCCCAGTCTAAACCTCCTACAGCAATATTTTTTCAGGTAATAGCTTCCATTCATAATGCTAACAGCTCTTGAATTCTCCAATCAATTTAGCTGTTAGGATCCTCTCTTTTCTTTGATTTCCTAAGCTTTATACCTTGCCATATGTAGTTTAAGGTTTTAAGAAAAGAGGCACAAATGTTACATGTATCATTTGGGATATTAGATAATTCCAAAATCAACAGGAGCTTTGCTCTCAAGATACATATATTTCTTCTGAGTTTTCCATAAACAAGAATGAAAGAACCTTTTTAAAGTTTTCAAAAACTCAAGTAAAACTCTCCTTATTTATGATTGATAAGATTTTTGGTTTCTGGAAGAGAAAGTTATTTATTTATCATCTCAAGACTTTTAAGCTTCCCACAAGGTTCTTTTACAACCTGAAAGTTATGGAAGACAAAACTTAAAATCCATTCCTGGTGTAGATTAGATAACCTTATGCATATTTAATTTGTGCTACATAGGCAGGATAGTAAAATAGAATGACTTTGAGGTACAAAGTTAGAATGACCTGGATTCCATTCTGAAATCATCACTTACAAGTTATTTGTCTTTGGGAAATTTTTCTCATCTGAAAAATGGGGTAATAATATAACCTAATTCACATGGTTGCTATGAAGATTAAAGATTTTAAACAGGTATTTTTCCATCTCTACAATTCATTAATCATTTTCCCTTGCCAATACAATCATTGTAGGCCCTGCATGGTTTCAGGGAAGATGACCCCACCCCTGGCCATGTGATCTAAACTAAGTAATCATCATGTCTACTACACTCACAGCCACAGAGAGTTTCATGGGTGGTTTGAATCAGGATGAATTTTAGGATTTGAATCTTTCAATTTGTTTTTGTTGAATATATCAGGACAAAAAAAAACCCTCCTCTCTCTTCAGCTAGACAAGAAACAGAAATTATGCAGCTTTGAGTACTTTTGGCATACATCTTAGGACCACGAAGGAACCAACAGAAGGACTGAATGGTCAAGCCCTGAGTCAACCCTACCTCTGGGTTCTCCACTCACATAACCCATGCTTATCAGATTCTCCCTAAAATGTTATTTTTAACATTGTCTTTGGGTACCATAAACTTCTTCTGGACACCAAGAGTGTGGCATCCTGGCTTTCATCAACTTTTATCATGTGGCTTAATGGCTTTTAGTGTGGCACCCAGAAACTAAAACACTCTTGGAAGCAGGCATACAAAAGCTAACAGCTCCCTTATTTTGCCAGTCCTATGGTGGTATAGAGGCAGAAGTAAGCCAAGTATGGTCAGTATTTCTAATTACTTGTAATATGAGTAAATAATCCCAAGTAATATATTCATTCCTCTGCCTCTCAACTTGACTAATTTGAAGTTAGGGTAGGGTACAAAGTGTGTATTCAGATTTTTCATGGGTGATTCCATTCTAATCACAAATCAGTATAATTTTCCTAGGATTAGGGAAGAAAGGGAACTAAGTGCTAGCTCTCCCAAGGACTTTATATTCTTTTTTTTTCCTTTTTTTTTATATACACATAAGCACACACATGCTCCCCTAAAGCTGACAGACTTGTTAAAACGTGAATATTTTTATGTTTTTTATTCACTTATAAATTCATTTACAATTATTTTACTCATTGATACATATTCTGTAAAGTAAGTAGGAAATACATACATATCCATAGGACTTTATATTCTTAGAAATACCTTGCTGAAGTCTTATTATCTCCTTGCACTTACAGACCACCTATTACCTCTATCCCAAGCTCCCATCTGATACAGATATATCAAAGAAATATCTGTAAAATACATGGGCCTTCTGAAGCCATCCTTCCCCACTATCCATGCATCAGCATCTACACTCTCTTGGCAGATTTCACAAAGGGCTGCACACCAGGAGAGGGAAAGGTAATGATGTGTGTTTGTCTTACGGGTGCACTCACATTTCAAACTTGTCTACAATTCCAATAAATGAAAGGAGTTGTTAAACCATACAAAAGCTAAATAAAAAGAAACATTAAACTGTAAAATGAATAAAAACTGTCATTAGGTGTAACCTAAACAGTCTGTGTGTGGTTTTCCAGAATGACAAGTAAACAATAAACATTAAATGTTGTCAAGTAGCTTCAACAAAAAGTGTTTCCATGCATGTGCAAATAGGGAGATGTGCTGTAGCCAGCACCAGATCACAGGAGCTTTGTGGGCAATCACATGGGCATTGAGTAGAAAGCCCTTGACCTGCCAGATTTGCCGGTTTTTTCCCCCTCTTTCAATCAGTTGACACGAATTCTCTCTCTCTCTCTCTCTCTAATAGAATATCCAGGGTCCTTTTTCTCGCTTTTTGGCTGCTTACTTAACAAAGCACTCTAAGAAATTAATGAAAAAACTAGACCCTGTTTAGATTATTTTAGTAGCAGTAGCAACTGAAGAATGCAGTACCAGTATTCATAGCATGTAGTCACAATAAAAATGGAACTCTTTCCATGCTACAATGATAGTACAAAAATAAATACCGGGGTTATTTTTTATTTCTTTCTTTCCATGAATCAGAAGCTCCAAACCCCAATACCCCTGATGGCCAGGCAATTTACATAAATGAGTGAGGCAGCTGGGTGTAAGATGTAAAGAGGTGGAAGCTTAGGGTAGTGGAGCATGTACACCTACCTATCCAAAAGGTACTTCCATTATCTAACCTGTAAAATCTGTGCTTCCTAAACAAAACACATCTCCAGGAGGACATCCTTTATATGCATGTAATTAGATTAAAATTAATCAGAAGAGCTTAAGAAAGTCAATATTAAACAACCAGAGTTTTGGTTGAAAGTCCAAGTCAAGTCTAACCTAAACAAGAAAAAGATCTCCTTATTTTCCACTTCCCATAAAATAATGCAAACAGTAATGGATCCTAAAGAGAACTGTTTAAAAAATAAATAAAATCACTGAATATTTTGCTACCAAAACTATGTATTTGAAGAATTATGTCCTCATCTAGTTGTAATCTTTATAGTAACTGCAACTATATGTCGTTTCCATGGACTAGTCATTTTGATTTTAAAAGACAGGTCTTTGCTGAGGAAAAAGAAAATAATAATAATCTACATATATGTACTTGGAACATCTGGGCTAGTAATAAACTTCCAACTTCCTCTTTTAGTGAATGCAATACACATTTGCTCCATGACGAATCAAATGTGAAATAACGTCTTTGTCGAAAGTAAAGCATCCTGCACTGACGTTAGCTGTTTACACTGATCTTAGCACCAGGTACCCTGCAAATATAACTTCAGTGTCTGCGTCTAAAGTTCTTATGTTTTCCAAATGAAGAAGTAGAAAGCTATAATGAGCTAGTTTCCTATAAGAGGTTATAGGTTATTCATATATATTATCAATTTTCATTTTAATGAAAATGAAAATTTTGTTATGATGATTCTTTGAAGATGGTTATTTTCTACATTGACAAGGAAAATGAGACTCAGGGATGTTGAATGACATTTGATAGAGAAGGCTTTAAAACTTGCTCTAACCACACAGGTTTTTATTTTCCTTAACCTATACTGATTTCTTAAGTTTGAGGGGAAAATATTGTGCTATGACAGTTCTTCAATGTATGGGCTCCCATTTTCTGTTAACATTATTTATAAATAAAAATTGTAGTAACTGTCACTACAGCAAGTCCAGACTGATATAGAAACATTTAGATACTGTCATTTCCTTGTGCTCCTTTATTAAATGTGAACATAACACAACTAGTGAGTCAAGAAACATATTGCTTTCACTTTCTCTATGACCCTTTGGCAGACTTTTATCAGTGGTTATAGAAGAAATGTAGTAACCAATGAGGAGAAAGGGAAATGGAGGCTGGTGTCCAGCTGGTGATGTTGGCACAGAAGGGTCTGTGTGGACTGATGGTAAAGAGAAGCTGCCAGTCTCCACCTCCCAGAGGATCAGGGGATAGGATTAAGAGTAACAGCACAAAGTTCTGGACTATTGCTTGAGAAATCCTTGCACTTCAGCTGTTGGCCTAAAAAAACCCAACTGTGCTCATGAGGAACCCAAATATCACCTTTAATTCATTAGGAGAAGCTGTTGCCACTTCATAGGCAAGAAAAATTAACAGATACCTCCTCAAGGATTTTTTTAACTTTTGCCTCATTTTCCTTCGTATTTCTGCCTTTCCTTCCTTCTTCCTGTATTATACACAAATGTTCTGAAACCACTGGTTTCTTTTTTTTTTTTGCAATATGAATTTTAGTTTCATCTATTTCATTATGCTTAAATTTTTAATCTTGCACAGATTAAGCTCTCCATTAATATCCTTGGAAGAGATTTTTTCAAAGAATCTCTTGAATGAAAAGCACTCCAAATGTCATAAGTAGATGTTATTTCTGAGTAGCTAAAACATAGGTTTTGGAGCAACATCAAGTTTGATTCATTGCCTATTTATGACACTTCCTCTAAGTCCAAACTCTTGCCACTTAGTAGCCATGTGACCTTAGTTATGAAAACTTCCTGTGCCTCCTCAATGTTGATAATAATAATAAATAATTTTCTGAACAATTGAAACTTAGAATATAAAGCATGTAGAACAATACCTGATAACACATAGTAAATTGATATAAAATGTTCATTATTATTACTCCAAATATCTGTGTGACTTTATGCAAGCTACTCAAACTTTCTAAGATTCTAATTTTTATCTGAAAATTGAAATAAAATAACTTCGCTAATAGATGTGCTATAAATTCTAACCTATGCAGTTGATGTAAAGCAGAGTTGCTAACAAATAAATGTGTTCATCTAAACACTGTGTCAGGTAAGTGATACATGGCCTATGCAAACCTCAAACCTCAACCTCTTCATCCTAAGGTCTTCACCACCACCTAATCTCACCAGCTTTCCTTTACACTTATCTCTGGGACCTTACCAACATTTGGAATAGAGAAGTCTCCAGAGTTTCAGGTTCTAACATTCCCACTCTGATCACAGATTTCTTTGTCTTATGATTGCTCTCTTTGGTAAAACTCTAACATTGGACCTAGTTTTCAACCTTCCTGCCCTCATACCAAGGCAGTCACATGCCCATGAACAGAGCCACACAGCAGCAAAGACTGATGCTACCAAAAAGTCCTAATTTCCCACTAATTGGGAACCTAATAGTGGTTGGCAGTCTTTATATTCTCCAGGTCAATATTCTCTCTTACGCCTTTTGTGATTTTTCAAATCATCTCTATTTTCCTCAAACATTATTCATTGCTCTTAGAATATAACCTACTTAACAAAGACAGTAGAAGTTTCCAAGCAAGAACTCCACCAGTGTGAGCATAGGTAATTGGATGGGCTCTCAAGTAACCTTCTAAGGAAGGTAATATATCCATCGCCTCCTTTTATACTTGCCAATCCTTTTCCCAGAGCCTGGAGTACAGATATGAACTCTATCCCTTCCCAAAATCAAGGAAGTTCTGTGTCTCACCTAAGAATAAAGAAAGCTAAAAAAAAAAAAATAAAAAAAATAAAAAAAAAGAATAAAGAAAGCTAACCTCTTCATTTGGACTCATCCCCATTTTCCTTCTTTCCTCTCAAGGACTTTGCACTACTTGTCTCTTATTACTACTGGCTCTTCTCAAGAGAGTTAAAATAGGTTAGGTTTTCTTTAATATTAATAGGAAAAAAGTCCTTCTTTTGTACATTAAAGATGGCCACAAATTCTGTTCCTCTTCATTCACTGAGTCCTGATATCTCTGCCTCATTAGTGTCTCTTGATTTCAAGCCAATCTGCGCATCTTCATTGTAACCATATCTCATCATTGTTTCTCCCTCAGTTATAGGCTTGCCTCCAAACTGCTATTCCTGCTTCCAGATTTGCCTCTCTCAAATACATAATTTGCCTTCCAATGAAAATAACACTTTCAATAAAAAATATGGTCATATTACTCCCTTTTTAAAATCCCACTAATGACTTCCCATTGCCCATGAATAAAGAATAAATGTCATAGCATGCTAAGCCAGGTTTTTTCTCTATGTCCTCTGCTTATTTAACTAGACCTGAACACTGGCAGAACAAACTATCCACAGCTAAATGTAAAGAACAGGCTGCACCAAAGAGGATAGGAAAGGAGAAGATATGGGCAGGAGCTAAGTGGACCCACAGAACTGCCCATGAAAGGGAGGGATATGTGGGCATGGAGAGGGGAGAGAAACAGACTCTCTCTCATACCAGGGAGGCTGTACAGGGAAGAGGAATTTCCATAGAATATGGCTTTGAAAACCAGAGAAGCCATATATCATGAGTTTTTACAATTAGCTAGGCTTAAAACGTGGAACTTTAAAATCAGCAGGGTCATGGGAGAGCTGAGAGGGACATAGGAAACTGAGTCCCTGTTCTTAAAAAGACAGCACAACAGAAGGGTCCAGCTTCAGTGCAGTCTCAGAGAGGGAGAGAGGTAGGAAGGAGTTGGTTTATTGCTGAAAGACAGGACAGACTGTTGATGCAGCAGGTAACTTCCCCTACCCAGATCAGTGTGCCTCTTCAGTTCATATATGGAGAATTCAGCACTCAGCAGCATTTACCTGATTGGGAGGAGAAAAGATGGTAATTCAAGGGAATAAAGGGGTAAGAAGAAAGGCTCGTACACATCAGATTTACCTCTCACATGTTGATATCAGTAATCTGATAAAGAGAAATTGATAAACTGACCCTAGAATTCTTATGGAAACCCAAAGAATCAAGAATAACCAAAACAAGTTAGAAAAATTCAAACTACCCAACTTGAAAAGTTAAGCTACAGTAATCAAGACAGTGCAGTACTGGCTTAAGGACAGGTCAGTGGGTAAATGGTATAGAATTGAGAGATCAGAAATAAACATGTCTTTTTTTTTTAAGGATTTATTTATTTATGATAGACAGAGAGAGAGAGAGAATGAGAAAGAGAGAGGCATAAACACAGGAGGAGGGAGAAGCAGGTTCCATGCTGGGAGCCCGACAAGGGACTCGATCCTGGGACTCCAGGATCACGCCCTGGGCCAAAGGCAGGTGCTAAACCGCTGAGCCACCCAGGGATCCCGAGATCAGAAATAAACCTTCACATTTATAGTTGATGGATTTTCCTGAAAAACAATGCCAAATAGTTCTATAGGGAAAGAACAATCTTTCCAACAAAAGGTGCTGGCATATGAAAAACAAATTGGGCCCTTACCTAACACCATATTCAAAACATAATTCACAGTAGATTAAAGGCCTAAATATAAATGCCAAAACAAAGCCCTTAGAAGAAAACATAGGCATATATCTTTATCACCTTGGATTAGGCAACAGGTTTTTACTTATAATACCAAAAACATAAGCAACAAAAGAGAAGTAAATTGGACTTCATCAAAGTTGAAAACATAAGTACATCCAAGAATGCCATCAAGAAAATAAAGAGAGGAATGGGAGGAATATTAACAAATCATATGTCTGATAAGGGAATTAAATACAGAGTATATAGGAAACTCTTACGACTCATCAATAAAAAAAGGATAATCTAATTTAAAATGAGCAAAAGACTTAAATAGACATTTCTCCATATAAGATATAAAAAATGGCTAGTAAGCACATGAAAAGATTTCAACATCATTAGTCATTAGAGAAATGAAAACAAAACCACAAAGCTATACCACTTTGTACCTAGGGTGGCTATTAAAAAAAAATACAGAAGATAAGTGTTGGTGAGGGTGTGAAGAAAATGAAACCTTAATGCTCAGGGGAATATGAAATGCTACAACATGGATGGACCTCGAAAATTGTATGCTAAGTGAAAGAAGCCAGACACAAAAGGCCACACATTGTATAATCCCATTTATATGAAATATCCAGAACAGGCAAATCCATAGAGACAGAAAGTAGATTAGTGGTTGCCTAGGGCTGGGAGGAAGGGGGAGTGGAGTATCGGGTTTCTTTTGGGGGTGATGAAAATGCTCTAAAATTAGATTGAGGTGATAGTTGCAAAACTGTGTGAATATTCTAAAAACTACTGAATTGTACATTTTTAAAAGGGTGAATTTAATGTCAAATGCATCTTCATAAAATAAAGAATAGTATAAAAGAAAAAGAGAGAGAGAAATAGCCCAATAGAAATATAGCACAGAAACAACAGTTTGAAAAATGCCTGGAGTATATGGAAAGGAGATATATTTACTAATCTTAGAGCATGTGATAAAGGGCAGGGATTGTTGAGAGACTTCTCCAGGAACAGAGGACTCAGTGGGCACCATTTTATTCTCACTTCCTCCAGCATAAATACATAGGACACCTGCAGGGAACCAGCATGGCACCAACACTTGCTACTTAACTTTCCAACTATAAGCCCTGTCATGTGTTCTCTTGCAGACTTGCCCCCTCCAACCAGGCCTCAACTCCAGGTCCCCTACAAGAGCAGACCTGCAAATCTTACTAAAACCATGTGTCCCACTCCCCCCCCACTTCAGAAGATGTGTCCCCTCTAAACCAACATGCTTCAGCCCCCAGCAGCTGCAGAGCTGCAGGTCACCTCCTGCCTAAGAAGGCCTTGCTGGCACTAAGACCTGCCCCCATGTTCTTCTGCAGTTTAGTGCTACTTTATCTCTGACAAATGCCTGGTCTGATTCAACTCAAGCTCAAGGTGGCTCTAGACTGACCCACCAATACCATAGGGACCAAACACTGTCCACAACAGGCAAAGATCCCTGCAGAAAACTGGAGTGAAGGCAAATGCAGCTCAGCCACAACAGCAGGGTGCATGCAACACACACAGGAGACACTTTTGAAATGCCAGGTTCTGGTGAACAGGGAACATTGTTCTGCAGGGGACTACAGGATCTCTTCTTAATAAGACCATTACTTTCAAGAGCAAAAGACATAGTTGACTATCCTAGCACCTAGAAACAGATACAGAGAGTGAGACAAAATGAGGAGACAGAAGAATATATTACAAATGAAAGAACAGAACAAAATCACAGCAAGAGACCTAACCAAACAGAGGTAAGTAAATGTTTGATAAAGAATGTACAATAATAATCATAAAAATTCTCATTGAACTAGAGAAAAGAGTAGAGGACCTCAGTGAGACTTTCAACAAAGAGACAGAAAACATAAAAAGAACCAATCAGAGATGAAGAACTGAATAAATGGATTAATTTATTTCTACTAGATATAATTAATAGTAGACTAGAAGAAGCAGAACACATCAGTAAGCTGCATGACAGAGTAATGGAAAGCAATCAAGTTTGACAGGAAAGAGAAAAAATAATAATAAAAAATTAAAATAGAGAACTTAGTGACAAAGTGTAAAAACATGTATTATAGGGATCCCAGAAGGAGAAGAGAGAGGGAAAAAAAAAACCCAGAAAGTTATATGAAGATATAATAGCTGTAATCTTCCTAAATCTGGGGAAAGAAACACAAATCTAGATCCAGGAGGCTTAGAAACCCCTCAACTCAAGGAGGTCCACCTCAAAACATATAGTAATTAAAATGACAAAAAGTAGTGATAAACAGAGAATTTTAAAAGCAGCTATAGAAAACCACCACAACATTATGTTCAAGGTAAACCCCATAAGGTTATCAGCTGATTTTTCAGCAAAAAAAATTGCAGGCCAGAGGTAAATGGAATGTTATATTCAAAGTCCTGAAAGAAAAAAACTTGCAGCCAAGAATATTCTAACCAGCAAGGCTATCATTCAGAATAGAAGGAGAAATAGTTTCCCAGACAAACAAAAGTTAAAGGAATTCATTACCACTAAGCCAGCCCTACAAGAACTGTTAACAGGGACTCTTTGAGTAGAAAGGAAGGAGCATAAATAGGAGTAAGAAAAGTAGGAGATACAAAAGCATTCAAAATAAGTATTTCTATAAAAATCAGTCAAAGATTCTAAATAAAAGGATGGAAAGTATGACACTATATACTTAACAGGAGCCAGGGGATGAAAAGTTAAGAATGGGTTCAAATGTAAGTGACCATCAACTGAATATAGATTGCTATATGCAGAAGATGTCCTATACAAACCTAATGGCACCCACACACCAAAAGCCTGTAATAGTTATGCAAGAGATAAGGAGAAAGAAAACCACGTATATTACTAAAAAAAATCCAACAAATCATGAGAGAAGAGAGCAGGAGAAGAAGGAACAGAGAACTACAAAAACAACCATAAAGCAAGTTACAACATGACAAGAAGTACATACCTATCAATAAGTATGTTGAACATAAATGGAATAAACAATCCAATCAAAAGACATAGGTGAAGAAATGGATAAAAAAGAAAGATCCATCTATATGCTGCTTATTAGAAACTCCTTTCAGACCTAAAGATGTGCATATTGAAAGTGAAAGATGGAAAAGTATTTACCATGCAATTGTAAGTGAAAAGAAAGACAAGATAGAAATACTTATAACTGAACAAATTAGACTTTAAAACAAAGACTGTAACAAGAGACAAAGAAGGACATTATATAATTATAAGGGGAATAATCCAACAAGAAGATATAACCATTGTAAATATTTATGAACCCAACATTAAAGACTCAAATACATAACACAGCCAGTAATAAAGATTTTTAAAAAGTAATACAATAATAGTAGGAGACTTCAACACCTCACTTACATCAGTGGGTAGATCATCCAGGCAGAAAATCATGGAAACAGTGGCTTTGAATGACACATTGGACCAGATGAATCTAACAAATATATTCAGAACATTCTATCTAAAACAGCAGAATACACATTCTCCTTAAGTGCACGTGGAACATTCTCGGGAATAGGTCATATATTAGGCCACAAAACAAGCCTCAACAAACTAAAAAAGATCAAAGTCCTTATATGCATCTTTCCCAACCACAATACTATGAAAGTTGAAGTAAATCACACACACACACACACACACACACACAAATCTGTAAAGAGTACAAATACATGGAGGCTATGTAACATGCTACTAAACAATGAATGAGTCAA
Organism: Nyctereutes procyonoides; assembly: GCF_905146905.1. Classification (NCBI taxonomy): domain Eukaryota; kingdom Metazoa; phylum Chordata; class Mammalia; order Carnivora; family Canidae; genus Nyctereutes; species Nyctereutes procyonoides. The sequence goes on from NW_026575148.1 coordinate 374,192, forward strand.
TGAAGAAATCAAAGAAGAAATTACAAAATACATGGATACAAATGAAAATGAAAAAACAATAGTCCGAAGCCTTTGAGATGCAGCAAAAGCTGTTCTAAAAGGGAAACTTGTAGCAATATAGAACTACCTCAAAAAGCAAGAAAAATCTTAAATAAATGACTTAACCTTACACTATAAGAAGCTAGAAAAAGAAGAATGAACAAAATAAAAAAAAACAGCAGAAGGATAAAATAAAGATTAAAGCAGAAATAAACAATATAGAAACTAAAAAAACAATAGATCAATGAAACTAGGAGGTGGTTCTCTGAGAAAAGCTCAACAAAGTTAGTAAAACTTTAGCCAGACTCATAAAAAGATAGAGAGAGAGAGAGAGCTCAAATAATCAGAATAAGAAATGAAAAGAGACAACCAACACCACAAAAATACAAAGGATTATGAGTATTATGAAAAATTATATGCCAACAAATTGGGCAACCTAGAAGAAATGGATAAATTCCTAGAAACATATATCCCAAAACTGAATCAGAAAGAAATAGATAATTTGAATAGACTGATTGTCAGCAGTGAAACTGAATGAGTAACCAAAAAACTCTCAGCAACAACAACAAAATCCAGGACCAGATGGCTTCACAGGTAAATTCTACCAAACATTAAGAAGACTTAATACCTATTCTTCTTAAACTATTCCAAAAAATTGAAAAAGAAGGAAAACTTCCAAATTCATTCTAAAAAGCCAGCATTACCCTGATACCAAAACCAGATAAAGGTAACACACAAAAAAAGTACAGGCCACAGTCTCTGATGAACATAGATACAAAAATCCTCAACACAATATTAGCAAACCAAACACTATAATACAATTTAAAAAATCATTCACCACAGTCAAATGGATTTTATTCCTGGGATGCAAAGGTGGTTCAATATTCACAAATCAATCAAAGTGATACGTCACATCAATAAGAGAACGTATAAAAACAACAAAAATCATATCAATAGATGCAGAAAAAACATTTGACAAAGTACAACATCCATTCATGATAAAAACTATAACAAAGTAGGATTAGGTGAAACATACCTCAACATAATAAAGGCCATATATGAAAAATCCACAGCTACAACCCACTTAATGGGTAAAAACTGAGAACTTTACCCATAAGTTCAGGAACAAGACAAGGACGTCCCCTCTCACCACTTTTAGTCAACACAGTATTGAGAAAAGAGTATTGAGAAAGAAAAAGGAATAAAAGCCACCCAAATTGGTAACAAAGAAGTAAAACTCATTATTTGCAGATGACACGATACTATATATAGTATAGATACTAAAAACTCCATCAAAAAATGAATAGAATTAATAAATGAATTCAGTAAAGTTGCATGTTGTATGTTGATACAAAATCAACATAAAGAAATCCATCGCATGTCTATACACTAATAATGAGGTAGCAGAAAGGGAAATTAAGAAAACAATTCTATTTACAACTGCACAAAGACAAAAACAAAAACAGAAACAAAAACTAGGGATAAGCTTAACCGAAGAGGTGAAAGACCTGTACTCTGAACACTATAAAACATTAATGAAAAAAAACTGAAAACAGCACCAAAAAATTGAAAGATATTCTCATGGATTGGAAGAACAAATATCATTAAAATATCCAAAGCAATCTACAGATTTAACGCAATCCCTATCAAACTACCAACAGCATTTTTCACTGAACTAGAACAAATAATCCTAAAGTTTATATGGAATAAAAAAAGATCCCAAATAGCCAAAACAATCTTTAAAAAGAACAAAACAGGAGGTTCACCATCCCAGATATACTTTAGCCCAAGTAATCAAAACAGTGTAGTACTAGCACAAAGAAATCCACGATTTTTATGGTTAGTTAATCTTCAACAAAGGAGGCAAGACTATGCAATGGAAAAAAGACAATCTCTTCTACAAGCAGTGCTGGGAAAACTGGACAGCTATATGCAAAAGAATGAAACTGGACCATTTTCTTACACTATACACAAAAATAAACACAAAATGGATTAAGGACTTATATATGAAACATGAAAACATAAAAATCCAAAAAAAGCACAAGTAGCAATTTCTCTGATATCAACCGTAACATTTTTCTAAATATATCTTCTGAGGCTAGGGAAACAAAAGCAAAAATAAATCTGGGAGCACATGGAAATAAAACCCTTCTGCACAGCAATAAAACTAAAATACAACCTACTTAATGGGAAAAGATATATGCATATGATATATCTAATAAATGGTTAGTATCCAAAATATATAAAGAACATACACAACTCAACAACAGAAAATCCAGTTTAAAAATAGCAGAAGACATGAACATTTTTCCAATGAAGACATACAGACAGTCACAGACACCTGAAAAGATGCTCAGCATCACTCATCATCAGGGAAACCAGAACAAAACTACAATGAGATAGCACCTCACACCAGTCAGAATGGATAAAATCAAAAACACAAGAAACAAGTGTTGATGAGGATGTAGAGAAAAAGGAAGCCTCCAGGCACTGTTAGTGGGAATGCAAACTAGTGCAGTCACTGTGGATGATAGTATACAGGGTCCTCAAAAACTTAAAAAATAGAACTACCATATGATCCAGTGATTCCACTACTGGGGATTTATCTAAAGAATACAGAAACACAAATTCAAAAGGATATTTATTGCAGCATTATTTACAATGGCCAAAATATGGAAGCAACCCAAGTGTCCATCAACAGATGATTGGTCAAAGAAGATGTGTTATATACATACAAAGGAATATTATTCAGCCACAAAGAAGAATGAAATCTTGCCATTTGCAACAATCTAGATGGAACTAAAGAGTATAATGCTCAGCAAAATAAGTCAGAGAAAGACAAATACCGTATGATTTCACTCATCTGTGGAATTTAAGAAACAAAATAAAACAAAGAAACAAAGACAAAAAAAAAGGTAAACCAAAAAGCAGACTCTTAACTACAGAGAACAAACAGATGGTTAGCATAAGGAAGGTAAGCAGGGGTATAGGCAGGACACTTATGAAGGGGATTAAGAAAGAGTACACTTATGATATGAGCATTGAGTAATGTATGGAGTTGTTAAATCACTATATTGTATACCTAAAACTAACATAACACTGTATGTTAAGTATACTAGAATTTCTTTTTAAAGACAGTAACAAGTTTTAATGAAGATGGTAGAAAAATTTGAACCTTTGTAAATTACTAGTACAGATGGAAATCAGTACAGTCATGTTGGAAAACAGTTTGAAAATTCCTCAAAATATTAAACATAGATTTGTCATATGACCCAGCAATTCTACTCATACTCATGTACCCAAGAGAAATGAAAATTATGTTTATGCAAAAACTTGTACATAAATGTTCATAGCAGCACTATTCATAATAACTGAAAAGTAGAAGCAACCCAAATTTCCATGCATTGTTGAATGACCAAACAAAATGTGGTATAGCCATATAATGGAATATTATTAAGCAATAAAAAGAATGAAAGTGCTGACATATGCTACAATATGATTGAACCTTGAAAGCATTATGTTAAGTCAAAGAAGCGAGACACAAAAGGCCACATATGGCAGATTTCCATTTATATGCAATGTCCAGAAAGACAAAAGTATATATAGAGTGTAGATTAGTGATTGTTTAGGGCTGAGATAAGATGATGGGGATTTATGTGATTATATTGGCCCCCACCTATATAATCCAGGGTAATCTACCCATCTTTAGGTCCTTAATTCTAATCGTATTTTGCCATGTGATATAACAGATTCACAGGTTACAAAGATTAGAACATGGACATCTTTGTGGGGGACCATTATTCTGCTTACCATTTTACCAATTGAAGCTTGTGTTTTGGAAACTCTTGGCTGGATCCCTGCATTTTAGAATAACTGCATAAATATGATTGACTACCAAAAGACTTTGGATGCAATGTGGAAAAAGAGAGATTCAAAGAATCCTCTGGAGTCAAACAGATGTCTCTGAGTACCCTCACTTAACACAATTCATCATATATCTTAGGAGTTAGTTGAAAACCCCACTCCAGGTTGTTGTAAAACATCATAAAATCACCTTATCCTCTTAATAGGCCTCTGAATTTGCAATAATGCTCTGGATGTAAATATAGTCTGAACCAGGTCTCTGTTTCTGAGATTAAGTGTGATGTATTCAGTGACCTAAAATTTCCTCTTACTTAAATATGGGAATTATATTTCTCAGGTAGCCAAGAGTCCAGCTGACAGTGACTAGTCATCCTTACATCAGTGCCCTTTATGTGTCCTCTGCATCCTTCTATGAATGAAATGCATATCAGATAACACTTTATGAGTTCTTAAATCATATTCTTTACTTTTCAGCATTTTTGTTGTAGATGCTGGATATGAGAAGTGTCCAAGGACACTACAAATGCTTTGGGGGGAAGGAGCTCCAGGAAGTAAGAATAATGTAATTACTTTACATTGTTCTTGGAGATTATTCTTTTCTCAACCTGCTTTAGTCATTTTTTTTAATTTTTGGTCAACATGCCTTCATATTATGTAAAAGAAGGAAGTATTACTTCATGAAATGCAAGTCAGAAATTAGTAAAACGTGCTTTTAAGAAGTTTGGGAGTATAGTGTTTAATAGACACATATGGTTACACTCTTTCCTTCAGTAATTTTTTTCTCCCACAGACAAGACTTGAAAATTCCATTTCTGCTCCTTTTTTATCCCACTATTATAACTTTTCATGGTTCACTGGAATTTCGTGCCATTACTAGTAAACAAACATAGATATCCTAAAAAGTTTATAAACACTGTAAATTATTATGTGATTGGTTGAGAGTGTTAATGTTCTACATTATGTTTGTTCTACTCCCCATAAACTCCTTTATTAAAATGAAGTGAGGTGAAATTGTACTGTCATAGTCAACCCACTCTATGAGGAAAAGGAAGGATATGTCAATGTGCAAGAAGGCATATTTAGTGCACATGAGCAAATGATTAAAGCAGATTTTTTCAGATAAAATACAGAGGCAACAGGAGTGCTTGGGTGGCTTAGCAGGTTAAGCTTCTGATTCTTGATTTCACCTCAGGTCATGATCTCAGGGCTGTGAAATCAAGCACCAGTATGAGGCTCCACACTCACCGGGGAGTCTGCTGGTGATTCTCTCCTTCCTCTCCTGCTGCCCCTCCTCTCTCTCTCTCTCAATTAATTAATTAATTAATTAATTAATTAATTACTTTTTTAAAAAAGATAGAGGCAATAATATTTGAAAAGGAGATTTGGTCATATTATGAAGAGCCTTGATGACTGGAATCAGGAATATAGAGTTTATTTTGTAAATCAGTGGCTCCTTAGAATAACTTATTTGAGATCTTGAAAAGTATGGACACTGGGAGAGCTGAAAATTTGCTGGTATTTAGGGCCATTCTGTCTTTTTTTACGGTCAGTGTCCATCCTGGTTGGTCAGCAAAGTGCTTTGCAGCTCTGATTTGTTAGTTTTTTGTCATGTCACTTGTCAAATTCTTCCAATATCAGCCCTCAATGTTTGGCTCTCCCCCACCCCCAAAAGTCTGTTTCAGTTGTCTGGGTGAGGTTGGGCATAGGACATTCTAAAGACTCCCCAGGTGATTGGGAAGATTGGAAGTCAGGATTGGAAAACTCTACTGTAGGCTTTCCAATATGAGACTGACATGATGAATACACAGTTTTAAAGGAACAATTAATCTTGAATGTATTGAAAGGGTTAAGAAATTGAGACAGGGGGCAGCCCCAGTGGCTCAGTGGTTTAGCTTTTTTTTTTCCTGCATTTCTCATTTTTATTTGACAGAAAAAGTTGCTCTTGCTGTACAGATTTTAAAAAACCAAAATGCCTTTAAGAAAGGTGAAGAAAAGTTGGGGGATGGGCCACAACCTCACTGGGGGGCAGTAGGATCCAACTAATTTCCACTCCTGCCCCTTGGCCCTGGGAACACCTCACACAAGTTCCCAAGTTCCAAACCACCGCCCCCCAGGAACTTAGGGATAAAAGGGGGCATCATGGCCTCCCAGACCCTTTCTAACTCAAGACCAGGGTGTCCCCAACTGCATCCTCCCCTCCCACAACTCCCATTTTCATTCCCACCCACCCCAAACCCCCCAAAACGTGAACCAGGAAAAACTCACAGAGATTAACATTTCACAGGAACAAGGAAAAAAGGGGGGGGACAGCCCGCCCCCAAGATGCTGCCAGGGTTCAAAGGGGGGCAGACAAGGACTTCAGCCTGGGGTGGGATCCTGGAGAGGGGGGATCGAGTCCCACGTCAGGCTCCCTGCATGGAGCCTGCTTCTCCCTCTGCCTGTGTCTCTGCCTCTCTCTCTCTCTCTCTCATAAATAAATGAATAAAAAAAATCTTAAAAAAAAAAAGAAATTGAGACAGGGAAGCTATCCATTCACTAATTTGACAAGTAATTATTATGTGAAAATCGGGGCACTGAGCTACGGTGTCAATCCAAATGATAAATGGAAAAGATGGTGCCAGGAGGAAGTAATGGACTTTGGAGATATCAAGATCAAGCAGCCTGTATTACATGTGGTCAGGAAAGGAGAGGACTCAAGGGAGACTCTGAAGTTTGTTTCCTAATAAATGGGAGGATGAATGTAAGAAAATTAAGAGGCAGAGATAATTTCAGGGACATTATGGGTTCAGTTCAAAATACATTAGATTTCAGGTAAGGGGAAATCATCCAAGATCATCTAACAGGCCTTTGGAGGAGCGCTATTGGGAATTTTGAAGTAATTTTGAAGGCAGAGGTATAAATTTCAGAATCACCCATGTAGAGACAGGAATTAAAACCACTCATGTAACTGAGATAAAATATGATAAGTTAAAAGGAAAATAGAATGGAGGGCTAAGAACTAAGTTTTGGAAAAGGGGTAATGGAAGACACAAGCAGAGAACCTACATAGGGTAGAGTCAAGGAAATTAAGATAAGGGAGATTTTTACATGTTGAGAGTAGTCAACAAAAATTCAACTAAAGAGGCTGTTGAATATTCCTACAAAGAGCCTCAGATTTATTTCAAAACTCAGAGAGTGGAATCAGAGGGGTCAAGCAACTACATGTGATCTATACTGAAATTAAATATACATATGTGACTGCCAAAGGTTAGTTTCTAAGATTTAGCTTTACTGGAATCAAAATGATACTGCCTATAATTCAATCTTCTTGGTTAAGTATATACTAAAAAGTTGACAAGATAGCCAAGGATGACTAGTGGATGACAAGTGAAACTTGGACAAATTTAACATAAATATAATTGGCATAAACTGTGAATATCCAAGAAATAAGAACACTAAGAATGTGACAAGTAGTCTGGTATCAAAATTCAAGATTGAAATTGCTGTTTTCATCAAGGGCTAAATACCCAGGGACATATCTAAAATGCTGAATTCCAAATGATTATGGGGTTTTCTAATAGCATTCACTCACAGAATTGGGGGACAATCTAATTGCCTATCTAATTTCTAACTTCACCTAGACTAACAAGTCTGTAGGCTGAATCTCTCTGGATAATCCTTTTCTCAACTTAATCCACGCTGTGGTAGATTTAAGTTCCTCTTGGTGGAGTACCAAAAGACAGAGGTTGTGGCACTACCTCTGTCTTAACTTAATGTGGGATTCTTTGTGTCCAGTTTCCTTGCTTATAAATGTATTTTAAATATGTGAAGCAAATTGGAAAATGACTCAGAGAAAGGGCCATCTTTTTCATTTCAGCTCATGAAAATCTACCTTGACTTTGGTGGTTATAGTTTTTGATCTTTATCTCTGAAATTTTTCAGTATTTTTCCTCTTAATCTTTTTTCTTTTAAGTTATTTTACTAGTTTTGCAAAGGGGGAATGAAAGGAAAGGCATTAAGTGACTTTATTAAATCCTATTCAATAGAATTTATTGAGCACTTACTTTAGGCTCAGCTCTATGGAAGACACAAAAGAAATACCTGCCCCTGACCTTGATAAGCTATTCATATATTTGAAGGAGATGAGATTAATATGTAAGCAAGTATTAATTTATGAAATAAATCAGTGAATGATTAGGGACCCCAAAATAGTAAATATAAAAGATACAGTACATAAAACAAACAAACAAAATCAGTAAGCCCAAAACATTCTGAGAGGCACCAGGGAGAATTTGGTCCTGACTCTGAATGAGTAGGTTTTGAGTAAATAGGAGAGGGAAAGGCATACCAGAGGAGAACCGAATAAGCGAAGCTATAGAGGCTGAAAAGGGCTAGGAGATTTGGAGCAGACTATTCTAGAAGGACACTTTAATCCCTGCCCCAGAGCTTTCCATGCTAGTTAGCTTTCTGATTCTTGACTACTTCCATTTCCAACCTTATAAAGAATTTTAAGTGGGCAGAAGACCATGAGTTGAGAGTCAGAGAAGGAAAGGAGCATAACTTGCACTGTAGTTTAGTGGACCATCCTTTACCTACTTCAGCATTTATATGGGGCTATTCTCACCAGACACTAGGCATGATTCTAGGAACATTCACATTTAATCTTCATTAACTCATTTAATCTTCACAACAACCACATAACATAGGCACTATTTTAATTCACATTTTGCAGACAGGAAAACAGAGTCAAATGGAGATTAAGTAACTTGTGCGAGGTGACACAGCCCAGTAACTGATGGGGCTGGAATTTGAACTCAGATATTCTGGCTTCAGAACTCTGACTGTCATGTAGAACTGGGATATGTAGTGTGGGGTCATATTTGGGAGGGCTTTGGAACGCAAATGTGGGAGTTGATATTTTATTCTAAGAGCAAAGGGAAACCCATAAAGGTTTTGACATTTGAATAACATGATAAAATTAATCTGGCACTGATGTAGAATTCACTGTAGAGGGGAAACTGCTGCCATATTGTTCTTCTCTCTTTTTTCTAATGTGCAGTTTCCAACATGCTGTGTAGTTGACAGACATGAATCTGACCCTCAGTTATGGTTAGGCTGAGGTGCTCTAGCTTTTGAATGACACTTGTCTCCATGTTCCAATGTTTTAAGTTAAACCACAGAAACATAACACAAATGCAAGGTAGTGATTAGTCAAGTTTGCTTTTTCTATACAGCTTAAAGCACTCATGTTAAAGCTACTTTGAAAGGAATCTTGCCACTTGCCTGTCTGCCTGCCCTCTTCTCGGCTTACACAAAGTGTTATTTTTCCCCAGCTGCCATTGCCTTTTCAAGCTGAGTTTGCAGGCTACACTTCCATGAAGCAATGTGGGCAACTGATCAGGAAAGGTCTTGGTGCATCCAATTAAAAATTGTTCAACAAACATAAAAATTCAAGCTCTCTAAGACTGAAATCAAATCCCTGGTGGGTTGTTGATAGACTTGTTATTAAAGGTTTGCCAAGCTTTAATAAGACTGATAACAAGAAACCGCAAATCTCCTCAAACTATTCTGTAAACATTTGGATTGGACTGAAATTAAGAATACGGAGTACATTCGTTTCACTGATCTGTTCTTTTTAGTCTGCTTTCATGTTACAAAATCAGCAACATATGTCGGCAGATCCAATTGACCTTCAAGCCAGAGTTTGAATATCTTAGGTGTATGTCACCTCATCTCTGCCTTTGATCTGCTGTAAGACAGAGAAATATAATTATTAGCACATTGTTCTGTGCAGCTGACAGAGCATCTGGTATTTTAGAAATGCTTTTGAGATGCCTCAATTGATTTGAAAGTCAGTTATAAGGAAGCTTGGAAAAGATGCAACATCTTTACAGCGTTAGTAATTAAGAGAAATCAGAAGCAAGTTTGATCAGCACAAAGTTATAGCTGAAAATAAAATACCTAAGCATGATTAAGAATAGAATTAATTTTAAAAACAATAGCACATAAGGCTCCCTAAGAATGATTAGTCAACTATCTTCCTGATATAGACAATTTAATTACATTTCCTTATTGCAGCACCACCATCCTCCTGACTATGGTGACTGAATTTCCATCATGGACTATTATGTCTGAGTTTCCATTATAAACAGTCATTTCTGAGGTTTAAAATCTCAGTCATTTCAAATTGCTACAGATTTTGACTTGGCATATGGGCTGTTAGTCCAGCTGCCATTATGTAAAAGGGAAAAAAAAGTATTTGAAGTCTTTCAAGACAGTTCTGAATAAAAAATAAAAGTATACAATTTTCATGCTTCTTTCCTCAATCTCTAGTCTAAAAGAAATGTGCACAGAGTTAGTCTAAAAATGTTTCAATACTGGTTTTGATCCAAATGAATGAAAAATATCTCTATTCATTTGAATGGGGATTACTGTCATAACAAATATTTGAAAGGGGAGAAGAAGTGCAATGTTCTTTCAAAAGAGAAGACAAAACTATCTATAAAATGTCTAGTTAGAAATGCCGGTTTTCATCCACTCCTGAGCATTGGAATAGTTTCTAGTATACTTCTAATAGTACTAATCACTTCCTTAAGCAATTTTGCATTCATTTTCAGAAATTTTAGCAGTAAATTTAAATTTTTGCACCAAATTTAAAATGCTGGACTCTTATATATGTTTCATTCCTTATGTATCCTTTTTCACTGATAGTGTATTTATTGATAAATTGAGGCACACTTCTGATTTGGCAATTCTTAGAGACCACTTATTTTTTTGTTATGAAAATAATGCCAAGTGCCAACAACACAGTACTGTTCACCCTGCTTAATAAAGCATTTCCATATTTGTGGTTGAGGAGGAATTGTAGATTCGGTCAACTGCTTGTTGTGTATCTGTATATTATCCACATTATGGCATATATGAGGTAAACATTTAATTCTCTCATGGCCATTGTCTGCCATCCTTTCCCCAGATATGACTGATATATTTATAGGAAATACAAAGTAATACTGACACTGATTCTCTTCTTTCAAGAAAACTTCAGTATATAAACTTGTAACAGTTTTTAATACTGAGTAATCTCTGATGTTGACCTAGCTACTCTACATTCTATACTGTAAATACATACGTCATTTAACATAACACTTTAACCTTGAGGATATTTGTGACATAAAGCAAAAAAAAATGCAGTAGCAACCTTTGAACTTAAAATTCAAAGTCTCAAGTACTTGAAAAAATCTTGCAAAACTAAAGAGTTAATGCTGGTTCCAAATGTGTACCTTTAGAAAATGTGAAGTATAACTTTTGTGAACTAATAAGAGATAAAACTAAGCTAATCTCAGAGCTTCTGTTGCATTTTGTAATATCAAATGAATTGATATACACTCATCAACAAAATTTCCAAGCTCAATCAGTCTTTGGAGGGAAGGTTTCCTCATCTGATTACCTATTTACCCACCCCACTCCTGCCAGATACCTACCCATATTTACACACAAAAGTGGAGTGACAGAGGATCAGATAAAAATTTTGTGAAGAAGCCCATAGAGAATCAGTGATACTCTGCAACCCAATATTTGTGGGGTAGATGTTTCAGATGATAAGAAGAGGTGTGAGTTGTGGCTTCCACTCTCTAAAAGTTATGATTTAAAAACTTAGAATATATAGTCCAGACTAATGTTGGACTGGTGTATATGACAGATGCTCTTGGGCACCCTGGATCCTATTTGACACCACAAATAGCTGTGCTTTTCATAGACCATGACTATCTCCTGTGTTCAACCACATTTACTGAATATTTGCTATTTTTAAAAGACCAGAGATACATACACTGATGTATATAATAGGGTCCTTACCCCTCAGGTCATTAGCAATTCAAAAATTGGTCAGGGTAAGTGTTGGGAGTGAGGTGTTCCAAGGGATTACATTTTCCTGACACTGGAGGGGTGGTTCTTTTACCCTGAATAATGTATCATTCATGGTTTATTGTAGGGGCAAAAATAAACAGCAAGTACAAAGAGCAACTTTTTAAAATCTGGTGGCATTTTTATCACTATTAAACATCTGATCATTCTTGAATAATTTGATACAGAGGTGGAACTTAGGCTTGCTGACATTTCCCTAAGAGAACTGTCCAAGGGATGCCTGAGTGGCTCAGTGGGAGGGCGTCTGCCTTCCGCCCAGGGCCTGATCCTGGGGCCCAAGGATAGAGTCCCACATCGGGCTACCTGTATGGAGCCTGCTTCTCTCTCTGCCTATGTCTCTGCTGTCTCTCTGTGTGTCTCTCATGAATAAATAAATAAAATCTTAAAAAAATAAAAATAAAAAAGGAAAGAGAGAACTGCCTCAAATGGGAAGGAGAAGGCTGGGAGAATAAGATAAATCTGATAGAAAAATAGTAGACTCTATTTTCTAAACAAATATAAGTCATTTATCTGCTATACACTATTTTCAGTAAACCTCTAAATTAGCATGGATAATCAGAAACAAAATTTATCTATTTTATTTCAAAGTACCTAATGTAGTTTATAATCTTTATACCACAAAAAGGTATGTCCAATCTAATTTTTAAAATATTATATTTCTATCACATAAACCTTAATTATGTCAGACCCTCAAAGCTAACCTAAAGCAACTATCTAATGAATTATAAGATACCTGGGAAAGCCTATTTGGCTGTCTATATAATCCCAATTCAACATAAACATGCTAAGATTGTTAGACCCACAAAAGGCAAAAAAAAAAATGCTGAGATAATTCTTATCTGACAATTATTTGCCAGGTTTACACAGATGACTTCTTCAAGCTCCTTTGACACCACTTTTTCATAAATATGGTGATCGTCTAACTCCAGTATTCGCATGAATTGTTCTCTTTGCACACATCACAATCTCAATATGGAAATTCAACTGTTTATTAGGAGAAAGAGCAACCAAATTTCAGAAAGCCATTTTAAAATAAATGATTGACCCCACACTACATTAATATTTAGTATATTTTGTATTGCTTGAAAGAAGATATTGCAGTATTTTTCATTTTCTGTCTATTTTTGTGAGTTTCTTTAAGCTCTTACTTAGCTTTAAGGAAGAGAAATATCCAAGCTCTCTTCCCACCAAAGGAACCTAAGTAGTGAGTGTGGTACTAAGAATTGATAAAATCAAGTTGCCAAAGTGATGAGGTGAATGAAAGGAAAGAAAAGAAAAGGAACATTTTAGCCCCCATTTGCTCCATATCACATCAGCGTGCTCACGTGTCCGCACATCATATTTAACTCAAACCTTTGAGATGAGGTATGATTCCCCTCATGCATCTAAAACGAGGAAGCGGAGACACAGGTCAAAATCTACCCAGGGTCACACAGCTAAAACAAAACAAAACAAAAAACCCAGGATCAAAATCCTAGACAGATCTCGGTTGGAATCCGCCTGAGCACAACCTGAAGCAAGGTAATTCTGAATCTGAGAGCTTGGAAATTAAAGTGTTGGCTATATATCATAAAGGGGAGTAATTTTGGTTTGAACAAGGACATGTGGCTGAACACAGCAAACAACAAAGAGACTACTGGAGAGACTTCACAATTATTTTCTAGAGAACAAAATCAGAGACTATACCTATTTTGCCATTCACATTCTTCACATCCCTTACTTTTACCAGCTGCAAATTTAGGGATGGTTTTGAAAACGGCCTCAAAGCAGTCTTAAAAATAGATGTATCTGATTGGTTCCTTGGAGTATTTATAGTGTTCTACTATTATCTGATGATGTTAGGTTCACTAGAGTTTTGTGGGATTTGCTTCCATGGAGACACTCTCTAAAAGTCCTCAATTCTAAAAATGAACTTCTCTTTAAAAATGTGGATCACTTACCCACCGTTTCCCCATCTCTAATCCAAAGGTTTCTTTGGTTCAGTCCCTACTTGGCATACTAAGTGTACCTGAACCCCAAACTCTTACCAATTCTTTCTTTGAGGAGGAGATTTCTACTAAATTGTCTAAAAAATTCTGTGGAAAGCAAGGGCCAGAGAAAGGAACTGACCAGTTCTTTATCATCCAATAATGCAACAAAATTGACAATAATAGACTGTGACAGTCTTACTGGGATCAGGGATAGAGTTACCTGACTAGCTTGAAGTCTCCGACTTTTTAATAAAGGAAAACATCAACATTTCAAAAGAGATGAGAATTTATTTTAACTACCATTTGGGTGTATTTTGTAAAATTCCCATTTCTATGGTGCAATTATGGTGTATATACTTTAATAACTAGGCATTTAATCCAATAACAAATTATTAGCCTTATAAAATTGTGTGGCCCCTTTATATGTGAAGAACTTGCTAGGTTGCCAATAATATTATCATCTATCTTTTGGGCTCATGTGAGTTCCTCTCAAACTAGAAAAGATCCCAATTATTAACCTAAGATTAATCCCATTCCTTCTACCCAGTGCTTGTTGTAATGCCCATGGATGCATGACATAGCTGCCATCTTAGATAAAATGGTCCTTCTGAACAACGCCCAAATATGCCTAAAATTGCAGACGACAGTTGTGAGCTTTTTTGCCTGCTTATCTGTCTGCCTTCGATGTGACCCTAAATTAGGCCTCAGAAGGTATAGTGTTTAATACAGATTCCGGACACAATATACCTTCTCACAATTAGTTGAAAGTGCTGTTTTGTAATTAAAGGGTGAAGTGGGGCATGATGAACATATGGAAAAGGAGACCCTTAATAAGTGATGGAGCCTTCAAAAGAAATTGCTAATTAGTATGCATTTGATGTGCACTATACCAATTTTAAGACTTTGCCTTGAATAAATTGCTATGTTGGGTGTTCGAAGGAGTGGTGAGATTAGCATTTACAAAGGGGGCAATTTTCTGTCTTCTTGACTCTGTTAAATGGAGGAAATAACTTCCAAGACTGGAGCAGTAGTTAGCCCATCAATCATTCTCACAGCTGGAAACTGGGGATCCCAAATGCGGAGATCAGTTAATCCGTCAGCTAATAAGTTCATAGTGGCACCATATGGCGCAGGGCCACTCCACACTGGGACAAGGACAGAACTGTTTACATAGGCATGCTGCTTTCTCAGGTAGCTCCCTGCTGACAGAACCCTTTGTTCTGAAGGATCAATTTACTTTGCACAGTAAATTGACTGAATTGGTCAGTTCAGAGCATATAATTGTTGGCTAATCCTGTGGAATCATGTCCCATCCTTGTGAGAGGGACAAAGAGGTGCTGCCCATGGCCTGGTCTAGGGCATCTTCCTGGGGCTATTCTCACCGGACAGGCTGGACACTGATTAAAGGACCAGTGGATGGTAGATGTGTAGTAAGCATTGACGTCAAATGCCATAAGAAAGAGAAACCCTGCCATGCTCAGAAGGACTTTTCTGTCTTTACTCAACTGGTATTACAACTTAACTTGGAATAAAAACAGTCGGTCCAAGCAATTTAGGTGCAGACCATTTTTCAAATACTCACCTGGAAGAATGAAAGGTACTCCTCCATCTAATAAGTGACTATACCCATGCTCATTTCTAAATTTGCCTTCTATTTAAAAAAAAAAGGAACTAAGAAAGAAAGAGAAGTTCAAGAGATATGTTCCAAAAAAGCATGGAAACTGCAAGTTAAGTGAGAAACACATTTCTTAGGCATTGTGCAAAAGTGGCAGAGACATCCACTGTTACGCCTGTGTATGGGAAAATGCATAAGGGCTTTTCAGAGCAAACGAGAGCAGAATCTTCCCATCCCTGTACATTTGGTGTGAGCCCTGTTGCTTTGTTCTATAGATGTGTTTGATCTGACTTTGTTTTATCCTTCTCACGTAAAAAAAATAAAAGAAGAATAAATAAAATGAAAAAATTCCACCAATAGAGATAAATGTTGGACATAGTTCCCTCCAACTAAAGGCTTTCTTCAATAGCTAGTGTCAATAGAATCATTTCACATCAATGGTTTGAAAAGAGAATTGTGTTCAATAGGAACTGAAGCCATTTGGAGTTCCTGAGAGGACATTTGCTTATTAAATGTCTGAACAGTAATGAACTTTTTACAACCACACCAAGAGTTTCCACCAATTAGGGAACTATTGATTTCTTTACTTATTTTAACTGAGAATTCTGAGATAAGTGTAACCATGCAAATTACAGCAAGTTTTTGGTTAGATATCTGTGATCTTAGGGGTTATCTCAGTTTTTCTCTTCTTTAAAGCAATTTATAGAAGGGAGCATAGAATTTAATAGCAGTTGATGTATTTTATCATAAAACATCTAAAATTAATAATTTACAAATATCACCAGTGCATCTTTCAAAATTCCTGTGTATTTGCAATGTTTCTCCTTTCATGGAATTTTTCATGTATGACCACATCCACAGTATTCAGCATTCTGCAGTATTAAAAAAATAAATGCAAAACCAAGAAACATTTGTATATTTTATTTTAGGACCTGCCATAATGAGAATAAGATAAAATATAAATAATGCTGTAGAAGCGCTTTTAAGTTAAACTTGTGAAATGGGGGGGGGGTGGAAGCAGAAAATGTAAATTGTATAAAGTAAATTGCAGGAGTCTTATGTGAAAGCAGGCACTTTGCCAAAAGAACTCTTTTTAGAGAGCAAAAGGCCCTTTGTGATTTTTTTGGTAAAATTTTCTCTCTTGAATGTTGTTATCAAATTGGATTCTCCCTCTCCATAGACTGCATATGAGGCAAGCTTAAACCCTTTCTAAATCTCATGTGGCAATTTTTCATTTATTTAAATAAAATTTGCCCAAGCACACACTCTGAGGTCAACTTGAATTCTCAGGCCCTGAATTACCAAGATCAAATCCATCCCCTTTGCCCTATCCTGAATTTTGACAAATATCCACTCTACCCCCATCTTAGCATTTACCAGCCTGTGGAGGTGATACTAAAGCTCTTGCATTCAAAACCAAAAGACAGGACTCAGTCATTGAAATATATGTTTTATTTTGCCTATTCATGACATATTATATAATTGAAATTAAGTAAACTTTATAAATGTAGTAACTTTCCATCTTCAATGATTTTTAAGTAAAGAAGTAGGTTTAAAGAGGTTATAGTAATTACATTTCACCAAAATAATGCCAAGCTTTCTGCCCATTTCTCTATTTTATGTGTACTCATGCCCTTCCTCTGCTGTTTTGACTCTCTATAGTAGTTATACTGGAAATCTCTGAAGTTTTTTTATAAGTGGAAGATGCTCTTCACAGTTAGTAGCAATATGTCTTAACTTTAAAGAGTGATTTTAAATTTATTATCTCAAAACCTTGACACAAAATCTTCTATGTTTAACCTTTTTATTTCTTAAATTAACAAAAAAATAAGAAACCAAGGGAAAATATAGACTTTTTCTCTCCTTTGTTACTGCTGACCTTCTCCTCCCCGGGACTTTCTCAGTGAAGACAAAGAAAACTTCTCTCCCATCTCATTATAGTATGTCCCCTTACAGGCTCTATCTCTTAAATACATCATTAGATGTGTTTTCTTTCTTCTATAGTTTCAGATTAAAGAAATCCCTGCTCAAGGGCTTTAGAAATTTACTGTTTTTCAGAACTAGCTTTGGGGACATGGTCAGTAGAGTTCCTCATAGACTAAGACAAGGTAAAGGTCAAGACCTTGGGTGATTTCTCCTTGTGGGGGCAGCAATTTCTCTATTTACCCATTTTCAATTTTAATCTTAAATTAATAATATTTCTCTACCTTACTTTATCTCCATAGCAATGATCCCAATTTTTCATATTATATTTTTTACTTACTGATTTTTTTTATTGTTTTCTCCCCTTAATGTAAACCACATGAGGGTAAAGATGTAAACCACATGTCTGTTCTGTTCACTTCTGTGTCCTAGTATCTTGAATAGCACCTAGCACATAGTAGGCCCTCAAAAAATACTGTCAAATGAATGAATGAAATTAACCTATAATATTATTTGAACTTTTAGAACAAATTATATTATGCACAAATGGGATCAAATATACTTATTTTCCCCAATGAAATAATTTTTTTAAAAAAATTTTATTTATTCATGAAAGACATGGAGAGAAAAGCACAGACACAGGCAAAGGGAGAAACAGGCTCCATGCAGGGAGCCCGACGTGGGACTCGATCCCCAGACTCCAGGATCATGCCCTGAGCTGAAGGTAGGCACTCAACTGCTGAGCCACCCAGGCATCCCTGAAATAAATTATTTTACATTTTTTTCCAAGGTTTTTTTTTGCAGATTTGCTTTAGTAAGTGCTTATTTTTCAAATTGTGGATTATGTGTGACTTTTAGGCATTGCTATGGATGATAAAAACAGGAAAAGGTGATATGCTTTCTTTTGCCGTTTGATGTTTTAAGTAAAAATTGGATATAATACAAAAACAACTAAAGGCTAATGATAGGATTTGGATATATCCATCTATTTAATTTCTTCCATATCATAGTCTTTACTTTTATCACTATGAATTGCTAGAAATTGATACTTTGTTTGGTAGAGAAACTTTAATGTCTTAAATAACCAACTTTTAATAAGGACCATGTATCAAATTTATTACACTTACATATAATAGGTTACATAAAATCCCTTTTCTCTAAAAGTCTGTGTTCTATCCACTGGAGTACCAGTTTTTACAAGCCAGTTTTTACAAGCTCATGAAAATGGACTTTATGCATCTTTTCCAAACTTCATGTTCAGTAACATCATATTGCTATCAGGAAGTTGAGCATGGATGGAAAGTAGCTCAATAATAGATGAAAGCGAGATGCCTGGGTAGCTCAGAGGTTGAGCGTCTGCCTTCGGCTCAGGGCATAATCCCGGGATCCTGGGATTGAGTCCTTCATCGGGCTCTCTGCATGGAGCCTGCTTCCCCCTCTGCCTGTCTCTGCCTCGCTCTCTCTGTGTGTCTCTCATGAATAAATAAAAACAAAATCTTTTAAAAAAATAGATGAATGTTACAAATAGACATTGTAAACATCTGTCAGTGTACCACTAGTCCTGTCTGAGTCTGATGAAGCCAAAAACTAGCTAGTACACTATTAAACAAATGAGTTCCCAATATGAAATGCTTTGATTCATACTAACCTGGAAAACAAGATTAGAAAGATTTCCCAACTCTCTTTACACTTCCTTACTCATCTATTTCCCCTTTTCCTATCAAGTCATAAAAAATGCTTTCAAGTATTATTCTTCAAATGAAGAGATTTGCCATAGCAACTATTCTTCCAGGTGTCCAATGGATACTTATTATATGATGAATGATGATGGTATACAGGTAATAAATCTTAAGGGAAGAAAAAAGAGCGGTTTTATTACACCCTTTGAAATGCAGGATATGGGCTACTTTGTGCCACACCCTTCTTCCTGGTACTTCTGTACAGAATTATTCAGAAACAGGAAGTTGATTCTGATTCATTTGCAACAGTGGTCTGAGTAATACATTTGTGTAAAATGTTTTAGAGGAAACCATGAGAGTCTGACGAATTGAAAGGGAAAAAAAATAGTAGAGCAAAGAAGGCTGGCATATTTAAAAATGACAAAAGAAGCCATGAAAGTCCAGGTTTTGGTGGTTCACTTGTGAGATGTGCTGGAGGAAATTGCATACTTCTTTGAACAAAAGACAAGATCGTATGCTTGAATTACTTGGTTTTTGTTTGCGGATATTCGTATCTTAATGTTTTTTGTTTCTTGAAATGTCTTTATGTTGGTGGGTTGTGTATAGAAAAAGATCTGAGCAGGTAATATTTGTAAAGACAAAGATACTATATAGTAAAATCATAAAATGTTCTCAATCATTTTTAACTAAAAATATCAAGAATATTTCATTGATTTTTAAAAATTAATCAAAGATTTAAAAGATACACACTTATACACTAAGATATCATAGAACCTTAATGCTATAAAATACTTAAAAATTATTTGACCCTTGTGAGTAAATGCAAGACATGCATGTTAATACTCACCATCTCAAAGGTTCTTAAGATAAGACAAATTGACCAGAACGTTTGTTACTGTTCCCAATTGGTTTCACATCACAGGTGACTCAATGCTCTAGACCACTACCAATTATCAGGTAATAGCATACATTCTGAAACCAATTTACCAATCCTAATATTGGTGGACTCTTTCATTTTACAGTTTTCCTACACGGATATACTGAGCTAAAGAAAACTACAGTCTCATCCAGTTATAAACACACAATTGCTGCATAAAATGTTTTAAAATAATTTTAAAATATATGAGTGTGCTCTAAAGAAAGAAGTTAAGTTCTCAGACACCAGGAATGAAGAAAAAAACTTAAAGACAGACGTGTCCTTGTCAGTAAGCACCATGCTAGACCAGGGAGATATTTATTATAAACTTATTGTTAAGTACTCTGGGCTTAATACTCAGAGTTTCAAGACATGCAGCCTTGGACTCACTTGAAATGTGGTGCTGAAACTGAATGTGTTGCATAAAGCTGGTATGCTGAAACAACTCCATTCTAGGGAAAGGAAGTAATAAAACTCTACCTATTGATCTAGGAAAGTAAAAACAAAACACCAAAATGCCATAAGAAATAGTATTTCAGGATACCTGGGTGGCTCAGGGGTTGAGTGTCTGCCTTTGGCTTGGGTCGTGATCCTGGGATCAAGTCCCATATTAGGCTGCCCACGGGAAGCCTGCTTCTCCCTCTGCCTATGTCTCTGCCTCTCTCTATGTCTCTCATGAATAATAAATAAAATCTTTACAAAAAAAAAAAAGAAAGAAATAGTATCTCAGCGCGCCTGGGTGGCACAGTTGATTAAGCATCCAACTCTTGCTTCAGTTCAGGTTGTGATTTTAGGGTCGTGAGACTCAGCATCAGGCTCCAGGTAGCATAGAGTCCACTTGAGATTCTCTCTCCTTTTACCTCTGTCCCTACCTCTGCTCTTTCTCTCTCTAAAATAAACAAATAAATCTTTAAAAAAATAGTGTCTCTAATTCTTCCCCATACATGGGTTTAAAATCTGAATTATGCCTCTTGAATTATTAGGAAATCCCATGGAAAGATTAGGGTAAGATCTAGTTAAAGACCAATAAAAACTCTGGGGTACCTAGGAGAAGCTAACACAAATATACTAAATTTGGACATTTCTAAGATCAAGAGCACAGAGACTTACCCTTAAACAACAACCACAGCTGGGAGTGCCTGAGTGCCTTGGTCAGTTAAGCATCTGTCTTCAGCTCAGTTCATGATCTCAGGGTCCTGGGATGGAACCCCACATCAGGCTCCCTGCTCACTAGGGAACCTGCTTCCCTCTCTCCCTCTGCCTCTCCCTGCCACCATCCCCCTAGTCATGCTATCTCTTTCTCAAATAAATAAAATCTTTAAAAAACCAGAGTTGAAGTGTACAATCAAAAGCTACAAATCATACAGCATATGATTTACCATGAGAAAAAGTAGGTAGAGTCAAAATAGGAAGAGTAACCCCCTTCAAGACCTTGAGATAATAAAATAATCTGAAAGAGACCACAAAACAAGCAGGTTTAAAACAATACATCTTAAAAAAAAAAGAGGAAGTGTAATAAAAGAATACTCTATGAAGGTCAGCTGAAACTGAAAAAGACTCAAAGTGAACTTCCAGAAATGAAAAATAGCCACTTAAGTTAAAAACTCAATTGATAGGTTGAAAGCTGATAACTAAAGGGAGAATATGTGAACCAAAGTATACAGATCCAAGGAAATTACCCAAAATATAGCACAGAGTTAAAGAGATTGAAAACAGATTAAGAGGCATGGAGCATAGACAAAGGAAGCCCAATATATATCTCTAAGAAATTCTAGAAGGAGAGATCAGAGAAAACAAAAGAAAGGTAACATTCAAAGATTATGGCTAAGGATTTCAAAAATATATGAAAACCATAAATACTTGGAATAAGGAAGTGCAATTAGTCCCAGATATAACAAAACACACACACACGCATACACACGTACTTAAAACTTCAAAGAGAAATGGAAATTTTTAAAAGCAATTAGAGTAAAAAAGATTATGCACATATGAATGACATTTATAATGAGAGTAGATTTATCAGTTATGATACATGTTAGAAAACAATGGAATAATATCTTTAAAGAGCAAGAGAAAATGGCTGCTAATCTAAACCTGTCACTCAAGTGGGCAAAATGAAGATATTTCCTATTTTTAAAGACTGAGAGAATTTACCATTCTTAGATTCTAAATACTATAAGCTATTTTTAAGTGGGAAATCAAAACCAGAAGGAAGCAGTATGAGCAAAATACAGGGAAACATGAATACATGCCAGAAAAAGTACTGTCTATAAAATAATACAATATATAGTTTATAGATTTAGGGACAACAATGGACAATAACAACATGGAACCCAGGAAAAATGAGGAAGCAGAGTTAAAGCATGGAAAGGTCCTATTGGCAAAAGTGAAAAATATTAACTATATACTTTGTTAAATCTAGCACATTTGTATGTTATTTTACAACTATACAATTTTTAAAAAAGAATCAGAATGCAAATATCCAACTTACCAAAAGAGAAAAGAGAATGTAGAGAGGAAGAACAGGAGAAAAGGGGGAAACAAATTTTAAAAGAATATGGTAAAGAGAAAATATATTTATAGCTATAATACAAATAAGTGTTAATCAGATATTCTCAGAATGGATGAATAAAGAATCTGATTCTGGGTAGCTCAATCGGTTAAGTGTCTGAGTGTCTGCCTTTGGCTCAGGTCATGATCTCAGGTCCTGGGATCAAGCCTCACGTAGGGCACACTGCTCAGCGGGGAGTCTGCTTCTCTCTCTCCTCCCTCCTCTCTCTCTCTCTGGCTCTCTCTCTCTCTTGCAAATAAATAAATAAAATCTAAAAAAAAAAAAAACCCAAAAATCTAACCATAAGCAGTTAGCATGAACCAGTGACCTTTTTTGTCCACCACACTAGATAATACCTACCCTGAGGTAGATATTAAGAAGAGGCGGAAAGGGACTCAAAGTTAAGTGGTCTGTTGCCCAAATTTGTGGTTACCCATCTACTATTATTAGAGTAAGAATAAACTAACTAGTATTTGTTGAGTACTTACTAAAACAAAGTTCTAAGTGATTGTCCCATTCTAACATACTTAGTACATATTTAATAATCACAGTAAACCTATGAAGTATTCCTATTTTGCAGATGAAAAAACTGAAGCATAGAGAGATTGTATAACTAGCCCAAGATACAAAGCTATAATTAATTGTTAGTCTTGTTCTAGAGGCCATGTTCTTAACCCCAGTGCTAGCCTACCTTACATCCCTGATGGCACAGGAAGTTTGAAAGTGAAGGATAGAAAAAGAGTTGGAAAAG
Organism: Nyctereutes procyonoides; assembly: GCF_905146905.1. NCBI lineage: Eukaryota > Metazoa > Chordata > Mammalia > Carnivora > Canidae > Nyctereutes > Nyctereutes procyonoides. Next base: position 397,402 of record NW_026575148.1, read on the forward strand.
AGTGTACTCCAAAGAAAATATTAGTCTAAGGAAGCTGGTGTCACAATATACATGTTAGACAAAATAGACCTTAAGTAAAAAGCAGGATTAAGAATAGAGTTATCATATAAGAATAAACACATTTGCTCATAAGATTTAAGATCATTCAATTTAACAATGAATTTGCATGTGCTTAACAACATAGCATCAAAACATATGAAGCAAAACTCAACAGAACAACAAGGAGACTAACGAATTTTTAATAGCAAAAGGAGAATTAAGGAAACTTTCTTAGAAACTGAGAGATCAGGAGGTAAAACAACTGTAGTTCCAAGAGATGAAGAAGTAAAGAGTTTAAGGCTCCCACTCCCAGGGAATGGTGATCCAGTCAATAATCCAGAAACAGACTAAAATTCTTCCTATTTGGGTGATTTCTTATATTACAAAAAAATAGTTTCACATACAACACCCATTTTTATTAACCTCTCTTCAACTGAGTTTCCTCAATACCACTGAGGAAACAGGCTCTAAGAACTTAAAGAACCTGTGTTGAGGGGACAAGGGAGTTTTCTTCACATATTGTTGGCAGAAAGAAAATGGAAATTGGAGAAGAAGGGGATAATAAAGACTACTATCTGCTCTAACACCAGAGCCATCCACGCCAACTAGCTAGGCTCACAAGTACTGACTGAAGACAATTTTATTCTAAACTTGCAGACAACAATTTTTCTATGAGAGAAAGCCTTCCTTTACTTGATTAATCAGAAAATTCTGGGGGGGGAGGGGCAAGATGGCGGAAGAGCAGGGTCCCCAAATCACCTGTCCCCACCAAATTACCTAGATAACCTTCAAACCATCCTGAAAATTTACGAATTCGGCCTGAGATGTAAAGAGAGACCAGCTGGAATGCTACAGTGAGAAGAGTTCGCGCTTCTATCAAGGTAGGAAGACGGGGAAAAAGAAATAAAGGAACAAAAGGCCTCCGAGGGGGAGGGGCCCCGCGAGGAGCCGGGCTGAGGCCGGGGCGAGTGTCCCCAGGACAGGAGAGCCCCGTCCCGGAGGAGCAGGAGCTGCACCAACCTTCCCGGGCGGGCGGAAAGGGGCTCGCAGGGACTTGGAGCAGGACCCAGGAGAGCGGGGATGCCCTCAGGCTCCCTGGGACACTAACAGACACCTGCGAGCGCAGGAGAGTGCTCCGAGCTCCCTAAGGGCTGCAGCACGCACCGGAGCAGCTCGGAGGGGCTCGGGAGCGGCTCCAGGGAGGGAGCTGCGGGGCGGGAGCGCAAATCCAACAACACAGGCCCCGGAGCACAGGGCGCCGGGACACAGCCCAGGATCCGGCCTCCCCCCGGGACAGGCAGAGGCCGGGAGGGCCCAGGACAGCAAGGACGCTCCTGCCCCGAGCTGAGCAGATCAGCGGCCCCGCCCCGGAGCCTCCAGGCCCTGCGGACGGAGAGCCGAGAGCCCCGAGCCCCGTAGTTCCTGCGGAGGCTGAATCCAGGCTTCCAGAGTTGCCATAGCAACTGCAACTGTTCCTCCTGAGACCTCACGGGGTAAACAACCCCCGCTGAGCCCTGCAGCAGGCAGGGGCAGAGCAGCTCCCCCAAGTGCTAACACCTGAGAATCAGCGCAACAGGCCCCTCCCCCAGAAGACCAGCTGGACGGACCAGTGATACTCCCCCGTGTTCCAATACAACTTGTTTTTGGCCACTCTGCACTGAGCAAAATGACTAGAAGGAAAACCTCACTTCAAAAGAAAGAATCAGAAACAGCCCTCTCTCCCACAGAGTTACAAAATCTGGATTACACTTCAATGTCAGAAAGCCAATTCAGAAGCACTATTCTACAGCTACTGGTGGCTCTAGAAAAAAGCATTAAGGCCTCACGAGACTTCATGACTGCAGAATTTAGATCCAATCAGGCAGAAATTAAAAATCAATTGAATGAGATGCAATCCAAACTAGAAGTCCTAACGACGAGGGTTAACGAGGTGGAAGAACGAGTGAGTGACATAGAAGACAAGTTAATGGCAAAGAGGGAAACTGAGGAAAAAAGAGATAAACAATTAAAGAACCATGAAGACAGATTAAGGCAAATAAATGACACTCTAAGGAAGAAAAACCTACGTTTAATTGGGGTTCCCGAGGGCGCCGAAAGGGACAGAGGGCCAGAATATGTATTTGAACAAATCCTAGCTGAAAACTTTCCCAATCTGGGAAGGGAAACAGGCATTCGGATCCAGGAAATAGAGAGATCCCCCCCGAAAATCAATAAAAACCGTTCAACACCTCGACATCTAATAGTGAAGCTTGCAAATTCCAAAGATAAAGAGAAGATCCTTAAAGCAGCAAGAGACAAGAAGTCCCTGACTTTCATGGGGAGGAATATTAGGGTAACAGCAGACCTCTCCACAGAGACCTGGCAGGCCAGAAAGGGCTGGCAGGATATATTCAGGGTCCTAAATGAGAAGAACATGCAACCAAGAATACTTTATCCAGCAAGGCTCTCATTCAAAATGGAAGGAGAGATAAAGAGCTTCCAAGACAGGCAGGAACTGAAAGAATATGTGACCTCCAAACCAGCTCTGCAAGAAATTTTAAGGGGGACTCTTAAAACTCCCCTTTAAGAAGAAGTTCAAGTAACTCTGAACGTGAATGGGCTTAATGACCCCATCAAAAGGCGCAGAGTTTCAGACTGGATAAAAAAACAGGACCCATCTATTTGCTGTCTACAAGAGACTCATTTTAGACAGAAGGACACCTACAACCTGAAAATAAAAGGTTGGAGAACCATTTACCATTCAAATGGTTCTCAAAATATACCCTAAAAACTACAGAACACTTCTGAAAGAAATTGAGGAAGACACAAAGAGTTGGAAAAATATTCCATGCTCATGGATTGGCAGAATTAATATTGTGAAAATGTCAATGTTACCCAGGGCAATTTACACGTATAATGCAATCCCTATCAAAATACCATGGACTTTCTTCAGAGACTTAGAACAAATTATTTTAAGATTTGTGTGGAATCAGAAAAGACCCCAAACAGCCAGGGGAATTTTAAAAAAAGAAAACCATATCTGGGGGCATCACAATGCCAGATTTCAGGTTGTACTACAAAGCTGTGTTCATCAAGACAGTGTGGTACTGGCACAAAAACAGACACATAGATCAATGGAACAGAACAGAGAACCCAGAAGTGGACCCTGAACTTTATGCTCAACTAATATACGATAAAGGAGGAAAGACGATCCACTAGAAGAAAGACAGTCTCTTCAATAAATGGTGCTGGGAAAATTGGACATCCACATGCAGAAGAATGAAACTGGACCACTCTCTTGCACCATACACAAAGATAAACTCAAAATAGATGAAAGATCTAAATGTGAGACAAGATTCCATCAAAATCCCAGAGAAGAATTCAGGCAACACCCTTTTTTAACTTGGCCACAGTAACCGGAGAAGGACAAACAGTGTATGTTCCCATTCATTTGGGGAATATGAATAATAGCAAAAGGGAATATAAGGGAAGGGAGAAGAAATGTGTGAGAAATATCAGAAAGGGAGACAGAACATAGAGACTCCTAACTCTGGGAAATGAACTGGGGGTGGTGGAGGGGGAGGAGGGTGGGGGGTGGGGGTGAATGGGTGACGGGCACTGAGGGGTACACTTGACGGGATGAGCACTGGGTGTTATTCTGTATGTTGGTAAATTGAACACCAATAAAAATTAATTTATAAAAAAAAAAAAAAAAAAAAAGAAAATTCTTTGAGACCCTGACCACAGGGATTGTGTTATATGGAATGAAGTCTGGCTCTCTTAGGTGCAATTAACTTACCACAAGCGATGGAAGGAATGACACACAGCCTGCTCTCAAGGAGGTTGGACCACAAGGTCATCCCAGATCTGTATCAGCTCTAGGGATCATGGCAGCCAGACTCTATGGAATTCTACTTCAGTGCTGACCATTAAATAACATGGTTCTGTCTCAATCTTTTGCTTTTCTGTGTTCTCCTCTCTCCTTACCATCTGGATTTACTCTGCATCTTTTCTCCATCTCCAAGCTTCCCCGTCATTATAACTCTAGATCTACACTTAGACATCATGATCATTATGATTAGCTGGGAGATACTCTCCATATTTCCCAAATATTTCTAAAAGTGAGCATCAGATCAGTTTAGGTATTTTCTATTTCAGAATACTTTTTCACCCCAGGCTACCTCATTGGCCTGTTGATTATTGGGTCAGCCACCTGTGTAGTCAGCTGTGGCCAAGGAAGACGTGGTTTAGATTCTAAAATATAGTCTAAAACGTGGCCGGTTAATATGAGCTATTCCTTTTTCTGTGAAAGAAACTATGGGTTTAGCATGAATGTGACTTTCAACTAAACATTTTAGATATACAACTTAGTCTGAACTTCTAAATATAAAACTAACTTTTTATGTTCAGAAGGCTTTCTCATGTTACTACTCTAGTGAATTCCTTTTTTATTCCATAATTATTTCTCAGGCAATAATATGCATTACCATACTATCTTTATACAAGATTATTAGAAGTAGATTGCTGCCTACCATGAAAATGAAGATTCTTAAATTTCAGAGTAGATGGACTGATTCAGAAGCTCTACTATTTTTCTATTTCCATCACATTAACAGAACCAAATAGAAAATCATCAGGATTACCAAACTGTAATACTTGTGATATATGTAGAGTTTGAAAGAGTAATTCAGGTTGATTTCTTTAACTAATTTTACTCAGATCACAGAAATGTTAAATACAAGTTTTATAAGAGTAAAAGTTGAGATTAAATTTGAATGGGTGATGGGAAGGAAAACCCAAGGGTATAATAATTTCTGCCAAATGGCTACATTGGATGTTTCTTTTCATGTTGGAGTCCCTAGAGGGCAACAGATACACAGAAAATGGGTTTGACTGAATGGCACAATGTATCACCATCTTGAAGCAGAGTCCAGAACAACAATGCTATGAATGAGCCATGAGTTCAAAAGACTCCAAACTACCTATGAACATTTCCAAAATTTTATTTACAGTGTTTAGTGAGAGTATAAAAACATGAATTTTTAAAAATCCTAAATTAGCATGTAGTCAAACAGAATGGAAATTGGCTCTACTTCTTTTAGAAATCTACATAGGTATGTATGCTCAACAAAACTCCCTTCATTACCCACCATTGCTATCTGGAAGGAAAAAAGCTTCGGTTTCATACGGTCTTTTCTGCATTTTCTGTTTTCCTGTTTTACCAAGCCCATTCTTCAAAGAATAGCTCCTTCCTTAAACAAAGAAGGCCCTTGGCTGGTGCAGCATAGCTGAACTGTCAGACTCTGACAGATTGAAAAGCTACAAATCTGCAAAGAACCAACAATAGGGCTACATGACCTTTAGCACCTCCCTGAGTTGTCTGACCCCATTCTTTTGTCTGCCTCACTTTTAGTTTTGGATATGTTACCTACAGCTCTTTCAAAGATGTGTTATCATCTTAACATGTTTCTGCATAAGTTAATTTCTCAATTTCAGACCCTTTCAGAAAAAAAAGTTAAATTAATTTTTTCATATATTATTTCACCCTTATAAAAACTAATACATATATACACATTTAAAGTATACTGTTTGATTTCTCAGAATTTATCTTCAATGGATATTCTCAATTCCCTCTTACTGAAATAGAAAAAAATTTGTATATGTATATATATATATATATATATATATATATATATATAATCACAGAATGGCTGGATAACTAAAAAATTTTTAGTTTGCATAGTACATAGCAACAAGTGACCTGTTAAATGATGACAAATCCTTTAGATTATGGCTTTAGACCTTTAACCTTTTGACTTTAGGTTGTATCCAGGGAGCGGTCTGAGAGGAAGAATGCAATAAACTGCTTGTAATCTAGTGGTCTCAAAAGAAATTACATCAAAACCAGCTGTTACACCACTAGTCATTAAAGACTGACAACATGTTAACTAAAATACGGCCATTACATTGAAAAAGACTTCTCCCCTCCCTGCTGCTGAACTGCTAGAGGTCTCCTGCCTCACTTAACAGTATCAGAAAATGCAGCAAAGCAAATTCAACACTTAGACTAGCAAGAAATAAGTTGCGTTTGATTGAGACATGACCTCTTTATTTTAAATGAGTTTGAGGAGTCTTGCCAATTTTGAACAGTGTGGTCTCACAGATTGCTGGCAGATACTTGGGATTTTACATGCCTTGACAGCTAACATAACTTTTCATTGGATTGTTTCAAAAAAAGTATGTTTGTGTATGACTGCACCTGTCCTTCCCCCTCCCTCCTCTTTTGATATGAAGAAAGTTGGTGCAGGGATTTTAATCATAAAGTACAATTCCCCGGGTACCACTTTCCACCTTCTTTCCACTTGAAACATTGAAGGACTTTGAGTTGGAAGTCATACTGGTCTATGTTTGACATCCAATGGCATGTCAAAACTGTAGCATAAAAGCTTGAAATGTAGTACATATCTTTCTGGGGATTGTCATCCAACCACGCCAGCATTTAAAATCCAGCAAACAGTACGGGTAGGCTTCAAAGATGAAAGTCAAAATCAGTGTGGGAAGCACACAGCAGTGGTTGAAAAACATGGGGTGGAAAACATGTTGCTAAGTGCCTGCTACAAACACAACCTGCACAAAAGAGAGGGTGCCAGGGCATCCAAAGAAGAGAAGATGCCTTTCTCTGCCAGGGAAACCAAGCATTTGAGCAAGAGAGTAACTCCAGAGCACAAATTCAGCAAGGCAAGACCATTTCCTGGGCATCTTTCTGACCTTGTTCTCTCTCATGCAGGGTTCAGGAAGTAATCCTCTCATTAGAAAAGACTCCTTGTTGAAATGTACTCAATAATTTCAGCCTTTTTTGCATTCCTGTTCTGAATTCTATACCAATTTCAACTTTGATGACATTTTAGTAAAAAAAAAAAAAAGGAAAGAAGAAAAAGAAAATTAAATATTTATTGTGTACAAATAAAAAATAGGCGATCTTACAAGGCTAACAAACTGTTTTTTTTTTAAAGCCACACCTGCAGGGCCAAGTCTTTACCCATTGAGAGAATCTGTGAGTGTTCCTTCAACTTAGACATCGAGAATAAAAATCCAGCATGCTCCTGTTTGTTCAAGCATGGGTTGCATAATTGCCAGTCAACCACAACCTCAGGACCAGGACAGATACAATCAAACACAAGGCCAGGATCTAAACTCTTCCTTGTTGCTTTTGAGTACCGTGGGGATTGAACAAAGGGCAGTGGAGTCAGGAGACCAACATATGAATCATGGCTCAACTACTTGGCACAATTTCTCCAGGCTTTAGTTTTTACTCTCTAAAAACACTCTAAAAACTCAATACTCAATAGAGCCATTGCTCTCAGATTTCACCACCTGGGTTTTGTGAGTGAAAATCCCATAAAATAATATGCATGTAAGTGTTCTATAAAGTGCTATCCATATGAAAACGACTACTTTTACTAATTTCTGCTGTTACCTAGTTCTCCAGTAGTGTGAATGATGACCATACTTCCTGGGACCGTACCATCACCCTGTATAAGACCAATCTCAATCAGAAAAGACCCCGAATTTTAAAAAAGAAAACCATATCTGGGGGCATCACAATGCCAGATTTCAGGTTGTACAACAAAGCTGTGGTCATCAAGACAGTGTGGTACTGGCACAAAAACAGACACATAGATCAATGGAACAGAATAGAGAACCCAGAAGTGGACCCTGAACTTTATGGTCAACTAATATTCGATAAAGGCGGAAAGATGATCCACTGGAAGAAAGACAGTCTCTTCAATAAATGGTGCTGGGAAAATTGGACATCCACATGCAGAAGAATGAAACTAGACCACTCTCTTGCACCAGACACAAAGATAAACTCAAAATGGATGAAAGATCTAAATGTGAGACAAGATTCCATCAAAATCCTAGAGGAGAACACAGGCAACACCCTTTTTGAACTTGGCCACAGTAACTTCTTGCAAGATACATCCACGAAGGCAAAAGAAACAAAAGCAAAAATGAACTATTGGGACTTCATCAAGATAAGAAGCTTTTGCACAGCAAAGGATACAGTCAACAAAACTAAAAGACGACCTACAGAATGGGAGAAGATTTTTGCAAATAACATATCAGATAAAGGGCTAGTTTCCAAAATCTATAAAGAACTTATTAAACTCAACAGCAAAGAAACAATCCAATCATGAAATGGGAAAAAGACATGAAGAGAAATCTCACAGAGGAAGACATAGACATGGCCAACATGCACATGAGAAAATGCTCTGCATCACTTGCCATCAGGGAAATACAAATCAAAACCACAATGAGATACCACCTCACACCAGTGAGAATGGGGAAAATTAACAAGGCAGGAAACCACATATGTTGGAGAGGATGCGGAGAAAAGGGAACCCTCTTACACTGTTGGTGGGAATGTGAACTGGTGCAGCCACTCTGGAAAACTGTGTGGAGGTTCCTCAAAGAGTTAAAAATAGACCTGCCCTACGACCCAGCAATTGCACGGTTAGGGATTTACCCCAAAGATTCAGATGCAATGAAACGCCGGGACACCTGCACCCCGATGTTTCTAGCAGCCATGTCCACAATAGCCAAACTGTGGAAGGAGCCTCGGTGTCCATCGAAAGATGAATGGATAAAGAAGATGTGGTTTATGTATACAATGGAATATTACTCAGCCATTAGAAACGACAAATACCCACCATTTGCTTCGATGTGGATGGAACTGGAGGGTATTATGCTGAGTGAAGTAAGTCAATCGGAGAAGGACAAACAGTGTATGTTCTCATTCATTTGGGGAATATGAATAATAGTGAAAGGGAATATAAGGGAAGGGAGAAGAAATGTGTGGGAAATATCAGAAAGGGAGACAGAACATAAAGACTCCTAACTCTGGGAAACGAACTAGGGGTGGTGGAAGGGGAGGAGGGCGGGGGGTGGGGGTGAATGGGTGACGGGCACTGAGGGGGACACTTGACGGGATGAGCACTGGGTGTTATTCTGTATGTTGGTAAATTGAACACCAATAAAAATTAATTTATTAAAAAAAAGACCAATCTCATGTAAACTCTCCAACGGCTGGCATCTCTGATGCCGATCCCTCTAAGGGATACAAAAGAATTCACTAGTAAGTAAAATGTCAGCGATGTCCACATGCCTGGTTGTCCTAATAGCTATAATAATGATACATTTATCACTGTAAAGTTTACAGAATTCATTGTCTCACCTGTAGTAAGTAGGGGAAAAGCAAAGTAAAATTCACTAGGCTTCTAACTTTTCCTCACATTGTCAATCCACATACATATTTTGAAAGGGGTTCTAATAGCCTATTTACATGGCTCTTTTATACTCCTTTACCCTTGTTAAAGAAAATCAATTTTCCATATTTTGAATGTACTTATGTCTTCTCTTCAAGTCCTCACCTGGCACACTTCCTTTCATTTATATTTTTAGAAAGATTCCATACTGAACATGACATATGAATGAATATATCTCTTTTTTGTAGTTCTCTGCCTAATTCACAAGGACTCCTAATTTATCTTAAAATAGCTTTCTACAATTCACAGAAATGAACCCTATGCCAGCCATGCTTATAGTCCATGACCAGGGTTGATTGGGTAGAGGGTGGACATCTGACCTGGGTTCAACCAATCAGATCCTCTTACCCTAATTATGAAATTAGGATTTAGAGATTATTAGTCAGATTATTTCTACCTGTTGCAAAACCCACAAGCTATAAATTCAAGATTATGAAAGACATATTTGTAGAAGTAAGAAAAATTGGACACACAATTAAAAAGAATCCAAAATGAGAGGGTCCTAACAGTCTCTGGATTACATTTTGTGATGCATGAGTGTACTGCTGCTCTTTGGTTTCACAAGACACTCCTATATATATATAATAAATTGCATTCTTTTTTGTTATTGTTATCCTACATAAAATTGATTTATGTCTTGTGCAAATTTCCAAAAAAATATATTGAGATTTTGTACTCATTAAGCTGTTTAAAATATCTTAACAGCCTGAGGAAGGTGAGGAAAATTGAATGTATAAGTGGAGAATAAATCAATAGGAAATTTTTGTATATTTATCATAAGGACCAAACTACAAATGCAAATTTCCCACAAGATTTGGTGATATTAAATCCATTATATTAGAAGTTCATTATATTTGTGGATCAAATTCTTGTATCAGTTAAGAATTAGGCCAGATTATCATTAAATTTTTATCACCCTATTGCCAGATATTTATCTCAGAGTTGATCAAAAAAATTAGATGATACATCTATCTATCTAATGTCATGATATTTGGATAGAAAAAAAGATTCTTTCATAAGGACAAGAAACAATGACACCCAAAACACAATAAGCACATATAAGTCTCTCAAAAACCAGAACTTCTCAGAGGAGTAGCTAATTCCAGGGTTAGAGCCAAGAACATACAAGATAAGCCTGGAATATTTTGTTATGCCATGAAGTGTCAGGAAAATGATGGGTTATGTATGTCACAAGGATAAATAAGCCTATTTGAAGGGACTCCTCACTCACCAGATCTGGGATAATTTGTTGACTAAAATGATTAGTACAATAATGAATTTTGGGGGCTCCTGGGTGGCTCATTTGGTTAAGTGCCCTACTATTGATTTCAACTCAGGTCATGATCTCAGGGTTGTGAGATGGAGCCCCATGTCCAGCTCCGTGCTCAGCGGGGAGCCTGCTTGAGATTCTCTCTCCCCCTCCCCCTTTGCCTCTCCCCTCTACTCAGACTCTCTCTCTCTCAAATAAATAAATCTTTTAAAAATTAAAAATAATACTGAGTTTTAAAACTGTTGAAAAAAAATAGGAATCCATGAGTCCATATCAATAATTAAACAATAAACAGTTAAATAAAAAGGAAAGGCTCTTGCTTAAGGTTGAATGCCAATAAATGTGAAAAGAATCCTCACATTGGAAAATCGGCATTTGCAACCAGTATAGAAAAAATAGAGTCAAACAAAAATTATCAATAGATGCTAAATCTAGAGGGGAACTTTGACAAGGAGCAAGATATTTGTGTGGTCTTAATTTATGTCCCTGAAGACCAGTTATTAATGATAAGGAAGAAAAAAAAGCAATTATAGATTGGAGAAATCAATAACACTTTGAGCATATGAACAAAAATGCTATTGCGAATCAGGAATAAATGAGCATCACACATTTCTGATGTGATACCCTCCGAAGGACACATTACCTATGCAATGTTCCAGCCAAGAATGAATACACTGAATCTGAAGTTTCATGAAGAAATAGTTGGACAAGCCCAAATTGAGAAATGCTCTATTTTAAAAACAAGGGAAATATCGGTGTCATTAAAATCAGAGAAAGGCTGTGAAAATGTTACAGATTAAGAAGGCTAAAGAGAATGATAATAAAATGCGTTATTTGATCTAGCTTCTATAATGGAGGGAAATGTTTATAATGGAGGACATTATGGGATCAACTTTAAAAATCAGAAAATGGACAATAATTAAAGTACTATATCAGTGTTAAATTTTCTGAAGTTGAATCATTGGATATGTGAGATAATATTCTTGTTCAAATATACACAAATTTATTTAGGGAAAAAGAGTCATGTCAGAGAGAGAGAGAGAGAGAGAGAGAGAGAGAGAGAGAGAATGAGCAAATGCTAAAACAAATAGGGCAAAATGTTCATAAGGGTGAATTCTCAGGAAAAATTTTATGAGTTGCCTTTGATTTAATTCTATTCTTGCTTTTCTTTCCCCTGTAAGTTCAAATTATTTCCAAATAAAAAGTGTAATTACTCTTAAATATCTGCTCATAGACCAGAATGAGACTACAGAAAATGTCTAATCAAGTTTGTCTTAAACTATTCTAAGAGATTTAAATAGGTGTTTTGAGAAACAGAAGTATTTTGTGTTTAAACACAGTGTAAAATGTTAGGTTAAAAAAACTTGGAAGTTCTTTACTGAAGGGCTTCTCTGAGCCTTCCCTGTACTGTGGATGGAGGCTGTGAACCTCCAGAAAAGGGCTTTAGCTTGAAGTGCTTACAGAATAGATTTAATATTGAACATTTTTGTCAATATCCGCTTATTACCTTTGGTCTTCTTGTCTAGTCTCCATGCTTCATAGATAAAGAAGTGAACCTTATGAATGATAAATGATTCTAGTTTTGGCCAAGGAGATGTAGCTTGTAAGTAAGAATGAAAGTATCTAACACCTCCAGAGTACTTACTATGTGCCAGTGCCTTAAATGTGTTTTTCTTCATCATGATCCCACAGAGTAGAAGCTACTATCACCTCTATTTAATAGACAGCTCACAGAGGTCATACGATTGGCCCAAGGGCAAACATCTAACAAGTCAGAGAGAGACTTGAACACAGGCTGCCTGTCTCTGAAGCTACGAGTTAGATCTCCAGGCTATCCTGTCAGAGCAAGTTAGGGCCAAAACCTGGAGCCCAATCCACACATCCCTAAAATCACTAAATAAACTGACCTAATTGACATTCTATGTAAAATTTAAGAGTCAATTAAATAGTTGAACAATTATTGAGAGTTGCTAATTATTGCATTATTCTGTTTATGTTTCCTTCATTTTTATGTTTTAAAATGAAAAATAGGGGCACCTGGGTGGCTCAGCCAGTTGACTGACCAACCTGATTTCAGCTCCAGTTGTGATCTCAGGGTCATGGGATCAAGTCTCACATGAGACTTCGCCCCGGAGAGTGTGCTTGAGATTCTCTATCTCCCTCTTCCTCTGCCCCTCCCTGCGCTCATGCTCTCTCTCTCTTTTTTTTCTCTCAAATAAATTAATAAATCTTTTTAAAAAGAACTATTAAAATGAAAAATAAATTTCTTGCATTTCCTGATATACACATATATGACCATTATTTCAGTGAATTTTAAAACACAATTTACCTTAAATACTTTTAATTGCTGAACTGGTTGTGTATTGTTTCAAATTTCTAATGTATGGTATTGGCCTCCCGCTTCCGGGGACTTCAGAATATTATGATTATTAGGTTGTTTCTACATTGCACTTTGTGTTGCCAAGTGTTTCACAATCAGTTCTATCACTTGTTCTTCCCAGCACCCTCTTACTGTGGGACAGCAGTTTTGTGAAATCCTCTGAATAGATCATAGATAAAATGATTTCAAAATCAGGTGTAAGTCTAGTGGAACTTTGAGTGCCAGGATCACTCCTCTAGGTGGTACAATTAGCTACCCCTGTCAAGGATCTGCTCCAAGAAGCATGGCCAGTGAAATCACAATCAATTCAAAGATACTGATGGGCTGAGAGAAGAAAGCTGCTGAATGATGTCTATGTGTGGAGAGAAATTGTGTCTAAAAGTGTTTTTACTACTGATTAGTTTCTGAAGTTAGTTGTACATCAGCCTAATTTTCTTTCCACTTGTAATTTTCAAGTATCTTCACTATAGGCCAGCCTTCTAATTCCCACTTCAGTGGAAGTTCTGAGCAGCTCCTTATGTGATATGTGTTGCAATAACATTGTATGAGAAGAAGAACAAGGATCTGTGACTTAATAATGAAGAATTATGGTACAGACGGCAGTGCTTGTCTTAGTGACCACTGATGTAGAAATCGACAGCTTTCAGGCTGCAATCTCCTCTGCCCGACTTGGCTGATGACTGCTCCAACTAAATGACAGCTTGCAAGCATTTAAAGCACTAGACATGTACAGCTAACTGAGTGTCTGCAAGAACAAATGTTGTAGATCTCAGTTACTGTTTATTTTACTAGCATAAGTTTATCAATCAAAATCTACCAGTAGTAGAGCCAGTGGAATAGCCAGGTAACTGGTGAATTCATATAGCAACTCTTCATAAAGAACAAAATCGAGTATAAGACACTCCCATAAAGCCATAACATCTAAATTATAAAACAGTGACATAATTGACGAAAATTACAAATGTGTCCAGTAATTAGATAAGCTTCCAAAAAGGGGTTAGAACCAACATCTAATCCTGGGAAACATTTTGTATGTCTCTCTCCAGCCTTCGTGTCCAGCCTCATTTTCAACCACAGTAGTCCACCCTGCCCCCTACCCCACCAATATGCAGGTCCACTTACTATACTTTCGGTAACCTGTGGTCAACCAAGGTCCTGAATCATATGATTCTCCTTCTGACAAACCTTCAGAAGGTCAGTAGTAGCCTAATACAATGTCACAATGCCTGTGTCATTCACTTCATATCATCTCATCATGTAGGTATTTTATCATCTCTCATGATAGATCACATGAACCAGATTAAGTACAGTATAGTTAGATATTTTGAAAGAGACCACGTCACATAACTTTTATTATAGTATATTGTTATACTTGTTCTATTTTACTGTTTGTTATTGTTAATCTCTTACTGTGATTAATTTATAAATCAAACTCTATCATAAGTACATACGTATGAGAAAAAAACATGATGTATAGGGTTTAGTACTCTCCACGGTTTCAGGCATCCACTGGAGGTCTTGGTCCATACCCACCATACATACACTGAAAGCTTTAAGTTCTCACCATTATGTCTGTGCCAAACCTAATGCTCTCTTATGCTTTCTTTTCTCTTCTCGTCCTTTTCCCTCTCACATTACTTGCCTCCTCGTCCTCCTGACAACATCTTATCCTTTCTTTTTAACCTTTGGTCACACTTTACTTCTTCTGCTCAGGTTCTCCGTAACCTCCAGCTGCCATCCCACAGGCAGGTGATTATTCTTTTCCAATATCCTTTCTGTCCTTTTCATTTTTCTATTATCACGTGCAATCATATGGCATGATTTGTAATGATTTGTTTACAAGTATATTTCATTCACTAAACCATAAACACCTGGAAAGTTGGAACAGACTATGTTTTATTCTTTTATACAAAGGCCTAATAGAGTACTGATGCATGTAGGCCATCAGTATATGCAAAACTGATCTGCTGAACTTTAGCTAGGTCCATTTGGAGACTTAATGGCTAGCTCACTTTTAAAAACATGTTATTTACAAATGGCATACATTAGTTTCATAGCATTTTTTAGTAAAATGATCTAGAGTAATTTAAAATTTTTGAATAGCATAGAAAAGGCCAAAAAAAAAAAAAAACAAATCACCAAGCTAACCAGTTATCCAGAGATACATCAAACCTATACACATTTACAGAAATTTATAGACATAGGTATACACTTTTGCAGAAATGGTATCATTTTACATAAGAACTCAATCATGTGCCATAGTTCTATGTGCCGATAAATATAAAACTTATTCCAGCAGTAGCAGAGTAGTTCTTAAAATGTATATAACATACTTCAACATATTGGTGGACATTTAGACTATATTCAGGTTTTCATTGTTGTAAATATTGGCACAATGATTTTTGCTAGAAATGTGTATGTTACAGTTATTAGTAAGGAAGCATCTTTTCATAGAGTTATTGGTCATGTATATTTTCTCTTATTTCTCTTGTTGTTCTAGTGTCTGACAAGCATTTAACAGATGACTGTCAATGCTTTTAACATAACAAAATAACTAATGTTGGAACTTCAGGTATGGGGTCAAGGAAAGGAGAAAGACTTTTTTCAATGAATCTGCCTTTACGTGTCTATCAGATCAAAGACATTTACGGTCCTTTGCCAGGAATAACAATGATACTGTATAAAATGTCCAAATGGGATGGGAGGGGATGGGAGCTTCTCCTTGGGTTGTATTTCATTGTGAGATAAGAACTTTAGAAAATCAGGATATTCGTCTATTAATTTTTTTGCCTTTTCCTCAAAGTAATCTCTCATAATATTCGCTGAAAATACATATCGCTAATTTACTGACCTTAGACATTTTATTTATGGTTTACATGTCACCATGCCATCTGGTTTTCCCAAAGGAATTTTAAATACACATGATAAGATAGAATTTATATACTTGAAATTACAATTTAAAAACCAGTTTACTTTCTGAAGATTTATATGGCCTTTATTTAACTGAAGTACTTGACACAACATATTTACCAAACTATGCTCTAGCATGCTGAAATCTTTAATCCTACAAGATAAAAATAAAGACACACTCAGGCAAGGATTTAAATATATACCTGTATATCCCTTTTATGCCACAATTCACAGTGGCTTTGTTGATCTCAAAGGTACTAAAATAAATTTGATTACCGTGCTATAAACACCATTATTCTAAGCTATTGAAAGATTAGTAGGTGAGAGTCTGGATAATGTTGTTTCTAAGCAAAAATGGAAAAGCAAAGTTTCAGGATCGATTTTTGTCAGATATGTGAACACCCGTTCTATAGAATTCGGCTCCTGTTTTGACAGCTTATTGAATACTCTCCCAACTTTTCCCGCCTGGTAATGTCTCCCATTAATTAATATCCATTCTCTGTTCACAGTTTTGATAGAACAGCAGTAGTTGTTAACACAACACTCATAATCACAATTGTTCAGGTATGTTTTTTGTCAGTGTCAAGTACGAACTTCAGATATTAAATATCGCCTAAAGAGAAAAGTAAAGTGGAATTTTTAAGAATAAAATTAAGTTTTGTAATAAGCATAACAATTTTTGCATTTCACTTTTTTCCTTTTCTTATGGTGGTATCAAACTGCAAAACATCTTTTATTTGTGTATGAATCAGGCTATAAGAACTGGATTTTCAAAATTCTTTAAATATATTTAGAACACAGTGTTTTTACTTGGTGGAAGTGAGGAGCAACTTTCTACTGCAACAATGTAAAATAATGGTCATCAAGAGAGGTCATATGTTCAAATACAATTTTTCCCTTAGAGTGTAATTTAGTGATATTATCTTTCAATATTTTTTAAGTTTGCAAGACTTTGATGCAATGTTCCTCTAGATCATTAGCCCAAAGGAGAGCATTAAGATTTCTTAAAAATAACTACATACGATGAAGTTCTCCTGGAGGAACTGAGGATGGTGATTGGTATAGATCTTTTGAAAAGGTTATACGTGAACATTAATAAACACTTGACAACACAAAATTTTATGAAAAACAGTTCTAATATGAGTATTTTTGATAAT
Source organism: Nyctereutes procyonoides (assembly GCF_905146905.1). Taxonomy (NCBI): domain Eukaryota; kingdom Metazoa; phylum Chordata; class Mammalia; order Carnivora; family Canidae; genus Nyctereutes; species Nyctereutes procyonoides. The sequence goes on from NW_026575148.1 coordinate 414,463, forward strand.
TTTGTGTTTTTCCTTCAAGGATGTTTCCTATGCATAAGCAGCATCGTTGTAACATCATATCGAAAGTATTTACCTATGTTATTATTTCTTTTTCAAAACTACCATTTTTATGTCTAAATAAAATGCTTTTGAGTAGATTAAGTAAATAATGAAGTTTTACTTAATCATTTATCTATAATCAAGTATTGATTTGTTTCCTTTTCAAAAAATATAGATATAATTCTGAAAAACATCACAACATGTATATCCCTGTCCCTAAAGTTAGAAGTATTGCTTTAAGGGATGCCTGGGTGGCTCAGTGGTTGAGCATCTATGCCTTTGGCTTAGGCATGATCCTGGAGTCCCAGGATTGAGTCCCACATCAGGCTTCCTGCATGGAGCCTGCTTATCCCTCTACTTATGTCTCTTCCCCCCGCCCCCGTGTCTGTCATGAATAAATAAATAACATCTTTTAAAAATATATATTTAGAAGTATTGTTTTAAGACACATTACCAAAAGTGGAATTATTGGATAAAATGATATAAATATATCTATATGTAATGTATGTATATATATATGAAATATATAGAAAGAAATTGGTGATTTTGTTGCTATATATATATATTAAAGTAAAGATTTAACTAAATATAATTTGTCATACATTAGACCAACAAGAAAAGATATGAAAATTAAAATAATACAAGACTTATTTATCAAGTATGGTTGAAATGACAATTAAAACTTCTGAAACCTGATAGCTTTATCCATAAAGTAAATCAAATACTATCTCTCTCCATGAGTCATTTTGAAGAATAAATTTTTAAAAATCATTTAAAAAAAAACTAGCTAGAAACAAGCTTCTTCTGGTTGTTTGGGCAACTGCAGTAAAATCCATTTTACTTTTATATTAAGATTAAAGAATTTTTCCTTTTTTTCTCTTTACTAAGAGAAAGAAATCAATGTTTTCATACACTTGAAAACAATGTTTCAAGTGTTTTTTAAAACAAGGTAAAACACTGATTTTGCTGATTATGGATTATTAAAGAAGAGAAAATATGAACCTTTCTGTAGAGATTTACAGCAGTTATTTTAATCTGGTCTTTTGTTCAATATCATTATCAGTTAAGGAAAACAAAGGTTGAAGAGAAACAAGAAAGATTGAAAAGATAGAAGAAAAAAAGACACGGAGCAAAGTGAAATAGGTGGGCAAGAGAAATAGAGGGAAAGCCACAGAAAAGAGAAACACAAACAAAGAGCCACAAAGCAAGGAAAGTAGAAACGTGTAAGTGTTGTTAAAGACCCCAAGGGAGTGTCTGTTCAAACAAAAGCAAGCCACCTTAGTCACACTGTGGAGTGTGCTGTCACAGGGACCCCCTGATTATTAGCTTTTGTAATCACGTCTTTCAAATACTGATTCAGGAGCAGAACACTGATGAACCAACTAGCATTCTAAACATGAGATCATAACTGAGTCTTCATTACTGACTTTGAGTAGTTGGGAGAAGGAAGAGGAGAGTGGCCCCCACAATTGTGTCATATTCAACTTGGGTTTACTATGGAATATCCAACATAAACCATAAACATAAATCACAGGACTGTGATTAGCCCACCCAACACAGGTATCTGCACCAGTAGTAGATCCTGGGCAAGTGGTGTCTAATTTCACTAACAAAAGGAGAAATTATTTTTCTATCAGCTTGAAATAAGAGCAAAGCTCAGCATCATTTGTTCACTTTATTTTTGATTATTTTTCTTTAAGTATGTTTTTACATTGTTTTTCTTCTTTCCCAAGGAAACCACCAGGGAGGCCTCGTTTTCACTGCACTAATATGGCGTGCCATTCTTGGCAGGGAACTGTAGGTGTTGCTGAAGCTACATAGCTGAAAAGGCTAAACCAGGCCTCCAATTCTTTGGCTTATTACAGTTCTATTTTAGCCTTGTCCTCTTCCTCCCACTCAAATTCTGTACCCTACCATGTGTTTGGATATGCTGCATCCTCCAGTTCTTCACACTAAATATACTCTTAGAAGCCTGAGCAAAACTTGAAGATGAATCATTCTTTCTGGAAGCCTCAGCTTGGTGGTGGACAGCTCATAAACTGGAATAGAGTCAGTTGGATGGGGGGAGTAGAGACAACAGTAGTTAGTTCATCATGTTCTGCAAAGGGAGCCAAGGGGGTGGGTGGGGGGGGGGGTTCAGAGTAAACTGAAGCAAATGCTCATATTACACTTTAAAGAAAAGTTGGTTAAAGAGCTATTGCTCTGAAGATACGCTCTAAGGCTCAGAATTTTGTGTTCATCTCTTGTTTTTTGGGTCAGCCAATTTTTTTCTTCTCTTTTTCTTTTCTTCTTCTTTTTTTTATTGTTATCCTTTGACTGGTTCTCAGAGCATAATTTGTTTCCAGTCTTTTTTGTTCTACAAGTGAAAAGGTCAATGCCCTTTGACATTGCATGAGCTGTTCAGTGCACCAGGGGAAACATCATCAACACGGCTGGGCTTAAAACAACTTCAGGGCAACCAGAGTCAAACACAGGAAGTGTTGTTCAAACCCCCAGAGAATACTGGCTTTGTTTATTAGCCAACTTACATCTTGTTGAATTGCTAAGTGCTGCTATCTTGAATGAGCAGATATATCAGAGACTCCAAACCCAGATGAGGTATTTGTAAGCATGATATAACAACATCAGTCTCCTAAAGTGTCCCCTACAGGAATCTAAATACAGAGTGGCTATTTTCTTAAATGGGAAAAGTTCCATCTCAGGTCCCCATAGTCCAATACATGCTAAATGATTCTACAAATGAACAAACACTGCTTTGATGAGACAGTAAATTTAGTGAGAGAAATAATCAACAAGAAATGCAGAAAAAAATGTGTATTTCTTTTATAAACGTCTAATCAGGAAATGAATTACACATTCAATCTTGTACTCACAAGACTTTTTTTTTTATTATTAATTTAGCCCAGGAAACACTGACCTGCTCAAAATAGCATCAGAAACATTTTTATTTACATAGCATGTGTAAATCTCTCAGCGTTCAATGAATTATTAACTGTTACTTTACTGGTATAAGATAATATTTTAACTCTATTTTACAGATTAATTGAGAAAGAAAGGTTAAGTGCTTTGCCTAAGGTAACTCAGCAAATCTAAACCAGAGACACATTTAGTTTCTTGAACTACTGATTCCTTTCTTATGTTTTAAATCAGTGAATCATTTTGCTTCTAAATATACTGGAGGAGATTCAAGGCACTGTGGAAAAATCACATTATGTAGCAGTCCATTTGGAAACAGAAGAAATCTTGATAAAATGCACACCAACCTTATTCCATAGTACCGAGGGCAGCATTAAAGAGTAAAAAATGCAGCCCAGAGAAGGAAAAATTCCAGGTAGATGCTAAACGGTTTGGCCATGCAAAGAGCCATCTCTTTACTTTCAAACCAAGATACTTGGGCACTGTTCCAAGCTCTGTCATACACTTAGCTGGATGTTTCTTAACCTCCCTGAGTCTGATTTTCCTCATCTATAAAATGGATATAATAAGACCTGCCCTCCCTTGTGGAAAGTCGTGAGTTTCAAATGGAAGTATGGACACAAAAGAATATTTTAAAGAATATTGTAGGTTGCAAAGTGCTGTACAAATTTCATTAATAATTGTGGTAGTGGTACTATTGTTCTATTACAAAGGGAATGACAGGAAGCCAATGAATAAAATTGTCATAAATTAATGGTTCTTAACTATTTTATGTCACCAACCCCACTGAAAACCCAATGAAAATCATGGACTCTTTTCAGAAAAATTCACATTCGGAAACATATCCAAAATTTTAATTATAATTTCAAGAGATTAAAAGATCATCTGAATTGTATGGGTTCATAGAACTCACATTAAGAACATTTGTTGTAGAGAAAGAACAGAAATGGCAGATTATCTGGAAAGCAAGGAGGCATGAGAAACAAACAGCAAGATGGACATACTAGCGAGCCTGGTCAATCTGTGGTATAAAGCTGTAAGATAGTGGGTTAGAGTCATTTGGAGGTGAGACGTGGACAGATAGATTGTTGACAGAGGAACAGCGTTAACGGTTTCTCGTGCAAGAGAGAAGAAAATTCCTTATCCATTTCCATAAAAATTCGAGAAGCATTCTCATAAAGATGTAGTGAGAAATCCAGGAAAATGTGTTTAGGGGAGAGGGTGCGGTAAAGAGTTGAAGGGGATGCAGCCAGAGATTCTAACTGGGGCAAATAGAGTCAAGACATGGGGGTGACTCTGTCGACTGGCAATCAGCCCAGGTGGTATTGCCTCAGAAACTAACTATAACTGAAAGAAACAGCCTCTGCATTCCTTTGGTTCTCCCACTTATAGGCTCCTCACGAGGCCACAATGGAATTAATTCTGGCTAGGCTTAGGAGGAAAAAGGGACCCCAGCTCTCAAGATCACTTTCCATGAAGTCATCCTATGGCTGATCTCATTCTAAGTTTGGCTCCAGTCTCTCTCTGAATGAATTTTATGATTGCTGCTGCTCCCTAGAACCTCCTTCTCTACCTGGGTTGACAACTTGAATCTTAGACATGACTCCAGACTTGCTCAATGGAACTCCTGTGTATTCCACATCTGCCTAATGCTGTCTCTGATCTACGTACTAGGTTCATATATCCAATGACATATGATATGTCCATATTCCTTAGTCCTGATCAGGCAGCAGATATCCAATCCCTTAAGACTTTGAATTCAGGAGAGATTCTGGTTTTAGTCCCTCTTTGGTCTGGCTTAACATTATCTCTCCTGATTCTGATCTGAATGGTATATAAAAGTGCTAACTGATAGAATTCCAGCAAGTATCTGTATATCTTTCTCCTCTCATAGATACCTCCCCAGTCATGGTGTCATCCCAATACTAGAGATGTTCTCAAAACCAAGGGTTTCTCCAATTTGCCATACTAAAATGACTGAATTTATCTAATGTATCTGAAAATAAAATCATCAGTAAGAGATAGAAATGGGATACTTAATTGTTGGGCCATCCTTCACAGTGAAGTTGCAGATTGGTACTCTTACTTATAATGTGGATATGCATGTATATGCACATGTTCTTCCATTTTATGATGACAAATGGAATATCCTAGTGTTAAGTTTGTACTCAGATTTATTGTTTGTTTGTTTGTTTTTGTAGCCCACATAAAATTTCTAACTGTGTGTTCTATTACATAACGCAAGACTTGGTTATATTCTTTTCAGTGCTCACCTCTGAAAAATTCTCAACTGGAATAAAAAAGGTATGACTCTCAAAGAAGTTGGAAAGGTGGAATTATAAGGGAAGCCAGACAGCTCTGACTCCACTATATACTTCCCTGAGTGTTAGAAATAACAATCAATTTTAGGAATCATAACTTTATTATATGGTATTCCAAATAGAGGATTTTCGTTTGAGTACAAGTTACGAGAACCTCAGCAAAATCTCTTGGTGATGTTAACAGTAGTCCCCCCTTACCCTTTGCTTTCATGATTTCAGCTACCCCAATCAACCAATCTAGAAGCAGATGATCCTCCTATCTTCGGAAGGCCATTTGTATCCTAATGCTAAGCCACAATGCCTATATCATTCATCTCCCTCACCTTATTATGTAGGTATTTTATCAAATCACAGCATTATAAGAAGGGTGAGTACAGTACAATAAGATATTTTGAGAGAGAGACTACATTCATATAACTGTTATTATAGTAGACCATTATAATTGCCCTATTTTATTATTGTTGTTGTTAATTTCTTACTGTGCCTAACTTATAAATTAAACTTTGTTCACTGAGAGGGGCAGTTGACGGGGTGAGCACTGGGTGTTATTCTGTATGTTGGCAAATTGAACACCAATAAAAAAATTTACTAAAAAAAACTTTGTTATAAGTATGGATTACAGGACAAAACATAAGAGGTTAATATTATCCACAGTTTCAGACATCCACTAGGTGTCTTGGAACTTCTCCCTCAAGATGGGGGGGGGGGACTACTATTGAGATATTTTATATATTTCACTTAATTTTCTTATAACGTGCAGTATTTTAATGTCTTTAGATAAGTTTCTTTGAATGAAGCAAGTCTTGCTTTTTTTTATTGACAAATATTGCAGGAATAGTAGCCAGCAACTTCAAAAGTTCTTTCTTTTGGGGTGGCACCTAGCTGGCACAGTCAGAGGAACATGTAATTCTTGATCTTGGGGTCGTGAGTTTGAGCCCTGCATTGGGTGTAGAGATTATTTAAAATGAATAAATTAATCCTTAATTTTTTTAAATTTTGATAAGTACTTTCTGGAAACAATAAATATTTTGCTAACTTTAGCACTAAAAATGAATCCAAGTTCACTTTAAACCACATAGTTTGGGAGTATAAGTTTATATGGTTACAATATTTATATGGGATGGAGTAGAATAATATGTTTTTTGTAAAAACTACTGATTTGCATTGACTGCTTCTGGAAGACAAGTAACACAATCAATATCGTGATGTTGAATTTAATTTGTACTTATACTGTCAAACCTGAAAACAAGAATTGTTGTTTTGGCAACAATATCATTTATCACTATTCATTTGGCATAATCTGAAAAACGGATATGCTGTTCTAAAAATCTTCACTATGCAACCCATAGCACCAGGCAAATAACAGGAACATTTGTATTATATCTATACAATTAGGATATAAGATCTGACCACATTTTATTTACTCAATTATTTGTTTGTCTACTTAGTCATTCATTCTTTTACACCACAAGGCACTGTGCAAAACTCTGAAAGTATGGAGATAAGTAAGACATGGCTCCTTCCCCCAAAGAACTTGTGATTATTAGAGAGGAAGATACTAAAGTTTATGATCAGTTGAATAATAATCCTTAATAATAAGTGCTATTTTCAACTCTACCTAGAGAAAAGAAAACGAGAAATTCTTGAAAAAAGAGAATATGGAACACAACCTTGAAGGCAATGTAAGTATTCTTTGCATGAGATAATTAATGTTTTTATTTTTAATCCATTTTTAGTTGGATATTCTGTTACTGGAAGCCCAAAATCTTCTGATACAGATTTTAAGCAGCTACATTATGAAATTGCTTTTTTATAGGTCAAAACCTATAAAAAAAAAACCAGTTCAATATCCATAATTTCAGATACTTCAACCTCAGAGCTATCGTGAAGAGATCAGAGTTTAAGCAAGGGATTAACACGGTCATAATTGGCACCTCAGAATGATCATACTGACAGCAGAATATAGGATAGCAGTAAGCAAGGAAATCAGTTCAAAGACTATTCCAATAGCTGAACTGAGAGTTAATGGGGCACTGAATTAAGGCAAGAGCTGCAAGGATGGTAGGTGTAGGGGGACAGATGGGAGAGATGTTAGAGAGGCAGGACTGACAGATTTGGTAACTTATTGGAATTAGGAAGTAAGAGAGAAAGGGATACTTCTAGAAAGATTTTCTGGCTCAAGTGGGTAATTTTACTGTTCAGTATAATTGATTCTAAGTCTGTTGTCACTTCCGTATCTTGATTCCGAATGCTCATTGGTCTTGGCAAACTCTGACCCTTCTACCTTGACAAAAACCCCTCAATTTGCTCTTTGCCTTCTGAATGTAGCATCTTGTGACCTGTCCTTTGGGACAATCTATTGTCTATATGATATATTTTGATGCTTGAGAGCACACAACTTTGCCTTGTTGTTATTTGGGGGCAAGAGAAATACACAATGGCTGGCCTCCCCTGATGGAAGTGTAAGCTCTTTAGGAAAGGGACAGGGGATCCCTGGGTGGCGCAGCGGTTTGGCGCCTGCCTTTGGCCCAGGGCGCGATCCTGGAGACCCGGGATCGAATCCCACGTCGGGCTCCCTGCATGGAGCCTGCTTCTCCCTCTGCCTGTGTCTCTGCCTCTCTCTCTCTCTCTCTCTCTCTCTCTCTCTCTCTCCCTCTCTCTCTCTCTCTCTCTCTCTGTGACTATCATAAATAAATAAAAATTTAAAAAAATTTAAAAAAGAAAGAAAGAAAGGGACAGGACCCTGCCTTCTATCTCTCGATTGTCCTCACAACACCTGACAGACGTATGTACAAAGAAAACAAAATTGACTTCAACTATGGCAGATCAGAGTGCAGGGAAATTTAAAGAAATGTTGGTTAATTATAAGAGGTGACAGCTGTAATATCCCAGCCTTAGCCACCCAGTCCCATCTGATCCCAAGTTATAGAACCATGTTCTATGCCTCGTGGTGTATCAGACATCTGCATCACCTCCACAATCCTTGTGCCTAATCTATTTGGAAGATAAATTAGGAAATTTAAAGGATCTGACATGCCCTATAATTCTAAGAGTTTTATTATTTGTGTTAATAAATCTAAGAGTGGAAAAGGTTGTTAGGTCATTTAAATATTAAAGATTCTTACAAGTAACAAATTAGTTTGCTTTCTAAAAACTCCAGAAAATGAAAATAGCATCAAAATTCATCTGACTTTAAATATGATTTTTATAGTTGTCTAGAATTGACCCTATATATGTTATCAATACATGATTTTCTTCTCACATTCATTATATTACAAAACCTTTTTTTTTTTTTTTTTTTTGAGGGCAGCCCTGGTGGCTCAGCGGTTTAGTGCCACCTTCAGCCCTGGGTGGGATCCTGGAGACCCGGGATTGAGTCGCATGTTGGGTTCCCTGCATGGAGCCTGCTTCTCCCTCTGCCTGTCTCTCTCTCTCTCTCTCTGTCTCTCATGCATAAATAAATGAAATAATAAATAAATAATAAATAAAATTATTCAAAACAATTTAATATACATTCTATTTTTTGTTGCAAATGGTTTGCCACAATTACACAAGATGTAACAGATACTTAAAAAAATTTTTTTTAGAAATATAATGTAGATTCTTTCTTATGCTTTTCAGAAAAAAGACAAGTCTATGATCCTAAAGATCTTTCTCCAATTCTCTTCATGTCTATTCACATAATTTTGTCATTTTGATATAGTCTATCTATATTGCATATGAAGCTGCAAAAATTGAAAGATGAAAATGATCTATTCAAATTATCTGCTATTACACAAACAGGTTAATAACAGTAATTAAAAGAATAATTATGCAACTACATGCCACTCAAAGGAGTCATTTAAATTATGCAAATCAAGCATAAGGTCACGTAATGCTAGGAAAAAAGAGCTAAAATATGCAAAATAGTGTACCCTCGGTTGGTGGCTCCAGTATTAGAAATATTCATATCACAAACATGTAGTGTGCATCTCATTTTTGAACCTTTGTACCATAAAATCAAATTAATTTTTCTTACCTTATTAGGTGCTCTGAAATTTGAGTAGTATGAAATTTTATAGTAGGGCTGATTTGATCCCAGAGAAGAATGTTACGTTTATTTTTCATTTGAGGACTTTATTTTTCAAATAGTGATTATTTTTCTACTTATAGAAACATATTGTAGTGTTAAAAAAGATTTGGAAAATACACAAAAGTATAAAATTAAAAACACCTATGAAGTTACCATTTTGAAATAAGCATGATCTCATTATTGGTGCAATTCCTCTCCTTCTTTTTAAATGCATTTGGTCCATCATAATAGGTACCAGACTGTGTACTTGTCTGTGTTATGTTTGCTTTTGTATTTTATTTAATATTATATCATGAATATTTCCCCAAATGATTCTTGAAATCTTAGTTTTTAATGGTGATATAACACTTTTTACCTATGAGTTTTTAATGGTGGCATAATATTCAATTATTTTGCTACTTTTATATTTTCATTGTCTACTTTTCTCTTATAAATCATGCTATAACAAACATACAGTAAATTGAATGAGAATTATTATTATTTTATTTGAATAGTGTGCTAAAAGCAGGTATGGATATTGTAGCAATGGCTATGGGTAGAATTAGATTTAGATGTAGGATTAGGATCTGGGAAGTAATAAACATTTTTAAGTTTCTTAACGTATATTAACAGATTTCTTTATAGAACATTTATATCAGTTTACACACATATCAGCAATCCAGATCTCTGTAAAATTTCCAGTAATAATGAAGGTAATCTCACTTTACTAGTATTTGATTGATTACTAGTGAGGCTGAATTTTTTTCCATGTTCCTAGGTGCTTTGTTTTTCTTTCTCTATTACATGGCTGTATATGAACTTTATTCATTTTTCCACCAAGTGGTTATTTTTCAATCATCTGCAATAATTCTACTTTTTTCATATTTGTTGTAAATATTTTCCCAGTTCATTATTTGCTTTTTATTTATATTTTGACATACATAAGCATTATGGTTTTATGAGGTCAAATTACTTAATATTTACCCTTATGGTTTTTTCCATTGCTCTTATGCTTAAAAAAAATCCCTTGCCATTTTAAAAGTTTTTTTCTAGATCCAAATGAAACTTATGTTAATAAATGATATAATGATTTCCCCCAAGGAGCCAATTCTTCTAACATGTATTGAATTAAATCTCTTTCTTATCTGTTTCATTTTATAAATTAGTTTACATATTAGCATTTTGTTTTAAGATGATCTGACCTATTACACTAATCTATTGATTCTTATATGCATATTGTACTCTTTTTTCATACGTTATGTATTAATCTTTCAGATGAATTTATCTGAAGAATTTCAGAGCTTTTCTAAAAAGATTAAGCCTTTATTTTTTTAAAATCACCTCTTATCATTTTGAACATTTCAAAAAACACCTCTAATATTTGCTCCTCACCAAAAGAAAGGTACAGAAATATGATAAAGTACCTCCCATATTTCTTCTAAGTACTTGCTAAATACATTCACAAATAGTATAGTTCACTTAATCCTTGGTCACTCTATAAAGATAGGATTAATTATCCTATTTTACACATAAGAAATCTAAGACTAAGAAGATTTATGTCTTACCCAGATTTCCAGTAAAAATGCTGGTAAAATTATAACATATATCTTGTCCCATACTTTAAAAAAAATGAAACCCTTAAGTTTAAAGATTATCATTGTGGGGCGCATGGGTGGCTCAGTCAGTTAAGCTTTGGACCCCTGTTTTTGGTACAGGTGGTGATCTCAGGGTCATGAAATTGAGCCCCACATAGGGCCCTACACTCAGCACAGGATCTGCTTGGGATTCCTTCCTGCTTCCTCTTTTTCCCGCTTTGACCCTACCCGTGGCTCACTTGTTCATGCTGTCTCTTTCTCTCTAAAATAAATAAATGAATTCTAAAAATGTCTGAAGACTATCCTTTTACTTAAAATGTATATATCAAATATTCTATTATTATATGCAATTAATGTGCATTTTTATGTTTTTATTTACTAGCCTGATGATATCATTTCAAGTGAAATATGCCAAAGAAGACACAGAATCTCTAAAAGCAATCACAAAAACTATGGTTTACTCTCAGGCCTCAACGAAGTTTCAGGTAGGTCCCTGACTTGAATTTGCTTATGGGTCAATTTCTTGTCTTCTCAAAGGTAATAATAAAGACTATATAATCTTTTTCACTACTTGAATATGTACATAGAACACACTGGAACAAAATTTTATATATATTCAAGAATTAAATATATACAAAAAAATTTCAGTCTAACGGGAAGATCCCATTCTTTTAATTCTTTCTAAGTCAAATCCACAGCTCTTCCAGAAGTCCATTTTCAATCTAATCTTTTATGTAGTCCCACTCCCACATCTTATATTTTCAGTTAAAATAAATTACTTTGATGGTTCACATATAACAAGATTACTCAGGATTCTTTGGTTGTGAGTGGCAGGAAATTAAGAAAGCTTAAGCAAGAAAGGAAATGATTTGGCTCATGTAACTGAAAAGTATAGTAACATCTGGAATCAGGCTCAATTTAATTTCCAGACCTTAAAAAAAATAAATTGTGACAAATCTCTCTCTCTCTCTCTCTCTCTCTCCATATCCTTCAAAAAATTTCTGTTGGCTTATTTATCTGGAAAGCATCAGAAAATAAGAGGATGAAATTTTATCCTGCTATAAACTAACAAGTTAACCTGCCTCAGTCCCCTGATACTGAGAGAAGACATAAGACTCCTGAAGCAAAGACAATAGACTTGATTACTCATGGCACAGCCATCAGCATGAACATCAGCATATTTCTGCAAAGCTGCCTTGCCCCCAGATCCCACAAGTCTGGCACAGACAAGCTCAAGGAGATGCCTCCATAGGCATTATGTTGCGTTATAGGAGAGGAACCTTGAGCTTAAGGAACTTGAGTATTTTAAAATGGGCAGTAAAGATTATTTTCCTTTGCTCAGGATCCATATCTCTCTTCCCACAGCTGTTTGCTAAGCAAACATATTTGAAAATATAGTCCAGAACACAACCCTGGAACACAGTAACTCTAACCAAGCCTGAGCACCATGGCCCTCTGTGATTCTCCCTGAAAACACATAAATAATTATTAGGGTAGTGTTAACAGAAAAAAGGGTATTGCAGTGAAGCAAGCAAAATGCAGACAAGTTCTATATCATATACCCTTTTCCCTCTCTGTATCTTTGCTCTCAATCTTGTCTTTGCTTTTGCATATTCTCTTCCTCTTTTATCTCTATGTGCCTCTATCTTAGACATCCTACAAAGTCATGCCTAGATGCACGTTCCATCATGAAGGCTATAATATTCCCTTCTAAGCTATAGAATTTTCTAGACTCATTCAGTATTTTCTTTTCCTTAACTGTGGCACTTTTAACTTTCTACTTTGTATCACAGTAATCTGTTTGGACACTTTAACCATCCCATACAGGACTGGATCTCCTTTTGGGCAAAGTCATATCTTTACCTGTCTGTTACCTCCCATGGATCAAAGCAATTACAGCATATATATACTCGGTAAAGGGAAGGATATTTGACTGAATTTCAATAACCTGTATCTTTTAACTAATAATGATGGAACAATTACCTGTCCAAGAAACCAAAGACTTTGCTTTTCTTCCTATTTTTAACATACAATGGTTGGCCACCTTGAGCAAATCTATTAACTTCTATAAGGCTTCAATTCTCTCATTTATATTAAGGTGAAAATATGTGTTCTTCCTCATATGGTTATTGAGATAATTACATGAGAAAATGCATATGAAACTACTTTAGAAATATAAACCACTCCAATAATTAATGAATTCCATTTTCAAATAACAAGTGAACCATTTCTGTTATATGAATTCAATGTGTTTAATATTATCAGAATAGTTATACAAAAGTAAGTAGCAGAAGATGTAATTTGAAAGATGCTTACAAAAATTCTGTCAGGACAAAAATATATATTCCTTGGTACTTTTAATTCCATCATTACCTTTTAATTTATCTGAATTAATTTTTAGAATGCTTATCTCTAGAAGTCCTCAGAAAGTATAAAGTTCTCAATAGAGTTATTACATTAAGCCATTATCTGCTGATAAAACCTTGTTTTTTTTTTTTTTTTTTACTGACTGAGAAGCAAAAAGATATATACAGGTAAATTTTGAAGGATAGAGACAAATTAGAAAGAAAGTAAAACCTTGGCATGAATTTGCCTAGAAGATAATTGGAAGAGGAACATATTGCCAAGAAGGAAAAGGCATATAAGGACAGACAGAGAGGCAGCCGGGGTGGCTCAGCGGTTTAGCACCGCCTTCAGCCCAGGGTGTGATCCTGGAGTCCCAGGATCGAGGCCCACGTCAGGCTCCCTGCATGGAGCCTGCTTCTCCCTCTGCCTGTGTCTCTGCCTCTCTCTCTCTCTCTCTTTCTCTCTCTCTCTCTCTCTCTCTCTCTCTCTGTGTGTGTGTGTGTGTGTGTGTCTTGCAAGAATGGATACATAAAATCTTAAAAAAAAAAAGGACAGAAATGTTGCCAAATAAAATTAAAATTTCTAATTCACAGGTTTGTCTTGTACTGGTCATGTCAAACAGTTTAATTTTCTGTACATCTATTTTTAAAATTCACAATATTTTCTTTCAAATTTGAACAGGAAAACAGACTAGTCAAATAATTCATTTTTTCAGAAAATTTTCTCCCTTTACAGGAAGAATCCTATGTTTCTTTCTGTTATATTAACAATTAATTGGCTGGAAAAGCATAGTTTTTCCTAGAAATTTTTTCACAGAATCTTTTTTCCTAGAAGTTTTCGTTGAAATTTTGAATAGGATCTCCCAGTGTTGAAAATTACCTCCAGCAAAGCTATGTGGTTCTTCTGTCAGATAAAAGAGTATATTTCCATAAAATGCCTTCCTAATTAATAATGAGTAAATGTCCTATAAGTAAAATCATGACAATGTGATACAGAAATGTTCATTGAAAAATGCCAGAAGAACATAGTTACAAAAATAAAAAGATATTGACTCTAATACAGAAACCCCAAAGCAACTACATTTTCCCCATGAAGTTGGAAACTACATAAAAACAGTTCCAAACTATTTCCTCATAAATAAACAGAGATGAAAATTTGAAGCAGGACTGTACTTCTAAAGTCCACAATGAATTCCAGGCACCAATAGAGCACCAAGATTCCCAGCATCAGAAGCTATAGCAGGGATCAAGAAAAATTAAAATTGTTTGTCAGAAAGAATCCACCTACAACATAAGGTCACTATACCTCCTGCTTTTTTATTCCAGTGATCTCTTAGGCCTGATGTAAGGGTCTGGGTTGTGTCTGAAATGCTTTTAATTAAGGTAATGCCTTAACAGGAAGACGAATGAAACAGTGGTTTACTACACTGTAGATTTGGAAGAGACTAAAGTGACCAAAAAAAGGCTGTAGGTTTGATATCCTTTGCCACAGTCACTAGAGCTCAGATTTCAGAGAACATAATAGGATCATATCATAAGAACCGAAATTAAAAAGTTAAGTGCCTTTCTTGCATTCAACAGATGAGTCATACCTCTGTACTAACTGCACTGTAGCTTTCAGCTCCCTTCCCTGCTTGTCAGGATCAGGAAGAAAAAACCTTTTAAAGGCTTTAAATTTTTTTATTTTCCAAAAATCTCATTTAAATATTCCTTAGTAAAATGCTGCAGTATGAAAAAAAAAGTACTCTGGGTACTTTTTAAAACTCTCAAATGTGGCTCATATCCCTACAAAATTTTAGATATTATTATAGTAGTCCTCCAAAGGAAAGTAACTACTTAATGCCATGTACTTTGGATGAAATGTAGAGGTCTAAGTTTTTCATTAAAAATTATTCTTAGGGCAGCCCAGGTGGCTCAGCAGTTTAGTGCCACCTTCAGCCCAAGGCCTGATCCTGGAGACCTGGGATCAAGTCCCACTTTGGGCTCCATGCATGGAGCCTGCTTCTCCCTCTGCCTGTGTCTGCCATGAATAATTTTTTTTTAATCTTAAAAAAATTATGATTCTTAGATCTAAAGGTTGAGCACCTTGTGTCTTTTGCAGTTTCTGGAGTAGCAGTTTGGGGCTATTCTCTTAGCTCCTTCAGGTCCCTGTAAGCAGAAAGAATACATAGCTCTCACACTCATAATATGTGACTTTTGCTAGTTCCTATTACTCAAACATGATGGAGAATTAGCAGTTAAAATTATATTTTAAACATACATTTAAAAATATCTATGTATATACATCCATAAATTCTAAACAATGTTCTTTTAATGGATACATGAGAAATAATCAAAATAACAAACACAAACAAAAAAGTCCAACCTAGATAAAATACATCCTAATCTGATCTTCTGCAGAGGAATTTTTCCTCAGCATCAGAAATAAAGTTCTTAGGATACATTCTATATCAGAGATTTGTGTCAAGAAGACAAACTCATCCAAACCCTGAATCATAACAATTCTTAAATTGAAATAGGATAAAAATTTAACAGTTCACCTGAAGACAATACTGTTGTTTTAAAAGAATTATTTATTTATTTTTAAAGATTTATTTATTTTTATTTGGGGGGGAAGGGGCAGAGAGAGAAGGAGAGAACCTCAAGCAGATTACTCATTGAGTGCAGAGCTTGACTTGGGGCTCAATCTCATGAGCCTGAGATTATGACCCAAGCCAAAACCAAGAGTCGGACGCTCAATAACTGAGCCACCCAGGCACCCCTATTTATTTATTTGAGAGAGAGAGACAGAGACGGGGGGGCGGGAATGTGCATGCATGGTGGGGAAGGGCAAAGAGAGAGGGAGAAAGAGAATCTCAAGCAGACTCCCCCAGTGATACAGGTGTGGAGCCTGATGCAGGGTTCAACCCACAACCCTGAGATCATGACCTTAGTGGAAATCAAGAGTTAGACACTTAACCAACAGAGGTGCCCCAACAATACTGGCTTTTAATCAATGACAAAAATCATTAAAATGTTGAGCAGAAGAAAAACTTAGGTAAATGAAAAGAAAAAAGTAAAAGAATACTGTAAGAGCTCTATCTCCAAGGATTCACAATAAATGACACTATGAAAGGTTTAGATGAGAATAACATACCTCAGGACACAAATGAGAATCACAAATGAGAATAGTCTAGGTGAGAAACAAGAACACCCCTTGAATGGCAGGAACCATTCAAGAAATTTGTTCAGTTTTCTTAATTAAAAGAGAATAATACATATACCTATTGCACTTCTTTCACAAACCTCAGGATTGTCACTTTATATATTACATTTGTAAAATTTATAAAGTCCAAATTAATTCATATTAATCACTTCTGGTATTTTCATGAAAATAAGAACAATTTTAAACTAAGTGCATAAAGACATCATTCTATTCCTCAGAATCAAGAATTGAAAAGTACTTTGCAGATAAATGATTAAACAATAATATATCTTGCAACTTTGCAATTCTGTGAACTTTATATATGTTCATTCTCATTCTACAATTGAATTAGGTTCCAAACAAGTTACTGCTATCTCAGTTTTATATCTGGAAAGTATGAAGCACAGAGCAAAACAATGTCTTTCCCACCCCCAGATAACAGACCATTGATAATTTTTCTCTTTAAGAACATCATATTCACCCAGCCATGTAGTGTTTATGGCACCTGTAGATTAGCAGGAAGTAGAGTAAAAAATAGATAAAAGAAATTAAATGAAAATAACTACAATAGCCCAAAAAGGTATGATTTCAACCACCTGAATTATATATTACAGAATAGGAAAGGTTTAATTTTATAATTTATTAATTTTACTAATAAGTATATGGGAAACTAAGGGAAAAAAAGACAAAACAATTTTAACTACTAGGATTAAATATAATAGATAATGGTAGAATCTATCAGAGAAAAGAAATCATAACATAAACAACTTTGTAATTAAATTATAATGTACAAACCTATACAAATTTAGGAATGAAAGAAATTATATCTTTCAGATGGTGTTTAAGGGTTAAAGGTTTAGGCAGTTGTTTATGAACTTAACGCAAGGCTTGCATTATGGAATTAAATTTTTTTCCTACAGCATAGTGTGATTAACAGAATTTTAAAACAGAGTATAATCCTAATAAAGCTAAATACACCAAAAGGCAAATCACATACCACAGTATGAGGTTAAAGAAATAACTAAGATGATTATTTATGTTCCTATGATAACATAATGACGAAAAGCTTTTTCTTACGGTTAGTCCTTGGTATGTGTGTATATGTGTGTGTGTGTGTGTGTGTGTGTGTGTGTATGAGAGAGAGAGAGAGAGAGAGAAGCTAGTTCCTACCCCTCTCCTCACATGGAAAACAATTCTGATAGCGTTCAGACATTGAAAGATGAATGGATAAAGAAGATGTGGTTTATGTATACAATGGAATGTTACTCAGCCATTAGAAATGACAAATATCCACCATTTGCTTCAACGTGGATGGAACTGGAGGGTATTATGCTGAGTGAAATAAGTCAATCGGAGAAGGACAAACAGTGTATGTTCTCATTCATTTGGGGAATATAAATAATAGTGAAGGGGAATAGAGGGGAAGGGAGAAGAAATGGTAGGAAATATCAGAAAGGGAGACAGAACATGGAAGACTCCTAACTCTGGGAAACGAACTAGGGGTGGTGGAAGGGGAGGGGTGAGGGTGGGGGTGACTGGGTGGTGGGCACTGAGGGGGGCACTTGACGGGATGAGCACTGGGTGTTATTCTGTATGTTGGCATATTGAACACCAATAAAAAATAAATGTATTATTTTAAAAAATAATAATAAAATAAAAAAAGAAAGTTATACGATGCTGGTGGCTTGAATCATTACCTTTCCCAGAGATATTTGCATCTCAAGAGGTATCAAAGCATTATGCAAAGAGCAAAGGATAATGGGCTTCCCAAAGATCCCTGAATTCATTCAGGAAGACACTTGGTCTCCAATTTTCCCACCAGGAAATGTGAATTTAAACTCCTGATGGCCTCTAAATGTTACTCAAAGAGGACTATCATTTGGTAAGATTTTCTAAATATCTCAACACTTCAGCATAAAATCTTATATGAATTTTGGCCCTTACTTTACTATACACGTATTTATTTTAAAATAAAAGTAATGGGTTCTCCAATCTGGAGCAAAATTGGTACTCAAGAATGATTCCAGAAAACACAAAGTCACATTTGTTATTTTGGGTATCCCCTGTGCGTCCCATTCTACCCCAGCATGTTGACGAATGTCTATAATATTTGACTCAGAATGAGAAGGATGAGTATACTGTTTTTTACTAAACTGATAATATAGACAGAAATAGGGTCACCTGAATGGCTGAATAAGCATCTGCCTTCAGTTCAGATCATGATCCCAGGGTCCTGAGATCTAGCCCCACGATGGGCTCCCTGCTCAATAAGGAGTCTGTTTGTCCCTTTCCCTCTGCCCCTCCCCTCCATCATGCTCTCGCTGTCTCTCAAATGAATAAATAAAATCTTTAAAAAAATGTGCAACCTTTAAAAAATATATATAGACAGAAGCATGTATCTATATGAATCAGTCAGCACCAGAACAGAACAAACAGGTACGATATATAGAAACCACTTCTTATGTTTTGTTTAAATGAAATGTAGCCATGTATATACTGAATATAGTCTACCTAAATCAAGATAGGCCTTTGGAAAATATACTGGCCTATTCTGTTCTAAGATTAGCCAAGAATTATGAACATATATGGCCAGAAATAGTCTCTCCAAAGCAAAAGAACTAAGCAATTACAGTGAAGTTAGACAACACAGAAAGTCACTTGAGATCATTCAATCTCAAAAAATCCTAACAATGTATTTGTGTGATGTTTGAGCTCAAATATTATTGCCCAAACCTCCAACATCTCTATAAAAATCCAAATTAAGAGTTTTAGAGGCAAAAAAAAAAAATAGGAGGGAGGAGTGTATAATGCCATGGAACTGGGTATTTGCCCACAAAGGGGAAAAAAAAAAAAGATAGTCATGTTAGTTAATAGTTTTTCTTTGGATTTTCGTTGTTTAATTTTTAAGGCAAATATCACATAATACCCAGAAAAGTACCCAGATTGCAGATTATCCTTCAAAAAGATCACAGCCTGGGCATTATCTTGTCTGTAATAAAACTCCACATTCACACCATATCACACTGAAATGTTTACCTAGTAAAAAAGCCAATTTCTTACAAGGATTAAAAAGAGGAAGTTCTAAATTATGACAGCTGCTGATACTATATATGAAGTAGTCATGATCACATCCATTGGAGTATTGATGCAAAATGAACAAACCTTTTTTTTTTTTAATTTGAAAGAGAAAGGAAGAGGCTTTTTACTGGAGCCCAAGTAGGGACAGCTACCTGGGATACACAGTCTTCACAAAGAAGAAAGTGCTTCAGGGAGGGAATATTTGGCAGAGGGTTATCAAAGTTTTTTTTACAAAAAGAGTTATAAACCATCATGATGAAGGACATTCCAGAAAGTTACAGACTTTATTTTATGTACTTTATTCCATGTTTTTTCTCATGTTGCTAGTATGTGCAAGACTGTATGACTAATCTTATAGGAACAAGAGAGATTTTTTGTTTTTCTTATCTTTATGTTAAGAATACTCCTTTTTGGTTTTGTTTTGTACAAAGAAGAATGTACAGTGTGTGCTCAAGGCAGAAAAAGAGCCCATGCTTTGAGGTTTTGCTGTGTCACTCTGACCTTAATAAATGTTAGAGTATAGCTTCCCTGGGAGCCCCAGAGCAGGGCCCACAAATATTAAAAGTTGAGAATTCCCTTTGTCAGGAAATGATATAAATGTTCAGATGCTAAAGCACCTGCACTGTAATATTAGCATATTCAAGGTACTTGAAAATCATTAAACTAGGTATGCTTTTAGTTCTTCTTTTGTCACTCTTAGACAAATTAATATTAGTATGACATTTTCTGACATATCCAGTAAAGGGATACTATCCAAAATATATAAAGAACTTATAAAACTCAACACCCAAAAACCAACCCGATTAAAAAATGGGCAGAAAACATGAACAGACATTTCTCCAAAGCAAACATACAAGTGGCCAACAGATGCATGAAAAGATGCTCAATATTACTCATCATTAGGGAAATGCAAATCAAAACCACAATGAGATATCACCTCATATTTGTCAGAATGGCTAATATCAAAAACACAAAAAACAAGAGGTATTGGTGAGGAAACCTTGTACACTGTTGGTGGGAATGCAAACTGGTATAGTCACTGTGGAAAACAGTGTGGGGTGCCTCAAAAAGTTTAAAACAGAACTACTTTATGATGCAGCAATCATACTAGTGGGTATACAAAAACACTAATTCAAAGGGATACATGCACCCCTACATTTATAGCAGCATTATTTACAATAGCCAAGAAACAGAAGCAGCCCAAGTGTCCATCAGCTCATAAATGGATAAAAAAGATGTGGAACATTATTCAGCCATGAAAAAGAGTGTAATCTTGCCATTTACAATGACAGGAGTGGAGCTAGAGAGTATGATGCTAAGCAAAATTACTACCTTATGATTTCACTCATCCATGGAATTTAAGAAATAAACAAGCAAAGGAAGAAAATGAAGGAGTCAAAGCAAGAAACAGACTTTTCATTATAGAGTACAATCTGATGGTTACCAGAGAGGAGGTAGGTGGAAGGATGGGTTAGATAGGTGATAGGGATTAAGGAGTGCATTTGTTATGATGAGCACAGAGTGTATATGGAACTGTTAAGTTACTATATTATACACCTGAAACTAATGTAACACTGTATGTTAACTAACTGGAATTAAAATTAAAACTTTAAAAAGTATATATTACATTTCCAAGAGAAAGCAAAATCTAAACTTGAGTGCATGCTATGTGTCAGACACAATTATGTACATCCATTATTCTAAACCTGTCCTACATTGACACTATCACCATTCATAAGATGAGCATTAGATTCAGCTAGAGTCAAGTAACTCATCCAGTCTTGATCAGCAAGCAAATCAATGGCTGAGTCGAAAGTTGAACTGAACTTGAAACATGAAAGATTTTCACTCCACTTCACTAGCCATTGCCTAGCTCTTCCTCATGCTGTCCCCCAAAAAAGGAAACTTAGGAATTCCTCCAGAGAGGAGGAGCTGTTATTTTCTTTGCAAAGAATGGGAAATTTATCCGGAATTTATTTTTGATTCCAATTTGTGGCTCAGCCACAAGGACAGCAGACAGATTATGGTGGGTCATTGGAGTTCTCTAAGGCAATTGGTAAGAGTTTGCATTAATCAAAATTACATAGAGGAAATGTTTAAGATACACATTTCCAGAGCCCAACTTAGAACCACTATAAGCAATTTCTGGTAGTGGGTACACGCATGCACATTTTTTAGGAAATGTTTCAGTGAATCTTTACACAACAAAACCCCTGCTCTAACCAGAAGAAATGGTCCAATCCCAAATCAATCCCAAATGGTTAATCCTAAATGGGAAGCTAACAATGATATCTTGAGATAGCCTCAGAGCCAGACCTGCATCTCTTCAAGTAGTTAAATTCTGTCTAAAGAAGCATGTTCCAAGAGTTAACTGTCCTCTGGATAAAAGAGTCAGCCCTAATATAGGTTTCTAGTTCTCTTCAGACTGAAACTAATTCAAAAATTCTTACTCATAGAACTAAAACATTAAGTCATGTTAGGCTTTGTAAAATTATCAGGTAAACACACCATTGCAGTTCTATGCTTAATGAACTATGAATATACAAACAAAATAACACAGATGAACAAACAGATGAACAAACACCAAACAAAGGGTAATTTCTTTGCATCCAAGAAAAGAATTTTTTTAAAGTGTGAGTTCCTTGCAATATTCTAAACAAAATCAAAAGCTTTTGTGATATGTTAGATAATTTTGCCAGGTATATTATAATGAGAAAATAAAATTTTCAAATACATTCTGAGCATTATAGAATCTAACTTTGTATGGTACCAGGATAGAAATGTGAGGACAAAAATTTAAGAACTCTGCTACGAGCCAAAGAAGCAGCACATCTCAAGTCATCCTCTACCTAAAAAATCCTGTGAGAGATGGGCAGCCCCCAGGGCTTCTGTCTTAGAAACAACATTCCTACCACACATAGGCCCACTAGAATTCTGTTACCTAAGGAAAGGAGGATGGATAATACAAACAGTGGAGAAAGAGGAAGGGATCTAGGTCCTAGTCCTGGCTACTACTCTGCCAAGTAACAAACTGTGTTTCTTTTAACAGATTACTCAATTAGGCAAGACCTTGGTAATAATAAGAGACATATATGGAACTACTTAAAGAGTATAAAGTAATTTGTTTGATTTCTTTAACCCTAAATGATCTGACTAGGAAGACTATGTGAATCACATAAACACCTTTGAGAAAAGATATAGAAGAAAATTAGAAGGGAAAATGACTTTTATAAGGCAAAAAAGAGCTTTAAAGATATATTTAAAAATAAAGGTTGAATAATATTATAAGCACAGCACAGTGTTTAATGAATGAACATTCAAAATGCATTGCTAAGGACATAATGTATAAGTAATACACATTCCTTTAATTTTTTGGCGATTATCAAATATAATACTATCAGTAAAGATATAGTCATCTGCTTTTTTATTTTGAATAGTCTTATTTATTCATTTAAAATCTATTCTGAAAAGACTTGAATAAGCTAAGTAATTGGTTGGGCATTTTTTATAATCTTATTTGTTTGAAAGGCAATTGAACAATAATTAAAACAACTGCAAATTAAGAAATCTATGCAATTTCTGAAACCTTAAAAGATAGTCCAGAAACAATTCTAAAATTTCCATTTCTTAAAATAGCTAAGTGCCAAAATATATCCCCTGGTGCTAGTTAAGAGATTTTGTATTCACATATGCAGTATCATTCACAAAACTACCTTTTCTTCAATGGAGAAGGAAATAAGGGGTGGTCTAAAGCAGGCTTCTAGGCTTCTAGCATCAATACTTGATGAGATGAGAACTGTCCAAACCCTTTAGATGCATTATCTTGTTTCATCTTCTCAATCATTTGAAAAGGCAAGTAATATATTATCTCCATTTTACAGACAAAGAACCTCAGAATACAGGAGGTAAGTATCTTCTGAAAAGTCAGACAAGTATGAAATGAAAAAGCTTAAACATAAATACAGCTTAATCTGAAGTTATCCTCCTAATTACCTCATTTTCCTGCCTCTCTTTCACCTGATGTTTTAAGAGAGTATTACTTTCTGCCTACACATAGCTACAATTTCCAAATATAGCCACCCTAACCAGGTATTTTATTTTTCATGATGCTCCAACAAAATGAAGAAATTCTACCACGAGACTTTCTGCTTCTTGTATCCCCACCCCCTTATCCCTGCCCTACTCACCAACATAATCTCGGGAGGCAAAAAGAACTTGCCTAGAATATGGAACTTCTTAGAGCTATCACAGTCAAGATATTTGTAGAAAGATGACTCCAGGATTCCCAAAGTGGAGACAAAATGGAGCAGAGGCAAATTACTATGGCTCTCCCCTGAAAGTGAAAAGGGGAACAGTTAAGCCTACTATTATGTTGCTTGTTCCCTGAGAACAGTATTGCCATCATGGAAAAAGAAAAAAAGAAAAGTATTTTCTCTAGAAAACCAAATACATTACATGCAAATCATTCATGTGCTCTTTGAAAGATTTATATGATGGTGAGCCCAAGATTTCTCACTTCTATTCCATTTTTGGAATGTCTCCCTGGTCATGGCTTAAAACATCACAAAAAAGCCATTTGCCAATATTTCACTGCTAATTCTAACTATACATAAGTCATGTCTCCAATGCAAGGTCTATGCCCTGTGATTGAGAGCATACATTTGAGTGTGAGTCAACTAGCCCAAATGGGTAAAAAGGTAACATCTTATTGGCAATGTTTTATCACCCAATAGAGCACTTTATCCAAATATATTCCTCTGAAAACCGAAAAGGAGAAATGCATCATATACTCAATTGATTTGTGGGAGACCCTCAGGTCCTACAATTCCCTTCCTACCATACTTCAGAATATTCACAAAAGAAGAGACAATAATAAAGTAGCCTTGGAATGTATGAGCACAGTTAGGACTGTGTGGAAAAGCATTGACTACTTTGCCATAAGGTAGGAACCAGAGAATTTTCTACCACAATTCCAATTCCAGACTCAACCTGCACAGAAATCAGCTGTTTCCCACTCCAACCTCTCTCAATGCCAGAATTGTACTGTGGCCTCCCCCGTGCCCACTGGATCTACATTAGCAATAGCGCCAAGAGTATTCCATGTTGCTTTCATCATTTCTGCTTTTCTTTTTTTTTTAATTTTCAAATAAGAGCTCTCATGTAATCTCTGGTTCTTTCACAAGTAAGATTTTTGAAGAGGAAAAACAAACCATGTTAACCTTTACAGCGTCAAAAAAAAAGTGATAAACCAAAAGCATAATTAACTTTGTTCTTTTAACATAACACAGTTTCTTTGATAGATCCCAGCTTACTAGCATTTCCATAGGCCACTTTCTTTCTCAGTACATACAGATGAATGAAAAAATTAAACAATTTTTGTGACCTATAGTATGGTCAGACTTTATTATGCTAATTTCATGTACCATATTCAACAGATTTACCATTTTCCTACTAATTAATAAAACTATATTCAACAGATTTACCACTTTCCTACTAGTTAATAAAAATTTTTACTAAATTTTTCTAGTCTTATGGTTTCCATGTCTTGTCTATCATAAATAATGATGCTATGAACATGGGAGTGCATCTCTTAAAGTTAGTGCTTTTGTTACCTTGGGATATATTCCCAGAAGTGCAATTGTTGGATTTTATCATGGTTCTACATTTTATTTTTTGAGGATTCTCCATTCTGTTTTCCACAGTAGCTGTACCAATTTACAGTCCCTCCAAGAGTGCACAAAGGTTTCTTTTTCTCCACATCCAGACTAGCATTTGTTACCTCTTATTTTTTTGATGATAGCCATTTTGAAGGCCTGAGGTGAGATCTCATTGTGGTTTTAATTTGCGTTTCCCTGGGAATCCCTGGGTGGCTCAGCAGTTTAGCACCTGCCTTTGGCCCAGGGTGTGATCCTGGAGACCCAAGATCAAGTCCCTCATCAGGCTCCTGGCATGGAGCCTGCTTCTCCCTCTGCCTGTGTCTCTGCCTCTCTCTCTCTCTCTCTTTCATAAATGAATAAATAAAATCTTTAAAAAAATTGCATTTCCCTAATGACTGATGTTGTGCATCTTTCCACTTACCTGTTAATCTTTCATATGTCTTTTTTTGGAGAAATGTCTACTCATGTCTTTTGCCCATTTTTAATTAGGTTACCTTTTTTTTTCTACTGAGGTATACAAGTTTTTCATCAAATATATGGTTGGCAAATATTTTTCCCATCCCATAAGTTGTCTTTTCACTTTGTTGATGTTTTCATTTTCTCTGAAAAAGCTTTTTAGTTTGATGCAATCCCTCTTGTTTATTTTTTATTTTATTTCTGTGTTTTAAGCATCATCTCAAAAAAATAATTTCCTAGACTCATGTCAAGGAGCATTGTTTCTATGTTTTCTTCTAGGAATTTCCTGCTTTCAAGTCTTTCATCTAAATCTTTTTAACCCACTTCAAGTTAATTTTCATGAGTGAAAATGTTGGTCCAGTTTCATTCTTTTACAT
Source organism: Nyctereutes procyonoides (assembly GCF_905146905.1). Taxonomy (NCBI): domain Eukaryota; kingdom Metazoa; phylum Chordata; class Mammalia; order Carnivora; family Canidae; genus Nyctereutes; species Nyctereutes procyonoides. The sequence continues at coordinate 440,482 of NW_026575148.1, forward strand.
GTAAATATATAATTATCCCAGCACTGTTTATTGAAGAAACTGTCTTTTTTTCTCCATTTGAGTATTCTGGACCCCCTTATCAATTAGTTGTTTGGGCTTATTTTGGACTTCCATTGGTGTATATGTCTATTTTTATGCTAGCTCAATACAATTTTGATGACTATAGCTTTATAGTATAACATGAAATCAGGAAGTGTAATACCCCCTTCTTTGTTCTTCCTCAGGATTTCTTTGGCTATTTGGTGTGTTTTGTGATTCCATTTAAATTTTAGGACTGATTTTTATACTTCTATAAAAAATGCCATTGGAATCTTGATAAGAATTCAAATGAATCTATAGATGGCTCTCAGTAGTATTGACATTTTAACAGTATGAATACTTCTACCCATTTATTTTTATCTACAATTTCTTTCATCAGAGTCTTATAGTTTTCATTGTAGAAATCTTTGACCTCTTTTGTTAAATTTATTCCTAAGTATTTTTTGGATGATATTATATATGAGATAATTTATTTCCTTTTCAGAAATTCCACTGTTAGTATATAGAAATGCTCCAGATTTTTGTATGTTAGTTTTTGTATCTTGCAACCTTACAAAATTCATTTATTAGCTCTAATAGCTTTCTGGTTGAGTCTTTATGATTTTCTATAAATAAAATCATGTCATCTGCAAATAGAATGTAACTTCTTGCTTTTCAATTATGATATCTTTTATTATTTCTTTTTCTCACAGTATTACTCTAGCTAGGATGTCCAGTAGTATGTTGAACAGAGTGGCAAGAGTGGGAACACTTGTCTGAACTTAGAGGAAAAGGTTTCATCCATTGAGTATAATGTTAGCTGCAAGCTTGTTATGGTGTTTAAGCTGTAAGCTTGTTAGCTCTAGTTACAGTTTGGCTGTGGGCTTGTTAGCTATGACTATGGTTAAGCTGTGAGTTTGTTAGCTATGGTTATGGTTAAGCTGTGGGCTTGTTAGCTATGGCCTTCCTTTATTATGTTAAGATGTGTCCTTTCTTTAATTTATTGAGTTTTAATCATGAATGGATGTTGAATTTGGTTGAATACTTTTTTTCTGCATCTATTGAGATGATCATATGAATCATTTCTTTCAGCCTATTAATGGGATGTATCACATTATTTGATTTGCATATGTTGAACCAACCTGGCATTCCAGGAATAAATCCCATTTGATCATGATGAATGGTCATTTTAGTGTGCTGCTGAATTAGGTTTGCTGGTATTTTGTTGACAATTTTTATATCCATATATATCAGGAATATTGGCCTATAGTTTTGCTTTATTTTGTTTCTGGTAGTGTCATTTTTCTGGTCTTAGTATCAAGATAATGCTGGTCTTCTAAAATGAATTTGGGAGTATTCCCTCCTTTTTGATTTTTTGAAAGAGTTTGAAGATGATTGGTGTTAATTCTTCTTTAAATGTTTGGTCACCAATCAAGTCCTGATCTTTTCTTTATTTGGAGATTACTAATTCAATCTCCTTACTAGTAATTGTTCTATTCTGATTTTCTATTTCTTCCTGGTTCAGTCATAGTAAATTGTATATGTTTTTATAATTTTTTCCATTTTTTTCTAGGTTGTCCAGTTTGTTGGCATATACCTGTTCATAGTAGCCTCTTATAGTTATTTGAATATCTGTTGTGTCAGTTGTAACGTCTCCTTTCTCATTTATAATTTTGTTGATTTGAGTACTTTCTCTTTTTCCTTGGTTTGTCTAGATTAGGGTTTTTCAATTTTGTTTATCTTTTCAAAAAACTAATTTTAGTTTAGTTCATCTTTTCTATTATTTTTCTCTTCTCTATTTCAGTTATTTCTACTCTAATATATATATTATTTAGTTTCTTCTGCTAATTTTGGGCTCAGTTTGTTCTTGTGTTGGTCCTTCAAGGCATAGAGTTAGGTTATTCATTTGGGGGAACTTTCTTGTTTCTTACTATAGGCACTTATTGCAATGAACTTCCCTTTCAGAACAGCTTTTGCTGCATCCCATAAATTCTGGTATGCTGTTTCCATTTTTGTTGTCTTGAGAATCTTTTTTAATTTAAAAAGGGGGAGGGGCACCTGGGTGGCTCAGTCAGTTAAGTAGCTGCCTTTGGCTCAGATCATGATCTTAGGGTCCTGAGATCAAACCTCACATGAGGCTCCCTCCTCAGTAGGGAGTCTGCTTCTCCCTCTGCCCCTTCTTCCAGCTTCTGCTTTCTCTCTCTCTCTCTCTCTCTCTCTCTCTCTCGTAAATAAAATCTTTCTTAAAAAAAGAAACTTATTAATTCCCCTTTAATTTCTTCTTTGATTCATTGACTGTTCAAGAGAGCGTTATTTAATCTCCATGTGTTCATGTATTTTTCAGTTTTCCTCTTACTGATTTCTAGTTTCACGACATTGTGGGCAAAAAAAAGATACCTGGTATGATTTCAATCTTCTTGAATTATATAAAGTTTGTGGCCTAACATGTGGTCTATCCTAGAAAATGTTCCATGTGTGCTTGAGAAGAATGTATATTTTGCTGTCTTTGGAGATAATGTCTATTAGGTCTATTTGGTCTATAGTGTTAAAAACTGCTTTTTCTTTATTGATTCTCTGTCTATATCATCAATCCATTGTTGAAAATGAGATATTAAATCCCAGGTATCATTGTATTTCTGTTTATTTTGCTTTTAGTTCTGTTAGTTTTTGCTTTATATATTTAGGTGTTTCAATGTTGGGTGCCAAAATGTTTACAATTGTTATACCTTTTTTGATGTATTGACCTCTTTATCACCATATAATGACTTGTCTCTTTTTGGTTTAATCTATTTTGTCTGATATAAGTATAGTTACCCTGCTTTTTTGGTTACCATTCACTTGAAATGTCTTTTTCCATCCCTTCATTCTCAAGGCTAAAGTGTCTTCAAGGCTAAAGTGAGTCTCTTATATGCATATGATTGGATCTTGCTTTTTCATCCATTCACATATTCTATGTCTTTTGATTAGACATTTTAATCTAGTTGCATTTAAAGTATTATTGATGGATAAGGACTTAATGACTGCCATTTGGCTCATTGTTTTCTGGTTATTTTGTAGATCCATTCTTCCTTGTTTCTTATCCTCCTGTCTCTTGTGTGTGTGTGTGTGTGTGTGTGTGTGTGTGTGTTGATGTCTTTTAGCATCAGTTTGCTTTGACTTCTTTGTCATGTTCTTTGTGTAATTACTATAAGCTTTTCCCTTGTGGTTACCATGATACTTACATAAAATATTTTAAATTTATAATACCCTATTTTAAACTGATAACTTCATTTCAACAGAACTTGTATACTTCACACTTTTATTTCTTCTCCCCCTCATATTTTAGATTTTTTGCTGTTATAATTTACATGTTTTTTATATTATGTAACTAATAACAGATTATTAAATTTATGGCTATTTTTGCTACATCCTTTTTTTAACCTTTAAACTAGAATTGTTATACACCACTACTACCATATTGCAGAATCTATGGCTATATATTTATCATTGCCTATGACACTTACACCATCTTTTTGTGTTTTTATAATGTTATTAATGTCCTATTTCCAGTCTACAAACTCCCTTTAGCATTTTTTATAAGGGAGGCCTGCTGGTAATTAACTTCTCAGCTTTTCTCTGTTGGGAAAGCCTTTATCCCTCCTTCATTTTGAAGAACAGCTTTGCTGAGTATTGAATTCTTGGTTGACAGTTATTTTTTTTAATAGTTTGAATATATCATTCCATTCTCTCCTTGCCTGTTAAGTTTCTGTTGAGAAATCTGCTGATGATCCAATGGGATTCCCCTGTATGTAACTTCTCTCTTTTCTGGTCTTTCACTTTTCAAATTTTAATTATAATGTGTCTTGGTGTAGCTGTACACAGGTTCAACCTGTTTGGGATAACTTGGGCCTCCTGGATCTGCATGTCCATTCTCTCTTCATGTTTGAGAAGTTTTCAGCCATTATTGCTTTAAATATAGTTTCTGTCCCCTTCTCTTTTCTTTCTGGAATTTCAAAAGTGCAAGTATTGTTTCTTTTCATTGTGACCCCATAATCCATATAGGATGTCTTTACTCTTTGTTCTTTTTTCTTTTTTACTTCTTTGAGACAGTAATTGTTAATGTCCTGTCCTATGCATTGTTGATCCTTCTGTATGGTCAAGTCTCCTTTTGAAACTCTCTATTGAATCGTTCAGTTCAGTTCTACTTTTCAACTCTAGGACTTTTGTTGATTTGGGGATTTTTTGATAGTTGCTATTTCCTTGTCAAGCTCCTAATTTTGTTCATGTATAGTTTTCCTAATTTCATTTAGTTGTCAGTTTGTGTTTTCTTGTAGTTCACTAAACTTCCTTAAAAGGATTATTCTGGGGCAGTCTGGGTGACTCAGCGGTTTAGTGCTGCCTTCAGCCCAGGGTGTGATCCTAGAGACCTGGGATCGAGTCCCACATCAGGCTACCTGCATAGAGCCTGCTTCTCCCTCTGCCTGTGTCTCTGTCTCTGTCTCTCTCTCTCTCAACAATAAATAAAATATTTTTTAGAAAGAGGATTATTCTGAATTCTTTGTCTGACAGTTCATAGATCTCCATATCTTTAGAGTCAGTTGTTGAGCCTATACTAGTTTTCTTTGATAGGATCATATTTACCTGATTTTTCTTGAAACATGATTTTATATGTTGGTATCTGCACATTTGAGTAATGACTTTGCAGGTTTGCTTTGGCAGACTTCTAGACTTTACAGGTTTGCTTTGGCAGAAACCACTCATCATTTTGGGTTACTAGGTGTCTACTGGCAATGTCTTTGGGAAGGTGGGGCCTGCTATTATGATCTGTTTTTGATCAAGGCAACTATTCAAGCTCTGAGAATGGGGATGCACTGGGGGAAGGAGTGTCACTGGCTGAGAACAGCTGGATAGAACTGTTGGCTTGATTCCCTACCCAAATGAAACTGGGGGACAGGCTCCACAGATGCCTGGATTTTTCAGTCAGGTTTACTAGATGGTCACGACTGGTTGCTATACTCAGTAGTAGTTGGGCTATAAATTATGTTCCCTGTTCCAGCAGGGCAGTGGGCTGGGACTTAGGGCCTGTATAGCTCATTGTTTGGAAGCCTGACTCAAGCCTGAGGGAGCACTGAATACCTTGATCAGGTTAGGCCGCTGTTTTTGTTCTACAGATAGGGGAAGCCATAGGTTGTGCTCTCTGTACCACTTTACATTGGACTATTGAATAAACTATGCAATTTCCTGTGTGACTAGGTTCACTGATCAGACAAGCTGAAGGTTGTATTCAGCAATGAGGGGGGCCACAAATTAGATTCCCACTCCAGGTGCAGTAGGAAAATCAGCTCTAAAACCAGTAAAGCTCTTTGTTGCCCTTCTAACTCAATCCAACCCACATCTCAAGTTTCTTAGTCAAACAAGCCCAGTGGCTTTGCTCTGAAAGCTATTGGCTCTGTCTGCCCTTCTCTCGGCAGCTTGAGTGCTGCTGGGCCACACAGTTTTCAGATGTTTTTCACCAGCCCTTCTGATCAGAGGAGGTTGGAAAACACTCTGCACAGTGAGTGAGGCTATGTCTCAGCCCCCTTACCTGAACAGGAAAGGGAGGGATCACTCCAGGCTCCCAATTTCCCAATCTGTCCCTTAAAAAGGGCCAGGAGCTACCCTCAGTCTTGTCTGTGAATTACTGTCTCACAAGAAGCCTACCATCCTGTACTGGCTTTGCTCACTGGGCAATCTGTTCTGTTCACTCATTTGAAGCTTGAGTGTTGCTGGACCACACCACTTCCAGGAGTTATCACAAGACCTCTGATAAGATGGGGCTGGAAGACACTCCTCATAGCAGGTGGGGCTCTGACTCAGTACCTTGCCTGAGAGCTGGCAAACTAGGCTTAGGGCCAGCAAACTTCCTCATTTGAGGATCCAAATCAGGCAGATCTGCTCTCCACCAAGTTCCTTGGTCAGAGTGTGCTCCTGACTTGGCTCTGCAGATAACGCAAACCACTGGTTGTTAGGGTTACTACTTGGCCTCTGCAGGTATAAACTCAGTCTGCTAAGATCCACATGCTGGTTAGTGCTAGCCCCTCCCTTCTTCTCTGTCACAATCAGATTGCCAGGGTCTGGGCCCCAAAGATTCTCCTGCAATGCCCATGGTGCAGGATCATAGTAGGGTTTCCACAAAGCAATCCACAATGCTAAGGGAGGCTAGTAGAGGAAACTTAGGCTCATAGGAGACCTCTTCACATGGTGCTTCATGGTCCTAGGGGAGGGGCAAAGTGGTCAATGTGTAGCCACTTCTCTTACTCTGCTAATATACTCTTTCTTGGTCTCTGAGGTGCAAAGAGGGCTTTAGCCTCATCCCCATGTTCTGGGATTCTCTCAGTTGTGTCTTGTTCTCGAATATATACTCGTTGTCCTTCTTGTGAGGGGATGTGAAGTCAAGAACAACTTCTTTCATCATCTTGGTGACATCACTTCTGCTTTAGTTTTAGCTTTTACCAGCATTAAGATGGTTGAGTGGTTTATTTGTTTATTAAATATTTCCTGAATGCCTGCTTCATGGCAGGCACCAAACTAGGTGTTGAGAATATATCAGTGAATAAGATAAACCTAGTTTTGTGCTCTGTTCATACAGACTACATTATGAAGTAAGATAGAAAGTTAGCCAAGTATTTATAGTGGAGACAATTATAGACATACTTAACTTCCTCATTGTCATCTATGTTTATTCAGACCAAAAAAAAGGAAAGAAGATAAAGGGTTGGCAGAGGGGAAAAGGAAAACATAAAAAATCTAAAAATCTAAACTCTGTCCACCATTCTTCTCACTGATAACATGTCCTGACATAAACATGATCCAGAAAGCATGAAATCTCAGTTACCACCTGCCACGCATAATGTGAACGTCTCACCATGGAATGATCTAAGTGTTTTGAAGGTTTGGCCACTAAATACAAATCACTGCCTTCATCTTATCTTGAACTGAATTAATAATAGCAGTCTAGAAGACAAATAGGTTGTGCTGGATTTATTAAAGACAAGATAAATAAATATATCCTCCAATGTGGCAACTCCCTATAGGAAGGGCTTTTCAAAGGTAATTTTGACCCTATGTGAATCCTGTTTCTTGAAATGTATAAGCTATGTCTCTACTCCATTAGAGTGTGGTATATAGCAGGAAAGAAAAACTCCAGGCACTTAGGTGACCAAAACTTTTCCTGTTTGATTTTGTAGATCACCATATAGATAAGTGAGGTGCAATGGGTGATGAAAGGGTCATGTTTCCTGCCAAACGCTATAGAGTTCATTCTCTTTTCCTTTAGCTATGCCCGTTGAATCCTGTTGATATCTTTAGTGTGCAAAGCGAATTTGAAAATTCGCTAATAGTAAAATGTTAGGACAAGGTATTTTCTCACCTGAGAAAATGCTATATTTAATCCAAGTGCAGTTCTTCTTGATACAAATAAGATGAATCAAAAAACAAAAGAGAGTGAAAAGTGGAGTGTCTTCACTCTTCATTTCTATTGGTAGACCCTCAGGATGAGACATTTGACCATTTCCTAACAGTTTGCTTCTTCACTGGGCATTACTAGTAAACCTGTTCAGATGGACTAAGTTTAAGGAAGACTGGATGAATGTTCTCTGCATAAGGAAAGAGAATCATAGCAAAAAAATAAAAGCAATCATCTGCAAAATTCAAGGCAAAAGCTCATTTTTATTACTATTACCTGGATACTTGGAGTAGGGGAGAGGCAGTAAATTATCTTGATAATTGCATTATTTCTTTAACTCTTTGCATCTTCATACTCAGCTATAAAGTTTTTTATTTTCTTTCTGAAAATAGTTCAATTTCTAAACTTAATTGAAATAAATAGCAAACACAAATGTAAGCATTATCATTCAAACAAAGATTCGATGACCCAGAGAAGTATACTGGTCTTACAGCACTTAACTTTTGCATTACTGTTTCATTACAATATCACTTAATTGATATTCAAAAACATGCAAGCCCATGCAACTTTCCCATAAACCAAAGTAGAAAATGTTGAAATGGAGAAGAACAACAAGAATGCATAAATAAAAAATGAAGAGTTTTGTCATGTTCTATTAGGGTTTTTCATGTTAGCATCCTATTATATTAGTATTTGTTTTCACTAATATGATATGAAAATTGCTGAAATGATTGCATGGTCATATCTTGTTAGGCAATTCAAATTCTAAAATTATATGATTCTAATATAAGATGAAAGAAAATTGTTAATATTATAAAAAGTTTCTAATATGATGTGAAGGCCCATCTGGGAAAAAAAAGTTTAAGTTACTTTGGTGTGATTTCTTGGAAATATTATTTTCATAGGAACCAGGTGGTGACAAAGATGCAGAAATTGGGCATGAGGACATCTCTGGTGGAAACGAAAAATATTTCCCTCAGTCAATATATTACACGAATTTTTTTTTATTCATTCTAAAAATGAATTTGCTTTTAAGTGCAGGAGGTACCTGCAGCAATTTAGTTTTTGTGTTTTTTGTGTGTCTGTTTTTTAAGAAAAGCTACTACTAGTAATATTTCTCTTCATAATATGCTTTCATGTGGAAGTTACTATTAATCACTAAATAATAAACTAATTGCTAAACAACACAGCTTGACATCTACTCTATGGTAATAAATGTAGGGCATTTGCTCAGTTTTTTAATGCTTATGGAAAGAAGTTATCACACATCTTAAATGTGATATCATTTAGTAGTCTTATTTATTAAATAATTTGTAGTTAAACCTAAAGTTCACTTTCAATCTGGGCATAAGTGCATTACTTTGGAATTTCAGAAGTAGTAGTATGCCTAATGTAAATCTGAAGTCAAAGTAGACTTCTTTGTCAAAACTTGTGTTTTATGTTACAGAAGTCTGGTACAATAACCAAGAGCTGAAAGAAACATTGGAAGAATAAAATAATTGATTGTAAAGGATGCTATTTACTCTTTGAAAAATACCAATTTCAAAGTTTTATAAGACTCCTTAAAATATATTTGAATGAAGACTGCCACATTTTAATATTTATCTTAATGTAACATGTTATCCACTGAAGAAAACTTTTTTTCTCAAAGATGACATTATCAACAGTTTACAAAATGATTGTGATTGCTTGAAGGGCTAGCCTTAGGAAATCTAGTCCTAACATATATTACTTTTATGGAAAATAAATTTATCTCAATCGGCTCTTAATGTCAGCTGAAAAGGGAAACCATTTAAAATTAGCTGCCAGACACAAAAATCATCTTAGTTGAAATTAGAACATGTTTTATAAAGAAGACAAAGTGACAAAACTGACTTTAAGATAGGGCAACTTTCTTAAAACAGCCTATTTTATCTTAAATATGGTGTAGATTGGGTTTGTCAGAACCAGACTAATTCCATCCCTCTCTCATTTCCTCCAACTTGAAGGGTTCAACCCCATGTCCAATTCTTCAGAAATGATTTGGGATAAGAACAATTCTGATATAAACTCCTACAGGGCCATTTGGAGCTCGGTGGTGAATCAATAAAACTAACTAAAATAACAGCCGAGCTAATCATGAGGCAGTTTAAAATGATAGGACTTGAATTACAGCTTTTGCAAATTCCAGTGAACTTCCCTCATTACCATATCTGTCCTAGTTTGAGTATCTAGGTCTTGTTACCAAGTCTTCTCTTGTCTGAGGCAAAGAAAATCAGGTGAAAGAAGCTTCGGAGGGTAGTAATAAGAATTGAAACATCCATATCACTTCACAATCCATTTCCAATAAACTATACGGTCAAAAGATCAGATTCATCTTGGAACAGGAAACTGTTTCCCATAAAAAAAAAAGACAATAACAAGGACGACAGTTCCACTGTATATCTTTCCACAAGGAATGGATTTTCCTATTTCTGTATTGCTAGGGATTTCTCAATGCTGGAAACTTTATTCTTATCTCTGTTCTAATCAATCAAGATAACATGATGCATCCTTAAAGTTAGACTTTATCCTAAGCAACTTTTCTAATGTTTTCACTTGCTTTCCTTAAATTGCCAGCATGGTGAAGATGTAACGTGTCACCAAGGCGCTTGTCTTTATTTCTGTCTCGTGGTAGTGGAAGCCGCGAAACTTACACACTTTATTATCTATTGCAGTGAGAATACTGCCGGCTCCAAATCAAATGCTTTTCTTTCCTCAAAGCCCCAACAATGCTTCCCTCCCCCACCCCACCCCCATAAATTAGCAGTGTTTAGAAGGAGACTTGCCAACATTCTATAGATTACTTTAAGGAAAAGCTCTGTCATCCATAATACATTTGGGCTTCTTTCTAGTCGAAGATTTATATATTTTTTTATTGATGGGTTATGAATATTGACACAGGAGATATTCATTGTTTATTGAAGGCTTGTTTACATAAAAGATCTTCACAGGCTACCCCCTAAGTCTAGAGGTCCTAAACCAGTGTCAGGGAGCTGTCTGGGTATTTTTTCCCACGTATTGCACTGCCATTCCCCCAACAATAGAGGCCCATTAACGTTTGGCCCTTCCAGTTACTGCAGCCCAAGCCTCAGTGGCAGGACGTCTGCCCAATATGTAAAATAACGGAATGAATGGATTCCTTGGAAACAATGATAACAAGACCTGGCTGAGCTAACTGTGACAGCATGTGGTAATTTTCCAGCCCGCTGGCCCTGTAAAGGAAACTGGAACACAAAGCGGAGACTGCAGGGCGGGCCGGCCTGAATAGCTGCAAACAAGTGCAGAATATCTGATGATGTCATACGCACAGTTTGACAGATGGGGCTGGACAATTTTTCCCCCCTCGAACGTGTTCTTAACTATTTGTATTCCATCAGCTCCTCACTTGGGAAGTTCAATCCTGCGATCACCTGCTTGAAAGACTAAACAAACCTTCACTGTCATGTCCCTGATTCAAGTGCCACCAGTTTTATGAAGAAAAATGATATCCAGTATTAGCGGCTGGATGCTGAGGGGGGCCGGCGGGGAGAGGGTGTTGCTGTGGATTAATGCATCATCTCTGCCTTCAGCTGTGGGCCAGGTTTTGAGGCTAGCTCTGCCTGAATCCTGCCATACACTCTGAATAGCATAATGAAGTATTGTTACTGCCTCCGTCTAGTCATTACATCAGGGAAACAGACATCCAAAGTTATCAAAACTGATTACTAGCTGAGCTTTTGTGTCTATAAAATAAATGCCTTAAAAAAGGCTCTTTTTTTTTTTTCAGTCTTATGGGTGTTCTCTCAAGGTTGTGTGTTTTCGTGTTTATGGTTCTATGTGTCACTATATAGAAGTTGGTGCTGGGGCATATCTACAGACTGTGCTCTCCCAAAACACGCTGGTATGTCGATCTGCATTTGTGTGTGTGTTTAAGTTGCTGCATGGGAGACAGAGAAAATGAAGATTGACAACATTTATAAAAATGAGACACAACTCAATTAAAATTCACCGAAAATAGTAAATGAACCGGCGTACTTGCTTTAATTGTAACAACACAGGACTGTCTATTTCCTTCCTTCAAATAAGTAGTTGCTTTGGATCTCACATGTCTTCACCATTTTATTCATGTACTTCTTTTTTATTTACTTTTCAAGGAATTTATGTAAATATATGTAGGCTACAGAATGGGTCTCAGATACAGCTTTATTCTTTAATCTTTTCATCAAATAGCTAACTACAGCAGGATAGCCAAAGGATTCTGTTTAGGGAGAAGTGATATCTGTCCCATAGAAAAGCATGGCACATTGCCTAGCTTGCAGAAACAAGAATAATAGCAACAGGATGATAATAAAAAATAATGATTAAGATTTACAAAATACCTTTTCAACTAGGAAAGTACCCCACACTAAACTATTTGCTTCAGAGTCTCCTAGATTATAGACGCTGTAGAGAAGCTATGCTCAACTTAACTTGTCCTGTATTATCTAATACAGCTGTCGGGTAGGGGGGAAAAGTGATAAATGTAAACAAGGAGAATTCTTCCTCTCATCCTTGAAGACAAGTTATGTCCAAATCACCTCTGACCTCAATTTCCACCCTCATCTTCTAGATGTGAAGGAAAAACATATCCCCGATATCCTTTATGATTACCAGCTCACCTAGACAAAATCAGACCACGCTTTGGCCACAGTTTGAACATTCACTCCATGAGTGTCTACCATTTGTGTATTACTGGGCCATAGCTTTATTCTGTGCAAATAATCCAATTGAGATTGTGCTACTACTTTAAGTCAGTGTAAGAGAATTATTTGCATAATACACATTTGCACCTGTAGCTACATTTGAACAGCAGAGCTGTGGTACATACGTAGCCAGAATCTAGTCCTAAATCATGCCCAAGTTCAAGGGCCTAAGTAGCTGCCACAGCCTACACTGAATGAGAAGCTTATCAAAGGGCTGGCTCATGGTTTATGAGGGGAGTTTGTCTCTACTTCCTACATTTCCCACTAACTATCACCAAGGGCATCCCTCTACATGTTTATACCAGATGGAACACCCCATCTGTTAAAAAAAAAAGCCAAATTGTTTTATTAGTAGCTGTGGTTCTTACATCTCTACAGGACACTGAGAAGGTGAGAGCAAAGAAAAAAATGGGATGGGTGGTAAGAGCTTTCCACTATCACAAGTCATAATCTAAAGCTATCCACAAGCTATTCTTGGAGACTTCTTTTGGACCCATCTATGTCAACAGCATGGGTAGGGCTCTCTTAGAAGACCTGGAGATCACAGCCAAGAGGTTCAGGGTGATATATGGTAGGAAGGAAAACAGAATTCTCCATTCCCACTGTTAATATAGAGGTAAAAGTTTGTTAATACATTGGCTTCCTAAAAGTATTCATCTGACCAAAAAGCCACTCTCCTGAGGGTAATCAAAGTAACATCAGCCAGAATGACAATTAGGATAGTATTTCATAACTATGACCTGCAGGATGCTTGAAGGAAATTAACACATGAAGTCGCCATGCTCATTTAGTACAAATTGTAAAAATATCAGTGAAGATAATGTCATATGAAGTCAGACCTGGCATGTCATCCAGTCCAATATGCCAAGAGGCATCCATTTGATGATAGGACATACTGTCGTTCAGGTTCACACCTCCAAAAGTAATTTATTTCTGTACATATGACTAACTCCTTAACAATAAATTATAGGTGTGCCAGTATTTAACCTGCCTAAAGATTTCCTGTATCTGCTGAGGATTTAAACCTATTACCACCTCTTAAGGTAACAAGATTCATAAATATATCAGCCACCTCATAAAACTATGCTCCATGTTTATCTGAAACTTACAGTTTAGTTCTATTAAATAATAATTTTAAGGATATACACAGGGAATGGTACTGTGCAAGAGCAACCAGAAATACAAAGTTGGCAAGGAGGCTTCGAAAATTTATAATCATTTATAGGGAAATAGAAATAGACACAACTGTCTCCAATAATCATGGAGTAAAGGATATGCTATGGAAAAGTAGAATTTATAAATAAAGTATAAAAGATATGTCCCCCAGGGAGAGTGCTGGGGTTTGGGGAACACATTCATGTTTACTTCAAAATATTACAAAACGATTTTTTAATTTTGATCAAGGTGTTGCCCATGCTTAGAGCCTTCCCCTTTCAGGACTGCAGCAGAATCTTGTCTTCTAGTTTATCTGCTTTTGGAGAACATCCATTTGCACTTTTATCATTGAAGTGACTCTTTTCTAGACATTTTCCCATTACATCACTTGTTTTTCACTTTCCATTAGGCATGTTTAAGCATCAATGGACTTTTTAACTTGGAATGTGAAAATAAGGAAAACTGACTCAGATCTAAGTTAGGTATGCCAAACTCTTCATTTAAAAAAAGTTAAAACCATTTTTTTTATGTCTGTTGATCCCATTGAGCAGTTAAAAAAAAAAGGTTCAAATCAAAAAAGGGATTTGAAGATGGGGCAAGGAACTTCATGCAGTTCTTACCAATTATTCAGCAAAAGCATTGGCAGAGTGCTATAATCCATCACAATGCCTAATTCTGCTATTGTTTGTGTGACTATAGTTAATGGATGTCACAGCACAGTTTTTAATTCTGTACCTGGTTTTGGGGATAGCCGACCTATCTTTGTCATTTTCTAGGTATGATGTTTAGAAAATTACTGGTCCCTTCTGCACACTGTCTCTTTGTTGATAGAATAGAAATAATATCTATGTCACAGAGCCATTAGTTCAGCAACCAGAATATAATGAGTTTAATAAATTCTATAACCTGCTGTTCTTAACAACAAGAAAATTAATAAAATAAAGGCTCTCTCTCTTAATTTTAAGATGAAGAATTATATGTCAGAAGTTTTGCAGTTTTCTTAACTCTAAAATTCTGTGTTTCTGTAAAACAGAAGTCTGTAGTTAAATAAGATGATTTACACCACCCTTCGCTTATTTATTTATAAACAGAGGCATAACTTGAAAGACAAATATGAGCCAGCAGGCATAACCGAAGGGAAGAGGCTCTCAAAGTCCAAGTCTTGTGTTCAGCTCCAGCTCTGCACTTTGAGTACTCACTTAATGACACCAAGTCTGGGAACTTTTCTGAAGTTATCCTTAGAAAGGGATTAGTCATCCTTACCTCAATATGAAGACCCTTTGTGAACTTCAAAGTGCTATAATAACATCAGTTTCTATTGTCTTATGCTACTTTGCAAACTTCATTTGCACCAGTGTTATCATGCCCCACAACCCTCTGGTTTCTCCAGATGTGTTTCAGCATTTTGGGTTATAAGAACAATTAAAGCCAAAAGTCCATAAAAATATCCTTTTAAATCACGCTATTTGGACAAGATCAGGTGTGTTCAGGAGGGTATGGCCAGGGACATCAAATATGTCATTCAAAACATTTACTTAATTTTTAAAAAAATTTAAAGTCGCATGAAATTCCTTCTTTGGATTTATTCACAATTGTTATTTATTCATCATATTAAACTGTATGGCTAAAGCAAAGTTGGCTTTCTGAAGGCACACAATGTCACTGAGTATTCAGATTTCTTTCTCAAACTAATTAGAATATGTTAGGAGAGATTCTATTTCAATTTAGGATGTTTTGTTAAAATCATTCTGGAAATCAATTCACAGATATTCATTAAGTCCCTTCCCTTCTAAAAGAAAGGCACTGAGATAGGGGCTGCAGTAAACACAAAATGAATCAGATCAAGTTACTGACCTCAAGAAACTGACAAAACTGGTAAAGTACAAACCAGGTATACAAACGATTATTACCAAGCATAAGATAAATACTCTGAGAGAAATAAAAACAAAGTTTTATGAGAGAATCAAAAACGGCAAAGATCCACTTCACCTGGAGAATAATTCCATTTGCAATTAGAAAAGTTCTTTTCAGGACAGGTCTGCCAATAACTTGTAAATTAAATATCTGAAAAGACTATAATTACAATGCAGGGTGGCCCATTTAAAGAAATCCCACTTAACATAATGTGATTTCAACAGTAATAAGATAAAAAAAAATACATAGTCCAAGTGCTTATTGATCCTCTTTTTTTGAAGGACACAAAGGATTTTTACTGCCAGGTTTTTTCTTAAATGGCTCACCCTGTCTAATAGGATCACACTATTTTTTAGAATAAGATAAATTTGAAGAGCTGATACAAACTTCCAGGATGAAAATGATCCATTTGTATTTGCGTTAGGGGACTCTACATGAAGTTTGAAGTTCGAAGTTCTGTGCCTGCGTGCAGTGCCCTCTGGCATTTCTGTGGGTGCGTTAACTCTGAACCATCGGGGCACCACAGGGTCATGCAGACCTCCAGGGAAGGAGGCGGCTCCCAAAGAGGCCCCTTTCCAGGATATCTTTCTTTGGAGGCTAGTGGCCCACTCTAAAGGATAGGGTCCCTCACCCTTACCCCTCCTGCCCTCCCCCAGGCTGGGTCTGGGTACCATTAGTGCACTGGAGCAGTAATTTCACTAAATTGTACCTTAGTGGCCCCCTATTACGAAAGGAAGTGTGAATGCTGCCAAAGCCCTTTCCTCACTGGCAATGGAATCACAGGTCAGAAAACATCTTTAGCAAGCATAAATTATTAGGCTCACTATAAAAGAGAGCTGACAGATGAAACAGGCATTTCCATGAGTGAACAATACAGCTTCAATTCAAAGACTGCTGATTGGGTGTTCAGCCTTCCAGCATAAACAGCTATTCAAATTTTAAACTGTAACCAAGTGAATAAAGGGAAGGAATGCCACGGCCACCTCGGGTTCTTCAGAACAATTCAACAAGGGATGTGATATAAATAAAATGTCAACCTATAGGTTGAGTATTTCTCCTTCTTCCCAAGGGTGCTTCACAGCTCATGAAACAGAAGGCCAGTGTTTCAGACCAGAGTCTGCTCTGGAAACCTGGAGAGCCAAGTTCCCCCACTGGCTGTCCCAGAGCCTCACCAGGGGATGGTCACTGAGCACATCAGCCTCCCTCTCCTCCTCCCCTGTCTGTCTGAGTCGTTCCCAGCCTCTCTTTTGTATGATGTTATCTGTATTCATGGGGCGAGGCTGTTGAGGGTGAAGTCACAAACATGTAATTATGAACCTCGAAGCAATGCAAAGCATTCTACTCATAGGAAAAGTAGACACTGCCAGTTTCTTGCTGAGATGCCACAAAGGAAGAGCGCCTCCCTGAGATAAAACTATACATAGTTAACAAAATGAAAAGTATTTATCTCCATGGTTTGCCAAAAGATGCAAATTCCAGATGTTTAAAGCCTCGCAGCATTTCTCAGGACGTGATGAGAACCTAAGACCATCTGCAATCTTTGGTCATATGTAAATCTCTGGTTAAAATAGAAGCATGTATCTATGTATGTGTATCAGGTGCTGAGGGCTTGCTAAGAGAGAATGCTTGACTATTTTACTAGCAGAGTACATTTTTAAGCATGCCAAAGTATTGGGCACTTCCATGTCGGGCTTACATTGGGTTCCCTTGCATTTCAGAAGGTCAGTAGAAGTAATTTTAGGCAGCAGGAACAAAGGATATGAATTGGAGTTTCTTTCCTGAGGGACCCTGGGTGTATACCTTCTAAAAGACCTACACTGGGCACTCTGTCCTAACCCTTCCCCTGTGGCATCAGTTTAGGTCGCTTTTCCTAAAAAGAGCACCTGTTAACACAGAAACACTTGCTCATCAGTGGTTGCTCTCAGGTTAATTTTTCAGTAGTTTCCAACATAACCTGGGAAGTCTTCCAATACTGATGATATCCATCCAGAGAGCTCTCAGGTCATTGGAGAGCTCTGATTGTTTTTAATGTGTTTTAATCAGAGCACACAAATAATTCCATTTACATTGAAGATGTAGCCAGAATAAGTTTTATAATTTATATGTATTTTTTTCCATTTTGATATATTTGCATCAGACCAAAATTACTGGATGTCCAGAAGTCACTATTAAAAAATCTGTTTGGGGATGGTGTTCCCTTACACTGATTGAAATTACAAAAACAAATGGGCCTTCTGCTCTAAGGTACTATTTTCCAGCTTCCTTGCCTCCTGGAATGTGCTTGTAGCACTGTTTTTAGATGCTAAGGATAAAGTGAATTATTTAAAAATAAAGAAGGAGTTCTACCATCAAAAAGAGCTACTCTAAAATGTGCCATGAAATGAGATAGTGACTTTAAGAAAACTGTATGTGTGTGCAATTAAGTATGCCTTTGGTAACCTCAGGTTGAGTTCTCATTCACTTAGTCTCCAACCTACAACTACCAGTTTAAATAAGGGTATTGCATGGCCCACGTAATTTTAGGAAAGAGTATTTCCATGACCACCATCTACTATAGAGAAGCCGCAATGTATGAAAGTCTTTTGTTATTAAAAATAACTCTGCCAGGATGGTACCTCAGACATAGCTGTATCACACTGTTGTCTAGAAACAGGACATTGCATGCAACCTGCCACCAACTAGAACATGCTAAGCCTCCATCCAGTTATTGGGTTGTTGGCACGTGTATTTTAATGACCACTGATTATCAGTTTCCACAGCAACATCCCAAAGGATTCTAGTTGGCTTTCTTTTCCATGATTCAATCCAATGATTTTGTTTTTACATTACAGCATATGGAAAGAAATCTTCTTACCTTATCTTGGTAGGAATGTGCGTTGTCAAATTTTTTTCTGTTCTAACATACTCGAATGAAGTAAATTCATACATATCCTAATGCAGGAAGTTTTCAGAGATAACCTATACATTATCATCCACTAATAATTATCTTACCATTGATCTTTATAGGTAAGGTAATTATGATGTGAATTGTATAACTAGATATAAACTTAATGATAAAAAGCTTGATAAAAGTGATAATCTTCAACATGCTTTTACTTTATAAATTCTAAAACATTTGCATCTCCTCTACATAGATCTTTGCCCATGATATTACAAACTTCTATTGTACCACCTGCACTCCTTTATCACAACAATCACTAACTTGTGATTACATGTATTCAATATTTATCTTTTCTCTTAATCAGTGGTTCTGAATTTGGGGTATACATTTTAAAATTCTGGGAGTGTTAAAAAATACTTATTTAGAGGCCAATAAAAACTGAATTTCCATGTGTTTGTGCATATGTTGGAGGTGGGGGAAAGGGAGGACTCATATTTTTTTTCTTAATTTCCACACTCAGCTAGAGACAAAAACCACTGCCCCAGTTTGTTAGCTCCATGAAGAAAAGGATGATTTCTATATCTTGCTGCTTGGAAAATAAAAGTACTCAAAATTTGATGTTGAATAAATAAATGAATATCCCAGTATTGTCATGCACAACACACTCCTTTGTCAACAAGCAGATACAGGAATTTCAAGAACCTCTCATATTTAAAGCTAACCTTGGACAACTGGCCTCTGAGTGTTATTTCTGATGAAGCAAAAGTTGATGAAATTATATATGATGAATTATGATGTTAGTTCAGGTCTTCCTTTTTAAGCTTAAATTGCCACCCTGCGGTGGCCTCAGCTGCAGAATGCCATCCAACACCATTAAATCAGCACCTTCCTGCCCCTGGAGGGCATAGGCAGGAGAAGGCATGCACTAGAGGGTAAACTAGCTACACTCTTCCCCTACCTCTCCTACCTTTTCAGGTCCATGAGCACAGAGCTATGCATGAATGCAACTTGTTGCATTAGCAAAAGGAATGTTGACTTTTTTATCCCTTCCTATCGAAAAAGTGGTGAGACATAAAATAATGGATTTCCTACTTAGAATATGAGGACGTGTGCATATCAATGGTTAGTGATATTTCTGATCCATCCAGATTACAGATCTGGGTCTGGTAGAAACAACACAGAAGATGTTGAAGGACAGTATCTACCCACCTTAATATCAAAGTCAAAAATCCACACCTGAAATGATTTCTGTAAAAGTCAGGATAGTGATTACTTCTGGGGGAAGGAGAAAGTGAGATAAGGACAAAGCTAAAAAAATTATAGTTCTTGATCTGGTTGAAGGAGGAGTGGTTACAAGATTTTCACTTGAAATAAGTCATTAATCTACAGATTTGTTTGGGTGTGGCTTTCGGGTTCTGTGTTTTATTTTATAATAAAAATTTTTAAATTAAACTGTATTAATAGTCAACCAATAGCTTATACCAATTTTAATTTAAAATAACTCATCTTACTGTAAAAACATAAAATATAAATGTATAAAGTATTAAAAACTATATCTTAATTCAACTTATCTTTTTAAATCTATTTACATATTAGTTATTATCACCTGTTGGATTGTCGAGCTCTCTGAGTGTGTTTTTCCCTCCACTCTCAGGCTTCAAGGGGAGCTCCCATCAGTTCAACTGTGGAACTCAGAGGGTAACTTTGTACTTTCTCAATAGAACCATCTGGGCCATTAGTGACTTTTATCGTGTGCCTGTTTCACCTCCCCCTTTCCAGACAGAGGAGTCCCAGCTTTTCAGTCTACCATCACAGGACGGAACCCTCAGACCCTTGAGCATCTCAGGGCTCCTCTCTAGACGTGTAGATTTAGTTGGGGATAAAGAATTCAAGAGAGTTTAAGTGGTTTCTCCCAATTTATACTTCTTCCACCATCTTTTTTCTCCTAAGTAAAACTTGAGTTATAATTATGGAGTAATTCAGGTGGCTCTTTTTTATTTCTCCCTAACTCCTTGATTTCTCCTTGAATTTGCTTTTATGTCTGCCAGTCAGTTGACATTTCCTGAACATCCAAGTCTGTGCTTTGTGAATTTCACCAATTTCTCACAGTGATTCTGACTTCTCAGAGCTTTCTTCTTATTTTATCCTTTTATAGTTCCTCTCTCTCCTCTCTTGGTAAATATGTCTTCCAGCCCCTCCTTTTCCTCCCACTGTTTCCTGAAGGAATTAATGAATATCTATATACTTTCTTTGTTAGTTTTCCATCCTCATACCTACTTCTCACCCCTGCCACAGCTAACATATTTCCTGAAGTAAATTGGATTACTCACTGCATCCAATTGTCATTGACAGACATTCAAGTTCATATCCCCTCAAGCCTGTTTTAATTTATTAGCTTGAATTCTAACTTTTAGGATTCCATTTGACAAAGAATATATTTAAATCCTTATTGATGATAATAATCCTAATAATTCCTACTCAAAGCATATTTCACTCATGAAGTATGTGTATTTTCTAAATAAAATAAAAAAGCATTAATCTTTTAAAGGCTCCAGTGAGCCAAAGAGAAAGTGTAATTATTCCCATTTTGCATGTGAAATCACTGAGGTAAAACAACGCATATTTCCCCAGTGGCTAAACAGAACAGGAAGGAAATAAATTCCTGACTCCCAGTTATCTGCTGGGCCACAAAGAAAAAAATTCTTGAAATTCAAGAAAATCCAGATGAACCTTCTGTGCCAGTGACTTACCATTGCCTCCCTTGAAATGATTATAGTGAATATTTATTCAGAAAATTCTAAGATAGCTCATGTATGTCATGCTACCCTGAGGAGGAAATGTCAAAAGATGGGGAATAAGAGAAATGCCAGGAAGAACATGACCCACAGAGATGATTAATATGGAGTTTGTCCATTGAGATATAAAATTTAAATGAAAATCTTTGACTTAATGCAACCTGAGGATGAAGAATCCATGGAGATACTTCTAAGACCTGAAACAGTGCCTTTCCAGGGGTCAGAGACCTGACTGAACTCTCACCCTCTTTCTCCTTATACAATGCTGTCCCTGCCTCGGAAAGCTATATCACATGAAGAGAAACGAAAAATCACTTTTAGGGATCCCTGGGTGGCGCAGCGGTTTGGCGCCTGCCTTTGGCCCAGGGCGCGATCCTGGAGATCCGGGATCGAATCCCACGTCGGGCTCCTGGTGCATGGAGCCTGCTTCTCCCTCTGCCTGTGTCTCTGCCTCTCTTTCTCTCTCTCTGTGACTATCGTAAATAAATAAAAAATAAAATAAAATAAAAATTAAAAAAAAAAAGATTTAAAAAAAAATCACTTTTAACTTGATTCAAACAGAAGAACTAGGGGGCAATAGAAGGATTCCTCAAACAGGGCTGTGACATCACAGGTACAGCAAGTGTAGAATTGATGGAGTGAGGAAAAAACAAAACTCACAAATTGAAATTCCAGTCTTTAACAGTTTTGGATGTAGTCTCTGGCTGTATTACACCACTTAACATATAGGCAGGAAACCTACCAAAAAAAAAAAAAAAAACTTCTTGATGAGGGCCAAAATGATGTTAGATTTCTATCTCTTCCCTCCTAGATCGATTCAATCACATTAAGTGCTTTTTTTTTTAATAGAACAGGGAGTTCTCAGGACATTTGGGTGGCTCAGCCGTTGAGCGTCTGCCTTCAGCTCAGGGTCCAGGACTGAGTTCCACATTGGGCTCCTTGCGGTAGGCCTGCTTCTCCCTCTCTCTGCCTGTGTCTCTGCCTTTCTCTTTTTGTGTCTCTCATGAATAAATAAGTTAAAAATCTTAAAAAAAAAAGACAAAAACAGTGAGTTCTCACCTAGTCAAAGTAGCTGATCCTATTCAACTAGAATTGCCACATATCCAAATATCAATCCATAGCACTAGATCTGTTCATGGTTTCAGGTGATGAACAAGCCATCCACAGTAGTAGGTCATCCCAGTTGTAACTCTTATTTCCCAAATTTCTTATTAGGATATTATTATTATTATTATTATTATTATTATTATTATTATACATTCTTGTGTACCAGCAGAATCCTTAAAGTCATTTCTTTCTCACTCTTAGGAGGGATTCACCCCACCTTTAACTTTCTCCCTCTTACTACCTTTGAAATCATAACCATGGGCAATTCTTGTCAAGGAATAAAGGATACTTTGAGAGGGCTTCCTCCCATGTTGCACACGCTTCTTGTACAAATTAAAATGTTATTCTTCTGAGTTCCTATCAGCTTATGAGATCTATTAATAAAAAACCCAGATAGTCAGGAAAACAATTGCTTTCCTGGACCTTTTTAGAAAACTATGCTCCACTTTGATAAATTCAAAAACCGAAGTGAGGAGTCAGAAATTCTTCTGAAGAAATCTTCAAAACGAAACTTTAAATGCACAATAAAAGAACTGAATAGCTCAAATGGATTCAGAGTCACTGCTATGTTCCATTTCCTAATCCCTAACCCTATTCTCAGAATTGTAAAAAAACAAAAACAAAAAGAATAAAACAAAACAAAACAACCCTTTGGTCCTAGTAACTACACTAGGTGTCATATTACCTTTCAGAGATGTTAAGACTTCTCTTTGAGATTAGTATGGTTGGGAGGAAAAAGAGCCAGGCTCATTGTATCTATGCATATTATGCAAACATGTATGTCTGTAAGAAAGAAAGGAAAAAGAATTGTAGAGGGTTTTTTTTATGCTCAACAGGGTATTATTTCATTATTTTTCTATTGAGATATCATCTGACCTCCATCCCAAATATAGATTCTCATAGCTTTGAACATGGAAAACCATTAGTGCTGACAGGCTGATCATATTCTCAAAAGGTCAAGATCTGCTGTAAACGTGGTTTTTCTTCATCATTTGTCATTTTTGTGGGGTCTTTTCAACTTTTGTGTCAACATAAGTGTTCCTCACATCTGGGTTGACATCTCACTTCAAAAGCATGTTTAATCCCTATTGCTTCAAATGCATGAAATAAGAAAATCTACTTTTAATAAGTAAAAATTATTTTATGAAAATAAATATCTGTAGTATTGAAAGTAGATCAACACACTGATAACTATTTTCACTTGATATATATCTGGAATTTCTCTCCAAATTTCCTGTGGTAAAAATGGGTGGATATCATTAAGCTTTTGTGAGGTAAAAAATGGTCAGGTATTACTGATCTCCTTTACTAGGTGGGGCAACATGGAAGAGCCTTCCAAAAGAATCATCTGAGGATGAAATTAACTATTCTCATTCTCATTTAATGCTAATTAACTTTGAATCACTGCCTGAGGAGTATAATGTTAGAGCATAGGTTAATAGATGTTCAAGTTGTGATACAACCTCTCCCTCTGGTTTTGGTTCAGGAAAGTGGATGGAAAGGAAAAGCCACTTGATGTCTGATTGAACTGGGGACCAGGGAGGAAGAAGGAGGAATCAATTACCTCTCCTCTTCCATTGCTGTTTTTGGCTTTCATAAACCATTTGTTCTTCCAACTTTCCAACAATCTCTTTTTTGTTCCATTTCTAATCCTCAATTTGCCAATCTGGATCACTGTAAATATCAATAATATAATTCAAAGCCTACCTTATATGGAAAGATTTCCAAGCTGGTTATTCCTTCTATGAAAATAAAAGCACTCTACCATTTCCAAAGGCTTTCATATACAGCCAAGAGCACCTCAAAGGTAGAAGGAGATCATCTAGTCCAGATCTAGATTTTTAAAAAGAGGATCCAGAGGTTCAGAGAGATAAAGTGATTCCCCAAACTCTTGTACTATAACACAATTCCTTCCACTTGTCCTCAGGGATTTGTTCTATTGTATGTCTGTGTGTGTGTGTGTGTGTGTGTTAGTTTAATGGAAATGGTTTGTTCTACTGAGGCTTCTGCTGTCGTTGTTGTTTTTATGGCAATGAGAATTGCCACCCTTTCTATGCCCGAGGGTTGTCAGTGATCCTACTCAGGAACAAGGATGGAGAAGAGGCCATGAGAAACCAAAGCCCCTTAACTGGCCCAAGTTCCATACAGACTGAAGAGTGACCACAGCCCCCTCTGGAGGAAGACATGGAGTCTTGAGGACTGTATTTGCTTAACAGGGAACTAACTATGGGATTCTAAGTTTTAAAAACTTCCCCATCTTAACAAAATCAAGAATAGATAAGTACTATTCAGATGCTGAACTATTTTCGGTATCCAAAAGTTTCATTGTCCAAAAGTTTTACTACCATGAACTATTTTGTCATTGCCCTTAAAATAAAAGCAATAAATGTTTGACCTGTATTCCAAGATCATCTTAATCCAATGACTCCTAAAACAATAGCTGCTTTTTTCCAATTTTGCTCAAGCTTGCAATTTTAACAAGTTGACAATTTCTAAATGTCTAAAATGTGTTTTTTAATGGCATTAGCCATAAAATCTCATGTCCAGCTTCCCAAGTCCCAACTCAGAAAATCAAGACACCATCCTCACAAATTCCACTTCCCAGCTCAAAATGAGATGTCATAACCAAATCCAAGAGCACTCTCATTGCCCTTGGAGGTCCCAAAACAAAGCTATTTCTCATAAATGAAAGAGTGCTTTGGCGGTCCCAGAACCTCAAGGCTAGGCAGGAATGTCTAACCTAGATCTTTCTAATGATATATTACTGTTATCTTTGTAAAAACTAAAGCCATGCCTCCCACATATCTCTGATGAAAAGCTTATATGAAGAGCAAAGTAGAATTCTGGACTACACATTCTGCTTGGTTATTCTGGCAACTTAATGATTTGTCTGCATACTGTTCCAGTTATCATATTCCCCAAGCAGCAATTAATAATATCTACTATATATTATGCTTCACACTCTTATGGGTTGTGTATCTGTGACCCCTCAAAATTCATCTGTTGATATCCTGACTTTTAATGTAATGGTATTTGGAGGTGGGGTCTTTGGGAGGTCATTGGGTTTAGAATAGGTGGAGTTAGTGCCCTTAAAACAATAGGAAAACAGAAAGATATCTCTCCCTCCACATGCACACACAGAGGAAAGGACACACAACAAGAAGGCTGCTTGTCTACAAATCAGGAAGGGAGCTGTCACTAGGAACCAAATCTTCTGGGACCCTGATCTTCCCAGCCTTTAGTACTGGGAATAAATTCTAGTACTCTAGTACTTTAAATAAATTTCTGTTGTTTAAGCCACCTGGTCTCTGATATTTTGTTATAGCAACCTAAGCTAAGACACAGACCCTATCCTATATATTTTACATTCAGTATCCCATTTAAAATTTACAAAAATCCCACTGGAAGACACCATTTTTCCTATTTCACAAATGAGAAAACTATCTCTTAGATTAAATAGCTCTTCAACCTGAAGACATACATAGTAGACACCAAATAATTGAATTGAATTGAATACCTCCTACTTCTTCTACTTCAGCATTTTTTAAGATTTTATTTCTTTATTCGAGAAAGAGAGAGAGAGAAGCAGAGACACAGGCAGAGGGAGAAGCAGGCTCCATGCAGGGAGCCTGATGTGGGACTCGATCCCAGGACTCCAAGATCACACCCTGGGCCAAAGGCAGGTGCTAAACTTCTGAGCTACCCAGGGATCCCCTACTTCAGCATTTTAAAACTGTTCACTCATACATATATCTTCATCACACAGCTAGAAGTTCTTTGAGAGCCAAGATTATTATATTCTCAATGTCAAGCACATGGTAGGTGCATGAAGAAGGAAGGGAAGGGAAGTGGGAAGGGAAGGAGAAAAAAAAGAAAAAAAGAAGACAAAATAAAAGGAAGGGAAGGGGGAGAAGAGGGAAGGGGAGGGGAGTGAAGTGAGGCAGGAAAGAAAAAAAGAGAGAAGTAAGGAAGAAAATAGTATATGTGAATCCCTAATTAGTAGGTACATGAGTGTCTTAGGGCTCCCATAATAAAGGACTACAAACTATGTGGCTTGAACAATAGAAATTTATTGGCTCATAGTTCTAGAGGCTAAAAGTCTGAAGTCAAGGTGTGAGAAAGGTTGGTGCTGAGGGCTGTGAGGGAAAGATCTATCCCAGACCTCTCACTTGGGCTTGTAGATGGCCATCATCTCCCTAAGCCTCTTCACACTATATTTCCTCCATGTATATCTCGGTGTCTGAATTTCTCTTTTTATAAGGACACCAGCCATGCTGGATTAGGGCCCACCCTAATGACCTCATTTTAAATTGATTACCTCTGTAAAGACCCTATCTCCAAATGAATTCACATTATGGGGTATCAGGAGTTAGGACTTCCACATATGGATTTGGAGGGAGACACAATTTGTCTCATAACTGTGGTAATAGAAATGTTCTCCACATAAGGCACAGCTGGCCACAACACAACTCAGCTGTTTGAGGGACATAGGAGGCTTTAAAAACATGTTCAGATGCACAGGGGCCTCTGTGTGTCATAAATGGCCTAACCTCACAATAACAAGAGCTAACAACTGAATCTGTTAAAAAATGGTTTTACTTATGTATGTGAGACTACCCCTCTGGCAGGCAACCTATAAACTAAACTATAAGCAATTTTAAGGCATCATTTTTATAATCAGTCCTATATCACCACTTCTGCATTTAAGTTCACCCCTCAGGTCTGTTAGAAATGGTCATAGGTATTCTCTGTTCTCAATTATTCTATCCAGGTTTTCACTTGCCTTGAATAGATAAATTCCACTCACAGAACATCATTCTCTCTGGTGACTTCTGAGCTGAGCAGGAAAAAAAAAATGCCTATCCCGTGTGCTCAGTCATGATCTCTTCTAGGCCTTTACATGCCCTGCAATGTAGTAAATCTCTATGAGCCCTTTAATGACCTCATCTTTCCAGGAAAGAGTATCTTTTACCCCTTAAAACTGCACTTCCTGGTGGTAAAGAGAAAAATCTGCTTCAATGTTCTCTAAGTTCCCATTAGAAATGGAAAAGAAAAAGATTCAAAGGATTCCTGGGCCCAGCTCCCAGGTTCAGCCATAGATGGCTATCGCACAGCAGTGGAGTCACTATCCCTACTTGCCATGCAGGCATGTACATAGCCTCCAACTCCTCTCATTTCACACTGGAGAAGAAAGAAAACTACACAGGACCAGGGATTCAAATACCCTCTGTCCCTCTGCTCGCTGCTCTCACTTTTCTTTACTTGTGTCTTTAGAGAATGTTGAATACACGGTACATCCTTCTTCTGTAGGTGTTTGACAAGCTACAACCTTAAGGTTTCATGTGATTTTGATCTCATCAACTCTTCCAGAAATTGGTTTCATTTCCCAGTTGATCTCACTGTTATATTTTTCCCCCACTCTTTCAAACACTTCTTGTTCAAATTTAAATCCATTATTTCTATTCTTATCTTTGCTAACTAATGAGAGTGGTTTCTTCTCCTTTGGGAAACTACCAAGGTATGTGTACCTGCATTCACATTTTCATGTGTGTTTTCTCTCAAACTCTTAGAGGTTATCAAAAATTCTGAGGAAGAAAACCTTGCTTTAATTAAAGAATATACACAATTCCATTCTTTACTAGAACCTCCTTGCATGTTTACTTTCCATAATATTTGTCTCCCGAGAGGAAAGTAGGAGTAATAGGAAAGATGTTTCTCAGATACTGTTTAAAACATGCAGCCTATTATCAAAACTATCAAAAGTCCACTACTGGGTAACTCAATTGTGGAAATTGAAGCAACTTTGCTTACATGGAAATTATTTGACTACCTTACAATTTCTCAGAATAAAATACTCTCTGAATTGTAATTTCTTTAATAAATTACTGTAATTTGACCACCATTTATGTAATATGTGATGAACAGTGAAGAATCCCTCTTCTGAACTGTCAGTGATTTTAACAGACAGAAACTTTAATCACATTGCCTATGAACTAATCAATTAACAAATATTTATCAAGAATTTACTGGGTATGCAATACTGCAAGACACAAATAGGGATATAACAAAAATATGATTCCTTTCCCATCCCCTTAATCCCAGGACAATCTCCCAAGAGAGAGATATTCCTATCATCCTCTTCTTGATCCTCAATTTTTTTTACCCTATCCTCTTCAAATCAATCAATATGTCAAATGACCATATCCTAACCCCTAGGAGGCTCCTTCCAGCAAAAGATAAACATCTTGCTTCTTTCCCCAAACATTAAATCTACTGCTTTCAACCATCACTGGGCAAATTTGAAATTACTCAATACTATCATTGCCCCCCACCAAGCCCCATTCATTTCTGACCTAAAACAGGCCTCTTTTGTCCCCTTCTAAATACACTCACCTCCACAACCAGCGAACTCCATGAGTTACTTCAGTCACCTTCACCACTTCTCTCTGAATTCTGTTGACACATAGACCTCCTAGACCCTCTCATTGGTACTTCTATAGCAGCATTCTTCAAAAAGAGAATAAGAATCCTTGAGAGCGAATAACAATTTTCACACAACCAAAACTACACAACCAAATATGGTTTCGAGGGGGTCATTTTCCAGATCCTCACCTTCCATATATGTTCTTTCACAAAACTGATCTAAGAATGGTTTTAGATGGAGGGAATTCTACAGTTCTCCTTTCTCATTTCATTCTTTTCATTTTCTCATTTGTGCTTTCCCCACATAAATAGCTACATAGTTATATACATATGTAGACAGATAAATAAATTTTCCCTCATTCCAAATGTTACTATATTGCACTGCCTTAAGATATTTAAAAACGTTCAGGGCCCCAAAGAAAAAGAAAACTAAAAGATTTGGTACTAAAGTCTCTTTTAATCAAGACTTTATAAATCTTTGCTAGGCCTCATATTTTTCTTTGTCTTATACACATTTTTGCTAAAAGCCAAGTGTAGCATAAAAACAGGAGCTTTGGCCTCAGTTGGGATGTAATGGATTTAGATGTTTTGGACTGTGCAGCATCTCATGTATCACCCAAATATTTATCCAAAAAAAAATGTATCACTCTTAAAGAAGACCCTGAGAGAATAAAGCTAGACTGTATGGGTAAAATATATTTAAAGTAGTAGAGCTTTTTTTCATTTAGGCAACAGGGTTCTAGTAAGGCTCTGTGACTTGCCTGACCTAAAATCAGCATTAAGAAGTGAGGTGTCAGGCAGCCTGTACTAACACATTTATTTGAATTGATAAGTGCAGACTTATCTGAGAGAAAGTAAATCTAATTTATCTAATTGGTTTGATAATGAAAACTAGTCTGCTTATTTGGTTATATGACAGATGTGTTCCTTAATTCAAATGAGTTAAATGTGTAGTTCCAAAGTTTTGATGAAAAAATATTTAAAGCATCTGATATAATAAATGCAATTTATCAAAGATTATTGTATTAGCAAAGGCATACTGATATTGTATTAGCAAAGGCATATTAGCAAAGGCATAGTTACAGTGTTTCAATGTTCCCAGCAGTATCTGAATATACCAGATTTTTTAAAAAGTGCCTCTAAATTAAAGAGAAATTAGTATTAGAATTAGAATTAAAGAGAAACAAGTACAGTTAGTTACTTGATGAGTCTCCCTGAAATGCTCTTGTTATGCTCACTAGAAATTCAGAAACTAGGTAAATAAAGACAACTGTATAAATTCTTTCACAATTCTCTGCTCTCAATAAAATTGAAAAAGAAACTATCATTAAAAAAAAGAAACTATCATTATTACAGATTATTAAAAATAATTTTGGTAATATATTCCTGTGGTCTTTGGTATTCAATTCAGAATAAATTCAAAAACTTGTCAGAGATTGTTATTAAAAATAAGCAAATTCCTTTTATTCCTATAAGGCCTTCCAATCATTCCATGCTTAAATCCATAGTGGGAATAGAATTGTAATTGACCCATCTTTCATTTCAATTGTTGACTCCCAAGAATAGGCTATCCACCTAATTTTAAAATGCACTAATAAAATTTATTTCGAATGTTTAAAAATTTTATATCAAAATGTATAATATTTTGATACATTGCAAATTGTGTAGTAATAAAAATCCTGAGGATAATTCAACCCTAAAGAAAACATTTTTTAAGGCTTAGAACATTATGGTTACAAGATAATTAAAATTCTTAATTCAACTAAGTTAAAATTCTACAAGAAAAATGGAATGGAAATATATGCTCAAGGAATAAAAGAAATTATATAAAATTATAAATAATATAATATACAATATTAGATTATATATATAATAAATTATATAAAAATAAAATTAAAGTGGAGCTTATTTATGAATTTTTTTTATTTATTTACTTTTAATCTAAATATAGCATCTAGGGACACCTGGGTGGCTCAGCAGTTGAGCACCTGCCTTCCGCTCAGGGTGTGATCCTGGTCCAGGGATCGAGTCCCACATTGGGCTTCCTGCGAGGAGCAGGCTTCTCCCTCTGTCTATGTCTCTGCCTCTCTCTCTCTCTCTGTGTCTCTCATAAATAAATACATACAATCTTTTAAAAAAAATTTTTTAGGCCCCCATTTATATAAACAATTTGAATCATTCCAAATCAGCTACGTCAGCACTACCCTAGTGGTCTCAAATCACCAATCCTCCAAAAGAAATTCCACTCTGGCCAGTTGGAGTGCTCCATTTGCCAGGCCTCAGTTTGGGAACCAGCCTGGCCTGGGGTTCCAGGGTGATCCTATAGGTATAAGTCTCATAGCTACTCTAGCATCTGGTTGATAGCATCTATTCAGCCAACTTCAGAAAAACATAAAAATAAGTGTAGCTCTATAAATTTTCACCAAATGAACATGTAAATCAGCATCCAGCAAATCAAGAGTAAGAACATTACCAGTAACTCAGAAACACATGATATTTCTGTTTCATAGGCAACATATTGCCCCAATCACTACCCTCCCAAAGTTAACTACTTTGCTTCCAATATGCTGTCCTTGCTACAATATTCTAGCTAAGATGTACTTGTTTTTGAACTTTATAAATGTAGTCATACACTACATGTTATTTTTCTGCTGTCTTTTACTCAGCACCATGTTTGTGAGGTTCATCTACATTCATATATGGCATAAATGCATGATAATGGCTACCAATATTTATTTCAAGCTATCAATTTTGTAATATATGAGGAACTACATGTTTGAATCTATTTAAACATGTGAAGAAAAATCTGGATCTCAACTCAAAATTATGCAAGGTTAATCCATGGGGCTTAATTTTATCATATGTAAAATGAGGTTAAAATACTCATTCCTTACAGAGTTGCTGTGAGATTGTACATGGAAAGCACAATTTCTGACACATATAATGATTGCAGTCATTGTTGTGATTTTGATGTTGTTGTTTTTGCCTTCCAATGGGTCATCCCCAATTTAATAAGTATTCTCCAAATCCCTTCTTATTGCCACTAAGTGACAGAACTAAAACACATAGATGAACATGTCCCCACCATACTTATATTAACTTTGTTCTAGCTTTTTATCTCTTAAAGTATGTGGTTCAAGCACCTCTGCATGACTTGCAATGGTGAATTGGACCAGACTCCTACTTAATTCCTTTGTAATTGAGGGTTACCAATACTTCTTTCACTGGATCACTCAGAAAAAAGTAACTGGGAATAAATAAAAGACAGAAGAGGGGAAATTTTAAAAAGCTTAGTTTATGTATGTAAAGAATTTGATACAAAGCAGGTGCATAACAAATGGTAGCTACTTAGGGAGAAGAAAAAAGGGAGGAGGAAAGGAAAGGAGAAACATTATTTTATAACTTGATTTTTTTCGGTGACAGAGGGTGCCTATGAGGTGATACACCATGTCAGTTCCTCTTTAGTCTATTTCCTAATCAAGGTGGGTCAAAGTAGTTCAAGTAAAATAAGTAGGATATGTGATTTTATCCCATTTCATAGATGAGAAAACTGCAGTCCTGAGAGGTTAAGTGATTTACCCAAGGATTTATCGTGAATTAGGGGCAGAGCCAGGATTCTCATGTGAATCTGTCTGATTCCAGAGCTATGATTTTTTTTGCTCTATTCCATTGCCTTTCTGAAATAGTCTAATTTTAATGTGTTATCTCAAATACACTCCACTTCAAGGAAGAGGTAATTTTCAATTTTAGCCTTTCTGACCCTCAGGATCTAGTCTATAAAATTGAGCTAATAATAATTGCCTTCTAAACAAGTTAATATAAGTGCCTAGAATGGCACTCAGTAAGTGTACCTTTGTTGTTGTTTCAATTTTAAACTATCCACTCAATGAATTTCTGGTTTAAGTAGAAAATCAGTGTATGTGGCTTTGGCCAATATAGGTGAGCTATCTCAGGGGAGCATTATCCCTTCCACTTAAAGTAAACATCAACATTCAGATATACCCTTGACTCTTTTCCTAATCATTACCATAGGCCTTTAATATCCTTGCAAACTCAAACCCCCAAAATAGAGGCTAAATAAATACTAACTCAAAAGTTAGTTAAAACCCCTGCTCTTAAAAAGCTTGCAACAAAACTGTGCAATTAGGACATATGGAAGGAAGGAAGGAAGGAAGGAAGGAAGGAAGGAAGGAAGGAAGGAAGGGAGTAACCATGCTTTTCCTGGTACAACTCTGTACTCAACAAATAAACTTGAAATAATGTTCTATTTTTGAAAACTCAAATTCTCCCCAGAATTCTTAAAAATACTCTGACAATCAGTTGAAAATATGAATATTTTTATTACTGTTATTTTCTACTATTACTTATTACATTTATTATAGTTTTTAATTTTTCTCACAAATATGTGTTTGACCAGGCATGTTGTAAATATAAGTGTTGTCATTTATATTCATGGCAAGGTGAAAATGAATGGAAATGAATTTCAAAGTATAATTTACATCATCCTTCATACATATGGAAAGAAAAGGATTTGCATGGATAGAATTAGTACTATTCAATAGAAACTGAGTATTTATCATGGCCACAGTGGATTTGGCAGAGGGCACAAAGACTTGAACACAGTCCCTGCTCTGTGGGAAGACCCAGCCCAAAGGGGAAGAGAAAAACAAACAACACACATGCACAAATATACACATAGAACATGTAAGCAAAGCCTACCTAATACAAATCTATGAGGCAGCTGAACAACATCCATGTTGTGAGCTGAAATATTCAGATTCTCAGGATACATAGTCTATATAACTGAAGCAAGGAGGGAGGATTCCAAATTAGCTGATAATTTATAAAACACTGTGTCTTCATGAGACAATTTGGGGCCAACATTACATAGCCTTACTTCTCAGGATGTAACCCACAGACCATCAGCATCATCTAGGAGCTTCATAGACCTATAGAGTCTCAGGGCCCATACCTGACCTTCTGAATAAGAATCTGAATGTTAGCAAGATTCCAGGTGACTTATAAATTAAAGGTGCAAAATCCTTGGTATAGGGTGGTTCTCCAGGCTGCCTTTATATTAGAAATACCAGCAGAATTTTCTTTAAAATGTTCATACCTGGGCCCCATTCCAGGCCTAAGAAGTTGGAATCTCTTGCCCACCTTCATCATATCACAGCTCAAACATCACTTTCTCTGGTACATCTTTTCTTGACCCACCTCAGACCAAAATAAATTCCTGAATTGTGTATTCTCAAAGCACCCTTAGCTCTTATCACACTTGCAACTACACATTTGTTTATGTTTTCATGCGATAACCACCTCTCATATTGGCAAACGGTCTGTGAGAGCAGTGTCTATTTTTGGTTTTGCTCAACATCACACCCCCAATGCCCAACAGAAATTTTGTCACATGTCATACATTCAATAGATTTATTCATTCATTTATTCCACAAATATTTACCTACAATGTTTTAAGTTCTTGAGATGTATTGGTGAATGAAAGAAGAATCCCTGAAGAAAGTGACAGATAATAAATGTGTTATTTTTTTCTAGCAAGGAAAGAAAATTAATAATAAGAATAAAAAATAAAGGCAAAATATGGTATGCTAGAGAGACAGAAGTGTTACATACAAAATAAGAATGAAGGCAAGGTAAAGGGAAGTAGGAGCACTAATGAGGGCGCCCAAGTTATCATTTTAAATAGGATTGTGAGAGAGGCATCACGAAAAGTAACATCAAAAAGATATTTGGAAGGAGTAAGTTAGACCCCATCTCAAGAAAGAGCATGCCAGACTAGTAGAACAACACTGGTGGAAAGGAGCATGCTGTTATGTTCCAGGTACTGCAAGAGGGCCAAGGTGGGCACCGTGGGGTTGTGAGGGACAAGTAAGCTGGCAGGGAGGAATAAAAGATAATAACACAAAAGTCATTGAGAATCAGACCATGTCGGTTCTTGTAGGTGAATGTAAGGGCTTCACAGCTTTTACACTGTATGAAACATGGAACCACTATAGGATTTTGAGCAGCAGAGTGATATTCTTTGACTTAATTTTTAAGAGAACCTTCTGGATACTGTGTCAAGAACATTCTCCTTTAAAGAGGATTAAGAATAAAAGCAGAGAGAAAAATAAAGAAAATTTTACATCAAGTCATGTGAGAAATGATGGTAATAAGGTGGCTTTGACCTGGGGTTAGCTGTAGCTCTCGAGAGAATTGGTTCAGATTGGAGATTACATACTTACATACATACATACATGCATACATAATGAATCCATGTATTATCACAATGTGAACACATCCATGTAAACATCTATCAGGTGTAAGAAGAAAAAGTCACATACATCTCCTCCTCTCCAAGGATAACCACTCTCTTGACTTTCAACACCATTAGTTAGGCTATTTTCAGTCTTTATATATGTGGAATCAACAATATATATTCTTTTGTGTCTGTCCTTCTTCTTTTGAAGTCGACTCATGTTGTTGCATGTAACTAAAGTTCATTGATGTTTGTAGCAATGTAGCACTTAAATGCATAAATAAGCCTAATCTATTTATCCATCTTACTGTCATCAAGCATTTCTAGTTTGTGGCTTTATAAATAATAATACCACAAACATTCTTATATATGTATTTCTGTGTCAATATCCATTGATCCTATTCATAAAAAATTAGAATCCTTAGGTCATAAGTTGAGTATGCACAACTTCAGTAAATAATATTAGGTAATTTCTCAAAGTGGGTTTTATCAACTTAAAGCCCTACCAGCAGGGAATAAAGTCTTCTCATTTCTCTGCATCATGTGTATAAATTATAACTATTTTATGGACTATATAATGGTATCTCAGAGTAGCCGAGATTTTCATTATGATTTATAAAGCTGAACACCTTTCCATATGTTTATTGACTGTGTGGAGAACATCTTTTGTGAAGTGACTCTACAAGACTCATTCCATGGTCAAAAGACCTAAATGTGAAATGAGAAACCATAAAACTTCTAAAAGAAAACATAGGCAATAATATCTTGGACATCAACCTTAGCAATATTTTTATAGATATTTCCATAGGCCAGGGAAACAAAGGCAAAAAATAACTACTTGGGCTACCCTGAAATAAAAAGCTCTTATACAGCAAAGGAAATCATGAACAAAGCAAAAAGGCAACCTACTGAATGGAAGAAGATATTTGCAAATGATATATCCAATAAAGGATATTATTATTCAAATATTATCCAAAATATATAAAGAACTTATACAATTGAACACCAAAAAAATAAATAACACAATTTAAAAATGGACAGAGGATCCAAAAAGACATTTTTTTTCCAACGAAGACATACAGGTGGCTAACAGACACACGAAAAGATGTTCAACATCACTAATCATCAGACAAATGCAAACCCAAACCAAAATGAGATATCACCTCATGCTGTCAGAATTGCTAGCATCAAAAAGACAAGAAGTAACAACCATTGGTAAGGTTGTTTTAAAAAGGGAACACTTGTGCACTGTTGGTGGGAATGCAAATTGGTGCAACCACTGTGGAAAACAGTATAGAGATTCTCAAAAAAATCAAAAGTAGAAATTTACCATATAATCTAGTAATTCCACTAGTTGGGTATTTACCCAAAGAAAATGTGAAAACACTAATTTGAGAAAATTAGGTACCCCCATGTCCTCTGCAGCATTATTTACAATAGCCAAGATACAGAAGCAACCTAAATGTTCATAGACTGATAAATAGTTGTATTTTTTAAAGATTTTTATTTATTTATTCATAAGAGACAAAGACAGAGGCAGAGACATAGGCAGAGATAGAAGCAGGCTTCATGCAGGGAGCCTGACGTGGGACTCCATAATAGGACTCCAGGATCACGCCCTAGGCTGAAGGCAGACGCTCAACCACTGAGCCACCCACGCATCCCCATAGACTGATAAATGGATAAAGAATTCATATATATTATGGAATATTAACCCAAAAAAAAGAATAAGATCACGCCATTTGCAACAACTCAGATGAAACTAGAGACTATTATGCTAAGTGAAATAAGTCAGAGAAAGACAAATACCATGTGATTTCATTTATATATGGAATCTAAAAAACAAAAAAAAATACACAAAAAAATAGAAACAGACTCATAAATGCAGAGAAGAAACTGGTGGTTGCCAGAGGAGAGGATGGTAGGAGGAAGGATGAAATAGTGAAAAGTATTAAGATAACTGGAATACAAGTTTCCAGTTATAAAATAAGTAACAGGGATGAAAAGTATAGCATTGAGAATACAGTCAATAATATTGTAATAACATTGGATGGTGACAATTATTGCGGTGAGCACAGCATACTGTATGTCAAATCACTGTGTTATATACCTGAAACCAATATAATATTCTCTATCAACTATACTTTAATAAAATTTTTAAGAAATAAAAATTAAAAATAAAGTTTTAAAAACAAGAGTCCATTATTATAAGGATTATCTAGTCCTCTTACTGATTTGTAGAAACTCTTTCTGTATTTGGGAATGAGATCTTGGTCAACTGCATGTATTGCAAATATCTTCTCCTACTATGTGGCTTGCCTTTTCACTTTCTCCTCAGTGTCCTCTGATGATTAAAACGTCTTAATTTTAATGTAGTCTAATTTATTCATATTTTCACTTGTGGTTAATGCTTTTTTCCTCATATTGAGAAATCTTTCCTCATGGCAAGATCATGCAGATCTTCTTTTATGTTATTTTCTAGAAATGTTTATTAGTTTACTATTTATATTTAGCTCTAGTCTTCAACCAGAATTTCAATTAGCAACAATTGTGCCTCAGATATACCTCATTGGCTACAATTCTGCCAATGCTCAGAGCTCAACCAGACT
Source organism: Nyctereutes procyonoides (assembly GCF_905146905.1). NCBI lineage: Eukaryota > Metazoa > Chordata > Mammalia > Carnivora > Canidae > Nyctereutes > Nyctereutes procyonoides. The sequence continues at coordinate 477,805 of NW_026575148.1, forward strand.
TAATAATGGAGAAAGACAGAGGTTGAATTTTATTTTTTCCCATATGAATATTTAATTGACCCAGCACCATCAACTGAAAAGACTGTCTTTGCATTACCCTGCTATACTTTAACTTTAATCATAAATCAAGTCTTCATGTTTGTGTACATTCAGTTCTGATTATTCTTTTCTATTCTATGGGTCTATTAGCAATTACTGTGACTTGTAGGCCAGATATTCAATAGTATGAGTTGTCTATATTTTTCTGCCACTTCAAAAGTATTTTGGATATTCTTAGCTTTTTGAATTTCCATATAAATTTTAGAATCACCCTGTTAATTTTAAAAATTTAAAAAAAATGGGGGGGGGAACGCCTGGGTGACTCAGAGGTTGAATGTCTGCCTTTAGCCCAGGACTTGATCCTAGAGACCCAGAATAGAGTCCCGCATCGGGCTCTCTTCATGGAGCCTGCTTCTCCCTCTGCCTGTGTCTCTGCCTCTCTCTGTGTGTCTCTCATGAATAAATAAAATCTTTAAAAAAAATTTTTTTTAAATCTAAGTGATTTAGATTTTGGTTGTGATTTAAATCTATAAATCTTTACATAATCTGTTGACATCTATATATTACATCCTGTAATCAATAAACATGGTACACACATCCTGTGATTTATCTTTAATTTCCATTAATAATGTTTTATAAGTTTATGTATAGATGCCTCACATATCCTTCATTAGATTTATATCCACGGATTTTGTGTTTTTAATGCTACTAAAAAATAGTTATTTTTAACACTAATTTACATTTTCTAATTTTATTCTGTTATGTAGAAATATATAAAAATTTGTATGTTGACCTTATACCCAGAAAACTTGCTAAACTTATTAATTATATAACTTAACTGCACACTGCTTTGGATTTCAATGCATATAATTATATTATCTAAGAAAACATTTTTTATTTCTTTGTTTTGAATCCTTATACCTTTTAATTTCTCTTGCCCACAAAACAATATACAATAGAAGTAAGGCCTTCCTTTCTCATTCCTAGCTCTGAGGAAAGTTTGCAACAGTCCTTTCAGTATGGTGCTTGCTATAGGCTTTTTGTAGATGTCCATGACCAGATTAAGGATTTTTCCTCTATTTCTAGTTTGTTAAAAGTTTTTATCATGAATGAATTTTGAATGTTATCAAATTATTTTTCTGCATCTACTTTTTTATTACTGTTAATGTGAAAAATTACACTAATTGATTTGCCAATGTTAAACCAATCTTGCATTTATGGGTTAAAATATATTTGATTATGATATAATATCCTTTTCATATATTGACAGTTTCAGATTGCTCATACTAGTCTAGAATTTTGGTATCTACATTCATGAATGAGATTGGCCTGATATTTGTCTAATACTAACCTTCTCAGATTTTGGTATGAAGTTTATGCTGGCCTCATAAACACATTGGAATATGGTCATTCTTTTGAATGGAAGATTTTGTATACGATTGGCACCATGTTTTGTATATTTGGTGGAATTTGCCAATAAGACCATTTGAATTTGAACTTTCCTTTTTGGTGAGGTTTAACATGCTGATTAAATCTAAAAGTTATAGCATGGGAAGAAAGCAGCAGGCCTGTAGATGATTCTGTCCTCCTACTGGGAGATGCCTCCTAACCTGGTCTACTAAACTCCTCAAGACCAAACTCAATCCTAGTGTATATGCTTCAGGTGCCCAATATATTCCTCCCGATAGGCTGACCTATGGCAAGAAGTTTGTCATTTTTATAACTGTTTTTCCTTGGTTGTATTAAATTCTGCTATTTTGATTGTTCCTACTCTCCTTGTCTTCATTGTAAACATCTCCACATCGGATATTTTTTTGTCTTATTATTTCCTTTTAGCACCATGCTCGGACCAACTGAGCTAACTGGACATTCTAATGTTCCCCTTTAATCACCCCTAAGTATCCAACATGACAGGCTGACTGACTGGGAAAGGAATCAGAGGAAAATATTAATATCCAAAATGGTATTCCCAAAATACCTAAATATTCATTAGAAAGGGAATGAATTATAGATGCAAAAGTTGAGGATGTTAGGCTAAGTGAAATAAGTCAGACAAAGACAAATAGTAAATTATCTCACCTATATGCAGAATCTGAAAGAAAACAAAACATAACAAAAAAAAAAAAAAAAACCTCCTAGAAACAGAGAACAGATTTGTGGTTACCTGAGACAGTAGTAGGCAGATGTGGTTTGGGGAGTGAAAATGGGTGAAGGGTACAAGCTTTTAGTTATACAATAAATAAGTTCTGGGGGTATAATATACAGCATGGTGACTATAGTTAACAATAATGTATTGTGTATTTTAAAGTTGCTAAGAGAGTAAAGTTCTTACCACACAAAAAATATGTAACTATGTGAGGTATAGATGTGTTAACATTGTAGTAACCTTTTTGCAATATATACATATATCAAATCATTATACTGTACACCTTAAACTCAAATAATGTTATATATCAAGTATATATCAATAAAGGTGGGGGGGGGAGAAGCAAAGGTTATATGAAGCTGTCTTGTAGGTGAGAACAATCCAAGTCTTATCCAACATCACATTGGCATTCATTCCCCCATATTTGGCTTCCCAAAGGAAGAACCAAGAGATAAATAAAATGTTTGAGTTGACAGTTTGATATGGGAAACATAATCTTTTGATGGTTTATCTCAGTCAGAATTCAGTGGTTATTGCCCATCATAGTCTAATAACACAAAAGGTAAGCAATCATGTCACTGGTGTCATGCCCTTAGAAATGTGATTCAAGACAGTCATAGTGATCTTCAACATGTTTTCCTCTGCCTTTGATCATTTTTAAACTGGGTAATTTACATTTGAAGTGTCATTGAGAATGATTTTTTTTTCCTCTCCTCACACAATAAAGGAGGAGGGAATCCTTTCAAACCTTGTGCTATGAAATTCTTTTAGAACTACCTCAGGGTTTCTCAAGTAAGTGTTAATCACTATTGCTGTTAAACAAATTATTTTTCCAATGAGGACATAAAAGTTATCCTTGTATTTCTTAAAAACAAACAAAAAACATCTTATTGACCCTCTTGGGTTATGACACAGAAAAAATTATCAATAAAATCATAGTCTTTGTACAAACCTACAACATCTCCTAAACTGAACAGTTCTGACCCTCCATGGACACAGCTCTACCCTTGAGTTGAATCTCTTTAAGCCAACAGTATTCTTCCAATCTGTTAGTGTTTTATATGGTCCACAAATAGAATTTTCTTTATCTTGTGGTAGAATTGTATGTAACTAGGCAATTTGGTCAGTTGGATTTAGTTCAGCTGAACTTAATACTCTAAAGTATAGAGATATAATGGTTCTAGAATTAGAACTAGCTTAAACTGCTAAAACAATATATACTGACATAGTATGTGTACTGTACAATTTTTTATACTGTACAATTCTATCTCTGTCATATACCCAAAGCCACTGTTTCTATTTACTAAAATGTCTTAGGACATGGGGAAATATTGTACTTTCTAAAAGACATATACCTAGCACTGAGAAACTATGTATGTTTGTATTATTAGCACATCTTTCTATCAATAGCAAATTGTAGACTTGATAAGTATTTGAGGATGGAAAGATGGAAGGGACTATAAAAGGAGTTTACTAGATAAAGTATTATCATGCTTAAATGGGGTTTACTTGGATAAGCTGAACACATTAGGAATTATTAAGACTGCATGGTTGCCATTGCCCTAAAATTTTACAAGGTGGCACTATTTATAATCATAGTCAATCCCCCATTTACTAACTCAGAATGCATTTCTTCACATAAAATTAAGTTACATTTAAGCAGAATCTCTATAGGTGCATTCATGGTGAAAAATATGGGAACGACCACTGCAATACTAAAAACTTTAAATACACAAAGACTTTAAGGAAAAGAAAAAATACAAACACATAAAGACAACAAAAAGTAATGAGACTACTATAACTTTTTGTGTACGTGTTCTAAGAATTCCTTGTTTCATGAAAAACAGGATTAGTTCTATAAGGAAATAGGTAGAAAATTTTCAGTAGGTTCTAAAGAACATTTTTAAATGATTTAGATGAGATACTGTTCTTGAGAGGTACTTCTCTTTTAAAATATTGCTAAGGAAATCTGGAAAAAATGTATATCCCTTAAGGTGGAAAAAATGTTGTTTTAGGATGTTAAGAGAAACAGAAAAACATTTGTAAGATCACCAAGAGATGAAGAGAGAATTAGAAAAAGCAGCTAGTTCAGATGATCCCCTATGTTAACCATTGGGTGGTAGTATCTTTCAGGGGATTCTTAACTATCAATCTGACTTAAGCAGATCCCATGGGAGAGCCATGTGTACCCTACTGATGGTGGACCAAATCTAAACATTGAATTTAATTGCTTCATATTGCCTACATATTTTTAGAAGGAAAAAATGATGAAAAATGAATAAAGAATTGCCAAAACGTAGTCTCTAATAAGAGGGATTCATTAAGTAAATCATATATGTCCTTTAAGTATAATGATAAAACAATAAATTTTATCAAGCTAGAAAAACTTGGGGGAAAGCAAAGAGATAGGAAAAGTGGTATATATCAAACTGTTCCTAGCACATCAGGACTTAGAAAACATTGTAAAGTCTATGTCTAAAATTGATGGTTTGTAAAAGTTATGAAGGAGTGTATGAAGTATATCAACTTCATTAAATGATGCCAAGGTGTTTTCTAAAATGACTGTGCAGTTTATTATGTCTTCATCAAATTTTGGTGAATTTACTTTAAGTTTTACCAATATAATAGATATAGAATGTATCTCACTGTGGTTTAAGTTGGCATATCTCTGATTACTAATAAAGTTGAATATCTTTTCATAAGTTTATTGGTTATTCATTTTTCCTCTCCTATGAAATGTCTATTAACATCTTTTACCTTCTCCAGCAGATTACCTTTTTTTATTGGTTTCTGGGGTTTTTTTTTAATGTTCTAGATGCTATCCTTTATTGATTATATATGTTGCAAATATTTTCTCTCAGTTTGTGACTTGACATTTTATCTGTTTGGGGGAATCTTTTGATAAATTAATGTCATATTTATCATTTTTTTCTTCATGTTTTGTGATTTTGATGTATAAATCCATTCCTATGCAGAAATTACATATTTACTTCTAAAAGTATTGAAGACTTGCCTTTCCCACTGAAATCTTTTAGCTGACTGGAATTGATTTCTGTGTATAGTGAAGATTCTAGGGGGAAGGGTAGGAAGCACCTGCCCCTCACTTGGTGACCATTTAGAAATCTTAATACATGTTCCATGAATGTGGCAGGCACAATGGACTGGTGTCACAGTCACGACTAAGCAATTTAGGGAAAAAAGGTTGCTCTCATGGCCTCTGGCAGCGTAGTGACTTTGTGCAGTATCTTTGATTTGATCTTGCCACCTATCAAGGCCTCAAGTTTTGTTGCCTTTATCACATGTGTACAGTGTGAACAAATTCAGATAGGCTACCTGGGCAATGCAAATACTCTTCCCTTCCCTTCCCTCTCCTCTCAGATAATGCCCAATAGTGTAATTGTTTATATATCTAGATTTATGCTTTCTCATTTTGGTTTCTGAAGATGTTCCTTTCAGCCCACAAATTAACCATGCATTTAAAAATATGAGATTTTTAAATATTTTATCCAGTATTTTAAATGTCCTTCCCTAAAAAGTGTTCTCTGAACATCTACTCAGCCATATTGCCTGCTACAGAAGTCTGTAATATAACTTCAAGATGCTTTTAAATGGAGTCTAGGCTGAATGAACATTAACCAAAGTTTATGCTGAAAGTGTCAGTATTGTCTCCATTTTACAAAAGGGACAAGTGGTGCTCAGAGACATTACATTTCTTTGCCAAGGTGACCCAGAAAACAAAATGTTCCTAATTTTGTTTCTGAGAATATTTTTAAAAAATTTATCTTATATCTTAGGGTTGGCAATAACATAGTTCCCTTAAAATGTTGAAATGTCTTTTCTCCAGTCTTTCTAACAAAGTTCATTTTAGTCAAAGACCATTCCCTGAGTTATTATATGGAACCATATATGAAGAGAAAAAGAAGAGTAATTGAAATGTTTTTATTATAACTAACAAACTGTTAATCACAATTGGATAGCAGGCACCAAAAATTTAGTCAGAATAATCAGTTTAAAAATATTTTCATGTTGATATGCTTAATAGGAAATGTGACTCTTGCCTTTGAAAATTAAATTTTAGGCATGCCTGGGTGCTCAACGGTTTAGCTCCTGCCTTCAACCCAGATCATGATCCTGCAGTCCTGGATCAAGTCTCACATTGGGCTCCTGCATGGAGCCTGCTTCTCCCTCCACCTAGGTCTCTGCCTCTCTCTGTGTGTCTCTCCTGAATAAATAAATAAGATCTTTAAATAAAACAGATTTTAGAATATAATACATTATGTACCTACCTTGTTTTATCATTATTATTTGGAGGAATGATTTCCCTTTCTTGCATAATCAAGTGACAAAAAGAATATTTTCTCAGGCTGGGTTTTCTGGAAACAGATTTGAGATAGATATTTGCCTTTGGAAAATGCTCTCAGCACAATACACAGAAAGAAAAAGGAAAAGCAGAACTGGACAGAGGGAAGGGTCGAACCATGAGACAGTTGTAACAGAGACCTTAGCATTTCCTGTGATGAACTCTAGTAGCAATGGTCCTTCCAAATTGTCCCAAACTGAGGCAAGGGGACCAAGCTTTTATACCCCATGTGGCCCAATCAAGGGATGAGTGGTGCCATGGAACTGGGGACGGGCCATAACCATCTGCAAAGTGGCTTCCTTTGGCCAAGGGCAATTCCTAGAGGCAACTTTAGAAGGAATGTGTGAGCTACAGCAACCAACACTCTCAGTAGCTCTGGAACAAAGCATGACTTGATCTTGATTGAGGAGTGGATAGAATCTTCCTGGAGAGGAATATCGGCAGCAAACCACACCATTTTTAAATAGGAAGCATGATAGGCTCTAAGAAACTAGTGTTTTCTAATGCTGACTTTTTGCTAACTCACTTTTATTAAGGTACTTCAAAACCAAATTAATTTCTCCAATACCACAAGTCTTAAGAAAATTCAACTTAAAAATCAGAAGGAAAAAAGATTAGAAATTTAGAAATTAGAAAGTTTACAGGCTTTGGTTTTTTGGATGAAGCTACTTTTTTTTATAAATGAGAACACTCATTTTTAAGAATATTACTAAAACAAAATGACATCTGGCTGGCTCAGTCAGTAGAACATGTGACTTTGATCTCCAGCTTATGAGTTCAAGCCACATGTTGGGGGTAGAGGTTACTTAAAATAAACAAAAAATAATAAAAATAACATGTTTATAGCAGCATCATCTACAATAGCCAAATTATGGGAAGAGCCCAAATGTCCATTGACTAATGAATGGATAAGAAGATATGAGGTGTAGATAAATAGATGATAGATAGATAGATAGATAGATAGATAGATAGATAGATAGATAGATAGATAGACAGATGATAAATACATATATACAAAGAAAAATATACATATATGCAAAGACATATTATTCAACCATAAAAAAAGAATGAAATCTTGCCATTTGCAACAACATGGACAGAGCTAGAGAGTAAAATGCTAAGTGAAATAAGTCAGAGAAAGATAAATACCATATAATTTCACTCATATGTGAAATTTAAGAAACAAAACAAACAAGCAAAGGAGAAAAAGAGACAAGCCAAGAAACAGACTTAACTATAGAGAACAGATGGTTACCAGTGGGGAGGTGGGTGAAATAGGTGAGGAGATTAAGGAGGCCACTTGTTGTGATGAGCACCTAGTATTGAATCACTAAATTGTACACCTAAAACTGAAACTAATATTAAACTTTATTAAACTAATATTATTGGAAATTAAATAAAAACTTATAAAATAAAAAATAATTAAATGACACAAAACAGAGACAAACTTAAAGAATGCTAAAACACCACTTCTTATGACATCTACAGCAAATGTTATGGAATGCTGCCAAGATCCGCATGCAGGACCATGACATTTATTCCCCTAGCTTACAGATATTGGATATTGACTGCTTAGAGTCAAGTTTCCTCCTGTAAATGGGCTTTGATAGAAAAAAAGCCAGCTGCCCAAAGTTTTACTCCATTTTTAATGGTAACTTTCATTTAGTGACTGCTTTCTGTGGGGACCGAAATGTTTGCCCTCCCTGCCTCAAATTGAGACAGTTCTTAGAGACCATCCCAGCTCATATGATCAGCTGAAGCTTTTCTTCAAAATGCATCACAATTTAATATCTCCATCCTGCTTTTTTACTTCTTTATCTATCTCATGCCCAAGAGTATGACCAGTAAACCACCTGAAGACACAACTCTGTCTCCGGATATTTTTCCAGGGAATTTGATCTAAGAGACTATACCAAGAGTAATCCTAGGTAGTAGAATCTAGAATGAAATGTTAGAGCTGGATCACCTACTGGCCAGCTGGTAACATGGAACCTGTCATTGGCACTAGGTAGATTACTGATAGCCCATCATGCTATAACAGTTCCATTGTAATAATTCTCACCAATAGCAAACTGGTGGAAGGGAACACATGGGCATAAGCAATATCTCAGATATCTGAGCAATCTGGAGGACTTAGCAATACTGATTATAATGAAAGGCTAAAGATAATTAACCATTAGTTTAAAGCAAAATGTGAAAGCCACAGGCCCTCCTTAGAGCATATAACAGAGCTCCACTCTTTTGCAGTCAAAGGGCAGGAAAAGCTAAGTATCATACCTAGTATTTAATTGTGACACAGCATATTTCCAGAAAATACTGAATTCTCAGCCTCAACAGGTCTGCTATTCCAAGGTCAGGGCTCTGATGTGGAAAAAATAGGAGCATATAATATAGGATGGGAACATTTAGGCTGATGCACTCAAAAATCTGGAAACTTTAAGTTTCACTGAAACCTCTAGACCTGCCTAAGTGTTGAAAGCTAGTGTTCCCTCCTTCCTTGAAGATGATGCAGAGCCTCTGCTCTGAAAGATACCAGATGCCCTTCTCAAGATCTACTTCTACTTCCTTCTCTAGCTCCCAAACCAATTGTTAGGATCAAGTCATGACATAACTTGACAAGAAAGTTCTGGGCCTATTGAGGGAAAAAAGGCAAAGTAAGAATATACTGAAGAAGTTACAGGCCCTAGAAAAAATATATCAGTGGGAGCTAGGAAAGTAAAACTAGACCCTGATGGTACTAGATCAAGGATATATAAAGCATAAATTTGCATATAGGAAAATTTGTTGATGTGGAAGCATTTGCCCATGATACATAATTTAACATCCTGGCAGGGACCTGGTAACAATGCAAACATACCCCTGGACAATCTTTGGAACCCTAAAAAAGGCTGTGATCCACACATAGAAATGCCAGATGTGAAGGAAAGGATCCACAGGTTTAGGGAATTGGGCATTCTGTAGTAGATGGACTACAAATGGCTAGAAGCACATCAGGGGACTATATGCCATGGGTGACCTTAGAGAACATAATAAGTAATGTACTGGTTAGAGGGTACCAAAATCACTCAGAAACTCAGTGGATATAAGAAATAATGAAAGGGATTATAAGGGAAAGGAGGTGAACTGAGTGGAAAAAATTAGAGAGGGAGACAAACCATGAGAGACTCCTAACTCTGGGAAACAAAGGATTGTAGAAGGCAAGGTGGGTGAGAGGATGGGGTAACTAGGTGACGGGCACTTGATGGGATGAGCACTGGGTGTTATACTATATGTCGGCAAATTGAATTTAAATTAGAAAAAAGAAAGAAAGAAAGAAACTCAGTGGCTGTCCTCTGTAGGCTAGGACTAATGGTAGGAGATGCTATTCCAGAAAGCAGTAGACATGATAGAGTCAACTAGGGATAATAGAAATAGTAATAGAGGCCAAGGAGTAATGATGCTAAACAATCAGAAGCAAGGTGGGGGCTATTATCATTATGAGTGAGTAACTGCTCCCAAGGAGCTATGGAGAAGATTCAAAGAACATAGAATTCCTAAGGGAAAGAGATGGGCACCTAATAAGTATATTTCTTAATTTGCACAACAAAAAGAAATCAAGGGTAGATAATCAAGATGTTTAGGTCAGCTGCCCCAGTGAAAAGCTCACTTTGCAAACTGATGCAGTTCTTAGACCTAAGATCCAATGCCTGAAAGAGATGGTGGGTCCCCAGGAGAAAGAACCTTGCAACAGCACAGCAAGTATATACAGCAGTCCTTGCTTAAAAGGGCTTATAGTCATTTACTCAGATAACCATTAACTAGGAAAAGAGCAACACTGACACTTTTTGAGGTCCACTGAATGCAGAATCTAAATTAACATTGATAAGAAGAGCTAATATCTATTTATTCTTCCCAAACTATTCCAAAAAATAGAAGAGGAAGAAAAACTTCCAAATTCATTCTATGAGGCCAGTATTACCCTGATACCAAAACCAGATAAAGACATTATAAAAAAAGAAAGCCAGAGGCCACTATCTCCAATAAACATAGATGCAAAAATCCTCAACAAACTATTAGCAAACGGAATCCAACAATACATTAAAAAAATAATTCACCAGGACCAAATTAGATTTATTTCTGGGATGCAAGGGTAGTTCAATGTTTGCACATCACTCAACATGATACAACACATCAGTAACAGAAAGGATAAAAATCTTATGATAATTTCAATAGATGCAGAAAAACCATTTGAAGAAGTACAACATCTATTCATAATAAAAAAAAATCTCTCAGCAAAGTAAGTTTAGAGGGAACATACCTCAACATAATAAAGGCCATATATGAAAAACCTACAGCTAACATCATACACAATGGTGAAAACCTGAAAGCTTTCCCCCTAAGGTCAGAAACAAGATAAGGATGTCCAGTCTCACCATTTTTATTCAACATAGTATTGGAAGTCCTAGGCATAGCAATCAACAAGAAAAGGAAAAAAAGGCATCCAAATTGGATGAAGAAAGAAGTAAAACTCTCACTATTTGCAAATGATATAACATTATATATAGAAAACCCTAAAGACTCCACTAAAAAAGTACTAGAAATAATAAATGAATTCAGTAAGCTTAGTCACAGGATACAAAATCAATGTTGAGAAATTAATTGCATTTATATACACTAACAATAAGGCAGCAGAAAGAAAAATTAAGGGGGAAAATCCCATTTACAAAAAAAGAAAACAATCCCATTTATGACTGTACCAAAAAATAATACAGTAGCTAGGAATAAACTTAACCAAAGAAGACCCCAAATAGCCAAAGCAATCTTAAAAAGAAAAACAATGCTGGAGTCATCATAATTCCAGATTTCAAGTTATACTACAAACTGTAGTAACCAAAACAGTATGGTACTACCACAAAAATAGATAGATCAAGAGAACAGGATACAAAGCCCAAAACCAAACTCACAATTATATGGTCAATTAATCTTCAACAAAGGGGCAAGAATATGCAATGGGACAGTCTCTTCAACAAATGATGCTGAGAAAACTAGTTCAGTTACATGCAAAATAATGAGACTGGATCATTTTCTTACACCATTTACAAAAACAAGCTCAAGATGGATTAAAGACCTAAATGTGAGAGCTGATATCATAAAAACCCTGGAAGAAAGCACAGGCAGTAATGTCTCTGACATCAGCCATAGCAACATTTTTCTAGGCATATCACCCGAGTCAAGGGAAGCAAAAGCAAAAATTAAACTATTAGGATTACATCAAAATGTAATATTTGATTTATTTTGATTACATCAAAATAAAAAGCTTCTGCACAGTGAAGGAAACAATTCACAAAATTAAAAGACATTCCTACTGAATGGAAGAAGATAATTCCAAATGACATATCTGATAAAGGGCTAGTAACCAAAATATATAAAGAACTTAGATAATTCATCACCCTCAAAACAAATAATGCAACTTAAAATGGACGGAAGACATAAACAAACATTTCATCCTGGCCATACATCCAGATGGCCAAAAGATACATGAAAATATGCTCAGCATCACCCATCATCAGGGAAATGCAAATCGAAACTACAAGATATACCAGTCAGAACGGCTAAAATAAAAAACACAAGAAACAACAAGTGTCAGCAAGGATGTGGAGGAAAAGGAATCCTGGTGCACTGTTGGTGGGAATGAAAACTGGTGCAGCTGCTGTGGAAAACAATATGGAGGATCCTCAAAAAATTAAAAGTAGAACTACCCTATGATCCAGGAATCACACTGCTGGGTATTTACCTAAAGAATACAAAAACACTAATTGGAAAGGATATATGCACCCTTATGTTCACTGAAGCATTATTTGCAATAGCCAAATTATGGAAGCAGCCCAAATATCCACTGAATGATGAATGGATATATATTATATAAATACTATATATATGCACAATGTATACAAATATATATATATTTATATATATAATATTATTTATGGATAAAAAGAATGGAATTTTGCCATTTGCAACAACATGCTTGGACCTAGAGAGTATAATGCTAAGTCACAGAAAGACACATATCATATGATTTTATTCATATGTGGAATTCAAGAAACAAAACAGATGAACACAGGGGAAAAAAAGTAAAAAAAAAAAAAAGAGGAAGGCAAACCATAAAAGAGACTCTTAACTATAGAGAACAAATAGGGTTGCTGGAAAGAAGGTGGGCAGGGGGATGGACTAAATGGGTGATGAGTATTAAGGAGGGCACTTGTGATGAGCAGTGGGTGTTGTATGTAAGTGATGAATCACTAAATTCTATACCTGAAGCCAATTTTACCAGAACTAACTAGAATTTGAATAAAAACTTGAAATAAGGGATTCCTGGGTGGCACAGCGGTTTGGCGCCTGCCTTTGGCCCGGGGCGCGATCCTGGAGACCCGGGATCGAATCCCACGTCGGACTCCCGGTGCATGGAGCCTGCTTCTCCCTCTGCCTGTGTCTCTGCCTCTCTCTCTCTCTGTGTGTGTGACTATCATAAAAAAAGAAGAAAAAAACTTGAAATAAAAAAGAAACAAAACAAATGGACAAAGGAGAAAAAAAAGAGAGAGAGAGAGAGAAACAAACCAAAAACACTCTCAACTATAGAGAACAGACTGCTGGTTACCAGAGGGGAGGTGGATGGGGGCATGGATGAAACAGGTGATGGGGATTAAAGAATACATTTGTCTTGATGAGCACTGAGTAATACATGGAATTGTTCAATCACTATATTATACACCTGAAACTAATATAATGCTGTAAGTTAACTATACCGGAATTAAAATAAAATAAATTAATGAACATTGATAACTAGAGGCCCAAAGACTCATCGTGGCCCTCTATAAGAGTGGAGATATATGGGAACCAGTATTAAGTACAGTCCTGGACCAAGTCTGGCACATAGCAGGTCCATAAAGTCCATGGTGGCCATTGCTTTGGTTACCAGATCAGTAACTGAAATGGACATACTTTGTGGTCTATAGAACCTCCACAGCTGGTCCTTGGTATATAGGATAAAAGCTGTCATAGTAGAGAAAGCCTAATGTAAACCTCTCATATATCTCTTTCACAACTAAAAATGTTTCATTTTGGTGGTGGTGGCAGAGGTTAGTGCCACCCTCATAGCCCTAAAGAATGTAGAGGTGGTAGCTACCATAATACCCTATCTAAATACATCATAGCCCTAATGAACCATACAAGCCAAATGGATCCTGTACGTGGCATTTGACAACCACAAAATCAATTACAACGACATGCCAGATGTTGTATATTTACTACAGCAGATTAATATAGCCTCAGGTATAATCTATCTGGGAAACATGATCTTTTCCACTTCTATCAGGAAAGAGGACCAGGAGTAGTTTATATTCACATGAGATGAGATTGACAATCATATACATTTAGTCTTGCCCCCAAACTATGTTAACTCTGCAGCTTCTGTCATATATAGTCCAGATGAATCACCTGGATCATCTGTACATTCCACAAAACATCACAATGGCCCACTATATTGATGACATTATGTTATTCAGACCAGATGAGTAAGAACTGATAAACATATGGGAGATCTTGGTATGATACATGGGCTCCAGAGAGTCTACGAAAAACCTTATAAGGATTCAGGGACCTCACATAACAGTGAAGTTTTAAGGGGTCAAGTGATCTTCTATATGCCAGGACATTCCCTCAAAAGTAAAATACAAATTATATCCTGGAGTTCTCACCACTAAGAAAGAATGACACCTGGTATGCCTCTTCAGGTTCTGGAGGTAGCATATGCCGTACTCTGACAACTTTACTAAATGACATGAGAGGCAGCCAGCTTTGACTGCAGGGGTAGGGACTACAGGAAAGAATTACACATCATGGCATCAGGCTGTGGGCGAGCAGCTCTGCCTGCTAGCTATGTGACTAGTAGGCATTTTCTCAAGATTTGAAACAATTCTAAAAATGACTATGATTTTGTAATAATTCAATACTATGTAAGTCAGGCAGACAGCACTGGTTGCTGAGAGCCTACCATCCTTTTTGTTTAAAATTTGGCTATGGGAAAGAAAGACATCATTTTCCACGTTAGCACTCATGTGATTATTAGCCCCCATCTATATGAGGACAAGTCTAGATAATGGGAAAAAATAGTCATAAGTGAAGGGATTTCTCATAAGCTTTCAGAAACCAAAATAATCACTTGAAAAATGAAGACTTTGATTAACTACATAGTTATTTCCTCTACATAAAACAGCAGTCTTCAACTATTAGACCTCACAAGGACCTTCAAGGCCATCTAGTCCAATGCTTTAATCTTACAAATGAAGAAACTGAGGCAAAAAAAGGAAAGGTTAAGGAATTTGCCTAATATATTTTCAATTTAAATTTTACCAAAGACTAATTTACATCCAATTATATTCTCATAAAACTAAGTCTAATCAATTCCATATTTAACAATTAAAAACCAAAATCAATCAAATCTAAAATGCAATCATGTAAAAGAGATTCATATATTAAATCATAAAAAATAGAACAGGTGATTAAACAAGGATTCATTTGCTCAGCCATCTCCTTATCTGGAAACATAGTTCACATCACATGGTCTTAAGTCTATTTCTTCTAACAAAATCTTTTACACAAACTCATGACACAAAGTTGCTAAAATTTATGTCCCCATTTCCCCTGATTAATTTATAGACTGAACATTATCACTTTTAATCATTTTATGAGACTGATATTTTTATGACCAGAAAAGGGCCTCAAGGTTATCTTTTGTGTTATAGGATTTGGTCTCTAAGCTCTACAAATCCAAACTTGATGGTCTGATGAGCCAGAGGAAAAAAATAACTTACTCCTCCCAAACCTATATAAGGCTAATGGCTGCCATAAAAGTCAGAAATCATTCAAGCAAAGGTTTCTGTTGATCAAATCCTACAGACTCCTTTTAATATAAATTTCTCTTGGCCTCTTTACTTAAACTTGGATGCTCCCATTCCTTAGCTTAATTAATCACTCTCATAATTCCCTTTCTACCTCTCTGGCCATTTCTTCTCTTTACATCACCTCTACTTAACTCTTAAACACTAGAATGCCTAAGGATTCTATCCTTCCCTTCTTCCCTTCTTTATACTCTATAACAGATATTTTTAACAAAGCAGGTATGAATTTGAATAGGAAAAGTTAAATCTTTATTTCCACCAACCTCTAACTCAAATTCAGTATTCTCTTCAATTATGAAGATATACATTAAACTATGGTAATATTATAGTAACTGTCACTCTATAACCATTCCTTAAAAATCAGATTTTTTTAACATCACATTGAAATTGTTTTTAGAGATCTCAAGGTTGCCTTTATACTCATCACTTACTTCAAAAATACTATGAGAGAAACCATCACATAAAACATAACACAAGAAAGTACAAGAATAAAGAAGGAATAAAGTTTCATGGAGGCAGAGAGGAAAGTGTGTAACTCTCATTAGAAGAAATAAGGGCTGTTTTATAACTCTTATAAAAGTATTGCAACCCTAAACAATTATTCTTTCAACCACCTATATTTACATTTTCATTCTTTAAATTTTATTCCTTATCACATGGATGACACACTATTTTATTTGATCTGTAATTTGTCACTATAGACATATTGTACTAGGTTCATTAAAAAACAAAGAAAACAAAAGCCTTTATAAATCTGATTACATCCCCACATATAACATAGAATGCCATGGGTTTTTTTTTTAATTTTTTTTAATTGGAGTTCAATTTGTGCCATGGTTTTTTAATTCCTATTTTACTAATATAAAAAATTAACTTTCAAATAATGAAATTTATTATAGTAAAATTCCAGATTGATTGATAATAGATAGAAATATAGATAGATAGATAGATAGATAGATAGATAGATAGATGATAGATAATCACAGTTCTTGGATAAAACAGTAGTTGGAAACTTTGCATTCTTCTATTGCTAAGAAGTGAATAGCATTTTATTTTTCAAAATTTCCTGTGTGCATTGCTACTGCTAACCATTTAACTTCTCTAATTATGTCAAAATGGTCTCTCTGAAGACAATGGTTCAATTCACCATGAATTCACAAATAGCGTTCACTCAATAGAACTCCACATTAGACCTTTCCTCTCATTTTCTCATGACAGAATTTCTAGTTCATGAATACAAGTCTAGGCTCCAATCAAAAGTAAGTTCAAGGACAACGGTGAGTTTTCTGGGTTAATACGCCCGAATTGTGAAGCCATTTTTGCCTCAGTTCTCACCCTAAGTCTTCTGAAAGACAGGCATGTCTGAGCAACATTAAAAGCAATGGTGATTTATTCTCAAGTCAAATTTCTCTCCTAGTTCTGTATGCTTTTTTGTCATGGAGGTTTTGTAATGTTTGTCCTATACAATTATTTCTCTTCTGAGTCTGCCCCACCTCCCTGCCAGCCTGGGAGGACTCCCAAACAGAGATTGTGAATGCACCTCAAGATGCACTTTTTGACCTCCATTCTACACTGTACATGACTGTTTAATTTCCTATTTAACACAAATTAATCGTTGCATGCTCTAATGAGGCTGCAAAGGATCTCGCTCCAGTCCACAAGCTTGGAAGAGGTTACCCAGAGGTTGCCCAGATTGATGGTTCCAGGGTGGATGACCTGAAAATGAACTTTGACTAAACTTTGCTCTTTGTGCACTTGGCAGTCTGTACTTGGGAAGTGCCAATTGTCTGCAGCAGACATTTAAAACTTCAGCCTAAGATTTTGTTTGGAGGTTAGCCTCCAGGAGAAAGGAGTGTGTGTGTGTTGGGGGGGGGGGGCGGGGGAGGGAATTCTTTGTCAATCTTTTCAACTAGTTTTATGAATTGTTTTTCTAAGTGTTTTATTCCTTTTTATAACATCCAAGTTATATTTAAGGATAGAAAGTATTAGCCTAACTAAAAGTGTCTTTTCTTTTCCATTTCCTTGCCTTCCAGGCACTGTACAAGTTAGAATTGTTTTTCAATTTGAACCCAATATACTATAATGCAACTTCTACAACGCCCTCCACTTAAGAATTTGGATAATATGCTTACAAATACTAGTTGGTTCCTGCAACCTATAGGCCATGTATTAAATACATTTTACTGATTAAACATAATTTATCTTTGGTTTCTGTTGGCACTGAAGACAACTGTTTTGAAATCATTAAATTCTAACTCTGTGATACAAGACCACAATCTGTCCAGGAGATTTCCCCTAAACTAATTGTTCATCAAAATGAATATTAGAGAACTTTTTCTATTAATGTGCCTGTACAAAGCAACAGGATATTCTGAGAAATTATTTGAGTTTGACCTGCCCTAGCAGCTAGACTGGATGCCCCATAAAACCACTTTTGAATAACATATAACTACTCTCTACTTAAAGATACATAAATAAAATAATAGTGTTGTTTTATGTAATATTCTTCACTGTGTTTCCTCATAAGCAATTGATAAATATCACCATATCCTCACTAAGAATCATGAACAGGAAGAGGCAGCTCCCTATGAGAAATGGGAAAACTGACCTACGAAATGGTTTAAATTACATGATGATAGATTTGAAGTAAGTCAACATTTCTTTTCATCTATTTTCTCTTGAAGTAACCTAGGCAATCCCTGGTGCTGGCCAACAAACTCCTAGTCTCATGGTAGTTTCAGGTGGAAAAAAAAAAGCAAGCCTTAATGTACCCTCTTTAGGTAGGCAGGAACGGAGTTTGCATTTATCTTTTCTTGACCAAAATCCCTAGAAAAGTCTAAATAACATCTTAAAAGGTTACCATATGCTTGAAACCAGACCGATGTGCATATGAAACACTCTCAGTCTTACCCTAAAAGTTTAGGGCGACAATCTCATTCGTCCCCTGGAATAACCAGATTATTTCATCTTCTTAGGGATATTCTTCAAAAAACTGGGAATTTTTTTTCTGGTTCCTTTAGAATACATCAGAGCCCCCACTGGGCTCCAGAGCAGATCATCATGGCATTTTGAAATTATCCTTTCTAGTACTACTGTGCATTCCTAAAGTCAGGCTGCTCAGCCTAGAGACAAAGTGACTAGAAATTACTAAACCAATTCCCCTGATGTTTCCCTACATTTTTTTGACTGGATGGAGTTCACTAGTATCAACCTGTACCCCTGACTTCCATAGTTAGGCAGGGGTCAAGGAAGTCATCTTTCTGGACTCTAGCCAATCAGCACATTATCATCAGCAAACCTGCCTAAAGAACAAAATAGTGTTCTGTGGCTTTTACTGTCTCTTGAAATTATAATACCCTCAAGTAGATAGGATTTTGGAAGGAGTGCTGATAGAAACTCGTATCAATAATGTGCCCTTTTGGCTCTCTACTTCCCTTCACTTGTCCATGGAAATTCCAGGATCAGAATTGGAAACAGAACTTATGGGCAGACATAAAATAAAAGCCTGAGCACAGAGCTCCAGTGGTAGTGTTTCTGCAATACCCCATGCCCCTGAAAAACCAATGGACCAAATAATCCATGATATATAGTCCATGATAAAACTCCTTTATAAGAACAGAGCTTGACTGTTATAACCCACACTAAAGGCAAAAGCTGAAGTGAATAAAGCAGAAGCAGATCCTCTGATGGGCAAAGATACTCTGAGTTAATGTCAGAAATGAAGGGGGCAAAATGAACTGAGAAAAATATAATAACCTTTTTAACTTGGAGAGGGATAATACCTGCTAAATAGAATGACTTCCACAATTTAACGTGAGGCATCACCAGCTCTTTTGGGCTCATTTCAAATCACACCAGGTGGTACTAACTTGGCTCTGAGGCTAGAAATTGAGACACGGTTATGATCAGGTACTTATCACAGTTTAGGATGCTAGAGAAAATGGGCCTGTTCTCCATGCTTCCATTTCTCACAGCTTTCACTCTTTTTCCTTCCTCTACAGGGCAATTTGATATTAGTGATATTGTTGGTATGAACTGTCTTTTTCAAGTCACTGACTTATCTTTTGGTAGAAATTTAAGATGTGGGACGCCCGAGGGGCTCAGTGGTTGAGTGTCTGCCTTTGACTCAGGGCGTGATCCCAAAGTTCTGGGATCAATCCCCACATCAGGCTCCTTGCAGAGAGCCTGCTTATCCTCCATTTGCCTATGTCTCTGCCTCTCTCTGTCTCTCATGAATAAATAATATTAAAAAAAAGAAATTTAAGATGTGCCACCACTGCTCCTTTAAGACAAGGTTATAAACTTAGTGGAAAAGAATGATTGACACAATGTCTTTTGAGAGTGATTTTTCAGAGTGTCTTCCAAACTCAATTTCATGTCAAGACTTCCAGCCATCAGGCAGCCCAGGTGGCTCAGTGGTTTAGCTCCGCCTTCAGCCCAGGGCCTGATCCTGGAGACCCAGGGTTGAGTCCCACATCAGGCTCCCTGCATGGAGCCTGCTTCTCCCTCTGCTTGTGTCTCTGCCTCTCTGTGTGTGTGTGTGTCTCTCATGAATAAATAAATAAAATCTTAAAAAAAAAAGACTTCCAGACATCTGAATTCCCAAGTTATTCATGTAGAGAGCTCTGGATGTTCTGTAGTCTTCTCCATTGGTCACATGGCTACTCCTCTTCTTTTTAAAACAGTTAAGAGAAGAGAGCCATTAACAAGGCTAAGACCACAGTGCAACCAAGAAATACAAGCAAAAGCTAATTCCATTTCCTTCTGTGATTAGTGTCCCTGAAACAGGTCATGAGTAAGTGAGAATGTAGCCTAGCTTGAGGTTAATTTTTTCACCCCAAATTATTATGGTGAATTGGTGTGGTACTATCAACTCTTACTATATTTTCAATTGATTTGCTGCTAAAATAGAAAAAAGCCTGACATACTAAGGCCATACAACCATTATGGAAATGAGAATTATTTACTCTACAAAGCATATTGTTAATTGTAAAATCCAATAACTGATTTTGAGTTAAGTGATTGACACACTTGAAAAATTTGTGAGATGTGTTTTCATAAATCATTATTAGTCTACTAATCATCAAGCAATCTATTCATATACAAAAATACATTGCTTCACCTTGTGTATTTGTACACATTCATTTAAAAATGAACAAAATCTGAGGATCCCTGGGTGGCTCAGGGGTTTATCGCTGCGTTCAGCCCAGGGCATGGTCCTGGAGTCCTGGGATCGAGTCTCACATCAGCCTCCCTGCTTGGAGCCTGCTTCTCTCTCTGTCTGTGTCTCTGCCTTTCTCTGTGTGTGTCTCTCATAAATAAATAAAATCTTTAAAAAAATTAAAAAAATAAAAATGACCAAAATTAAGAGGGGGCATGGCTGGCTTAGTTGGTGGAACATGAGAGTCTTTATCTCAGGATTGTGAGTTTGAGCCCACATTGAATCTGTAGAGAGAACTTAAAAATGAAATCTTAAAAAAGGACCATAATTAAAATTAAATACTAACTTCAATCTTTCATTAATCTGTATTTTTAATAGAAAACAGTGAAAGGGATTATAAGGGAAAGGAGGGGAACTGAGTGGGAAAAACTAGAGAGGGAGACAAATCATAAGAGACTCCTAAATCTGGGAGACAAAGGATTGTGGAAGGGGAGGTGGGTGGGGGGAGGGCGTAGCTGGATGACAGGCACTAGGAGGGCACCTGATGGGATGAGCACTGGGTGTTATACTATATGTCGGCAAATTGAATTTAATTTTTTAAAAAACCTGAAATTAAGAAAATAAGACCTCAGAATGTTCCCCAGAGAAAATTTTTATTTCTATGGGATTCATGATTTTTAAGGATCTATCTATGAATCTCTGTATTATCATTATAGTCATTCTTCTTTTATCTTTTTTCTACTGGCTTACATATTCCTTTGCTCTCCCTCTTTAGGGAAGGCAGCTTTCCTTTATATTATTCCCAATAGCGCTGAGGCATGAAGCAAACACAAGACAACCAGATACTAACTATTCATCAGGGTTAGGTGAAAGTCAGAACTATTCAACCGAAGTTAATAAGAAGGGACGTAACAAACCCACCTTCTTATCATTCATTTGAAAGTCAGATAATATCAATTAGCATTTATCAAATAAAAATGGGCAGGTGAGGGTGACAATATCTTACCTACGTCTCAGGAACATTTGATGATGAATGACTCACTCATTGAATATCTTAAGTCAGCATTTCCTGAGCACTCACAGACTATGTCTAAACAACTCCAAATATCCAGACAAAGCAGAAAAACTCAGTTGTGAAGCCACACCTAGGTGGACCCAAGCAGAGTATGATGAACACTTCACCAAGCTAGAGTCCCAACCTTTTAGCTGCTAATGTCTTAGGAGATAAGCATTAAATAAAGTTGACCTGGATTCTACTTATTTCAGGTTTAGTACAAAAATCATTTTCTAGGAAAATATATAACTCTTTTCTAAGGAGTTCTGGGACAATCTGCGTTAATTCCTATTGATCTCTGCAAGGTGGGTACCATTAGACGCATCATAACTGGGCGACAGGTACTGAGGAGGGCACTTGATGGGATGAGCACTGGGTGTTACACTATATGTTGGCAGACCGTACCTCAATGAAAAAAAAAAGACCTATCATAAAGGGAGAAAATGAAAGCAATGAGAGACCTTAGAATGATTTGCTTAAGTGAATAAACTGAAAATAGAAATCTACATGCTGGAAACTTAGGACAGCATTTCATTCCACCATGCCAGACTATCTTTTATACCAAACTACTTACAGGAATATTCTGTATGTAGAATCATCACTGTTTACCAATTATCCAGATAAATGCATGTCTACTTAGTAGGCTTTTACCAATATGTGGGACATTCAGATGCAACCTCATAGAGTTTCAGTTCAGGAAACACAACCTTATGCCCCAAGGTACTTACTAGTAAGTCAGTCTTCCTGCAGTGAAAGAAGAATCTTTGACCTTGCAATTCCTGGTATATTCAGGTTTAAATTCACTATGAAAGTTCAGGATGCCTATATTTGATTTGAACACTGGATGTCAACACTGAGACCAGTGTTACAAGCTTGGAATAAAGTGTTGAAAGTCAATTTGGCTGGTAAGGTATAATTAATTTAGGTTATAACTACAAAACTGAATACATGGCATTTCTTATCCTTCCAGTAAAATGGATAATAAACACCGAAAAAGATAATTGTCTACATTAAATGGTTATAAAATTGGAATTTTAAAAAAAATCTATTCAACTCAGCTGCATTTTTTCCCTTTTATTCATTCATTACATGCATAGATCTATGTGGAGCACCTGCTGCTATGCGCTAGAACTAAATTCATGGTGACTAAGTACTGTGCCAGGACTGAAGACACCAACAGGGAGCAAGTGGACTTTGCCCCTGCCAGCATGGAACTTACAGTTGGGGAAAGGAGATCCAAAGAGCACATTCAATACTCCATGATTCACAGGATCACAGAGTGTTATCAATGGGATACACCCTGCAGCATCTACTCCACCAGGGAGAGCCAGACAACAACCATGGAAGACATCTTTGTGACGAAGAGATGTGCATGGATTAGGAAAGTATTTAGAAAACTGATTTGATTTTTAAATCAGTTTTAGCCTCACAGTGTGGTGGCTGTGAGGACCCTGGGGAGTAAAAAGGGAGAAGTTAACAAAAAACTCTGAGACTCCATGAGCATGACCTTACAATGCCTTCTTTTTGAAAAATAAATGAGTTTAGTAAAAAATGTAATGGATTTAATTTTACAAGATCTGTAAATCTTTTTCTGAGAAATGCTGCCCTGTATGGGAGACTCAATGAGTATTTGCTTTAATTCTACTTTCTTTTATTTTTAAAGATTTTATTTATTTGAGTGAGAGAGAGAGAGAGAGAGAGAGCACGAGCATGCACACTCACATGAGGTGGCAGGGAGGGGGTGGGGGGAAGCAGGTGCAGAGGGAAAGGGAGGAAACAGACTCCCTGCTGAGTGGGGAGCTGATGCAGGGCTCAATCTCAGGACCCCAAGGTATTACCTGAGCCCAAGGCAGTCACTTAACCAACTGAGCTACCCAAGTACCACTTTAACTCTAATTTCAAGAAATACATATAAATTGTTAAATGTCAAGATATAATCTGATTCAAAGTATTCCTTCACAAATATGCAATGAAGCTGCCAAATAATAGGCAAGGATATTTAACTGGGCAAATTAAATTAAAGAGATAATAACAGTAAAAAAAAAAAAAGTAGTGGTAAGGTCCTAGAGAACTGACTTGAAATTTGTAGTTTCCCTTTAAACAATAGCATTTTTAGTTGAAATATCACAAATACTGGTAAATTTGAGGAATTCTTATCTTAATATGATGCACATGCACTACTCAACATTTGCCAGGGAGATAATTAGAACTTTAGTAAGTGAAAGTTCAAAAAATGAAATACTTAGACATAAATCTAACAAAATATGTACATTTGATGTTTCTTTTCCTAGAGGTGCCATAATAAAGTATCATAAACCAAATGGCTTAAACAACAGAAAATATTGTCTTATAGTTCTAGAGGCTAGAAGTCCAAGTTCAGCATGTGAGCAAGGTTAGACTCCCTCTGATGGCTATGAGGAAAAGATCTGTTGTATGACTCTTTTCTAGCTTCTAGTGGTTTGCTGGCAATTGTTGGCAGTGCTTGATTCCTGCACACATGGATCTCTACTTTCATCTTGCATAGCATTCTCTGTGTGTGCTATCTCCAAATTTCTCCTTTTCTGAGGACACCAGTCATATTGAATTCAGGCCCAACCTGAATCTCATTTTAACTTGATTATCTCTCTAAAGGCCCTGTATCCAAATAAGGTTACTTTCTGAGGAAGTGGGGATTAGGAGTTCAACATCTGAATCTGAAGGAGGACACATATCAATGCTGAAAACTACAGGGCATAGATGAAATCTATAAAGGTAGGGCATACTGGGTTCATGGACTAGAAGACTCAACACAGTAAAGATGTCAATTTTCTCCAAATCAAGGTATAAGTATAACTCAATTCCAATCCAAATACCAGCAAAAAAAATTTTTGTATATATAGTCATGTATATTGTAAGATTTATATGAAAAGGCAAAAGAAGTAGAACAGCCAAAACAATTTCGAAAAGAATAAGGTTGAAGGACTCATACTACCCAATTTTAAGACTTACTATAAAAATATAATAATTAAGAGTGTAATACTTGTGATGGAACAAACATATAGACCAATGAAACAGAATAGAGCACAAAAATGCAAATTTTTCCCAATGATTTTTTATAAAAAGCATAAGGGCAACTCAGAGAAAGGATAATATATCAACAGTGATGTTGGAGTAATTTTACATCTGTATACCAAAATAAAATCTCAACCTAAATGACACATCTTATTCAAAATTTAATTCAAGAAAAGTCACAGGTCTAGATGTCAAATCCAAAACTATAAAACTTTTAGAATAAAACAAATTCTAGTAGGAAAAGTTGTTCTTTGAAAAGACACCAAAAGTTCAACCCATGTAAGAAAAAAATTGATAAACTGGACTTCAAAATTTTAAAGTTTTGCTCTGCAGAAAATACTGTTATAAAAAAAGAAAAGATAAGCTACAGACCATGAGAAAATATTTTTAAACCACATAACTGAAAAAAGACTTGTACCAAAAATGTATAAAGAAATTTGAAAACTTGAGCACATTTTTAAATAGGCTAAAGATGTGAACAGACAGTGAATAAAAGAGGACATATGTAAAGCAAATAAATGCAGAATTGTAGAATGCTTTAATTTCTGTTCTTTCCTCCCTTTATAAGTTAATTATGCAAGCATTTTATTTCCATTTTATTTGATCTAATTTCTCAAATTATTCAATATTTATCATATTCCTTTATAGTTAGTATCTGTTTAAATTTAAAGTCAAGTTTACAAATTTATTTGTTCAACAATCTTATACCTTAGTCCTTTTCCCTAGGTTAATATCCTTCTTGCTATAGTAAGAAACTTGCTTTGTTTGTTTGGAAATGTATTTTTCCCCGGGACACCTGGGTGAGGCACAGCGGTTAAGCATCTGCCTTTGGCTCAGGGTGTGATCCCGAAGTCCCTGGATCAAGTCCTACATTGGGCTCCCTGCTTCTCCTTCTGCTTTTGTTTCTGCCTCTCTGTGTGTGTGTGTGTGTCTCTCATGAATAAATAAATAAAATCTTTACCCAAAAAAATGTATTTTTCCCTAACTCATGGATAGTTAGAAGTTCAGTTAGATACAGATTTCCAGGTTAATAATTCATTTGTTTCACCATTTTAAAGACTACATTGTCCCCTGGCTTCTTATTGTTACTGAAAAGTTTACAGCTTAGTCTAGCTGGAATTCTTTTATAGATAATCCTTCTTTTCTTTGTTGTTGCTTTCAAGATTTCTCATTTGGCCTTTGGCGTTTTGCAGTTTTGCTTGATGTCTGAGGTATGAGAAAAATTTTATTTATCACCCCTGGGACACATTGTGATACTGAAAAACTTTCCCTCATTATCTTTATTCATTCCTTCTGGAAGTCCTAATAGGCATAGATTGAACCTTTTATTTTTACCCTCCATTCCTCTTTTGTAATTTCCAAACTGTAACTCTCTTTGCTGCATTCTGGATAATTTCCTTAGACTTGTTAATTTCTCAGTTTGGGGGTTTAACCCTCATCTTTGCATGAAGCACAGACCATGGTTACCCATTCTAAAAGAGTTCTTTTATTCCACCCAGAATCCAAGCCAAGAGAAAATGGCAGATATTTTTCTATTCTCCCTTTTGCTGAAGTTGTAATGTTCTGAGTATCTTAACATTATGTGGAGATTTCAATTTTAATTGACCTCATTGGATAAGCCCAAATCCCAATCTGCCATCTTCATGTGAGCATCAATGAAGTATTTATATTATAATCTCTATCATCCAATTTACCTCCCATTCCCATACCCGGTAGCTACAGCAGCAGGTACTGGGCTCCCCACCAAGGCTTATTCCTAGAACTTAGTGATTACTTTCCAACGAGATCAACCACACATTTAAACGTGTTAGTTATTTTTTAGTTATTTTTTAGTTATTTGTAGTGGTAGGATTTTTGTGTTTTACTTTGGTTTTGTTCTCTAGAACAGTACTTTTCAACCACTTTTTCATCAGGGTACACATTCTAAAATAATATTTATTTGACATTCTGGGATTAAACAGAAGGAGCTAAAGCTGACTTTATCACTTACCAGTCAAATGACTTTGAACAAGTTACTTAACATATCCATACCTCAGTTTCCCCACCTATAAAAATAGGCATCAGAGTAACTACTGCATAGTGTTGTTATGAGAATTAAATCAATTAATATCTATCAAGTGATTACAATGGTGGCTGGCACTTTGTAAACATTATTTGTTATATAAAAAATGAAAATAAAATGTTAGTAGTCTTCTGTTGTATTAATAGGTGTATTTAAAACAAAGAAATTCCATTTTGCTTTAAAATCTGGTGCCTATTGTGTAGATAGAGGATTAACAAGAACCCAAAGTATTTTTATTTAAAGTCACTAGGTTAACATGCCTGAAGTTGAACAATAACATTCACTCAATTCTGTTCTCATCATTCAACAACAACCCTTCCCTGTCCCATATATTCACCTTGTCACTCACATGTCTCAAATTCCTATAAGCAAAAAATTGTAAATGACAAGTAAAGTGACTACTGCATCTCTCCATTTCCTACTCAGAGAAGCACTCAGAGTTTCTAGGAAACAACAAATCCCAAAAGGAAATGACATTAAGGGATTAAGGGGGTTTGCTTTTTATTATCTTCCTTCTGACTTCCCTGGACCAACCACTTTCGCATATTGCTTCTTGAAGTCTCTATCAGTCAGCACTGGTCAGGTGGAGAGTAACTTCTGGGCAAACATGCTGAGATTTCTACTGATCCATATATTACTTCATCTTTGTAGAAAAAGCCAAATTTTCAATTATTCTTATAAATACGGTAAGCTTAGAGTCAAACCTCTTCCTTTCATTTGAATGAGCTTCTAATAATACTTGCATTTCCACTTCTCAGTTTGGCTCACAGTTACTCAACAGCTGATGCAACGTCTGTCACATCCTTTCTTAGGCTATTAAAACTTTCTTTTTTCTCCCAACAAAGTGTTTCAAGGAATGCTTCCCTAACTGTTCTTTTAAAGGAATAAAAAAAGAAATAATTAGCCTTTAAGCTAAATCTTATCTAACCATGGGTAAGTTTAAAAAGTCAAAGCAAAGAGGGGTGCCTGACTGGCTCAGTTGGTAGAGCATGTGACTCGTGATCTAGGGACTATGGATTTGAGCACACGATGTGTGTAGAGTTTAATTAAAAATAAAATATTTTTTAACAAGTCAAACCAGGAAGGAAATACAGTCACAATTACAATAAATAAATAAATAACCCACAAATTAACCATAAAGTAGAGTTCAGAGACATAGCAGTAAGTCCAACATAGGTGCTTCTCCTTGCACTGATTCTAATGATTGTTTCCTCCGTTAAAGACCATATGATGGAGTTCTCATGTTATTTAATCAGAAAAAATATAGACATTTAAATACTAGAGCTACAATCAGGGCCGCAAGAGACTCACACCATCAGAGTTAGGGACTGGTGTGGCCAACAGAGGGGATACAAACTCACACCCAGCACTTACTGTGAAAGAGCAAGCAAAATCACCTGACCTATTTCAATATCACTTCCTCTTTGCCCAGGGGTAAATGTGATCAGATTTTATTCTCTGTATCCATGATGATGGAAAATCTTGGTCTTACGAGTTACCAACATATCAAAAAAAAAATTAAAAGAGAAAAGAAAGGAGAAAGGTACTTGGGTCAGTGACAATTCAAAGCCTAACTTAAATTTCACAGAGAAATAATTATGAGAGAGGGTCATAAAGTAGAATTTGACATAAATGATAAAAAGTCTCTGATTTACAGGCTACTAAATCTGCTTATTGATGCTTAAAATGACTAAACATTTCATAACATTATTGTTTCCAGAATATCAGAAATGTTTTTTTCATTAAAAATCTTGAAGACCTTGCCTTATAAAAAATAAAAAAGATGATTTTCTCATTTAAAAAAAAATCTTGAAGACTTTTGCTAAAAAGACATTCTTTTAATATGTCAAAAAAATGAAAACATGTGATTCAATACATCCAATCCATACTGTTTTTCAAATTGTTCTAAGGAGCTCAAGAGTTTGGGATTATTCAAGATTCAAAGGAGACATGATAGTTGTCTTTAACTATATGAATGTCTGCCATTTAGCAGAAGAATTCAGTTTATTGGAACTAGGATCAATGACTGAAGTTGATAGAAAGGCATATACTAGTATAAAATATACGGTATAGTTTTTTGACAGAGCTGCCAAAGTATGAAACAGGCTCACTTATGACATAGGAATTCTCTATCACTGGATTTATAAGTAGAAAAATGGTACATGAAAGCATCTGGTACACCTGAAACTAGTACATAACATACTGTATGTTAACTACACTAAAATTAAAATATATATATTCAGAGAGAGAGGAAAATTCATTAAAAAAAATGAAATTTAAAACAAACAAAAAAGAAAGAACCTGACATACAGTAGGTTCTTGAGGTTTATAAGCTTAAATCATACCCAACCTGAGTATTCTCTTTTAGGACCTTATTACTATAATTTGACTGAGCTCATTTCTAAGATAGCTCTAGTTCTAAAAGTCAGTGAGCTCTAGATGTAAGTTTCTGTCCCCACAGAAACTTGATGTGGGCCACATCAAACCCATAACTCTTGTAATGGGAGAGCCTCTCATTGCCCTGACTGTAACTCTGTATCTAAATGTACTGATTTTTTTCCAACGACATGACTCCTAAACACAAGCCAACTCTATCATATGTCCTTGAAAGAGGAAACAATTGTTGGTATAAGTGCAAGAATAAGCACCTGCACTGGACTTACTGTGTGGTCACCAAATTCTACTTCATGGTTAATTTTGCAATGCTTTCAAATTATTAAAGATAACTGAATAATAGTTTGAATGTTTTTCAAATTATTAAGAACAATCCATTGTAGCATTGTGAGAAAAGATCAATTCTTCTTAGAAGACCTCTAGCAAGATACTTTGGAATACGTGCATGTATTATGTGTACAACATGACAAAGTAAGTTTTCCTCTTTATCAGGGGTCAACAACTTTTTCTGTAGAGAGCCAGAAAATAAATATTTTAGCTCTCAAAGGCCATGTGGACTCTGTCACAACTATCCAGTTCTACTATTACAGCATGGAAGCAACAATGGGCAACACGTAAATGAATGAGTGTGCCTGGGTTCCAATGAAATTTTACTTAAAAAAACAGGAGCAAGCCACAATTAGGCCACAGTGCATCATTTACCAACCATTGCTGTGCATCATAACACTGCAGATATTACACAAGGTCAGAGAAAATATATGATTTTTCATATCACAAGCTTTTAATAGAGGCCTTTGAAAACTTATGTGTAAATTCAATGAATAATTGATTCATATTTGTAGCAGAGTAATAAACATTTGAGAAAAAAAATCAAAAAATACTAAAGAAAAGCTCCAGCTCCTAGATATAACAAGGTAGTTTGTTAGACTTTCTGATGATCTTTATCCTGTGCATGTTTTATGTTACACACTAGAGTTACATAATTCTATATACAATTTTACATGTTTTTTTAAATTAATATTAAATATGAATATTTTCTTGTCACTAAAAACCTTCATTAACATCATTCTAATGGCCACATAGTATTCTAACACATGAATACCATAATTTACTTAACCTTCCTGTAATGTCTAACAAATATTTATAAATTTTACATTTTATAAAAGTACTTTACACTATGGAAAATGTAAACATGCAAAAAGCACCCATGTTCCAAAAAAGAAGATCTATGAGAAAAACCTGAGCCTTCTGTGAAACATGAACATACTCGCCTTTTTCTAGGCTTCCTCTTAAAATGACAGCAAAGGAATGTAGGAGACAAACTCACAAAGACAAACAGGAGAGGAAATGACAGGAAACAAGAGATGTCAACAGGTTGGGGAAAGAGGAAAGTGGATAGATGAGAGGCACCTAGGCTTAGCAGGTGCCTGCAACTTTCAGAAAAAGTGGAAAGGGGAAGACGCAAGTCACTGTAATACCAAACATTTCCACTTTGGTACCATTTCTTGTTTCATTTCCCTACCATCCTCATTAATCTCCTCAAGCACATTTTATCATACCTCTTTTAAATTCATGATAATTCTGCTTTGATAATGTGCTTTAGGATTATGTAAGATAATACATTGTCCAATTTGTTTTTATATTAGTTAGAATAAGGCTAAACTATTATTACAGAAAGATCTAAAAATGCAGTCGATTATGAAATATAGACACTTAATTTCTTCACTTAATAGATCTGAGGAAAGCAGTTGTCAGCGGGGCAGCTATGCCCCATGCGACCATTCTGAACACCAGATTCCTTCCCTTTAGTGCTCATTCATTCCTGGGTCACTGGAACCATCAGCAGAGTTGAAGATGGGTCACCATCAGGTCAGAGTCCTAGCCAGTGGAGGGAGCGAGAAAGTCTGCAAGAAGCATGCCCAGGACCAACATGTATCATTTCTGCTTATATCCCATTGATGAAAACATAATCACACGGCCACATCTAGCTGACAGGGAGACCTGAAAATGTTACCTAACTTAGCAAGGAAAGAATTAATTTTGCAGAAAGCTAATGGTAGCCACCATAGTTGTCTTTCTTTTTTGTGAGTTGTACTCCTCAGGCATCTACTTGTTTTCGCTTGTGAGCTTATATGAATATTTAAGAGCGGCCAAGAGCAAGTGCCCACTTTCATCTCTTCCTCACCATAACGCCTACCATGTTACCAGTCAGCAGACTTTTGCACTAGAAAAGGGGTCACCACCACTGATACCTGCCACGTGAGGAAGTGATGCAGTGATTGCTCACAGAGGGGAAAAGCAAGAGTATACTTAGAGAAGGCTTCTTCCCACCTACTCACCACCCTGTCAACCCAGGCTGCAGGCAAGACTGCTATGTTCTGTGCATGTGTGTGTCCTTGTGCAAGTTATTTAAACTATTACATTATCAAGTCCTAGCTTCCCATTAGTAAAGAGGAGATAATAGTAACTATCAACAAGGGGTATTTGGGGATTAAGTGCACACATATGTAAAAATCTTACTATCCTTCCTGAAACATATAAGGCAGTCAATAAATGTTAACCATTATGTTTCTCTACCTCAAAGAGATGCTAATAGAATGTTAAGAAATCTGAGATCTGGTCTGTGACAAGGTCACTTTGTGTTTATGATGAAATCACCTAACAATAAATATCTTGGTCAAGTCACAGAAAACTAGATATATCTAGGGAGCTAACAATAAATTCTAGAGCTCCTTTCTAGCTATTACCTACTCTGATACAAAATGAAACCTGTTAGTGTGATCTGCATTTCTAGGACATCCCAGGGTAGCCATGATACATTTTGTGCCTGAGTAAACTACCTTGTCCAAATGTCTAGGAAAAGATTCTACTGTCTTATCAACAGAAAAGACTACAAACAATTCAGATCCATATCACGACTGCATCACTAGAAACTAGAAACAATACCATTTGGATTAGTCTGAGAAGACACGGACAGAGATAGACAGACAGATGGCACACTACTACATAGCATGGATATCTGGGATTTCATCATTCCTAGAGTGTTGATATTAAAATATATTTTCTTTCATGAAATGATGATGTCAGTAGATACGGTTGGGGAGTTTTGTTATTGAACATCCTCAAAGAATGTAAAGTTAACTATCCTTTGTTATGTTGATCCTCAAATTTTTTTTAAAAATGTTACTGTCAATAAATTCAAGATCCTAGAACTACCTCTTAATGGCTAGATAGATGACTCAAATTGCTCCAGCATGAAAGGACTGATTCATTATTTCCTTATGGTTGTCCAATATTTTTTACGATTCTATACATGGAGTCTCATATGAACTATGCCTCCTTTTTCTGAACGTCCTCAAAACAGTGCTATTGGATTTTGATTTGATTTCAATATCAGAGACAGACATTCTGAAAAACTTCCCAATATGAAACACATATATGGTAAAAACAACAACAACAACAACAACATGACGTCTCTGAAGGCTCAAAGCAAAGTAGTTGAAAACCAGAAGTTACCATAGTTGAGAGTGTTAGGTTGTTTCCATATCTTAGCTATAATGGGCAGAGGGGTGCATAAATGTTTTTGAATTAGTGTTTATGTTTTCTTCAAGTAAATTCCCAAAAGTAGAATTGCTGATATTTCTATTTTAAATTTTCTTTGCTTTTTAAGTTTTTGTTTTAATTCCAGTTAATTAATTAACATAGTGTTATATTAGTTTCAGGTGTACAATATAGTGATTCAGCACTTCCATACAGCACCCATGCTCATCACAAGTACATCCCTTAGTCTCCATCACTCATTTAATCCATTCCCTCCTGCCCTCTGGTAACCATCAGTTTGTTCTCCATAATTAAGAATCTGGTCCTTAATATGTCTCTCTGTCTTTTTTCCCCTCTTTGCTTCTTTGTTTTGTTTCTTAAATTCCACATAAGAGTGAAATCAAATGGTATTTGTGTTTTTCTGTCTGACTTATTTCACAGAGCATTATACTCTATAGCTCCACCCATGTCATTGCAAATGTTAAGATTTCATTCTTTTTTATTATGGCTGAATAATATTCCATTGTATACATATACTTACCTCTTCTTTATCCATTCATCAATCAACAGACACTTGGGCTGCTTCCATAATTTGGCTATTGTAAACAATGCTACAACTATAGGGGTGCACATATCCCTTTGAATTAATGTTTTTGTATTCTTCGGATAAATATCCAGTAGTGTTGTTGGATCATTTATGTTGCATCCATATTCCAGCTATTGTAAAAAAAATGCTGTGATGAACATAGGGGTGCATATTATCTTTTTGAATTAGTGTTTATGTTTTCTTCAAATTAATACCCAAAAGTAGAATTACCAGTATTTCTATTTTAAACTTTTTGAGGAATCTTCATGTTGTTTGCTATAGTGGCTGTACCAGTTTACTTTTCCACTAACAGTATTCAAGGGTTCCCTCTTCACATCCTCACCAACACTTATTGTTTCTTGTCTTTTTGATACTAATGATTTTGACTGGTATGAGGTGATATCTCATCATAGTTTGATCTGCATTTCCCAGGTGATTAGTGATGTTAAGGAATTTTTCATATGTTTGTGGGCCATCAGTATGTCTTCTTTAGAAAAACATCTATTCAGTTCCTCTGCCCATTTTTTAATCACATTGTTTGTTTGCTTATGTTGCTCTTTTTTAGAGCTTTTTGGAACAAACCTAATATACAAAATATATGGAATTATAATTACCATCCTAGATTGAGGATAGTGATGGTGGATAGAAAGGGGAGAATCATTCAGGTAGGTCCTTACCAGCATGAGTTCCACATAACAGTCCCTGGGACATAAGACCCTAGAGCTCCCTACTGCCCAGTTTGAAATATTCTGCTCTGGTACAGCTGACTACCATGCTGCCTCAATTGCTTTTTCTTCTTCATTTCCTGAAGGTACAATCCCTGGGTGGTTTTATCATAAGAAAGAATTATCTTTTTAGCAAATGACTAAAAGATTTTAAATGTAAGGTATTTTTGTTTTTATTCCCAAATGTTCAGTCATTTTAATATCATTTGCCTCTAAACTAACACTATTAAATATAGTTAAAGAGGATTTCTTTCTCCACGATAGATGTAGGATTTATTAGAATAATTCATTGTTCCCTAAAGACAGTAATATACATATATTGCAATTGTTGCAAATCACATAGTTATCATCTTTCCTGGGGTTTTTTTCTACTGAAGCCTTGTTTTGCACAATCAAAATTTAGCAACTTCATTAAATGCATTGCCTGATGCACCTGTTTGGACTCTGGGTATCATTTTCTTTTCTCCAACACATTTTTATTCAAGATGTGCTGAATTTCCCAGAGGCTGTCTAGGGACTTTGAGACATCTGTACCCAGCAGTTTGCTTAAACCAACAAAAAGTATTGAAGCAAAAATCAAACTTTGGGGCACTGACTTAACCATTGCTTTTCAAGTATCCTAGATTGATGAAACATGTCAGCCCTGATACATTCACCATCACTGTTCAATGCTTAGAATAACCATTAAAGCAAAACTGACTACACTCTAATGAAAGCTGTCACTGGGAGTGGAGTGAGGACCATGAGGAGAAAACAATGCAGGAAATATGAAAAACTTTGAATTGAATGGAGTGACTATGAGGGAAACAATTCAAATGCCAGAAATAATATCATGCAAGATTATTTAATCTATATAAGTGACTGTGTACAAGTAATTAACCCTATTAATAAAGAAGTAAGCATCCAACTGAGGAAGATATAATGAGATCAAGCTTTTCAGTTCTCAGCATATAGTTCAGTTCTATGATCCCAATTTTCTGAAAGTTTCCTTTTATCACATGTGAATGTGCAGTGATCATTTCACTGGCTCTCTTCAATGAGTTTATGAATTTAGATTTGAAGAACTATATACAAACAAAAGGGATAGAAATAATGGAGTAAGCAAAAGGGAGAAAGTATGGCTAACAAATAAAAATTCATTTGCAAATATTGATGAACATCTTCTAAGAGCCAATTTTTGGTCTCTGAGTCTCACATCAGCTTTTCCAAATCAGATTTTTTTTTTTTTAAAGGCACGCTGGGGTAAGGGGAAGAGGTGAGAAAAATTAACACACAAGACCATGACCAGTAGGGGGCAGGATGGCTTTAATATTTATACTGAGAGTATTTTAAAAGCCTCCAGTGTATTTCCATATCCTGATGGCAAAAGTGACTGCAGTTCATCATTCCTCCCTGTCTTGACTTGTCCTCCCATCTTGACTTTGGACTTGCTTTGTGACTTACTTTGTCCATTAGAATGCAGAAGCAGTGATGCTGTCTAGTTCTGAGCCTATGGCTCAGGAGGCCGTGCTTTCCACTCACTCACCCTTGTAATTTTGCCAGTAGAGACGAAACGAGTTCAGCCTAGCCTGGCCAGATAGACAAGTCAGGCCAACTCCAGCTATACTCGACAGGGGCTCCAGCTAACCAAGTAGGTGACCACCATATATGAATGAGTCCGACCAACATCGGTCAACCTTGGCCCAGACTCTTATGCTAAATAAATGCTTATTGTTTTAAGCCACTGAGTTTTGATATGGTTTGTTAGCAATAATTAAGTGACTTGGTCGGCAAACAAAAATGTCATTTCAGGTCACCTTTGTCATGTATGTCCATCGAGTCACTCTGTATCCATTCACTTAGAATTTTTTTCAATGCCAATTCTATACTAGCTGTTAGTGTTAGTGTACAGACTATTCAGTAAGCATTCACTGAGCATCACCTGAGCACTATCACTACTTAGAATACAAAGAATAGGGGCAGACTCTCAAAGAGTTAATATTCTGTAGTAAATCAGAAATCTGAGGACATTAAAAAATTTTTTTTTAAAAATCAACTAAGACAAGAGAGAACCAAAAGCAAATATATATTGTAACAAATTATTCTTATAACAAATAAATAATATAACCACACTGAACGGGGTGGAGAATAAAGGGGCTGACCCATGTAATTCTGGAAAACAGTATTTTGACTAGTTATGGTAAGATAAAGACAAAAAGAACTGTCACAAACTGTACTGATTGATAAGCCTTTTTCTCACAAAGATATGGGTTAGTCAGCCTAAAATTATTATATATGCATGATAGGATTGAACAAATAAGTAAATGTACTGCAATTTTAAGAGCTAGGCTTCTCGCTGTCAGAGAAAGAGGTAAAAATAAAGGGGAAAGGCTACAATGAATTCTGTTTATTTCAGTATGAACTCATCAGTATGAACCTCATCACATCAATATGAACACATGCTTCTTTGTATTTTAAATACATATACAGATAGGGAGACACAAAACTATATATAGATGTGTGTATGAAGGGGTAACTATAATTATACACATAGATTTCCTAGCTCTGTCTGCTGACAAGGCCTAGAAACAAACAGTGACATCCCAGTAGGAATCAGCACACTTAGTATTCAGATCGTGGTTTCTAAGTACCAATTCTAATAAAAAGAACAAAGTCTCTGTGGAAAAGTGATTGATTCTAAGGCCAGGGTAGTTAAAATATAAGAGGAGCCTGGGACATCTTATGGTGCTTTAAAAAAAAAAAAAAGAAAAAGGAAAAGGAAAAAGAAGAAGAAGAAAATAGATGAGGGCCTAGAGAAAGGATATAAGAGCCAAACTAAAAGTACCCCAAATGGTCAAATCTAAAACAAGTTAAGCAAAAAACAACAATGGCTTATAATCCAAAAATAAAATAAGTACCCTTTATGTAAGATATACATACTTTAAATATATATATAAAATTAGGTAAATATGTATATATTTACCTAAAAATACTTATTTATAAAACAAATAAAGCAGAAGGGGCAACACTTCTTCTTTACTTCCTCCCAGTTAACAAACATACAAGTAAGAAGAGAAATAGACAATAACAATTAGAATATCACAGTAATAAGTGATGTAGGCAAGATGCATTGATGGATGCTAAAATTAGTGTGTAAGACTTAAGGAAAAATGCAATATTTGCATCATTTCAAAGTTCCACCCTCAAAATAAATATATGTTAATTACAAAGAGAAAAATAGTAACTCTGCAGTGTAGAAACATGATGACATCTCCTTTAACCTAGGGACCAAGATTAATATTACCAGTAACAGGATATATCTACATAATATAACCCTATATCATGCACTGAGAAGCACATATCACCTTTGTGGTGTTTTTCCTAATGGTGCATAACCTCAATACAATCATGAAAAAAACATTAGACAAATCCAAATTGAGGGACATTCTACAAAATACCTAACCAGTACTCTTCAAAAGTCTAAAGGTCATGAGAATCAGAAAGATTGAGAAACTTCCATATAATGAAGGAGACTAAGATGATATAATAGCTAATTTAATATGGGATTCTGGGTTAGATTCTGGAAGAAAAGGGAAATAAGTAAAATCCAAAGTCTCTTATTTAGTGCACAGTATTGTACAGATGTTAATTTATTGATTGTGTCAATTGTGCTCTGATATGTAAGATTTTGATATTAGGGGAAGCTGGGTAAAGGGCATACAGAAACCATTTTTTAAAAGGAATTTATAGGGCACCTGGGTGGCTAGTGGTTGAGCATTTGCCTTCTGCTCAGGGCGTGATCCTGGAGTCCCAGGATCAAGTCCCACATCGGGCACCCTGCAGGGAGCCTGCTTCTCCCTCTGCCTATGTCTCTGCCTCTATGTCTCTCATGAATAAATAAATAAAATCTTATAAATAAATAAATAAATAAATAAATAAATAAATAAATAAATAAATAAAAAATGGAATTTCTAAGTTGTGATTTTTTTTTTTTAGGATTGATTAATTGAGAAAGAAAGAGAGCACATGAATTGTGGGAGGGGCAGAAAGAGAAGGAGAGAGAGAATCAGAAGCAGACTCTGAGATGAGCACAGAGCCCACATTGGGCTCAATCCCTCAACTCTGAGATCACAACCAGAGCCAAAATCATGAGTCAATGTTCAACCAACTGAACCATCCAGGCACCCTTATACAGAAACTTTTTATACCATATTTACAACTCTCCCATAAGCCTAAAATTATCTCAAAATAAAAAGGTTAAAAATACATATCCATAGGGGCACCTGGGTGACAAAGTCAGTTAAGATCTGCCTTCAGCTCAGGGCATGATTTCAGGGTCCTGGGATCAAACCTCTGCATTGGGATCCCTGTTTAGCGAGGAATCTGTTTCTTCCTCACCCTCTGCCCTTACCCCCTACCTGCCCCCTACTTGTGCTATCTTTCTCTCTCTCAAATAAATAAAGTCCTTCAAAAAATTCATATCCATAATTAATTTCTTTTAGGAGTAGACACTACTAAAATAGTTTAGACTATGTCTATGTTTTTTTTCTTTTTATTACATTTTCTAATTATTTTTTTAATAAATTTATTTTTTATTGGTGTTCAATTTGTCAACATACAGAATAACACCCAGTGCTCATCCCATCAAGTGCCCACCTCAGTGCCCGCCACCCGGTCACCCCCACCCACCTCCCCTTCCACCACCTCTAGTTCATTTCCCAGAGTTAGGAGTAAGGAGAAAAAATAAGTGGGCAATATCAGAAAGGGAGACAGAACATGTCTATGGTTTTATATACACCAAATTCAAATAAGTAGAGTTTTAATATATGTTTATTTATATCTCTTAATACTGCCAAATATATCAATAGAAATTTGGACTAGTTGCCAGGTTAGTTGGGTCAACTAAGTAATGTTAAATCTCCATTTGTATATTACATTACATAGGCACTGATCAGATACTAGTTTCACCAGTGTTTAGTGTACTTGGCATTGAATCAGAAGAATATGTTTTAAAATCCCTATTCCAGGGATGCCTGGGTGGCTCAGTCAGTTGGGCATCTGCCTTCTACTCGGGTTCTGGGATAAAGCCCCACATCAGACTCTCTGCTCAGCAGGGAGTATGCTTTTCCCTTTCCCTCTGCTCCTCTCCTCCACCCCCCTCCCACTTACATCCTCTCTTGCTCTCTCTCTCTCTCAAATAAAATCTTTTTTAAAATAATAAATAAAATAAAATAAAATTCCTACTCCATTCAAGCACAAGAGACTAAATCAAACTAAAATAAACTGAACTAAAACAACTAAAATTAAAAACCGTGAGCACATAAAGTATGACAGGCACTATGCTTGGTACTATGATAAAGTAGTACGCAAAACAGACCTGGTTTTTATCCTAATATAGTTTATATTTTACCACTGAGACTATTCAGTTCTTTTGCTTTCTTTTATATCTTCTGAGACAATTATCAAAATAGTCTATATAATTGCAACCAATGTCTCAAGGGCAAGAATTCTTCCTTTAAACCCAATCGAGTATGTTATGTATACAACTTAATCTTGAACAAATTCTCTTGGCTGACTGACCTAGACTCAGGATGTGCACATTGCAAAGGCATTTTTGTTCAAGCCTATGAGAAATCATGTACACAAGGTAAAAGACAGCTTTTGGAAAATGTTCTCCACATTGCAGATTGTAGCAAATTGCTCAAGTTGGCCATACACCTCACCTTCCACCATGTTAACTAGAAGACCAGCTGCAGAATCATCCAAAACAAATTACCTATTAACATACCTACTTCTACCCAGCAATAACAGAAAATTCTCTCTCCCCTTTAGTGATTCCAATTGTCAGATATTGATAAACATTACTGGGTAAGAAACTAAACAAACTGATTCATCTCTTAGTACAACTGTGATCTATGATTTAAAGAAAAAGAATAAATTTTAAAATCTGTCCTGTTATGGAGCTTATTTCTAAGGCAGTTTCCTGCCGTGTCCTCACATAGACTTTCCTCTGTGCATGCACATCCCTGGTGTCTTTCTCCTTCTTCCAAGGACACCAGTCATACTGGATTAGAGACCCATCCTTATGGATTCCTTAATCATAATTACCTCTTTAACCCCAAAATACAAATAACAACAAATACTATAATTTCAAATGAATAACATAAGTACACTGAAGGGAAATAGAACTAAGCTAGCAATGTCTGTGTACAGCTTTTTTTAAACTATGTACACTCAAGGCTAAAGATGAGGAAAGCTATAGATTTATTAAACTCCAGTTAATAGATTTTTCTTAGTGGTATGAATGAGCAATTCTGAAGGTTTTTTTTTTTTTGCATGTACTGTAGCACTGAATAATAAACATATTCTAGATCATAAAACCAATTCATTTTATGAAAAAAAATTACCTTTTAGAGGCCCTATCTCCAAATGTAGTCACATTCTAAATTGTTAGGGGCCAGGGCTTCAACATACATACTGAGGGGAGGGACACTCCCATCTGCTCTGTTGTCAAAAAGTCAATGGACACTGGAAGAGACAGCAAGAATTAATAGTAAGATGGAAAACACCCCCAAAATTACACTCAAAATGTCATTTATAACTTCCTTTTTTTTTTCTCTTTGATGCAGGATCCTATCAAGATTCATTTTAGCTGGCTTGTCAATGATGTAGCAAGAAGAAGGACTAATCCTTCTCTTGGGAAAAACCACACCCCCAACTTCCCTTCCCAAAGAATCAGGGGTCCAAGATTTCCAGGTGTAAGAGGCTGGCATTTCTTATCACCTCCCTAAATAGCTAGCCTTGATGCTCAGACTCCTTAGCACCTAAACCAAAAATATCCCAAAACCTGCCAGTCCCCCAACCACTACCCCACAGGCCACTCTCATGTTCACCTCATAAAGAGTGACAGTCTCAGAAGGTCAAGGTCTATCTCCTGGTACACAATCAAACGGATCTATATCAACTGTGCCCTGGCCTACATACATACTCCACAGGATGCAAGAGACTCAAGGAGCTACGCACTCAATGACCAGTGCCCAGGAGTTCCAGCCTGACCAAGTGACCAGGCAGTATTTGCCCAGAGTCTTCTGCATGAAACATCATTCTGAGAAATTTAAAGCAGTTGTGGAGGTTTTTCCCCGTTCATCTTGTATTGAGCCTAGCACAGTTCCTGAAATATAGTGGGCCTTTGATAGATGTTTGCTGAATGAGCAAATTACAAATGAAAGCATACCCATTTATCATCTTCCAAATGACTCTACAAAGTGTTGTTGCCTGCCAATAACAACAGTGCGCATTCATAGGTATTTATGAATTTGCATCGTATTACAAACATGCAGTTTTAACACCAGTGAATTTCCTCCATCCCAGCTTGCAGAGAATAAAATGCCAGTGTGTTTTCACTGCTTCCCTGCATATGTTGGTAGTAAAATATTCACGGCTTAGAGAATTATGCAGTGTGTTTTCAACAGCAGCTTTTGAAAGCCACTTTTTCCATTAAAACTGTCAGTTTGGTAATACAGCCATGATTTCAAAGCAAAGGAGCATTATGGCGCAAATCAAAGATAGATTACATATTTTATGTTTACATATTCTAGGACCTTCACGGTGTAAAGTTGTTGGATTTTTTTTTTTAGACTTTATGTAAGTCTCATCCATTTTGGAATTGGAATGCATCACCTTTATTATGAACCAAATAAAATCTGTGTGTAATATATGTGGTACTGCTAGATGTTATACCTGGCTCTATTCACTAGCAATTGCAAAGGAAAACAGTGGCAGTGAGAACTAAAGAAAGCCATTCCCTGGTGCTTTAATTTTTAGTTAATGAACCCCTATATATCTTCTATCTTTCTTACATTCTGGCAATATATGCAGATATCCCCAAAATGTCTATGATTACAACTAACTACTGGTCAGATAACAAAGTTAATAAAATTTATAACCAAGGGACCTTAAAAGTGAAAGGAAGCTCTGATGCTATTTTTTTATTAGGAGAAAATATATTAATATCTCTGACAATTAGTTGCAGTAGGAAACTATTGCTGGGTTTGTGGTGCGAAGGAAAAATTGCTTGGCAATAAGACAGCCTGTATCTTAATTATAGGTTACAATGCATACTTGGGCATGCTCAGTTTGTAGGGAAAAAAATAATAAAAGGAACTAAAGCTCTTAAAATAACAGTATTTGTCCATAAGTGGTGAGATTCAACAACACATGAAAGTGACAAGATGATAGCCTGT
Organism: Nyctereutes procyonoides; assembly: GCF_905146905.1. NCBI lineage: Eukaryota > Metazoa > Chordata > Mammalia > Carnivora > Canidae > Nyctereutes > Nyctereutes procyonoides. Next base: position 520,084 of record NW_026575148.1, read on the forward strand.
TTAAATAAAGTTAGATAATATGCTTCAGAGATTTCCATCTTTAGCAATATGGTGGCAAATGAGGGCTGTATAAATTAAACGAAAATTGGAACAGTTCTGCAGTCTTAGGTTCAAACTTGATGGGAACTATTTTATACAAGCATCTCTTCTGGTCACCAAGACCTCATAAGGGGAGAAAAAAAAAAGAACCTAAGAAAAATAGAAGCAACGTGGCACCATGATTAAGGGTATGGGCTCTGAAACAGCCTGAGTTCATATCCTGCCTCTGCCAATTAACAGCTCCTTAAAAAAAAAAAAATCACTTAGCCCTCTGAGCCTTGCTGTCCTAATCTTCAGTGTGCAGAGCACTTGGTCTGGCTAACTCCGTGCCATTCCTGACACCTTTCTCTTATTCCCACACAGGTGAAAGAGCTAATGACTCGCAAACCAGACTCCCATACAGCTAGGGCTGGTCATATGGTGCCATTCTGGCCAGTGAGACAGAATCAAACAATCTGGTAGGAGTCACTAGGGAAATATTTGCTTTCCTGTAAAATGGATCATGGCAGCTGGCTCTACTCTTTCCTCTGACTTTTTGCTTTGAACACAGAGGGGAGGACTTAAATTGTGGCAACCATCTTGGAACTTGAGGAAAAGGCCCAGAAAATCCTAGAGACACTGGACCTGACATCACTGAGCCACAGGATAATCAGCTATATTCCCTGGTATTCACAAATCTGGTAGTAGTCTTCCATTGTAACTAATTATCAGAGATATTAATATATTTTTCCTAATTAAAACTAGCATCACTGATGGTACCCAGAGATGAATGAGTAAACTATAATTAGCTGGTAGTGGTTTTAATAGTGGTATCATCATCATCATTATTATTACACTTTAAAACCTGCTAGGAAAAAGATTATACCTCCGACACGGTACCCCTAAGTGTGCAGCCTTTGGAGCCATGAGCCTGGGAAGGGGGATACTCAAGAATTCAAGCATCTCTCAGTTTAATTGGCCCAGAAGAGAATCTAGAACCCTGAAAGAACGAACATGGTTGTCAAATGGACATTATCTACAATCATGGGTCAACTCAGGCATTGGGAAATCCAGGCCATCACTAAAATCCATTGTAAAAGAAACAAAAAGAAGGTAAAGCAGAGGATATGCAATTTGGAATAACAAGAAATTTAGTTCATTTGAAACATGAAGTCAAAGATTATGAAGGTAGTCTATTCAATGCAATCTCATATCAAGCAGAAAATGACATGTAATTTATTATTTTATTTTTTAAGTTTTTGCATTTTAGAAAATTACTTCTTCCAAGAATTGCTAATTACAAGAAATTTATCTTTCTCTCACTTTAGCCTTAGAAGAAGACAAACGTTGGCTTCTCCACAACCACAAATGTAATCCATGCTAATCATCAAAAGTACACAGCCAGTTTCACTTTGGCAAAGACAGAGCAAAATTCAGATCCCTGAGAGTCAGTCACCAAATAACCAAAGGGCAAACTCCAGGATATCAAAGCAAAAATTATTAAAAATTTTAAAAGCCATCAAACTGTAGCACTTTGTGTCAAAGCAGTGAGTCCACCTCTGAACGACAGAGAAACTTGATGCCCTGATACTCCTCACCACAGTGTTTACAAAACTAGGTGTAGGCCCTGATATTACTGTAGGAGGAGGAAAGAGGAGACAACAGCATCGGAGCAGCACGGTTGCAAGAACAGCTGATGCCCACAGCCACAAGAGTGCCTGCTTCCATTTCTAATGCCCTGCACTGTCTTCGCCACTGACTGGCAGGAAACTAGATATAGGTTTATTCCAAATGCTTACAATCACTCAGGTTGATAATGTACAGTGTGAAACAAACATTATGTAATTCCCCAACATCAAGTTGGCCTTTTTAGAGTAGAATAGATCTACTTCCTGTCTTCTGCATAAACAGTGTGAGATTCAAAGCTCTGTGCCACAGTGGCCCATTAGACAGAGTTATCCTAGTCTGCTGGCAGCACAACTGTAACGAACACAGTGCCCCTTTCTCCTTCCTTCTTATTCATAGTGGTGTAAGGAGGAATTGTTAGCTTTAACTTTGAGCTTCCTGGCATTGGTCCATTTGTATCACCACCCTGGCATTATTTAAACACAGTGTGCTTCATATTTATGAGCTTACAAAATTTCTGGTCTCCTGCTTCTGCCATTCTTAAGAACCATCAAGGGGAAAGGGTGTGACCATAAAAGCTAGTGTGTAACAAACCTCATTCAAATGCAGGCAGTGTATTGGGAATCTTAATTCTATTAGAGCATGGACAATGAATGTATTTGTGTTAGTTACTTTCCCACTTTGAGGTTAAACAAACCAGTGAATGGGACTCCGGGTGGCAGCAGAATGAGATACTGCATTGGATGACGCAGGCAGACAAATGCCAGGGAGCATTTTAAAAAACAGCAAGTCTCTTTCCTGCCTTCCCATGACTTTTCAGCAATTTGGATTCTGTAAATGGAAATGAATAGCTCCAGTCCTCCAATATCTTCATTCAGCAGTTCGGTTCCGACAGTCACGTGATGCATTTATCTCTATGGCCGCCGCTTCTAAGAAAATGTACCCCATTCAAAGAGGGTCTGAATTAACTATAGTAAATGTGTTCTCTCTACTCTTAAATTGATATCCTTTCCTGAATAAAGTTCTAATTTGCAATAATTGCCAGACTGAATAACTTGTCGCAAACCTCCTACTAATGCCACCACAAGACTTGTTTTCCAGCAATGTGATTAACTGAATACAGTAGTGTTTAAAACACCACACACACACACACACACACACACACACACACACACGCCACACCTTTGGTGATGATGTAGGCTTCAACCCAGGTCCTCCTCCACCGCTGTGCCCATCTGTCTCTAATACGCATCACTTACTCTGCAGGCCGGAGTGGGGTGCCACAAGTCACCTCTACAACCTGCCCAAACTTTCATTTCACACACACTTACTGAATATGACTGGAATCCAGCATGATTTTTTGAGTAAAACTGGAGGAATACGGACTTGCTTGCTTTTCTGAAAATTAATCTACCTTCAGGTAGAAGATCTGGTATAGAATATGGGCCCTAGAAATTTGGGTGGCATCCCTTTACCACACTTGTCAGTGTCCTGCATTGTGGGCCTGAAGGCACGATGACTACAGTAAGCATCATTTAACAAGTATCAGAAAAGCACTAAGAATTAAACCCTTACAAATCAGGGAGGTGTTGAGCAATCAGACTGAACAGCAAAGAACAATAAGAATAAAGAAGTTAAACATGGATGACATGGTATAATAAGATTCTTGGTGTGCCAGGATTTTCACAGGCCTTCAAGTCCAGTAGGAACCACTGTAGATAAAGTAGCCTACCTGTTGCTTTAAGAAATGTCCCCTTATAGAAAGAGGGAATCATTCTATTCTTTTTTTTTTTTTTTTAGATTTTATTTATTTATTCATGGGAGACCCACAGAGAGAAAGAGGCAGAGACACAGGCAGAGGGAGAAGCAGGCTCCATGCAGGAAGCCCGACATGGGACTCAATCCTGGATCTCCAGGATCACACCCTGGGCTGAAGGCGGCGCTAAACTGCTAAGCTATCAGGCTGCCCCAAATCATTCTATTCTTAAAATCGCACTAAAGGAGAGTATAATACGAATAGTCCTGATTACCTGCACTGATTCTAATTTGCAATAAAATTTATCATAATTTTTCCTAAGACTCTTGGCTCTCACTGATTCTTACCTAATTGGCATTCAATAAATATCTATACTATTGCTGTTTCAAAATATTAAGCAGTCTTTGAACTTCTTAATATTTTGAAGTTAATAAAGCTTGTTTCCTAAGGAAAGAAACATTAACTATTTAGGTATTATCAGGGTTCAAATCAAATGTTTACTCTTCAGATTTCCTAATCATAATATCATGAAGGCATAGAGAAAAGATCAATTGATATTTATCTACAGGTGGTGCCATGGGAATTCTGGTATTGTTTTTACCAATAAAGACTTAGAAAAATATATCATTTTCTCAATGGAGCTAAGAAAAGCAAATATAAAAACAAGACAAGAAAACTGGCCAAATGTATGAAAATATCTCTCTCAAGAAATGGCAAAACATTTGGTTTCATATTAGACGTCGGGGTTCCTGGTATTTGATTATGTTTTTGGTTTCTAAGAACTACAGCTATAGAATGTTTGTTATCAGATCTATCAGTAAAAGAAACAGTGAGATAAGCTAGCCGGCAATCTGTAATCACAACGAGAGATTCAGACTTAAAAATGAGCTTACGAGGTCATGATAATTAAGGCTGGGTGAAAGGTTAAGGTCTGTCATTTGGGGCACCTACCTGACTCAGTCAAAAGACCATAGCATTCTTGATCTTGGGATTGTGAGTTAGAGCCCCACCTAGGTTGTAGAGAGTACTTAAATAAAAACTAAATAAAACAAAACAAAGCAAAAAATAAAAATCAGGTTTGTCATTCAATCCTGTCCCTTTTATTAAGTTAATGTATTTGGCAATAAATTCTATCAAGATAGAAAATAAAATAACCTAAGTTGATATACTCTTTCTCCAGTAAATAGAGACCAGATCTACAGAAGCAAGTGAACAGGAACTGTATAACTCTTACTGGCAGCACATCTTTGTCTGAAATATCCAGTTTATGTAAGAAACCATATCAGTTATTGGTAGTGGAAAACTCTCCCAAGAGTTCAGGGTTAAAACATCAGAGTCCTCTGACTTCTGGCTTTGACCAGTCACTCTAGGCCACAAACTTCCCCAGAAATGCTAATAAATATAAATCCATATTTTTAGAATGGTGGAACTGATAGAAACAAAAGTATTTAAATGAGGTTTAAGCCAAAACAGCTTATCTCCATTTTATAAATTCCAAAAAGCATTAAAGACTTTCCTATATGTCTTCTTCTACCTTTCCCCACAAAGAGGACTGTTCTTCCAGTCAGGACATCCTATAATATTCAGCTGCTGAATATCTTCTACCTGCCAGTTTTGTCAGGTTTTGGAACCTATACCAGGATTTTCCCAGGTCAGTGAAGAAAAGTCAGACACAAATGCTTTCTTGGAATGCTATAGCCCTGTTACAATTAGGCAAATACATTTAAATTTTAATGTCCCTTGAGTCTAAAAGTGTATCTCTCTTTCCATGATATGTAACAATAAAAAAATGCCCATTTGAAAACCTAATAATTTTTCATTATGATAGAAGTTCTACACAGTAAAATCTTCTTACACAGAAAATAGGCAGAGCATGAACAGTGACTCTGGCAGTTTTCGTTTTTTCAACCAAGTCAACCAACAAAGGAAGGCCTGTCCTCATCAGAATGAGAAAGTATTTCGGCCCCAGTTCCTATTTAGCCCTTGACCTCAAATGTGACTGACAAGTGGAATGGTGATTTGGGAATGTGAGCAGACACCTGTCCACTGAGGAATGGACTGGAGCCAACAGCTCATTACACAGAAAACTACTAAACAGCCATTGTAGAACAACGACTTTTCATCACCTGGGTCAGATACAAACCAATAACCTAGAGGTGAAAGGCTGTCCATCAAATTCCAGTTCCCACTTCCCAGGTCCATTCAATTCCATCTATTCAATTTTAAGGACTCTCTTCTATAGGTTTGTGCAAAAGAGGCCATGTGATTCAATAGAGTTCAGACTGTTATTATTTATGGGATGAACTGAAAGGATTATAGATTCGATCACAATTAAGTTCTCTCCTAATGAATCTGCAGGCTTTAAATAATCTTCTCAAAGTGCACATCACTTTTCTTTTCTCCTTAGACACTCTTGAGAGAAGGCACACTGGGTGATTTCAATGGTAGATACTCTCAGCCCTGAAGTGGATTTGACATGTAGACGAAGCTGTTAAGCCCAAGACTGTGAAGTCCACACTAGTTGCAGTGTTCCTGATGTGTGAGCACGTATTCATAAATTAGCAGCCCAAGTGTTTAATTTTCATGCAAGTACTTATGTGTTTACTAAAGATTAGCATTTTAATTAGTCTATATTTTTCTCTCAGACAATTGGCACGAATAGTATTTGCGGATACCTGACTAAGAGGATGCAAAGTAAAAAAAGAGGGGGGTGTCACACAGTTTTATTCAAAAATTCTAATTAGCTAGTCATTCCCTTAGCATGAAAGAAATTGACATGGACTATAAGTTAGGTAACCACTGAGACTGTGTGTGGTTGGTTGGTTTTTGGTTTGGTTTTTTTATTTTATTTTATTTATATATTGGTTATTTGGGGTGCTTTTTTCCTCTCAATTATAGCTCTATGGAGAGTTCGGCAAAAGTCTTTTCTCTCAGATCTCTTTGTATTGTGTATTTGGGTCATGCTTGGAATATTAAACATCTGTCTCCTCCATTTTAAGTTCTGATAGTGTAAAATTATGAAGTGGCGATAATTTAGCTAATTTCTAAGAGACATCAAAAGAAAAAGATTGAGATACTTCAGTTCTGTTTAAAGGCTTTCTGCTATAGTTGCGTAAATTCTTTTTTGTGAGATTCTTTTAATGGAACACCGGAAGAAATGTACAAGTTGCTAAAGACACGACTCAAGAATCCCCAAAAAACCAGATGGGCTTCGCCTAGAAAGGCCCACACTGACAGCCAGTGCAATAAATGCAATCACTTAGGATTCCTTCTAAGGTTGTTTCACAGATCCAAATCCACTAATTCAGAGGCTAGGTGTAGTTATCGTGGGATGCTAGCAAATCAAATCTCATGTGAGTTCACTTTCTCCCCTGTTACCATGTCATTAAAATAGAAAGCTTTTTAAAATTCCACTATTTTTCCTTTTTTTCCAGGTACAACTTTTTCTTCTATTCTCTACTTCAGGGTTTTTTTCTTTCCATTTTGTTGAATAATATTTCCTACTTTAATATATAATCCTGTTCTGATATTACTCCCCCAAAAAATAATAGTGTGAGTAATACTTGTTTTGTAAATTTTTTCATACAAATTTTCTAAAATAGCATGCCTGGGAGACATTACTATATATTTACAAATTATTTGATTCAGATGGTCTAGAATGTATGCAATGACCACCAGTGTTTTAATAGAAATGATTGAGATTTGTGGATGGAACTGGAGGGTATTATGCTGAGTGAAATAAGTCAATCGGAGAAGGACAAAAATTATATGGTCTCATTCATTTGGGGAATATAAATAAAAGTGAAAGGGAATAAAGGGGAAAGGAGAAAAATAAGTGGGAAATATCAGAAAGGGAGACAGAACATGGAAGACTCCTAACTCTGGGAAACGAACTAGGGGTGGTGGAAGGGGAGGAAAGTGGGGGCTGGGGGTGCCTGGGTGGCAGGCACTGAAGTGGGCACTTGACAGGATGAGCACTGGGTGTTATTCTGTATGTTGGCAAATTGAACACCAATAAAAAATAAATTTATTATTAAAAACAAAACAAAACAAAAAAAATTGAGATTTTTAAGGAATGTATCTTTAACTCCACAAAACAAAATTTTTGTTTTGCATTATCTTTTTTTTCCATATAATGGTTAATTTGAAGGAAACGAGAAAACAACGATGATTTTAAAAATTAGCACCACAGAGATGAGCATGGAAGTAGCCTATGTAAATGTCACATAGACTCTTAAATACATAATGGAATCTGATCATCTTCTTTGTCAGAGTTGTGACTAGATGTCACATACAGATATTTTATGGCATTATATATAACCATGTGGTGTTGTTATAGCATGTAACATGACATTTGACAGACATAAAATAGCTCTCTGAAGTGAAGAGGGCACTGAGACAAAGTCATCAAAGTTTTCATGAAAAACAAAATAAACAAAACAAATGAAAAGGGCAAATGATTACAAAGGGAATAGTTATTAGTATCTCTCTTTCCTGTCATAAGATCACTCAGAAAATTAAGCCTCTAAATGAGGGGACTTTAAATATTATTTTTGAAAATTTAAATTTCTGAGGGCACCTGAGTGGCTCAGTTGGTTAAGTATCTGACTGCAGCTCTAGTTATGATCTCAGGGCCCTGGGATCATGCCCTGTGTTGGGCTTCACGCTAACTGGGGAGTCTGTTTTCCCCTATCCCTCTGTCCCTCCTCCTGCTTGTGTGCTAGCATGTTCTCTCACAAATAAATAAATAATTTTAAAAAAAAGAAAGAAAGAAATCCTCAAATGTCTGGGGACAATTTCAACCCCATTGTGAAGACACCAGCTACTTTACAAAGTATAAGGATCTCTTATTTCTAGCATTGACAGAGGATAAGATTTTCCACACAAACGAAGACTAACATCAAAACTGTTTTTTGGTTGACTTCAGCTCTTTTTATAAAATTCCTTCTGAAACATATACTTCATACTTCCTTACCTTCTCAAACTGATTATACAGACATAGACATCATTTTATTGATGATTTGGAGCCATCATAATAAACATCAATTATTTTGTAGTCAGATTCTTCTTGGCTGTTAACACTGAGTTTATTGCTCTGAAAAGAAATTCTTCTACATAGTTATTTTTTATTTCCTATATCTGTTATTTATTTATTTATGTTCATCTCTTTCAGCTTTCAGCTGTTCCTACTTACTGCTATCAATATTCCTGTATCTGTAATAACTTTAATATTCTAATTTCAAATTCTAGTTGGCTGGAAAACCAATAACCTGGCTTTGGAATTAAGTGAGCTAATGATGATGCATTCTTTTTATCTTTAGCCTGTGAAATATAATGCAAAGATATTTTGGCATCTATGTTTGCTTTTTAAAAATTTCTCTGCGGGGATCCCTGGGTGGCGCTGCGGTTTGGCGCCTGCCTTTGGCCCAGGGCGCGATCCTGGAGACCCAGGATCGAATCCCACGTCGGGCTCCCGGTGCATGGAGCCTGCTTCTCCCTCTGCCTGTGTCTCTGCCTCTCTCTCTCTCTGTGACTATCATAAATAAATAAAAATTTAAAAAAAAAAATTTCTCTGCCTACTCTTGCTCTTAGCTGCATCCCCCATTAGGTTCAGTAAATGAATGAATGATTTTTAGATGAAAAAAAAAAGGTGTTTCTAATATTCAAACCTCTAACTGGGTCTATAGGGGGAAAAAAAGTAGGCAAGTTAAAGTCAATGCACTATCTTCTGACCACCTATATGGTCATTTTTAACCTCCAAAGAGTTAACTACATCATGATCCTTTCTTTCTTCTACACTTACATGCAGTCATTGGTTAACAAATTCCTATTTTAGTATTAAGAAAAAAAGAATCATTTTCCGCGCTACCCAGGGAAGGGTCCATACAGCGGCGTTGTTTTGCATTCCCATTGTAACTTAAAGGGAAACTTAAAAAACGTCCAGAGCCCTTGATGCTCTGCAAATGAAGGAGGAGGATGTCCTCAAATTCCTTGCAGCAGGAACCCACTTAGGTGGCACCAACCTTGACTTCCAAATGGAACAGTACATCTACAAAAGGAAAAGGGATGGTATCTACATCATAAATCTGAAGAGAACCTGGGAGAAGCTTCTGTTGGCCGCTGATGCCACTGTTGCCATTGAAAACCCAGGGGATCCCTGGGTGGCTTAGCTGTTGAGCATCTGCCTTCAGCCCAGGGCGTGATCCTGGACACCTGGGATCCAGCCCCACATCAGGTTCCCTACATGGAGCCTGCATCTCCCTCTGCCTGTGTCTCTGCCTCTCTCTGTGTGTCTCTCATGAATAAATAAATAAAATCTTAAAAAAAATAAAAAGAAAACCCAGCTGATGTCAGTGTTCTATCATCCAGGAATACTGGCCAGCGAGCTGTGCTGAGATTTGCTGCGAGCTGTGCTGAGATTTGCTGGCTGCTTCACTCCTGGAACCTTCACTAACCAGATCCAGCCAAGGAGAGCCAAGGCTTCTGGAGGCTACTACTGATCCCAGGGCTGACCACCAGCCTCTCACAGAGGCGTCTTATGTTCACCTGCCTATCATTGCTCTGTGTAACAGACTCTCCTCTGCGCTATGTGCACACTGCCGTCCCTTGCAACAAGGGAGCTCACTCAGTGGGTCTGATGTGGATGCTGGCCTGGGAAGTCCTGTGCATGCGTGGCACCCTTTCCCGAGAGCACCCATGGGAAGTCTTGCCCGACCTCTACTTCTGCAGAGATCCTGAAGAGATTGAAAAGGAAGAACAGGCTGCTGCTGAAAAGGCTGCAACTAAGGAGGAATTTCAGGGTGAATGGACGGCTCGAGCTCCTGAGTTCACTGCTACTCAGCCTGAAGTTGCAGACTGGCCTGGAGTGTGCAGGTGCCCTCTGTGCCTATTCAGCACTTTGCCACTGAAGACTGGAGCTCAGCCAGCCACTGAAGATGGGTCTGCAGTTCCCACTGCTCAGGCCACTGAATGGGTACGAACGACCACTGAGTGGTCTTAAACTGCTCTTCCACAGAAGGAACAAGATGGAAATAAGGTTGACAGAAAATAAACAGTTTCTTAAAAAAATAAATAAATAACATAGCTCTGATTGAGGTCAATCTTAACCTGCTGTCCATGCAGTCACTTTCAAGCCATTAAAGGGCACTTTGGTACCTAGGCTAAGAAAACATAAAAGACACAACCAAAGACACAACGTTGTGTGTTCAGGCACTCTACACCTGTTTATAGCATCAGAATAATGATAGGTACATAACAAACATTTTGAACTGTCTCTGCAAATGAATATGAAAGTGCCACGAACTCAAAACTAAAACTCATATCAGACAACCCTTCTTAAGACTCTAGGCACTATGTGGTCCATAAAGTAAAGCATATATTATTATTTCTCTAAGCACAAATAATTCTCATGTAAGACGACCGAGAACAATCCTCAAGGTTCTCTACAATGAAGTACTTATCCAAGAGATAAAAGAAATCTGCCAAATTTACATAAGAAACAAAATGAGTAAATATTTGAAAATCCAAAAACAGCTAGGTGCTCTATATAATACCACTTCGTGGCCAGACTAATTATTTATCATCTTTCTGACTCAGTTTCTTCTTCGTTCGTGGAGGTAGGGCTACTTATAAAGGGACAATGCTGGTATTGTCTACTCTGCAGAGCTGCTTGGGGAGGTAATGACTGATTGAAAATTTGAATTTTTCATTTCAAATGAGATAATATATGCAAAAGGGTTCTGAAAACTTGTTGAGCATGATAGTAATCATTAAAATCAGTATAAAAGAAGTTAGTTATCTGTAAGATATACTTTGATGCAGACGCATGCTGGATGTAAATATTTCACTGCTTCAATGCCCTTTCTATGCACAAAATTTTTACTGTAAATGTTATAAAAGTTATCTTGCACAGAAAGTATGTACCAAATAAAAAGCAAAACACACACACAGTATTGATAAAAATATGAAATGAATGCTAGCAATAATAGCAATAAGAATGTGAGGGCAATAAAATATTTGCAAAAGTAAACCTATCAAGGATGTCTCCAAAAACTTCATGACACTTCGAAAACAGATTCAAGAATTGGAACAATCAGAAAGAAATTGCTTCCGATGAAAGGAAAAAGAACAGTTGAAAAAAATAAGGTAATCAAGTTCTGTTTCCTGCAGGAATACATTAATTCATCCAATGAGTATTCCATGAAAGCCTACTACATGCACCTTTCCACTAGCTCCTGTTCATTTTTCGGGTCTCAAAATAGGTATCAATCCCTCAGGAAACCTTCCCTAGAGTGTCTCTCTGAGAACAGTCTGCATTTCTTCTATCACAGCATTTCTCACATCTTTTGGCAATTGCTTCTTTCTCTCCCTCAATAGACTGTAGCTCTAAAAAGGCTGCGTTCTTCTCTGTCTTGTTTGCAGTGTCAAAAAAATATTTGCTGAATTAATAAACAATAGGCCCTGTGCTAGGAAATGGGAATGTAAAGAATACAGCATGGCCCCTGACCTCAGGGAGCTCGCAGTCCAAACAAACAACAGTAACACCCATGGTAAGTGGAATGAAAGAGGGTCCCCTGGGGCTGGGGAGAACAGGATGTCAAGGGAGATTTTCTGGACAAATGAAGTAGAGAGAAGAGAGAGCCAACCAGCAAGTCACAGAGCCCATCTGGACGATAGTCTCCTCATAATGGAACTCCAGGAAATTTTAAATTGAGATCATAAGAGTCAACATAAATATTTAGAATGAGTTACATGAAAAACTGAGTTTCAGAAAAAGCAAAAGAGACATTTTGGAACTACATGGCTAAACGGCGTTTCTCAAAAGCACAAGCATTCTGGTGGAATGTTAATAGTCACTTAGTGAAAAATCAGAATTCCAAGGACAAGTATATTTGAGAAATATTACATAGTTTGCCCCAATGGGAGGATTCACAGGGCTCCTTAGATTATTACAGGCTCTAAGTAGTCCTACAGGAAAGAATCTTCCTAAACTTTCTTTAAACCAAGTTTTCCAAACTTTTTCCATTAGGGACCCTTTCCTCTGAGACGACCACTGCCATCTCAGGGGATATGATTTGAAAACACAGATCTAGACAGGTGTAAGTTAGTTCTATGTTACCTTCTTCATCAACAGTATCATGTAAATTACTTTTATTAGACTATAATATTTCAAAAGCTGTATGCAGCATCAGTGAGAATCACCTCAGAAACTATAGCTAGTGGTAATTAGACCTAATTAACTAATTAGATTTGTGGTCACCTTCTCATATGCTTCTCATATAACTTTTATAGTATTATATATATATTTAAGAGAAAACACCTAGGGTGCCTAGGTGGCTCAGTCGGTTAAGCATCTGCCTTAGGCCCAGATCATCTGATCCCAGGGTCCTCAAATCTAGCCTCACATGGGGCTCCCTGCTCAGCGGAGAACATGCTCCTCCCTCTCCCTCTGCCCTACCCCCCATTCGTTAGCTCTCTCTCTCTCTTTCTCTCTTACACACACACACACACACACACACACACACACACATGCTCTCAAATAAATAAATACAATCTTTTTTTAAAAAATTAAAATATAAATAAATAAAACACAAAAAGATTCAGCATTTACCAAAGGGCATGTGAGATACGTGTCCCCAGTTCCACTTTCATCTCTTACTGAGAGAATTGAGGCATGTTTCAGTGACTTCCTGTGGGACCCTGGAAGAACAAGTCTTTCATGGTTTGGTCTCTACAAGGAAGAGAAGAGCTGACTTGGATTGTCTCTACTATTCTGGTATCACAATCATCCTACAATGATGCTTTAATATATTTTTCCTTTCCGTAGCCAATTTTTATTATTAAAAATATGGTATTAATTTTTAATTGTTTCTTTTCATTCTAATCACCCTCCAAGGTTATCAAAAGCCTGTGGTGGGTAGAAGTGTTTTAAAGAACTTTTGATCTCTTAACTGATTGCCTATTCCTGTGTAGTAGCCAAACATCAATCCACAATGGGCTGTTATTTTTGCTCGGGTTGGAAAATTTTTTGTATTTCTAACAGTAGGCCAAACTACTGAACATTTTTAGTTCCACTTCAGTTCTGGAAAAAACTGTATTTGTTCCATTACAGTCTTTAAGAGTAGATTACATAATGTATTCCTAAATAAAGTTATAAATTGAACATTTAATCATGTTTGCACTGAAAATCAGGTACATGTTTTCAGCCGATAGGAAAATTTAAAACAGCCCTTTAAGTATAGGTTTCCTGCCATCCAAAAGACAGCATTTGGTTTAGATGATCACTTTTTTTCAGAAGACACCAAGAGATAACATTAAATGAAAAAAGATACAAGGGTTATAGAAATCCCCAAAGCTGAGAATGTAGTAAAGACTTCAGAGCAAAGACAAAATCAGAGCACAACCAGTCTGCAGAGTAGTTAACTGATGAGAGAGATGGTCCTCATTATCCACTCAACTGACAGTTGGGATGACAAACTCATGTTTAGACAAATTGAGGTAACAGTGATTCTTGAATATTTATAGATTATGAGTCTCAGAGCTGAAAAAGTTTGAGTTGATGCATTTGAGGCCCATAAAAGAACATTACAGTCTGTTGCACCCCTGTGAAGACAAGGCAGGTAGGCTCCATATGCCACCTTTCCCTTTTTTTGAGAGTTCCACGCTTGGGAGAAGGAATAAAATTTTGAATTTGGACCATAAATCCAAAGTGGTTTTTCAAGGTTTGAAAATCTTACTCTTTTTGAATTACAACTCTACCCTGCTTTGACATTGGAAGGCATTCATGACTGCTATCAAGGTAAAATAGAAATTGATGGATTGAAAGACCATGTTTCTTTAGCCTGTGTCATTCGGAGTTTGCCGAAGAGAGCTGGGATTTATTATGTGTTCATTAGTTCTAGGACTATGGGGCCATGGTTGGTGCCTTTTATGCTAATGAATTCTCTGATTCACTTAGGAGATATTAGAGGTGAGAAATCCTGGCTAATCCTCACTAAAAAAAAAATCTGCATCTTACCAGCACTCTTTTAAAAAAGTAGCATTGTGGAAGAGTTTTAATTCTTCCATGTTTCCATATTCAGAAATAACGTGATAATAAAGAATGCCTAGAGTTGTCAGTTGAAGAAAAGAAACAATAGGAATATTGATATTGATAATTCTAAGGAAACCTAAATGTTTTTTTTAAATAAATTAATTTTTATTGGTGTTCAATTTACCAACATACAGAATAACACCCAGTGCTCATCCCGTCAAGTGTCCTCCTCCGTGCCCGTCACCCATTCACCCCCACCCCCCGCCCTCCTCCCCTTCCACCACCCCTAGTTCATTTCCCAGAGTTAGGAGTCTTTATGTTCTGTCTCCCTTTCTGATATCTCCCACACATTTCTTCTCCCTTCCCTTCTATTCCCCTTCACTATTATTTATATTCCCCAAATGAATGAGAACATACACTGTTTGTCCTTCTCCGATTGACTTACTTCACTCAGCATAATACCCTCCAGTTCCATCCACGTTGAAGCAAATGGTGGGTATTTGTCATTTCTAATGGCTGAGTAATATTCCATTGTATACATAAACCACATCTTCTTTATCCATTCATCTTTCGATGGGCACCGAGTCTCCTTCCACAGTTTGGCTAATGTTTAAAGAGTAAATGATAGTCTTTGAAAAATATGCCTCTAATCTCTAAAAAGATTAGAGAAAAACTATATTCACTTTTGTGGAAAGAATCATCTGAGAGATAAAGATCCCAAAAGGAAGAGGCCATTCATGATTGGTCATAACCAAGAAAGGCAGGAAAGGGCTGCAGGGTTGAGTGTAAGAACCAGTAGGAAATGAGTGCCTGCCCAGGAGGGCAATTAGAGAGGCCTCAGCAGCATGGCTCTGGGACAAAATTTTAAAGGTGGTAGAAATTTGAGATGACAGTTGTGAACCATAAAGAAACTGGCATGTGATGAAACTATTACAAATAGAGATGAGTTACCAAGCTCTAAAAGTCATTCAGTGAAGTCCATAATCTTAGAAAAGCGTAAGCCAAGACTAATCTAGTTATACCCAGAGAGCCTGGCATCTCTTTTTAAATAGCCTGAAACCAAAAGAGGGAGTCAGAGACTATACAGAAAACAGGAGACAGGTCACATAGCATAGTTTATAACAAGGGCCCTTGACCTTCTTTGCCCAGTTTCAATCACCCGGGAAGCTCTCTTAATACACAGTCAACCCCAATCCCCTGCCTGAAATCTGGATTTGGGATTCAGGTTGGGGTCCCAGGCATCCCTACTGTTTAAAGGCTCCAAAGTGACTCCTAAAGTTCTGCCAGGACTGAACATC
The DNA here is from genome assembly GCF_905146905.1 of Nyctereutes procyonoides. NCBI lineage: Eukaryota > Metazoa > Chordata > Mammalia > Carnivora > Canidae > Nyctereutes > Nyctereutes procyonoides. Next base: position 535,814 of record NW_026575148.1, read on the forward strand.
TCTGGGTGATAGCAGGGGATTCTTTAAATTGAAATGTCATTTTCAGAAACAACAAACGGCAAAAGTGATTGCCCTAAATATTCAGAGTCCGAATCCAGCTAGCTCTCTACCTACCTTTCTCACCTTATTTTGCATTACTTCTCTCTCCAATAACCATCCTGCCTACTGCTCTCCAATGATGCAGTGTTTTCATGCCTCCATCCTTCTTTCATGCCTCTTCTGCCTCTATGACATTTTACCTGCCCTGCCTCCTCTTCATCAGCTAGTGAATTATACCATCTAGAAAGATCATGTGCAAGTCACCTTTTCAGTTATGTTTTTCTCAGGAGTCTTCTATCCCCCTCTCCATGAGTCCATTAACACTTGACTGAATCCAAAAGCTTACCACTTCCTGTTGTATTATAGTTCATTGTTCGGTCTGCTGTATCCCCAGTAACACTCACTCAGCTGTGCTGACAGCTAGTCTTTAGGCAGCCAGATTTTCGAACACATAACCCTCTGCTACAGCTGATTGGATGAGGGCAAGCATCTGATCCAGGACAATTATCCCCCAGGAGAAGCAGGGAACTGTGAGCCAGGATTCAAATGCAGCTCCACCACATTCGAACTCTCTGCTCTTTGTGCTGTGTCCCACCACCAGCTTATTTTGGGTAACAAAATTATCTATAATAAAGGGGGAATGGATCACTAAAAATAACACACTTATCACAGAAAATCTAGAAAATAAAAACCAACTAAAATAAAATTTAGATTACCTATAATCCCAAAATTCAGATACAATTAAATTGTTAACTTTTGGGACATATAGGTATAAAACTTTTTATATAGATATATAGATAGATATAACTGTTTATATATATAAATACATATACACACACACATATATATACACATACAATTACTGTATAAAAATGTTATATGTATAAACAGTTTTATATCCATATATCCCAAAAATTAACATGTACATTTGGGGGGAAGTAGTTATATATAATGAAGAAAAGATTTTTTTAATTACATATATAATTAACATTCATTAAGGAATGAAATATTCCTTTATAAAAATAATTCAAGGGGTGCCTGGATGGCTGTCAGTTAAGCATCTGACTCTTTATCTCAGCTCAGGTCTTGAACTCAGAGTTGTGAGTTCAAGCCTCGTGTTGGGCTCCACACTGGGCATGGAGCCTACTTTAAAAAAAAAAAAAGATAAAAAAAAAAGAATTCAAAATACCATATAATAGTCATAAGTTACCATGACTTATTTTGGACATTTAGACTAGATCTAATTCTTATAAGTTATACTGTAATAAATACTGTGGTTAAAGCTTTGTATTTATTCTTAGCTATCCTTAAAGATATATTAATAAAAACTGAATTATGGGTAAAAGACTACACACACTTTCAGGACTTTCCTTCAAATTGATTAGCTTCCAAAAGGTCTGCATATCCATTTTCCCACATTTTCTCCCACACTTAATATGCAAACTTTTTTTTGCCAGTTTTTTCAGGTGAAAATTACATCTCTGGTTTTTAGCTTTAATTTCTTTGATTATTAGTGACTTTGAGCATTCTTCTTTTGAGGGAGGTCATTTGTATTTCTTTATTGTGAATTTCTTACTTAGGCCTTTTGCTTTTTTCTTCCTGAATTGTTTTATTTATTGATTTGTAAAAGCTCATTATGCAACAATGGTACTAACTTTCTGCCATATATGTGGAAACATTTTTTATTTCATGACTTACCATTCTATTTTATTTAAGATGTTTTCTGATCTGCAAAAGAGTTTGCTATGGAGTATGAGAAATCTATCAATTTATATGTTGGCATATGCTTAGGAATCATGCTTAGAAGATTTTCCTCAAAAAAAAAAAAAGAAGATATTCCTCGACCCCCAAATAATACAAATATGTACCTTATATTCTCATATAATTTTAAGTTCTCATGGTTAGCCTTTACATTTTTTTATCATCTGGAATTGATTTTTGTATGTATGATGAAAAAGAAATGTAGCTCTATTTTTCCCCAAATAGTTCACAGTTCTCATAACATAATATCAGTAATTTAAATGCTAACTTAATTATACATTAAAATTATATTAAAGTCTTATGTGTGTGTATATATATATATATATATATATCAGGATGTTTCTGATTTTTCTAAGTTTTTAATTATGTCCTATTGATCTGCCTACATTACTGTGCTGACCCATCCTGTGTTAATTATTGTAGTACTGCCAAATTATTAAGTATCATTTGAAGTACACCTCTCTTATTAATAGTTTTAAAAAACTATTATTGCTTGCTTATCCTTGCACATAAATTGGATGTCATTAAAATGCCTTTGATGTTTTAACTGACATATAATTAGATTTAAGAAATTAACTTGAGCTATAGTACCCTGTTTCTATCTCCATCATCCAGGACTGTGCCTAAAACACAGCAAGTACTAAAAGTTGCTTGATTTATGCAGATCATTGCACTTTGGGTTTCAGTTTAGACAGTATATTAGGTGTGACCCTTACAAGGACATAAAGTATGTATCTCTATTTTTATTTCTTTATCTATATTAATAGAAGTACTAAACCAAACTGGCATTGGACTACATTAAGACTACATTAAGATTTGGACTATATTAAGATTAAATAAAGTAACATTAAATCTTTGATGTTTGTCATCAAGGCAAAGGCCAAAGTCTTTTGTTATTATATATTATATATATTTATATTTATATATGTTATTATATATTATACATATATATAGTTAATCCCACTATATAACTATATATAACTATATATATAAACTATATTATATATATATATATATATATATATATATATATATATATATATATATATAAAATCCCACTAACTCAGATATGAAAGAATAGTATTCTTGGTGAGGTAAGCAGAACTCTCAGATGGACCCCAAAATTTCTACTTCCTGGTATAGACACACCTTCCCAAGTAGTCAAACATTAACCCAGTAGTTTCCCCTCATCCACAGGGGATACATTCCAAGACCCTCAGTGATGCCTGAAATGCAGACAGTGCCAAACCCTATATATATTATGTTTTCTCCTATATATACATACTTATGATCAAGTTTAATTTATAAATTATGCAGAGTAAGAGATTAACAACAATAACCAATAACAAAATACAAATCTTCCTTGATTTCTAATGGGGTTCATTCCAGTATACTATCCTAAGCTGAAAATGCATTTAATACACCTAGCCTACCTAACATCATAGCTTAGCCTAGCCTGCCTTAAATGTGCTCAGAACACTTGCATTAGTCTACAATTGGACAGAATCATATACGCAAAGCCTATCTGATATAAAGTGTTGACTAGCTCATGCAATTTATTGGATACTGTAATGCAAGTATAGAATGGTTGTATGGGTGCAGAATGGTTGTAAACGTAGGGGTTGTCTACCCTCCACATGGTGTGGCTGATTGGAAGCTGTGGCTCATTGCTGCTGCCCAACATCACGGGACAGTACTGCACTGCATATCACCAGCCCAGAAAAAGATCAAAATTCAAAATTTGAAGTTCCATTTCTATGTGTTTCACTTCCACACCATTGAAAAATCACTAGGTCAAACCATGACTCAAAATAATTATAATAATACACTGCAAAAGGGACACCTGGACGGCTTGGTGGTTGAGCGCCTCCCTTTGGCCAGGGGCGTGATCCCGGGGTCCTGGGATGAGTCCCACATCGGGCTCCCTGCAGGGAGCCTGCTTCTCCCTCTGCCTGTGTCTCTGCCTCTCTGTGTCTCTCATGAAAAAATGAATAAAATCTTTTTAAAAAATAATACACTGCAATAAAGGCTTATGTTGGGACGCCTGAGTGACTCAGCGGTTGAGTGTCTGCCTCCGGCCTAGGGCGTGACCCTGGAGTCCCAGGATCGAGTCCTGCATCGGGCTCCCTGCAGGGAGCCTGCTTCTCCCTCTGCCTGTGTCTCTGCCTCTCTCTGTGTGTCTCTCATGAATAAATAAATAAAATCTTTAAAAAAAAAAAGCTTACGTAAATGTGGTCTCTTATTCTCACACACTCTCCCTCAAAATATCTTTTTTAAAAAGATTTATTTATTTATGAGAGGGAGAGACACAGAGCAAGTGGGGGCAGGGGCAGAGGGAGGGAAGCTCCAAGCTGACCACCCACTGAGCTCAGAGCCCAATGCCAGGTTCCACAAGGGGCTGGATCCCACAACCCATGAGATCATGACAGAGGCTGAAACCAAGAGTTCCACACTTAACAGACAAAGCCATGCCCAGGTGCCTCATAAAATGTCTGATTGAACTGTACTCACCTTTCTTGTGATGATGTGGGATGGTAAAAGGCCTATGTGGAGATGGCATGAGGTGAGGGACGGAGGGACTGGGACATAGAGTTGGCCTACTATTGACCTTCCGATGATCCGTCAGAAGGATAATCTGCTTCCCCACCACAGGGAACCGTGGGTAACCAAAACCTTAAGAGGCGAAACTCAGAAAGCGAAACCACAGCTGAGGGAGGAGAACTATTGTCCGCTGAAGGGCTTTAGCGGGTGTAAATAGTTCTCAAATTCTGCTGTCTCTAGAAAATACTAACCTGAATGTATCTGGCCCAATTAGGTGAGCTCTTTAAAAAGGGATAGAGCTTTTCATTAAAAAGAGAGAGAGAGTTTCAAAATGTTAGAGGAAGGACGCCTGGGTGGCTCAGCAATTGAGCGTCTGCCTTCAGCCCAGGGCATGATCCCAGGGTCCAGGGATCGAGTCCCACATCGGGTTCCCTGCATGGAACCTGCTTCTCCCTCTGCCTGTGTCTCTGCCTCTCTCTCTCTCTCTCTCTCTCTCTCTCTCTCTCTCTCTCTCTGTGTGTGTGTGTGTGTGTGTGTCTCTCATGAATAAATAAATAAATAAATAACATCTTTAAAAAAAATGTGAGAGGAATCTGACACAACATTGACTCTCCATTGCTGGTTTGAAGACAGAGGAAGCCACATGGCAAGGAATGTGGGGAGCCATTAGGAGCCTGAAAGCAGCCTCCAGCTGTCAGCCAGCAAGGAAGTATAATCTTCAGGCCCATAACCCCAAGGAACTGATTTCTGCCACAACCATATGAGCTTGGAAGAGTACAGCACACAAACCCCTCAATTTTAGGCTTGTGAGACTCTGATCCACAAAACCCAGTCTTGCTATGACAGACTTCTGACCTACAGAACAGTTTGGTAACTGTTTTAATCATTAGTTTAAAAATGGATGTTATTGGGACGTCTGGGCAGCTCAGTGGTTGAGCATCTGCCTTCAGCTCAGGTCGTGGTCCCTGGGTTTCGGGATCAAGTCTCACATCCGGCTCCCTACATGGAGCCTGCTTCTCCCTCTGCCTTTGTCTCTGCTTCTCTCTGTGTCTCGCATGAATAAATAAATAAAACTTTAAACAAAAAATAAATAAAAATGGATGTTACTTTAAGCTACTGGGTTTGTGGTCATTTGTTATAGCACTTTGACTCATACATCATTGTATCCCAGATCTGAAGGTACTGTGACTTAACTTCACCAGTAACTTACTTGCCTCTTGGTCAGAATTGGGTACATCAAGAATCACTATCAAAAGCAATATAGAATATTTGCAGTAAGGCAAATTGCACTAGGCTAGGAGAGACTCAGTAATGCATATTGCCATTACAGTAATAGTAAGTATCAGTTGGGATCCATCAAATATTAATGTCTTTAAGAATGAAAGACACTTGAGAATTTTTTTAAAAATCTGTGTTTAGTACACAGCCAAGACCTTGTTAGGTAAATGTTTTGGGGTTATCTCTTATCTACATTTTGTACCCTACCATGGCCTACCTCATTTTCTAATGCAATCTAGAGAACAAACACTGGGGACCTGTAAGTCACACTTTGTATAAAATGTGACTGAATAGTGACATTTCAGTGGCTCCTTAGGCCCCTTCAAACATGTGATTGACAAAAACCACTATTCAAGAAGGCTCTCATCTTCCTCACACATTAGAAGTGGAAACAGTAGAAGAGTTCCATTTCTGTTTAAAGAATAAAAGTGTTTTTAAGGTTCCATCTTGGTCAAATGACTTCAGTCTTTGTATATGGGAAAATGCAGAAGCAGATATACTAATACATAAGTTACCACAGAATCAGCGAGTAAAGTTGACCTATTCTTTTGAAGAGAGAAGTATCTCTTACCCACACAAACATGGCATGTGAGCACACAGGTGGCAACTCAACAAAACCGAGATGAAAAAAAAAATGGCTATGGAAAAGTTGGGCATCTAAGGACATAATTTCCTTTACACAAAGCATGCTTCATTCTTTTAGGACTACTCCAAAAAAATAGCTTAGTTGTATTTCAAACAAGGTTATTTTTTCTAGTAGCAAGTTCATGCTTTCTCCCTTGGCAGAGTAATTCTGAAAATAAAAGAATTTTCTTTAGCCAACATTCCATCTATCAGTAAAGAACATTATAGCTTCTAGTCAATGACCTTAACCTCTCTTCTTCATTTGCTGGCCTTTTATGGGGATTAGTGGCTCTCTGAGTTGAGTCTCTATAGTAGCTTATCACCTTTGGCAATGGAAAATCAGAGCTTAGGTCCTCTTTTGAAAGGATGAACACAAATATCATCTTTATGTTACAAGTAGTGATATAGCCTGATGTGTATAAGAAATCTGCTAAGTGTCTGCACCCCTTCATGCAAGCTCCTGAGATAAAATAAATTATTTCACTCTGGCTTTCAACTAAATTGCAACTACCAGATCTAGCCCAATAACCAACATCAGACCAGCCAAAGAAATATCCTTGCATGCAGATTACCTTTAAAAGTATTTCAGTGATGAGGTGGTGTATGAAGAAGCAATCTCATTTCTACATTATAAATTCTTTTTCTTCTGTCAAGAAAAGGATGGGGCCCTGCCCAAATCCTCTTCACATGTCACCCAATCTAGGTTGAATTGTGGTATTCTTGTAAACTTATAGTAGGACTCTAGAGTTACCCTAAATATAACTTTTTAAAAAATCATCATACTATAATGCCTTCAATAACATGTTTGAGTAAATAACGAAAGGAAGCAAAATTCAACTCAAGAGAGAATTTTTTCTAATATTTTTAATCTAAATTGAATCTAAATTGTGTAATCACATTGACATGGGTTTGGGACCAAGTAAAATTTTAAAAACATTCTCCACATTACATTTAGTTGATTTTTTCTTAAGGAGGAAATTGAAAAAAGTTTGGTCTTTTTTCTCTCCAAACTCCTGGATGGGAGATGGAGTGATGTGCAGCCATGGTAATGGAAGAGATAACAAAGGGATTACTTGTTGTTGGTTTGAAAATCTACCACTGAGCATTGCAAACCTGAAGAGGCTATGAGAGCCTCACAAGACACTCCCAGAGATCCTGGAAAGTTGTTTGAAATTCAAGTCTTTTTCTTTTTCTTTTTTTAACATAATTGAAATGATGGCTACTCTATATTTATCACCATTTCTTTGAAAATCTGGGGGAATTTGTGCTTTTGGCCAAAAAATGGACTTTCAGTAACATTGCTTCCTGGTGGAACTTGGAAGAATGCCACCATGTCTCCTAAATATCTTTGAGTGACATCTGGAACCATGGGAAAAGAGAATCAGAAGTAAATCAGGACCAAGGATGCCTGGTTGGCTGAGCAGTTGAACATCTGCCTTTGGCTCAGGGCATGATCCTGGAGTCCCAGGATCGAGTCCCATATCAGGCTCCCTGCATGGGGCCTACTTCTCCCTCTGCCTGTGTCTCTGCCTCTCTCTCTGTGTGTGTCTCACATGAATAAAGAGATAAAAATCTTTAAAAAAAGAAAAAAAAAGAAGTAAATCAGGACCAGAAAGGTGATGCCCTAAAGAAATTGGAGATTTGCGCTAATAAACTGAAGTATATTAATGTCACTCTTTAGAAATGGTGTCTTTAAAGAATAACCTACTTTAATTTTGTTTCACTTTTTATTTTTAAATTTTAATTATTTATTTGAGAGAGAAAGAGCACAAACAGTGAGGAAGAGGAGAGGGGGAAGCAGGCTCCTCTGAGCAGGGAGCTTCACATAGGGCTCTATCCCAGGATTCTTAGATCGGGACCTGAGCCAAAAGCAGACACTTAAATCACTTAAGCTATCCAAGGTGTCCCCAAAATAACCTATTTTAAGTTAAATCATACATATAAGGAAAGGGAGCCATATATTTTTGTTCTGCTTCTGTGTCAAGAATTGATATCCTTGAATTTTCACAAAATCCCTAACAAGATAAATCATATTATCCCCACTTTATAGAAGAAGAAATTGAGGCTCGGGAAGGTTACATAACTTCTCTAAAATCATAAAGTCTTGGGCACCTGGCTGGCTCAGTGGCCTTTGGCTCAGGTCGTGATCCCAGAGTCCCAGGATCAAGTCCTGCATCAGGCTCCCCATGGAAAGCCTGCCTCTGCCTTCTCTCTATGATCTCTCTGTGTCTCTCATGAATAAATAAATAAATAAAATCTTTAAAAATAAAAAGGTAAAATCATACAGTCTATAAATGGCAGATGCCAAAGTTAAAGTCTTAATCTCCTATTCTTGATTTAAAACATGAATGAAGGTTTTATTCTTTGTTCTTATTGAATAAGGGTTTCACCCAGTAATATATATAAGGAAGGCAAAGCATCTCAAGACGTCGGATCAGAGAATGAGAGGAATGCATCTGTTCTTAGGTCAGAATAGGAAAAGATGCCCAAAGTGGAATAAATTACACCAAGCAGTAATAATAATAATGCATAAAGATTCAAAAATACTTGAAAAAATGGAGAATATAGCAATAAATTCACAAGTAAATATAAAGCAATAAAATAAAAACAAAGAAAAAATAATAGATTTTTTTAAAAAAATAAAAAGAACACCATTCTTAAATGTTTCTTTTTTATCTCCTCTGACCTACCATGTTACCTAGAAATAGAATGACAATGTACTGCATCAAATTGGGATATTTTTGAAAGTCAAAGGAGGTCCTATCAAAAATTATTGTAGTTCAACAAGACCTTTAAACATTGTGACAATGAAGGATGATGAGAAGTTTCATTCTATGGCAAATAGTTGCCTTTCTAGTAGGGCTGATAATGTGCAAAACACACATTTCTTGTACTTTAGTACTACAGTACTACAAAACTACCTTACAATTTCTAGTTTCCCCCCTTAAGCTGGCTTCCTTTGGCTACCAAAATGTATCCTTTAGGGGGAAAGAGATTAGACTGGATATTTTGAAGCATTACACTGGATACTTACCATTCCAGGAGTATTTCTATTTTAAAGTAAAACTATTTCATAAGCTGAAGGAATGAATTTCTAACTCTGGAGTACCAGTATAAAAAACCAAGTGGCTCCTCAGCACCTGTTAAAACATCCCATCCATAGGAAAAAGAAGCCCTACTATCAATTCACCTCCAGCTATAAATACTAGTGAAACCAACTCCAGGGATATGTCTTTATGAAAGACCAAGGTTATCTGAAAACAGACACTGAACCATTCAATTGAAGTTGTAAAATGTAAGCCAGAGGAAACCTTGTAGGTCTCAGCTCTCAATATTTTTTTCTATTCACAACTTGAAAAGTTGTCATCAGAAAAATGGTCATGGTGCATAATCGTCCTTGTCGAAGAAAGCCTCAATGCCCCCCTAAATGAGTCAATCGGTCTAGGAGAGGATTATTTCAAATGAAGAATTCTGAGATCAGGCTAATCATAGGCACGAATGAATAGGTATTTACCCAGGACCATGGGAGCCAGACTAGACATTGAGACATGTTTAATAAATTCAGTAAGTAATGAATGAGTGAGTGAATAAGGGACATGAGTGAACCTATGACAAGAGATTAGGTCAGGTCTCTACCCAGGTCATCCGACCTCGAGTTATGTACTCTTTTTGACTATATAAAACTTAATCTCAAGCTCTGAAAAGTAATAGCATTATACAAAGGATATTAACTATTTAAACAGAGCAAAATAAAATCTGCAATCAATAAAATCTTCACTTGAACTAAAAAGAGGACAAAATATAAGTAGGGGGTAGAGAGAAATTGGAATTTAGAGATGAACGCATTCATGCAATAGAAAGCAAGAATTACTTCTGGGATTAGAAAGATGGATGAAAAGGAAAAATGCCTTAAAGATGGGGTAAGGATATAAAGAAAGCTGAGAAAAAAAGGCAAAAAAAGAACATCTTTTGTTTTTATTTTTATTCAGTAACTGTAAAGCAAATGCTTCCATCAAAAATTAACTAAATGAAACCATACAATAATTATAAACAATAGGGGTTGGGGAAAAAAGGAAGAGAGAGGAGCATCAATGCTGAGGGACAGAAATGTACAAAGTTATAACCCATAGGAGGAAGAGAGGAAGAGGTGCAACTTCAAAATATATGAGGATTGATAAAGGAATGCAGAATCTGCAAAGGAAATATGACTTGAAACAACAGATAAGCAACAGAATCAGAGAGAAAATCCAAGCATGACATGTTAAAATTAAGCATAATTAGATGGAAGGAAAGCAAACATCAGAAGTGACAAAGCAAATACACAAGACCATGCACATGCACACACACACACACACACACACAGAAAATAATGGTAATAAAAGAACAAAGGGAAGAGAGGAGGAAAAAAAAAGTAAATTTCTCTTCCTCAGAAAATTCTACCCTAAAACTTCCCATCTCCATACACACACTCTGTAAAGAACCAGACACACAACTCTTTTCCCAGACATTGAGAATGTCTTTGCCCCCAGACGTCACCCCTCAACCCCCCTTACAGAAATTCTCCTGGGAAAAGCAACTGTTCAGGCAGCAGTGCCTGGGTTGCTCCTTCATTAGAATAGTTCCCACAGGCATGTGTCCTCGCTAGTAATACACAGGAATCCCATATGGCACAATCTGGATCTCGCAGAGGTGGAATCTGCATAAAGTAGGACGAAGCCAGGGCCAGCACAAAAGCGGAGACACGCATGTAGCGACGTTGGCTCCATGCCCTCTGACCCAGCTCTGTGCCTGTTCCCACACTTCGTGCAAACCCAGGCGAGTGTGTCCGAGGGCCCGTAGGTAGCAACAGTCTGTCACAGGGTGAGGATGGGGCTGAAAGGAAGCCCAGAATTAGTCCCTCGGCAGTGCATGGATCAATTTTAAGGCACTGCCCTGTCATCCAAAAAGAAAACCTACGTGTGGCTGCAATTAACCCTGTTAGCATGTGTCTAGCATTGTCCTCCTGCCAAGCAAATGACCCCATGAGGGAGATGACCAGAGCAGACCATGCCTCTGATCTCTAACTCAGTTGCCTGCCATCTGTGACTAGAACTAATGGACTTAACTAGTAAAGGTTTCATTCGTGTACGTATGGGCGTAGGTTTGCGGTGGATCTCCAGTTTATGCCAGTGTTTGTGTGTTACTTGGTGCTCCTTGAATGAAAGAAACTACAAACATTAAGAAGTGTGAACTAATTAATTTCTCGTGCCAGCCATTTACTCCATAGTTGGCATTTTTATAATTACAATTCAAAAACACATGAAAAATTATGACTGTAGTTCACGTTTACATTCAGGGATGGGTATTTTATTTTTGAAACAAAAATGCCTTTTCAATTTTTCTGACTTTTTCTCTACATACATTTTAAATACTTCAATGCAAAGGGCTGAGGCAAGGCCATGTGAGATGCAATTACCAACTTCCTAATTCAACTCTCTTTTTCTGGTTTGAAATAATATAATTATTTTGATCGGGAGAGAAATTTTAAACCTCCAGCAACATTTTTTGATGTCCACTGCATGCTTGAAAAGAAATAAGGGCCCCCAGGAAGTGCATTGAATTATTCAGGAACAAGGTAAAACATCCGTGTCTCCTTGCTGGGCATTCTAGACTCCTAGGCACTGGCATGGTAGGCTGTCTCCCAGGGCTCTGGACTCTTATCTAACAGAACATCTTCTTCATGAGGACTATGCAGTCTTGATTTGCCATGCATCTTCACACACAACAACAAAATCCAGGCAAGCCGCCTTGCTTGAATTTTAAGACAGGCCACTCACAAAGTAGCAAAAGAAAGGTGCTGTGTGGAGTGCTAAAAGACCACAGACTTTATTTGTTAGGAAGCTGTAAGTACAGGGATCATCAAGGCCCATCATGTGTTCCCCGGGTTCGGGACAGATTGGCAGGGCTGCCAATCACAGCGTCCTGCAGTCCCCTATGTCACTCCTCAAAGTGGGGAGCTGCTTCTTTGGGAGCAGGAGTGGTTTAAGGACATTCCTGGTTTGCCAGAATGTGTCTGTCTGATTCCAATAGGGGGCAGATGGTGAGAAAAGAAAACAAGAAAGGAGCAAGGAGATGGGTGAAAGAAAATCAGGGCCCTGTTTTTATAACACACTTAATAATAGTATCTAATTTCAAATCACAGAATGGACTTTTGTTTAGGTGTTTAGCTGTTGGTTGTTGTCTGATTTGATCTATAATCATATCTTAAAGCAAGAATATTGCTTAAACGCTGTACAATTTTAATCAAATGTTCAGTATATCGTACCAACTTCTAACACCTTCTGATGCTTCTTCTAAGCATATTATATGGACTTTAACCAGAGTAAAATGCTAATAACATATCCTGCCTATCACTGTCCTTATCTACAGTTCCCCCAGGGCTCCTGAGTCAATGCTCCCTTGGTTAAACATCGACTCTTGTTTTCGGCTCACGGCTCACGTCATGATCTCAGTCCTGCATCAGGCCCCACTCTCTCTCTCTCCCTCTGCCCCCACCCACCCCCTGTCCATGTGTGCTCTCTTTCTCTTTCTAAAACAAATACATAAATCTTTAAAAAAAAAAAAAAAGACGTCCTCAAGGGGCTAAAGATGGCCTCTAACCCAATGTTATCTTGTTTTAACAAGTCATTTGAATTTAAGATATAACAAAGCAGCATCTATAAATAGGCAAATTCTATGTCTAAAATGAGGTGGGTTTTTTTTTGTTTGTTTAAGATTTCATTTATTTATTTGAGTGAGAGTGCGCCAGCACAAACAGTGGGGAGAGGGAGAGGCAGGCTCTCCACTGAACTGGAAGCCCAACATGGGGCTTGATCCTAGGACCCTGGGATCATGACCTGAGCTGAAGACAGTGGCTTAACCAACTGAGCCACCCAGGTGCCCCTAAAATGAGAGATATTTTTACCAATGGGAATGTTCTGATAAAAAGTTTGGAGAAAATGAATATATTAGGACTTTGGCACTCAATGGAAAGACAGAGTGCAGTTATACTTGTAGGCCATTTGCTGGCCTGAAATAATATGAGGGAGACTGGGCTTGTCTCCCATCAGAATAAGCCTCCTGCACTGGCATGCCCAGATGGCTATCACTACATTATATGTCTTTGGGTTAAATGATATCCACTCCAAGTGTCTGCGTTTAAGATACAAACACCCAACTGAGAAGGCCCAGAGGTGATATCTCTAACACTGTCATGTTAAAGAGTGGCCTGAGAGTATTGCTTACCAGTATTGGGTGGGAGCTGTGGACGAAGGAAGCAGGACCAAACCCTGAAAAGCATTAGGATTCACTGAGGGCAAATGACACCACCCCATCCTTACACTAGAGAGGGGTTCTCAAGTTCTCAGCATAAAATGGGTGTAGGCCAGGACCACCCTCATCTCGGCTGTCAACAGGTGTGCTCAGTCACAGGCAAGGGGGAGGGGGGGGAGTTGTTCACTTATTAACAGCACCCTATGATAAGCATGTGAGCATCGTATTTTGGTCTGTCTAGATATAACTCAGAAGGATTTTTTTGTAGTATTCGGTATTTTTTGTAATATTGGCAATTTACTGTATATAAAACTCACAAAGTTCAAATTCTATTTTCAAGCCACTCTCTCTTTTTTTTTTAAACTACTGTCCATCTGTTCACAGTTATTTCTAGATGGAAACAGGACCCGTGGTCTCCTCACTCGCGCTACAATACACCAGAACCATGAGCATTTCAATCAGTTGTCTTTGTCATCTGTCCCAGGATTTCTTCGTTGCCCTCCTAACGTTTCCCCATTGTACCAATGCTCTTTTAATAGAAGGCATTTTAGAATAGAGAAAAGAGAAGTTAACCTCTCCTGGAATGACCCTTAAGGCCACACCCTCCCCACAATTCCATACCTGAAACAATTAGCAGATTGATTCTAGTGCACTGGGGACACACCCATTCTGTGCCACGGCCCTGACGGGCTCTTGCAAATTCTGAAGGCAGTCATCTCTGCCAGCCGCCCATCCCATCACCTCAGCAACAGAAACCCTCCGACCCACAGGTCACTCCACAGCGTCTTTGACAAGAACACATCCCCCGTGGGTGGTCTGGTTTTTACAAGTGTTTGGGCACAAATACATTAATGTGACCTTTTTTTTTTTTTTAATGCAGCTGATCCTTCAATGCTTGCATGGAAAAAAATCACCCCACCAGTACTCTGCTCTCTAAAATACTTTTCTTAAAACGGAGCAAATCCAAACACTGCACAATTTCAGACTGTTGTTGGTTCCCAGATTCTCATCGCCCTCCTGCCATCCAGTCAAAAGCTCATGCATTGTATTCGTGTTTTCAGCTCTGCTGTCCTCGGAGCATCTCCATGCTTTGCTGCACTGCAATGATATTTAGTGTCCTGTCAGTTCCCCGGTGGCAAGGAGTGCAACCAAATGGTTTGCTACTTAATCGGCACAAACTGTGAGCACTTAGAAACTAGACACAGAAAAGGCTGGCTGTTCCTTGATTACAAATATCAAAATGCTTTTTAAATAAGCAAAACTTGCTTTGGCCTACTGGCAAGCAAAATGTGCTCTTAAATTTTTGTTCTAATTAAGAAAAAACAAGAGTATTTTCAGAATCAGCTTTACGGTGATATCTACAGCTGAAGTTAATTCGATTTAGATGAGAAACTGGGCACTTTTTTCACATAACAGGTTGTTCAGAGTCTCAGAAAGTATTAAACTATTTTCTTCGTCATTGGAAGGAAACATTCTTTGCAACAGCTGTAACCTGAAGGCGAAAATGCCTAATTCGCTCGTAGATTATTAAAAAGCAGCAGGACGTACTCAAAATGAAAGGCCCTTAGTTCTTCAGATTGAGGTGACTAGTTAAGGAGAGAAACAGCAGGACGTTTCAAGGGTTCTTTTTGAGGTCTGAGTTCTAAGAAAGTTGCAACAGCTTCTCAAAGTTCCAGAGGCTCAGGGAAGAAGCTACCAAATTAAACTGATTGCTTTTAAAGGGAGGGAAAGAAGATCAAGTGAATAGTGAATTATTCACAAGGCCCCATTAATGAAAATTGTGTGTGTGTCTGTGTGTGTTTAACTGAGTAGCTTATTTTCCCAGAACACAAATAGGTGGGTCAACTAGAAAGGAAATCTCAAGGGAAGGACAAGTGGACATAAATGCTCGTTTTTGATACCCATCCGCCACCTTGTGAACTGCTGGTCTGTTATCAAACCAGAGCCCACCCACCTCTGTTTCATGATGCTACCTAGGTGCATTTGATGCTCTACCCCCTGGCTCCCGGAGACGTCTTTTTCTGCTCCTTTGTTCTATCCAACTTCTGTTTTACTCTTTCCTCCCTTCCCTGTAACCTCTGTCATTCATCAGCAGACTCTTGCTCTGTGCCATGACCTTGCTGTGTTCTTTGGGGTCAAAACTCCTTGAACTTCTCCCTGACCCTGACACTTGTTCCGGCCTCGTTCTTGTCCTGGAGCTGCCTGCCAGAGGGCTCCCTGGCGGCCTTCTCAGAGGACTGGGGGCAGTGTCAGCATGGCCAAACAGCCTGATCGCTGCACGCAAGCCCTTTATTGACAGCATCTTCCCAAAGGTGGAAAGCGTGAGTCAATTTTGAACTTGAAAATTTTGCATGGTTTCCAAATGTCCTGAATGTATTCGCCTGTTTCATATGATTATCACTTTGCAGCATGCTGCTGGCTACCTAAATCCCATGCAAATAGCTTGGAAGATGTAGGCTCAGTGAAAAACACTCTCCCACATGTACAATTAGAACCAAGCATTATTCCCTACAAATCTAGCTCTAAGAAATGAAAAAGGGAGGTTATTATTATTTTTAATATTAATAGCAACTATTAACCATTAATTTAGCCTAAATGATCTGCAAGGGAAATCTGTGCTGCTTGCTTGTTAGTTGAGTGGAGTGCATGATAATATTCTGTTGTATGCTGCGTGGCATAGTCAGTTGCTAGGTTACCCAGAGCATCAGGAATTCAGGGAACAATGTACTTATATCTTTTTCAATTTTGAAAAATAAAATAGGTATTGACATAAAATACAGTGTGGCACTGAAGTAATTTTGTAGTGGAGAGATCAGAGGAAGGGGGCCTTTCATCTCGGTGACAGCAGTTTACTCCTCGTTGTGACTTACCGAGGGCAGTGGCAGGACAGCACAACAGGATGTCAGTCTGTGGAAGAATGCTTGCGGTCCCCGTACCCCAGCAACTGTTTCTTGAGTCAGGCTCCCCAAAGCCATCCAGCAGCTGCTGTTCTGAGCTGTGTCAACTGGTCCTACAGACACCCATGACAGGCCCCGTGATGTATGGGCCTGCAAGGGAACAGCCAAGCCTTTCATGTTCAAAACAAATATGACAGATCCGGCGAAGGTCCTCAGCCGGCTGGGGCCATGCCGGGAGCTTTCTTTTTTTTAATGATTATTATTATTATCACCTTCCTACTCAGAGATAATGTCATAATTTACAGTCAGGCATTGTGTGACCCAAATGATTGATGCCACTTGGACATGAATTGGTGGGGTTAATAATGGTCTTTCAGCAGGGCCCAGCATGGGAGGAAGCTCTCTCAGAAAGGCCGCCTTCGCTTTGATATTCTGCTCAAGACAGGAAGGTGGACTTCTGGGAGCCAACACTCCATCACGCTCTACATCTGAAAGCATCCCCTGGGCCCTAGTGAAAACTAGGGATGGGGAAACCTCAAAAGCTTCTTTCTGTTCTTTCCAGAAGTACTTTTGATTTTGTTTCACCTTCAGCAGTGGATGTCACCATAGAAGCTCCACTGAGCTGTGCGGCCTAATTCTCTGATAAAACAAGAAGTGCCCCTGGAAAGTATGTATCAAGACTCCAGACAGGGAATCTGCCTCAATCCCAGCAGCATTATTCATAGGAGCCCCAGCTACACTGGGTTGCCTCCGTGTTCTTTAATCTGCTCATCATGGCATCCTATCGAACGCCTGTGGTCAGACACTGGGCTGAACGCTGAGGAGTTAACAATGATTAAGATTTGTTTGTCTTAACAATGATTAATGATTATCTTTAAGGTGATCAAAGCCAACTGGAGATACCGTGATAAACTTAAAGAAAGGAAAAGCATGATGAGGAGACTAGTGTTCATCTTACACCTATGTGGCAGGTACGTCAATGAAATTTTTTCGAGCTTAAGGAAACTGAAATTGAATCCAAGGGATGTTAAGTACTGCCTAAGATCACACAGTACGTAGAAAATTAGGATTGGAATCCAGACCTCCCTCTCCTGCTGTACATTTTGGTGTAAAAGATAGCCATGTATAATGAGAATAATTTTCAAAATCTAATCCAAAGTATCACAAAGGTGAAGAAAGGAAATATGCCTCTTCAATGAAGGCATCAGAGAAGTCTCAAGGATGGAATGGGGTAAATGTAGACCTTGAAGGATAAGAGAATTTCAATAAGTGGAGAAGGGCAGACCTAGCACCATGACAATCCTATTGCAGGCAATTCTGTTTAGAGAGTCACTATACCTTTGTTTCCAGCACTGCCAAAAAGGAGAACTACTCTTTGGAATGATTAAACTGGGACAGCTTGTGCCAGTAAGTAGCGGCGTTCATTCTTCTTAAACACTGCGGTTCGCCTGTCCCTCTGCAACACGCTATGCAGCCATCACCATAAAAGCATCATTCATCTTAAATTTCCTTTTTAACTTTATACCTACAGCCAGCAATACCTGTCCTCCGAAAGCCCTAAAGCACTTTAAAAACAGATGATATTATTACTATTTTACTGGCAATGACACTGAATCGTACCTACTGTCTAATCCTCTTTTCCCTGGAATTATCGATATGTACTAGTGATAAAGATTACTTTATATGAACAGGAAAAAAAACACAAGTGCAGTGAGTCTTCCTAAGTAATAAAACAAGGCAGAAATGATTTACAAATACACAGTAGGTATGCAATAAATAGCGAATAAAATCAACTCTAACACACATCAACATCTTCAAAAGCAACTTAGCTGAGGGTCCCACAGCTTTCAATCCCGAATCTATTAATCTTGTCTGCTTTCAACTGCCCTCCAAAGCCAACACAGGAAAGCCCGAATTCATCAGCCTGGCATCCAGAGTCCCTCTCTACAATTTGATCCCCATCTGGACCTACATGCCCCAAAGTCTTCTCCTTATATGATTCTGGGTTAGTTGGCCAAAAGAGAAAGTTTCGTGGGATTTGGAGCCAAAAGTGAAACTGGAGCCACTGTGTTCTGAGAATCAGTAAATGGAGGCTCCACTGCCATTCACATACGTTGATGCTGAATCTGCTGGATCACGCTATGGTTCTTCTGCAGGGCACGCACGTCCTCAAGGTTGGAGGTAGTGATTAACTGCAGCTTCCCAAGCAGCCTTTGTCTTTGCTCTCGCCCTCTTTACACTCTCCATCTCTTCCCACTTGCCAGTCCTGCTAGCCTCCCACCTCCAGAAACAAGAAACAACCTGCCACAGACTTCTCCCTGGCTCCCCAAATCATGTGCAGTCAAACTTTTGTTAGGAACTCCCTTGTTTCACATCCCTCGTAGTGGGTCTCCTCCCCTGATCAAACCCTAATAAATACGCTAGCCTTCATACCCTAACCATCTTTATATTTCATTTCTACTTTTGTACACCATATCATTCTATTTTGTTCTATTACTTTCCCCTACAATGCCATTTCTTGCTCCTCTAGTTGTGATGTAATAATACCAACACTGGGTGCCCTGGTGGGTCAGCCAGTTAAGCATCTGCCTTCAGCTCAGGTCATGATCAAGGAGTCCTGGGATCAGTCTCACAGCAGGATCCCTGCTCTGTAGGCAGCCTGCTTCTCCCTTTCCCCCTCCCCCTGCTTGGGCTCACTCTCTCTCACTCTGTGTGAAATAATAAAATCTATAATAATAATAGCCAACACTTAGAAGAACTTACTATGTGCTAAGAACTTCCCTAAGTGCTTTACATATTAAATTATTGAATCCTCACAGCAACCCTATGAGGTAGGTACTATTGCCACCCTGGTTTTAAAGATGAGGACAATGAGACTCGGAAACGTTAAAGTTGACTTGCCAAAGATCCCACAGGCACTAGGGGCTGAACCCAATCAGTCCAGTTCCAGAATTCCTGCCTTTAGTGACTACTCCATGCTGCCTCTTACCTTCTATGTAGCCCACAAAGAATGCTGTGTTAACAAGTGAAGCCCCAAATCTCAGTGGTTTAACACAATAAAGTATATTTCTCCTTCATGCAAAGTCATGTGTGGGTCAGGCATTCTCTTCATCACCTGGAATCTAGCCCCCAAGGCTGCCACCATAGAGAAAAAAAATATATCCACAGGATTTTGCAGGACTATTTTAAGGGCCAGGCCCACAAATGGCTTACATCTCTTTCGTTCATATCTCAATTGGCCACAACCCAGTCACATGGGCCCAGTCTACCTACAAGGGAGTCTGATACATGCAGAGAAGTCTGTAGTGATTGTCAAACACCAAATCTCTGGCATGCTCACCTTCTCCATGAAAACTGCCTTCTAGACAGAATGATTCTCTACCAAAGCACTATGTTTGCAAATCCCTTAGATAGTACAGAACATCTTTTTTTGAAACATTATTTTAACTTTACTTTTTTTCAAAGTAAAAACAAGAGAAAAACTGAACATTTTTAAGTCAATTCATCATGTCACCTTAGAATGAAAAACAGTGGTCTCCTGCACCAGTGCTTCTAGAAACTTCCATGCCCCCGTTCCATCCTAGACTGTCTAGTAGTCCTGTAGCTCTGTTGTCATCCTAGTTATTTCCTCTTCTTCTTCCTACATGGAATCCCTATGTTCTTGTGCCCATGTCCTGTTTGATCATAATTACAACCTCATTTTCTTAGAGTAAGTCTTAAGTGGGTTCTGCAAAAGGAGGCACATGTTCTGAGATCTTGCATGCAAAATGTGTTTGTTGTATAATAGTTCAAATGGATAGAGAATTCTAAGCTTCCTTTGTTGCTACTAAGAAATTTGATGCCATCATAATTCTTGATCCTTATATGTGAGCTACTTTAAAAATTTAAAGAATCTTCTTTATAATCTTATCCTGAAATTTCCCAGTGAGGTGTGTTGGTATGGATCTTTTGCAGGCCCTCATGTTGGGCACTCGGTGGGCTCTTTCAGTGCGGAAATGTATGCCTTTTAATTCTGGCAAGTGTTCTTATATGACTTCTTGTTCACTTTCTTCCCATTCTCTTTATGGAAATATTATGAATCAGATATTAGTCTTTCCGGATTGGTCTTTGAATGTTCTTATATTTTCTCGCCTTTTTTTTTTTTTCTCACCTTTTAAAAGACCCTTTCTTTGTCTTTTTTCTTCTACTTTCTGGAAAATGGTCTTAACTTCCAAACTTTTTACTGTTTTTTTTTATTATTATTTTGGCTATTTTATGTTTAATTTCAAAGGGCTCTTTTGTTTGTGTGTTTTCTAAGTGTTCTTTTTAATGCTGTCTTGTTCTTGATTCACAGAAAGAATACATTCACTCAGCTCTCCAAAGATTTTATTAATGGCTTTGAAGCAGGAGAAAGGTGTGTTTCTTCTGTTTCCTGTCTTATCTATATTTTCCTCTGAGTTCTTTTTGTTCTCTTTCCTTTTGTCTCTCTCTCTCTCATACATGCACACATACACACATTTTCCTCTGTCTTTCTTGTTGAAGGCTATCCTCATAGATCTGCTGACTTGTTGTCCATTCACATTTAAGAGTGAAATACTAGGGTGTTTTGTTTTGTTTTGTTCCGTCTTGTTCCTTTCCTGTTTTTGCTGCTCTGTAAGCCCTCCTGCTACGAATGTTCTAGTTACCCCAACTGTACTGTATGTATATATGTGCTGCATGTGTGATCCCCAGTACATTCTGTTTCAGGTTTCTGGAGTTTCCATCTTCAGTACAGCTGGTCCTGTTGTGAACTCATGTTTCTGGTATGCTCCTCTGTGTCTGATTCCCAATTGCCAAAATGTTTGACCAAGTATGTTTTGACAAATGTCCCCAGACACCGGTGCGTATCCTAGTGAAAGGGCATGCTCTGTGTGGGACGACTCGTGTACAGCATAAATCTATCAGATGTGGAAGCGTGTGTATACAATTATATGCCAGATACCTAACATTCATGTAACAGCTGCAAAGATATTTAATGTACATCGGATTATTAATAAAAGAGCTTTTTAGCTCCGTTAAAAAAAAAGAGTGAAATACTAGAAAATTGTTTGGCAACTGTGTAAGATGGAATTTGTCTCTTAGTAGGTTTCAATGCTGTCTAGCCATAGCCCTTTGGATGAGTGATTTAGATCAGTCTCTGTGGACAGATACAGATACTCAATGATAGTTTGGAACCTCCAGAGAAAATTTTCCACCCTCCTGCCTGTGAGCTGCTTCTTTTAGCCAAGTAGCTCATGGAGGTCAGGTAGTCTTAACCACTCAGCATAAAGATTTTCACTTAGTCATCCGCTTTTTCTATAGTATCTTTCCTCCCACCATTCACATGAGACTCACCACTTCAATTTTCTTAAAAAATAAAACCTCTGCTTTCTGTTAACATTGGAGAGGGAAGGAGGACCTAGCATCTTGGCATAGCAATTTCCAACAATTTCCCCCTGTTTTCAATTCCATGCTTTATTTCTGTCTTCAGTGATACCAATATCTTCAATTTCTGAGATTTTCTAAGATCCTGTAGCAAAATTTGACTTCTCATTGCCGTTTACCATCTGTAGACACTTAGAATCAGTTTTCTACCTCTGCCAATTCTTCTACTCATTCCTATGTTCTAAAAATGGTTTGCTCTATTGTTGTATCTGTTCCCATTCTCGTATGCCTATCAGTTCATGCCTCTTTAGTTTTTTACTGTACAGTATTTCAGGATGGTACAAATAAACATGTGTACATAATCCACTAGGTTTAATCTGCTTATGTTCTATCCATGTGCACACCTTCTTTACTCCAACAGAGTTATAAACTTCTTGAAGGCAGGTAGCATAACTTACTCTGCCTTCTATCTCCCATGGGATCTTGCACATAACAGACTCTCAAAAAAATGTTTATTTTATTGGAGTGTTGGAAAACCACCTGAAATTGTATCCAGAACCTCACAAAACTTACTTCACATCAAGGCATTTTAATAACATTTTTTTTTTTAGAATAAAGTGTTTAGGTAAAAACCTCTGTCAACAATCCCTGGAATTGTATAGATCAGCCTTTACATTTCCTCACCTCCTTGTTTTGATTTTTTTAAAGAACTTTATTTATTTACTTATTCATGATAGACATAGAGAGAGACAGACAGGCAGACATAGAGAGAGGCCAGGCAGAAGGAGAAGCAGGCCCCTTGCAGGGAGCCCGATGTGGGACTCGATCCTGGGACCCCAGGATCGCACCCTGGGCTGAAGGCAGGCACTAAACCGCTGAACCACCCAGGGATCCCCTTGATTTTTTTTATTGGCTAGATAAATGTTCTTCATTCAACTTCTATTTTTTAGCCGAAGCCCCAACCAATATAATTTACAGTAAATGAAAATGAAAGAGATCCCTGGTTATTTCTAAGTATTAAAGACAAAGCAAAAATCCATAAAGGATTTCAGTCTCAATCTCTAAGTTTCTATTGGCACCTTCTTGTTGTGACTGAAAAGTTCCTGCTGTTAAAAATACATAAAAAGAGTGACCCAATCTCTCAGGGTTTTTTTAGACAATGATATGAATACTGACTGTTTACTCAGGAAGAAACATTGCCCACAAAATAAGAGATGACAATTTAAAAGAGCAAAGTGTAAATCCACATCTATTTTTTATGATACAAAAAAGACTATTTTTAAATCATCAACATTTTATTCTTCATAGCTGCTTCTGCGTGTGTGTGTGTGTGTGTGTGTGTGTGTGTGTATGTGTGTGTGTATCTTTTTAAATTGTCCTTCCCCATTGGGGCATCATTTTAAGCTAAGATTTTTCAAATATATTATTTTAACTGCTGCTGTTTTGTTTTATGTATTTTAATTGAAGTTTTAAATTCTGTGCTTACACCCCATGGAGTAATAACCACAAAGGGTACAATTTTATTAATTGAAAAAATAAATTTGAAGCAATGCCCTAAATAAGTTAAACAACTAGGTTATAGATGGACTTCCAAGAGATATATGGATTAAAATGTGTTAGTGCTTGTGTGCCTCTTTATGTACATGTGGATCACTTTATATTATAAGGACAAATAGAATGGTAAAATAAAAATCTAAATTACTTTTATAAAAAATACTGTATTCTTGAACTACGTAAGTTATAACATGTTTCTGAAGAAAGAATTTCATGAAGATTATAATACCCCTGTTTGCTCAGAATCATTGAGTAACCACTGTGTGCCTGTACTATGCTATGCATTAGGAAAAAAAGAAATGACCCCCCCAAAATAATTTGCCTCCAAAGAGTTTGCCATCAAAATACAAATGTACAAATGGTTGCAAAACAACGTGAAAACTGCTAGAGCATGTCTAGATATGGAGTTCTGTAGGAATAGATACAAAGGAACACTGGAGCTGAGACTTGCAAAATACTTTGGCATTATCCAGGAAAGTAAAAGCTGTAGTGGTCATTCCAGAGGGAGAGTGCAAGTGTGCAGAATGCAGAGCAAGGCATCATTCTGGTAAAGCTGGGAACAAAATGAGACATGGAGGGGGAAGAAGGAGCTAGAAAGGTAGGCAGGAGCCAGACTATGAAAGACCCTGTAAGCCATGCAAAGGGGCTTGGATAGTAGCCATGGAAATAGAGGATTGGAGGATTTTATGAAATGGATTAACAAAATAAAATCCATATTTTAGAGAAGTCATCTTCTGAAGGATGAACTGCCAAGGGACAAGAATAGAGGTTGAAGAGTCTTTGCACTACCCAAGAAAGAAATGATAAAGTCCTGAACTAAGGCACTAGCAGCAAGGCTGGAGGGCAAATTTAAACTAAATCTAAGAGATAGAGATGACAGGAATTGGTAAGTGATCAGATAAAGGCAAGAAGAGAAAGGAGGATGACCATGACATTTCCTACTTGGGTGCCCGTATTGATGGTAGTTCCATTTGCTGCAATAGGAAAAAGAGAAGAGAAGATGGTGGGTAAGAAGAAATCTTAAGAAATTCACTTTTAGGGACCCCTGGGTGGCTCAGCAGTTGAGCATCTGCCCTCGGCTCAGGGCGTGGTCCTGGGGTCCCAGGATCAAGTCCCGCATCCAGCTCCCTGCATGGAGGCTGCTGTTCCCTCTGCCTGTGTCTCTGCCTCTCTCTCTTTCTGTGTCTCTCATGAATAAATAAATAAAATCTTAAAAAAAAAAGAAAAAGAAATTCACTTTTAGATCTGTTCTGTTTAATGTGGTAACATCATAACCAGGTAGAGATTTCAGGAGATATTTAGCTCTGTGTGCTCAAACCATGACTCTGACATGTCTCATATCCTTCCATTTTACCTATATTCCAGTCACACTAACCTTCCATTTTTATCATTGGGACTTTCTGTGTTCTTTTTTGCTTTAGGGCCTTTGGGCTTCTTGATCCTTACTGGAGACTTTACATGACTGGTTCCCTCACTTTATCTAAGTTTCTATTCAAAGGGCTATCAAGAAGACTTTCTTTCCTACCTCATATGAAATAATCTCCAAAACCTATGTCACTCTCTAGTCCCATAGCTTTTTTTTTCTTTATAACATGTGTCACTGCCTGAAATTACATCATGCATTTGTTTGCATTTTTGCTTAACTGTTTGCCTTAACAGAATGTTTCATATGACAGCAGTCTTATCTGACATATTCTTTTCTGTATCCTCAGTGCCCAGAAAAGCTCCTGACATATAGTCAGGGATCAATGGGCAGAATGAAGGGCCCACCTAAAAAGGGTC
The DNA here is from genome assembly GCF_905146905.1 of Nyctereutes procyonoides. Lineage (NCBI taxonomy): Eukaryota > Metazoa > Chordata > Mammalia > Carnivora > Canidae > Nyctereutes > Nyctereutes procyonoides. Next base: position 560,962 of record NW_026575148.1, read on the forward strand.
ACAAGGTTGTAGTTGCGCCATCTTTGGTAGTTCCTTGATACTATTAGCAGTCAGCAGTTTAGACATGAAGGAGGTGATCTGGACTGATCCAAAGCATGTCAGGTAGCAAAATATCTTTGTAAAAGAAAGGAGAGAAATGGCAAAGAAAAAAGAAAGAAAGAAAACAGAAATGTGATCCAGTCTAGATAAGAGCGGAAGTATTTAGGACTCAATTTGGCATAAGGGAGAAAAGGAATCATCTAGCTCATGAAGCTAAATATTGAAAAAGTAAGCATCCCTTTAGGAACATGTGATTTCATTTGCTTAACTGAAACCTTGAAACCTAACTCTCTCTCTCAGCTCTGCTTTTCTATCTGTGTGGGCTTCATTCTCTGACAGGTCCTCCCTGAGCAGTAGCCAAAATGATAAGTAGCAGGAACAGGCTTACCTTTCACCAATTTAGAAACACCAAGAGACAGTGGATGCCTCTTCCCCAGTAATGCCAACCAAATCTGGATTGACATGTCCACCCCTAAACTAATCATAACAACTAAAGAAATGGAGTATTAGGATTGGCCAAGCCTGGTCACATGTCCACACCTGGACTCAGGGGATAACAGTGCCATCTGATCCATAAACTGAGGTTAGAGTACCAGTGATTCCCTCAAAGGACACTGAGTAGACAAAGAATACAAGTGTGCTACAGAATATAAAACACTGAGGAACCAATGAGGTAAAAGGAAACAGAAGGAAAGTTCAAGTGCTTAAAGATTTCAACAAAATCCAAGTGCATTATTAGGGGAGGGAATAAGGGAATGACAGAAATGGCAGGATGCTGGCTGGACAGCAGGGAAATAATCTCAACAAACATGGGTAGTGATCTGTGAGTCAATGTAAACCAGTACAAAAGAAGGAAAAACAATAGTAAAATCAGGTACTATAAATCCAAAACTAATATAATTAATAAAACAAGTATTAGCAGTAAATCTTAGGCGATAGCAAATTCAGAAAAGTACTTGTCCATTAAGTGAGCCATCAAACCAATTCTTTCTCTCAATCTATTGGTTGTTTAACTGGGTTGATCAGTTCCTGGAGCCAAAATAAATAGTAAATATAATAAACAAAAAGAGATGCTAAGTATATAGCAAAATATTATAAATAAAAAGAGAAACATTGTCAAGAGTAAAAATAATGTATATGTACCCTTAAAAGTTTGAGGGAAGGGACTTACTATGGGTCAAAAAAAATGCTTGGATATGCTCTGTCCTAGCTAAATGCCTTCTATTCATATTAATTTCACATCAATAAGGTATTCAGTTGTGTGGCGACATTGAAGCCTCCACATAATTATTAATCTAACTATTTAGATTAGGTACTGTTATTCCCATGTGTTATATGGTTGAGCCCATAACAAATTGAGCATACATCAATTTGTTTTTTCTAAGAAGTTAATCATTTTTCACCTAATTTAATGTCTTAAGAGTATCTAATAAAAGTTGCAAAATAAATATGCCATTTGGTTAATACTAGAAGTATCACTCAAGGCAGAGACAGAAATGACTAGATTGCTCATCATTGATGACTACCAATCATCCTACAGGCAAATACAACATACCATCATGTTCAAGAATGTTAGCTAGGAATGCTCTTATCCCATTCTGGAGGAAGTGTTTTTCCCCAAGTACTCACCTTTTTGCCCCACCTTGTCTTCTCATCAAATAGAGAAACTTACCTGGATGCAGGTACAGGGAGAAGCCAGAGGCATGTGTAGATCCTGCCCACCATAGGAAGCTGGCACTCTGGTCTGCTCTTCCATGCTGGAAGTTGTACAGGGGCAGGCCCCCACATGGGAAAGCTTCTGCTGACCTGGGGCTGCCCTTAGCTGGATGAGCATGTCTCACTCTGCAATACGATAATAGGAATCCTATTATTGGCCACATTCTCCAACATCCGCTTTACTGATAATAAAGGGGACCCCTGGGCACGGCATCTATCTTTTGTTTTACCTCTCAAACAATTCCACACTCAGGCAGGGATAAGGTGTTATATGCAAATCCCAAAAAGGTCACATCTACTTTTAAATAAAATGTATTTCTGGAGACCAGAACTTAAAAAAGCTTGTTTTAAGACAAAATTCAGTGTGTGACCTATTGCTTTTACTGACTTGGGTATTTAAAAATATGGATAAAACAAAGAGAAATGAAATACAGATCTTAATTATCCTGCATGGAAAGGAATCACAGAATTCAAGAACATTATATGAAATATGGCTCTTTCACATAACTCTTTTAGTACTCTCCAAATACATTCAATCTATCCATATTAGCATCCAAAACTACCTGTTACATAAAGACTTAAGTAACTAGAATAGATTTTAAAAAAATCTTTACCTTTAATATTATTTTTACTTCTTTCTGAAGAAGGGGGGTGACCATTCTCCAGCCTGCTAACTAACATTTATTTCTCCAGTACATCCACCAAACTTCAACTGAACATCTACCTACTAACAGCAAGACACTATAGACACTATGTATACAAACCATCATGATTTCCCCTTCCAAGGAACACACAATAAAACTGGGGAGATGGTACCTGTGTATAAGTACCTAGTATGAGGTAGGATTTGCTAAGCTCAAAACAGATAATTAAAATCACATGGACATTTACAACAAATCATAACCTCTGTCAGAGGAGAAAAGCGTCTCCACAGAGGAGGAAGTAAATTAGGTGGCATTTTCATTGGAGATAACAGAGGAAGGTATAAAAGGAAGAGCAAATGTGTGGAGTTTGGAAACCACAGGCAAAGAGCTTTTGGGGAGAAATGAGAGATGAAACTGAAAAGGTATTTTGGGGCCATATCTGGAGCGGGCCTTGAATCTCAAAGAAAGTTAAAAATGTTTGGAAAAACTGCTGTGTGGGATGTGCAGTGAGTCAGCAAGAGATGAATAAAAGAAGTGCTGAGCAGAAATGAGGGTTTGGTTAAAGTGAACGAGCACGAATGTGTGGCAGACTCAATCAGCACAGCTTTCTCTAGCAGCACTCTGCAGCCCAGCAAGGAAGCAATTGGAAGTTCAAGGTCAGTGGGGAATTTTAGGGAATAAGCAAAGCACTGCTGAGTTGGCTGGCCATGGAAAGCAGGATAGTCAGGAAAGAAATGATGTCATAAAGGGGCTAACAGACTAGAGGGAAAAGAGCTGAGGCAGGGTTGTGATGAAAGTGAAGACGGGGTCAGTCTGAGCAACAAATTTAGAATGACCGGCATTAAAGAGCTTTGGTAAGAGGCTGGATACTCGCAACTAGAGATTGTGCACATAGATGATGAGATTCAAGGATGGAGTGGAGGTAAGGATCACTGGTGTCAAGGAAGTAAGAAACTGTGGAGTCATTGGCATGGCAACACAGCAAGTACTGGGGGCCTTAGGATACCATAGCAGCTTCATAGAGGAAGGTGGCATGAGACAGCTATAAAGAGGAGGGATTACTGAATGTCAACAGCCAGAACAATACTCTAGAATTGGTAATGGTGAACAAAGAATGTTGACCCTTTTCTTTGTCTTCTGCATTAGAGATAAAGGAAGGGGAAGGGGGAAGTCTGTACTGGGAGGAATTTCATGGAAAATAACATCATTAAGGAGAAAGCCAGGTTCACTTATAGAAGAGAGGTGGAAAGAGCAGATGAGGGAAAAAGATAAAAGATAAAATTTTCAGGCCACCTGGTTAGGTGTTTGCCTTCGGTTTGGGTCACAATCTCAGGGTCTTTGGATTAAGCCCCAAGTCGGGCTCCCTGCTTAGCAGAAAGCCTGGTTCCCCCTCTATCTTCCCCTGCCCCCATTTGTACATGCTCTCTCTCTCTCTGTGTCTGTCAAATAAATTAATAAATAATTTTTTAACCAGAATTTTCATAAATATAGGGAAGAAATCACAAAGTATAACCATAGGAACTGGTGCCACAAAAAGACTCATTACGGTTATTCACAAATATTCCGATTCACAAAGCAGACATAAATATGGGCTTGCTTTGGCCAATTAAATGTGACCAAGTGACATGTGTCACTTCTGGTAGAAGTTTTACAAGTTGGTACACAATTCACCACATTCTCCTGACCTCAGGCAATCTAGAGGCATGAATCATAGTGGAGCTCTAGTATATGGGTCCTTGAAAAGCAGAGCACCTTGCCAACCTATGATACACATGTCACAAGTGAAAAATAAACATTTGTTCATTTGAGCGCCTGAGATTTGAGGGATGTTACTACACCCTAACCTGTCCTGAGTGATATGCAACTCAAGTTGTATATGCAACTAGAACCAAGAAGCTTTTTTAGAAAGTTCTTGGGATTCTAATTGTAATTCTCATAAAATATAGCCATATTTATAAATCACAAAATTTTCATCAAAATAGAATTCTGAGAGCTTAGGTAGGAATACTCCAAGATTAGCTCACCTAGTGTTCACTGATAATTCAGGATCAGCAGCGGCCCTTAAGACCTGCAGCCTCCTTCTCTAACCCCACTGCTACCCAATCTGTTAGCATCCCTAAGCCAATGCTACAGGCTCCCGAGAGAATGCAGATGAAAAGGTCACCCTTGGGGAAAGACCTGGTGTGAGCTGGAGATGGAGGAGACAGCAGAAAGGAACCATTTGTGCCTGGATAGTGTGCAAGGGAATAGATGAAAGTTAGCAAGACATTGGTACAGAGGCTCCCTAGACATGGAATCTAGAATCTCAGAGCCAGGAAGATAACAAGGGCTTGTCTAACCAATATTTAGCAATTTGGCAATGATCGGAAGGCAGAATTTACTGATTGGAGCTTTTCGGAGCTGATAGGATGGACCAATTCCAATATTAGATGGGCAATCTGCTGTTTATTTTTGGTTTTGTTCCTATCTTTATTTACTTTTCACAGAATGGGAGATATGGTGAGCAGGATTTGGCGTGCTCTGGGATGATTTTAGTTACTCCTGCCAACACCTATAGAAAATTCATCAATTCACAATATTCTGATTTTTTTAAAAGAGCCTTGGAGTGATGATACCACATGAAAGATCTTGTCTCCTGAATTAAATAAATAAATATTATATATCTTCCTTTGTATTATATATATCTTTATATATATATATATTCACCTTTATATTTTATTTATATATATACATATATATATATAGATATAGATATATATCTTCCTTTGTCCATTTGTAAGCAACTTTCTTAGACCTGCTCCAATTGCTAGGTCCATGGTTGCTGGTTCTGAGGGCACAGATATTTGGTGAGGTGCCAGTTCCCGCCCACTAAGGGATGATTCCAGCAGCAAGTGGCAGACTCCCAAGCAAGACAGTCTCACTCAGAGCTGTCATTTATGGCTTATAATATATGGTACATAATGACTTCGTGACACTGTTATTCCTTTTCTTAGCTTCTCAAAGGACACCTGGCTCAACCGAACAACTAGCCTATTTTGTCACACTGTAGGTCATCCCGACCTTTAGAAACAGAATTGAAGAGAGGAGGGAGCACTGTGCAATTGTCACACCATTAGTCCCAGCCCTAGAAACTCAATGTTACTGAAGTTCAGAGATGCAAAAGAGACTGCTGGGAAGGTTGGCTGCCTTCTTAGCTCTGACAAGGATAATTCCAGGGCCTATGGCTTCTAGTAATAAGGTTTCAAATTGGCAGCATTTAGATGTACGTATGTTTTTGACGGTTTTCTTTAGGTTACACTAAAGGTTCTCAGGAGTTAACACTGTAGGCCACAGAGACTTGTTTGTGTGTTTTAGGGGGGTGTGCTTCACTGAAGAAAAAAGGAGGTAGATAGAGAAAATTTTGCAAGTGAAGATCCTAAAGGAGCATCACATATCTGTTATTGTTATCATTAGACTATTTTCTAATTATTTAGCATTTTCAAAGCCAAACACTATACCACAGGGCTTCCTTTGTTGACTTTACAACTTCACTTTTTACAAGTGAGTGAGGTCATGTTAATTATATTATATTGAGTATTTTCACTCCCTTTTCATTTAAGTTCTGGTTAAGCCAGGCATACGGTACTACTTCCATTTAAACAAATTAGATTAATGAAGTTTTGATAACTCAGCCAGTTTTTCTCAGAATAGGCCTAAATCAGACATATGTGCTGGCAGCTCAGAAAGGAGTTTTATTTGGAAATTACAGCTTTGGATAGATAAGATTTTTTTCCAACTCTTACGTAATACATACTTTTGACATACAATCACTTGTTCTATGCATTTTTGTAATATAAAGCCCGGGCTACAGTTAAGTTCTTCCTAGGCCAAAAATTACAGAACTCTGCACACAGTATGGAATCTTTTCTCTTTTATTATCAGTTCAAGGTACATACCCAGAGGAATTTGGTCATGCGACCTAAGCAGTAATTCTAGCTCTGCCACAAAAATAAGGAGGAAAGGGTACCCAGGAGTTCTAGGACATAATTGTGCAGCAGGACACACATGATCCACTTGCTTCCATGTGGAAACACAACTATGTTGTTTACCTTCCTCCTTGTGATGTATTACAATGAATAGTTTCTAAGGAACATTTGAAAATTAAACCCTACATGAATTTGAGGAAGGTGGACAACTTCTGCAGTTGATTCTGGTTCTAGGCTTTCGGAGCCATCAAGATCTGTCAAAATGAAAGAAAATGAAGAAAATAACTCATTTTAAGAGTGAAGAGCCCTGATCCTAGCCTTCAGGAAGACAGCCTGGTAACCAAGAGGCCTGTGAACTGAACTGAACAGCCTCTGCTTACATGCCTATGAGAATGCCCTGGATTATAAAGGGAGAAAAGACTTCATTGCCAGCCAGCCAGGTTCAAGCCACTCCAGCCAAACCTCCTGTATTACTTTCCTATGGCCACTGTAACAAATCACCACAAAAGTAGTGGTTTAGAACAGCACAAATTGATCCTCTTACACTTCTGGAAGTCAGAAGTCCCAAGTAAGTCTTACAGGGCTAAAATCAAGGCAGGGTTAGTTTCTTCCCAGAGCTCTAAAGGAGAATCTTTCCTTGCCTTTCCCAGCTTCTAGAAGCTGTCATTCCTTGTCGCATGACCCCACGTCACATTGCCTTTCCTCTCACTGTTCCCATCATTGCATTACCTTCTACTTTCTACTTTTGCCCTTCTACCCTCCCCCTTATAAGGAGTCTTGTGGTTATATTTAGGACCCATTTGGCTAATCCAGCATAACCTCCCTATCACAAGATCTTTAACCCCACCATATCTACAAAGCTTCTTTTGCTATTTACAGCAACACACATGGGTTCCAGGGATTCAGATGTCCTTATCAATGGGAGATCATTTTTCAGACTACCACACCTCCCATGTGGCTTCTCCGACATCTGGTGCCTGAGGACACTGCACCCTCTCTTACCCACTACCTCTCCCAGTGACAGCCCTGCTGAAGTGATGTCTGCCTGCATCAACACACTGGTTGTTACTTCAAATAATCCCCCACTGCCACCTCCACATATACACAATGCTCTAGGGTACTCGTAAACTCAAAACGCAAGAAACTGGAACATTTAACAGAGTGGTAGAAAAGGAGCTATTCCCCTATGCTTGGCAAGGAGCAGGAAACACAAAACACAACAAGCTTAAGACCTCTCAGCAGGGACAATAGTGAAAGAGCTCACCAATGTTGTCAAGAAAGTAAATTTCAATCCCCTTGAATCTCAAGAATGATGTCCAATGATGAGGGTGAGTGTGACCAGTAGTGACGATATTTTAAGAGAAACATCCTCATATGCATTCTCATGTCCTGGATCTCCATAGTCTGTTAGTTTGTGATTGATTTAAATACTTGCAAATTATTTAACTGGAATAATGCATATACTCCAGAGGGAGGAAAATAATCCCATTCATTCATTCATTCATTTCCTTTTTTGGTTATAGAAAAATTAAACCATTTAATGCCCGCCCAGACCAGCTCGTGGCATTGTGTCTAATCCCTTTCTGGCCAGGATAGCAGCACCTGTCCCTTACCTTGGAGAGGTATAAATCTGAAGCATGAGTGAGCTACCATTCCAATAACATCAGATCCTTTAAAAGCTCAACACTCAAGAAAGATGTGGAAAAGTTTATGTTTGAGGACAATACACAGCACAGGCATCTTACAGTAAATTTTACTAGGTTTTTAAAGAGAATTATAGATGATAATGGATCTGTGGAATAATGGATAGTCCCAGAGGAACCACAAAGCTGTGATGCACATGAAGGGCTCCAGTAATGCTATAAACAGTGAAGTGTAGGCCCAGCAGTTTATGAATAGCCAATGTACTCAAAGAAATTCAGTTTCATATTAAAGTTGATATAATCTACTGGTATTTAATTCTCAGTAATGATTTTTATTGATTTCCATATTTTAGTAATGCAAGCAAATAAATGTCTTAGAACCTCAGACGCTACTATAAAAAGTATTTTTATTCTTATAACAGGGTTATTGTGATAGCTTTTCATTCATTCCCTCATTCGTTTATTCATTCGACAAATCTTAGTGTCTCATCTCATGATTGACATTGTGGGGACATAAATAATGATAATCATTTAATCATCTGTAGTTTTACAATTTACGTGGCACTTTGCCAGATGCTATTCCATTCCATAGCCCTAAAATAGGTATTTTTTCATCACTTCATGGATGGAGAAACAAAAAGCTTATACAGTCAACTATCTTCCCAAAGGTCACACAGTCTTAAGGAATTGGCAGAGTTATAAGTTAATCCCAATTCTTCTGCCTCCAGAACCACCAAACTATGTCATATGATTTGCTCCCTGCCTTCTGAAATATTATCACCCTCAAGAGGTCTCATACATAAATAATCACAATACAAGGTAAGAAGTTGTCTATACCATAAAATCAAGAATCAGTATTTTCTCAGGCTTGTGGCAAACTCATAAATCACATTTACTGGAGAATTACCCCTTCTCTATGCCTCTCCTCAAACCAAAAGCTAACTACCTTTTCAACTTTCATCTTAAGTTTTATCTCTCGATTAACAGCCATTTTCCACAATGGAGCACAGCTTTTAATGAGTTCACAAAACTTATTGCCTATATTACAACAAAGAAAGTACAGTGAAGCCTCGCTGAGGTCTAGATACTCGGCCGTGCACGACTCTCTTCCCCATGAGAAAATTCACTACTGCACTCCCACTTGGCAGCATTCAAGATTTGGATTGCACCTCAGCAGTGTTAAAAATGCCTTTTGAATTGTACCTTTGTGGGCTTTTGTGAGTGATCAAAACTCAAATGATAAGTCCATGAGTGGTTAGGTTCTATAGTGGACAGAAAGTACTAAGGAAGTTGAGAGAAAAGAGAAATCCCAGCTGATGGAGAGTAACTGAGCTGGCTTCATGCAGTGGAAAGCCATAGGGGTGAGCACCATTGTCTAAGTCGGCCCTTGGTGGGACTGCAGACAGGACTTTAAGAGGAGGAAATGCCATGAGCTAAGGTGCCAACACAGGGATGAGTTGGGGCTGTTGAGGATTCACTAAACAGTCATGGGAGAGTAAAGTAGAAGATAAAAGAAAGAGCTGTATTATATACTGTATGAGCTGGTAATAAAGTTACTGAAAGTTTAAGACCGGAGTGATGACATTTTCTTTAGAAATGTACTCAGAGAAGTACATTTGGCAGAAATGCAAAATGGGTTTAAACACCTACCTGAGAGCCTTCCCAACTTTCCCCTTTCTTCCTAACAAATATAGGGACTAAAAATAACAGATATTCACTTACCTGGTTACATGTGCACTAGGGCAGAAGAAAGTAGCCCAGTCCTGGCTAATAAGATGTATAATGAAGTCTTCCAAGAGTTATCTGGGAAAGCTTTTCTCCCTTGATAAGACACGTGGGGAGGAATTCTCCCCATCTCTTCCAGTCAATTAAATGTCCTTGTGTGAGGATCTGAGGCTTGGAGCTGTTGCAGCCAGATTGTGACCAGGGTATAGTCAAGGAAGTCACAGAACACCAATCCAGAGCCTTGACATTGCTGAACTATGAAAGCAATCCTGGAGCCTCCTACTTAGGATCTTCTTGTTATGGGAGGAAAATTAAATCCCTATCATTTAATCTATGTTTAGTTTGTTTTTCTATTAGCTTTAGTCAAAAGCAGCCTGATACAGAGGCACAATGAAAGAGGCTCAGGAAAGGTAATGATTAGCTTGATGGCGTCAATGGATTTGAAAGTAATAGGATGTATATGAGGTAAAATAAAAACTCATGGACTGGGACGCCTGGGTGGCTCAGTGGTTGAGTGTCAAGAAGGGCATAGCATTTCCATTAAGAGAACCAACTTGAAAAACATTAATTAGGGGCAGCTGGGTGGTTCAGTGGTTGAGTGTCTGCTTTCCACTCGGGGTGTGACCCTGGGATCCTGGGGTCAAGTCCCCGCATCAGGCTCCCTGCAGGGAACGTGCTTCTCCTTTTACCTACGTCTCTGCCTCTATCTGTGTCTCTCATAAATAAATAAATAAATAAATAAATAAATAAATAAATAAATAAATCTTTTTTTAAAAATATCATGGACTGATTGGTAACACCATATAAATTCTCTCATAGTAAAACTAGGAATCCTCAACACATAACAAATGAGTTTCATTTTTTGAACTTGACAAATAAAGTAAGTGTAAATGTATAGATGTTAAGTGGGTGGCAACATAGAATATGATCATTACAAAGAAACTTGAAATCTGATTGGCTGTATCATGCCTATCTGAATTTTTTTTTAATCTGAAATTAGAGTACAAGGCCAGGAGTCTACATTAGAAAGCCAGAGAAGAATGAGTCAGGGTTCACCCGGCACTATCTGAGGAAAGGGTTTTGAACCTGGAGGCTGTCGGCAAATCTAGCCAGACTTGAAAGATGTTGACCTCACCCAGCAATTGACATCCTTCAGGCATTGTTTGGGGATGGAGGAAACGGTCTTCTACCATGATATGCCAAATCAGTTTTCCCAAATTCCAACAAATTAAATGTAGAGCATAAGAGAAACAAAGTGAATGAAACTTAGCCCAAACTCTTTGGGCTGGTTACTATGGAATGGTGACTTAAATAACAAATAGGGAATAGTGGAAGGGGAGAAAATGAATTGAAAAGTTAAATTTGGTTTGAGCCACCTCAAGTTTTAGGGGCAAGCAAGGATACAATGTATAGATCTCTGGAAAGTGACTGGAAATGCAGGCCTGAGCTTATGAGAAAATGCTCATTAGGGAACCCTGGGTGGCGCAGTGGTTTAGCGCCTGCCTTTGGCCCAGGGCACAATCCTGGAGACCCGGGATTGAATCCTACGTCAGGCTCCCGGTGCATGGAGCCTGCTTCTCCCTCTGCCTGTGTCTCTGCCTCTCTCTCTCTCTCTCTCTCTCTCTCTCTCTCTCTCTCTCTCTCTGTGACTATCATAAATAAAAATTAAAAAAAAATAAAGTTTAAAAAAATGCTCATTAAAGACAGACCAACTTTACTCGAGGCTATGAAGTCATTCAAATAGCCAAAAGTACAAGACAGAAAGTCGGGGCAGTTGATAATGCCCATATTTTTTGAATATCTACCTTGTGCTGGGCACAATATTATTAATTACACAAGTTATCGTGGGACGCCTGGGTGGCTCAGTGGTTGAGCGTCTGCCTCTGGCTCAGGGCGTGGTCCCAGGGCCTGGGATAGAGTCCCACACCAGGCTCCCTGCGGGGAGTCTGCTTCTTCCCCTGCCTACATCTCTGTCTGTCTCTCTCTGTATTTCTCATGAATAAATAAGCAAAAATCTTAAAAAAAATAATTACATGTTATCAAATTTAACCTCCCAATACCACTATAAAGAAAAATCACAAAAGCCATTTATAGGAGAGCATATGCAGGTTCAGAGAACTTATACATCATTCCCAAGGTACAAGGTGTAGCAAAACCAGGCTTCCAATGCCAGCAAAAAAAGCAGAAGGCTTTATGCCTTGCTCTTTCAAATGTACATGTTAAAACACTTAGTTGTTAAACTGCCAACATGCTCATTCTTATTTCAATTTATATCATTACAAAATATAAGACCCAAAGCATAAACACAAACTTTGTATAAATAGTGTAGAGAAAGTATTATTCTCCGAATTTTACATTTGGGGAAACACAGAAGTTCATATATAAAATCACTCCGTGAACCCTGAACCTAATAGTAACATTTGATAATTGTTATTGACTCCTTACATATGTGGTGAATGGAAGCTACTGAAAGCCCAGGTACTCTCAACAAATTTGCAATATAGTTGTAGAGATTATATAAATATAAATATAAATATAAATATAAATATAAATATAAATATAAATATATATGAAAACTAAGAGTACAATGCCAAATAGTACAGGATTAACTTTTAAAGTCATACATTCACATTCTTTAAAATAATCATCTTCCCAACAAATCAGTCTTCCTTTTAAATTTTCTCTATAAATAAGTCACCAAAGATCGAAATGTGTAATAATAAACTTCTGTAAGCAAGTATACTCAAATTTGTATTATTTCTCATGTAGTATATTCATAGCAATAGTTGAATATATGGGTAAAATCACAAAGGTTTCATGAAGTATTTGCTTATCCCCACGCCATGTTTACTTACCTAATCATCCTTATTTACTCTTATTCTATCACCACTAGGTCATCGACTCAACATGTCAGGGGATGCACCTGGAGTATACTAGATATCATGCGAGGCTCTGGATATAGGAAAATGAGTACAGCATTCTTCTTACTTCCACCAGGCTCACAATACTACTTGTACTTGTAAGAACACAAGCTAGACAGTTACCAAATTACTCACTAGAAACATACTCCATTAGTTTACAGTAAAACACGCGTTTACACTAAATAAATTTCAACATGCTAAAAGAAAAAACAAGGAATTTATTTAATCCAAGGATTAAATTTCAGACTTCTGATTGGAACCAATATTAATGAGATGCTAAATGAAATTCTCCCCATGGCAGAAAATTAGAATCTTTTAGTATATTTCCCACCAGACTAAGATAAAAAAAAACATACAAAAATAAAAACCTTGCCATCTTTATATAATATTTTGAATTAGATCTTAATAAACATAATGGTGTATTTTCAAATTGAAATACATATACTTAACAACCTCTAGGGATCAAACACAAGCATTCAAATGTGTACAAATGTGGACCTAGAAAATCTTAAAAAGAGAAATTAGAAGAATTGAACATATTCTTTAGCTATGATAAAGAAGGAAATCTGCAATTTGCAATCACATGGGTGGACCTTGAGGGCATTATGCTAAGTCAAATAAGTTAGACAAAGACAAATACTATATGATACTATTTACATGTAGAATCCAGAAAAAATCAAACTCATAGAAACAGAGAATAAAATGGTGGCTATTAGGGCCTGAGGGGTGAGGAAAATGGGGAGAAGTTGTTAAGAGGGTACAAACTTCCAGTTATAAGATGTATAAGTTACAAAAACCCAACGCACGGCATGATTGTAGTTAACAATACTGTATTATATACTTGAAAGTTGCTAAGAGAGTAGATCATAAATGTTCTTGCCACAAAAAAGAAATTTTAATTACGTGATGTGATGGAGATGTTAGCTCATGTTTCAATATGGTGCCAATCATTTCATAATATATAAGTATATCAAATCAACATGTTGTACACCTTAAACTTAAACAATGTTATGTGTGAATTAAATCTCAACAAAGCTGAAGAAAAAATAAGAAGAAAATAGTTTATCAAACAAAAAATTTAGAGGCATCAATAATGTCAATGATAACAAAAGAACAGATTCTATGAATATAATCATCATATAAATATTAAAAAAATGTAGCTAAGCACCTTCAAGTTACTGATAAACACTCTAGAGATATTTCACATCAAATGTGGTCCCCATCTTTATAATCAAAGAAAACCTTGCCTTAAATTCTAATAGAAGTGTCCATGTAGTAACAGGAAAACAGTGTTCCATCATTAACTCATGCTACACTTGAGAATTGGTTTTAGAATGATTTTTAAGTTTCTTTTGAAGAAGGAAAACCCATGAGGCCTCTAATATATGTGTTTGAAACATTCACACAGTAAAATAACATGATGAATATCCCTTCCTCTTCCCTGTGTTCTCTCCTCTCCTTTTTCATTAGACTGAATGCCTTGAACATCTTTGATATTAGTTGAATCTGTTTAAAATAGGAATAAAGAAATCTGATGGAAATTAATTACACTAAATTGTTAGGAGAGGACAACAGCAGAAAAAATATGTTCAACGTATGGAAATGAATTACTTAAGGTGGAGTGCAAGGAAACGGTGGGAAACATCTCTGTCCAGACACGTTCCGGGTACCCCCTAAATAATACCCACATATGGAATCACCTTTTATGCCAATAAACAAGAACTACCCTTCTCCAAAAATATAAAAGGTTGAAAAATGAATAGCTGTTTCTATCCCATCACATTCAGAGAGAACCAGACAGAAAAATTGAATCAAAATGATTATGACCGCCATAGTTCTTAGAATTCCTAGAATAGTCCCAATAATAAATATTCTTCCCATTGTTGTAAAAAAAAAAGTAATAATGCCAAAGAAACGTCAGTATGTTGGCCAGTTTCCCAGACTACTTTTTATACCTTGAAGAGACAAAAAAAAAATTATCTGTATCTTAGGTATTCCACTTGGGGCTTTAAAAAAAATTCTCACCATATGTGAGCCCTACAGTAGAAATTACAGTTCAGAAAATCAGTGAAAGATTCAGCCAGTCACACTGTGATCTTCCATTTTATTCATGATGGTCATACAGCCTGATCATGGACCAGTAGTCCCAGAATTTCACTTGAAGAGCACTATAAAAAAATGTGAATCTCAGATCCTGACTAGGTCTGTCTTGAATTATTATGGTGAAATATGGTGAATATATTTTAAATCAGTAAAGCTCAACACTGAATGAAGAATCATAAACCAAGGACCTAAACAAAAAAGTCTTGTACAGCCAGAATACATCCAGTAGAGTATCGTGACACTTGAGACTTGTGCCCATTTTAACCTTCAGTGATGGCCTAATAGAAAGGATAAATAGACAAATTGATAACTGGAAAACATTATAAGAAATTTGAAAGAATTTGTTCCTGAAACAAAAGAGAGAGAGGTGGTAGAGGAAGTTCAGGAAACAAATAAACAAACAAAACCAGATTTCTCTCCAGAGAAAATTAAGATCAGCCCATCAGCAGGAAAATGATTGTGCACTGAAGGTAATCCAAAGAGATGGAAAGGTAGAAGCAATGCACTAAGTGGTGGAATCGATGAACTTCATATAGTAACAAATCCTATACCGAATTATTTCCCTTCTACCACTCATTCGACTATTTACTGCTTAAAGAATGCTCAGATCTTTAGAAATACTATGCTAGATTCTTCTTTCAGGAGTGGAGAAAGGAATACCATTTTTTTTTTCTCTTGGAAAACTGCAATAGGATAAATTAAAAAACAAGGGGGGAAAGCTCAAGAGTCTATTTATGTATTAGCTTGAAACACACAAAATTGCCATTGTCTTATAGTTCAAGATGTCTAAATATCAGCAAGTTCATGTGATTCAGCCTAATATTTTTATCTTAATAACTTATAATATTTGCTTGACTAGTTTTCATTAAGTGAATTTTTTTAAGCAGACCCCATGTCCAGAGCAGAGCCCAATGCAGGGCTTAAACTCATGACCCTGAGATCAAGACCTGAGCTGAGATCAAGAGTCAGATAGATGCTTAACTGACTGAGGCACCCAAGCCTCCCTAAATAAACTTTTTTAAATTAATACGTTATTTGAAGGTCAAACTCTGCCTAAACATAAAAACATGCAAGTGACTTACCAATCTTTCCCCAGAAGCCATTATTATCTAGGACAATTCTTATAGACATTTCAGGATAATACTGCCTAGTGTGTTGATCTTACCAGTATATAATAGGCGACTCAGGCTGTCAGCTTATGTTGTTACATTGGTCCAGCAGATGAAGAAAATTGATGGATGGATGGATGGATGGATGGATGGATGGATGGGATGGATGGAAGGGAAGGAAGGAAGGAAGGAAGGAAGGAAGGAAGGAAGGAAGGAAGAGCCCAAGCATCTGAATAAAGTTCAGTTTTAATTTTTCTCCCAAATCATCTGAACCTCAGAAAGTGATTTTTAAAATATTTTCTAAATGAAAAGGGTTTAGTACATTTCCACTCTCTGTGATAACATCAGAGTAATTAATGCCATGACAACAAGAAAAAGGCTGAAAGGAATAAATAAAAAGAGAAGTTAATTTTTCTATTTGTTGCTGACACAAGATGCTTCAGTTTCTCTTGAAAATTAAATTATTTTCAATAATCTTTTAAATCTTCTATTTACTTCACAAAGAAAACCTCAATTCAGTTCCAATCATCTCAAACGACTGATAATTTCCCACCCAGTTAACAGTTTTAAGCTCTCTGGAGCAGAGAGCAGGAGTGTCCTTTCTGTTCAGCAAAGGAATGAAGAATCAGAGGAAGGAGCCCCTGAACACTCAGGCTGGGCAGCCCTTTGCTGGTGGTCTGCAAATGGGCAGATTGGTATTTATTCAGATTCAAACTGAATTCATTCCAGAACTCTTTCACCAGAATACCAACTAGACCCTGACAGATATTTTAGCATTCTTTTACCAAAGGCTTGCAGGGTGTCCCAAAGCAGCAAAGGATCCAAATCTTTGAGGTCATGAACGTCTACTTATGTAGACTTTTCACAGCACCAGAGGAGGCAAGGTCCCTCTATCTCAGCCTCTGGAAGAGGTTCCAAGAGGACACTCTCCCTCCCTTTCTCTCACCTTCTCCCAAGCGTCTTCAGGTCCTTTCAGCTGTCTTCTCTTCAGCCCCTCTCAAAAAAGGACAAACCACTCTTCCCCCACTGAGTCCTGGGTCTGGTCCATCTTCTGCTTTGCAAACTGCTGTCCCTGGCTTCATTAGGAATTCAGAGAGGTCTGTCTCTGTTTAAGCTTCCTCCAAGTCCGTGGTCTATGCAAAAGGTGGGTAGTTCAAGGTCAGTGAGGACACTTTTCACCAGTAATGTTGCAATTCACTTTCCTGCCAAATACTTTAAGGTTTACACCCCTAATCACAGAAAGGTTCATCTTCTTCCAAAGACTTGAGCAAGGCCCTGTCTAATCTGCGTGAGAAATGTGTACATCAACTATTAACATGACTTTGGCCCCTATTCCTTGTGAAATAGTACCTCTAACCCTGTGATATTAAAAGCTCACGGCTTTCCTGGCCTGGTTTTTATTACAAAGGGTCCCTATATTAATTGAAAATGCTTCTGCCCGAGTCATTCAAGATGAAGCTTGCAGGTTTAAAGAGTGTCACTCTGATACTCTAGTTTCTCTCATGACAACAGATGTGACATTTATCTGATGCAGATCTAGCTGACCTCTGGAAATCAACCCCAACTAAATTCCATTTAGGAAAAAGCCCTTTTTACAAAACCAGGGGCTGGTTTATATGACCCAGGCAATGTCTTCCATATCTATATCCCCTGCTGCTGTAACTAAGACACCATACTTATTCATAGTCATTCTAAGTATCCAAAGAAAAGCACATTTATTGATCCAAAAGATCATTAATCTTGATCAAGATCAACAAGCTTTTTTCTATGACAGTTCAGATAGTAAATACAGTCCCTAACACAACTACTCAACTCCACCATTTATAGCTTTAAAGCAGCCGTAGATAATACACAAATGAATAGGCGTAGCTGTGTTCCGATAAAATTTTATTTACAAAAGTAGTCAGTGGGTCAGATTTAGCCTACATGCAATAATTTGACAAGCTCTTTTCTAGATTATTATTCCAAAATATAGATTATAATTTTTACAAGATTTATTTATTTATTGGGGGGAGGGAGAGAGAGTACAAGTGGGGAGGAGGGAAGAGAGAGAGAGAGACTCTTTAAGCAGACTCCCCGCTGAGGGTGGAGCTAATGTGGGACTTGATCCCAGGACCCTGAGATCATGACCTGAGCCAAAATCAAGAGCTGGCTGCTCAACCAACTGAGCCACCCAGGGACCCCTCCAAATTATAGATTTTAAAAGAAACTTTAGGTTTACACTGATTCAGGTGATTATCAAAAATACACGAACATATCACAAACCATCTCTCCCTTGCTGTCCTGCTTACCACTCCCTTGCAGTGTATTCAATAAAATTATTTTTAAAAAAAGTATATGAAGGTATCTATGAGGATAGATCTATTTACACACGAGATATAAATTTAAAAATAGGGATCCCTGGGTGGCGCAGCGGTTTGGCGCCTGCCTTTGGCCCAGGGCGCGATCCTGGAGACCCGGGATCGAATCCCACGTCGGGCTCCCAGTGCATGGAGCCTGCTTCTCCCTCTGCCTGTGTCTCTGCCTCTCTCTCTCTCTCCCTCTGTGTGTGTGTGTGTGTGTGTGACTATCATAAATAAATAAAAATTTAAAAAAAGGAAACTTAAAAAAATAAATAAAATAAATAAAAATAGCCACAGAATTTTAAAATTCAAGACATCAAGAAAACCAAGGATATGTAGTTAATGTACCTTATTTTACAGATGATAAAAATGTGTGACAGGTTTTAGTAAAGAACTAGGTCCATTGACTCCCAATTTAAAATTATCATAATCTTGGGGCACCTGGGTGACTCAGTGGTTGAGCATCTGCCTTTAGCTCAGGTCATGAATCCAAGATCCTGGATCAAGTCCCACATCAGGCTCCCTGCAGGGAGCCTGCTTCTCCCTCTGCCTGTGTCTCTGCCTCTGTGTGTGTGTGTGTATGTCTCATGAATAAACAAAATCTTTAAAAAAAATTATCACAATATAAGAAATTTATCACAAAACTGAAAGCAAAACATAATAAGCACATGAGCAACTCTAGGGATATAAACACTATCAGTTATATCATAAAGGTAGTATCTTTACAGAGTTAGATGGCATTCCAGCCACTGCTCCAATTCCTTAGTAACTTTAAGTCCCCATCCTAACACACACACACACACACACACACACACACATCATATACAACATTATTGTGGGTTTCCAAAATCCAGCCCATGCCAACATAGGCATAAAAATTCAACTGCAATATACCTTGACACTGACCAGCAAGAGTTATTTACACCATTAAAAATAATAATAATAAAGCACACCAAGAAGCCATAAATAATAATACTTAGAATTAGGGCAGTGGAAACTTAAATACAATATAAAATATTAACAGTGGTAGGTCTTTTAATAATGTGTATTTTGCTTTTTGTAATTCTCTTTTGTATTTTTCTAATATTTTTCCAATTTGCATGCACTAGTTTTATAATCTGAAAAAAGATCCTCAAACGAACTGACACAGGACATGTTATGCAATACAAAATAACTCCTTGAAAGAATGATTTCTCATATGCAACTCTGTATCACTAGATCCTAGCAAAATCTATATATTAGACATTCAGTAGATGTATATGTGGCAGGTAGCTTGAGAACATTCTCAGTTAAACAGGTAACATTAGCGAAGGTATTTAAATACTAAAAATTCTAACAAAGTCATTCTCATCTTTATTTGTAATATCCATTATTAGCATGCAGAACTATTTGGTTTTATTACAATCTAAAGTTATGCTTCGCAGCTGTGTTTTTGTAGCTGTGAAAATTTAGTCCTCCGATTACATCTTAGCTGTTTACATTTTAGCTGTGAAATAGGATTTTGTTTTTAGCTAGCTAGCAAAAGAACTTTTGTAACATCAGTTTCAAAAATTGTCAAATCAGAAATAACAACTTTAAATATATCAAAATGTACCTTGCTTTCTCTCATGTGATAATAACTGCCATGTAATAATTAGTGAAGTTGAACACTTAAATTACTTTATCATTTCCCCCAAGGAAGTGTCTGTTATGTTCTGAATAAAGAAAATACCAAATCTAAGGAAAATGCCATGGGGTCACTGCTGCATCTTCATTGAAAAGTACACAGAAAATTATCTGTTCTGACACAAAGTTCATATATAGGAACATAAAGAAATATTTTGCTAAAAAACAAACTCATGTGTAATGTGGGCACCAAAATCAATGGGAAAATCAAGATTTAACTTGCTTAAGAGAGCTATTTAGAGAGTCTAGGATAGTGATAGTCAGAGAGGTCCCTGGACCATCATGTTTAGATGGGAGCTGTTTAGAAATGTTGAATATTGGGCTTACACCAGAGCTCTTGATTCACAATCTGCATTTTAATACCTTAGAGCATTCTTGCTCACATGGAATTTGAGAAGCGCTAGTCCATTGCTATTTTCAGCAAAAATTTTGGACATAATATGCAAATTATAGAATTGTAGACAATAATGACACTTGTTGGTCACAAATATTCCAGAATACTTGTATTCAGATTGTACCATTCTTACTGTAGTCACTTTTGAAAGCTAGATATTTACTTCCCTGACCCTCCATCCATGACACTATACTCAGAAAGTTCCTTATGGACTTGTTAAGACTTACAAAATCAGTGGTATTACCTTACAGTTTCACCTCCTTTCATACCAAAAGCAGCTTTTCACGCTGATTTTATTCACAAAGCTAAGCCAAATAACACTGGACTCCTTCCGAAATCAAATCCATTTTCAAACATAAATATTTGTGCTCTTTGGGAATGATTTTTTTAAAATTGGGCTACAGGCTCTGAAAACCCGAGGATGGAATCAAAAAACTGTTGAGATGATGGTGGCAAATTACAATAATGTACAGCAAGTGACTCCTTTAAAAAGAACAACTATCACTTATGTGTACCATTAAGTACATTTTTGTTATTTCAACTGGAGACCCCACTAAAGATTTAACTACTTAAAAGGGCAACCTGGTGAAGATCTTGTTGTAGCTCCTTTAGCAAGAAGATACCATGAGGTCTTCCAATTTGTCCTTGGAAGAAGGAATCTTTATAAAGGAAGGGAAGTGTTTGTAGACCGTGGAGGTAAATATACATTTGTGTCTTTGTGGTCTGGATCTTTCTATTAACAAACAAGCTTTGTTGTCAGAAAAAGGAGAGGAATTAATCCTTTGTTTGGGGTAAGGGAAAGGGAAGACTGCTAGACCCCTGTGGATGAATCTCCAGGGGTTGAATGTGGACAGTGGATACCACCTAGCACGTCCTTGGATAGTACACAAACCCAAAGGATGGTCACTGAGACGCATGTCCTGTGGAAATGCTCATCAGAGGAGCATCCTGACCTGGAAATCTATGTAGCACCATGTGGTACCCGGAAGCAATGCCACAATGGCCCCAACAAGAGTTCTCCTGGGCCCAGAGCAGCCATGGGCCTTTTCTGTGGGACCTCCGTAAACTCATAGGATTCTTAAATATTTCTGAATAGGGGAAGGGATAATCCTAGGTTATAACATAGATATTTATGTCTATCATAAAGATAAGATTCAAGCCAGTTCTGATTCATTCAGAAATATAAAACAAAAAAGACAGCGCCTGCAGCCCAAGTATTGTAGAATAAATTGTACCTTGCCATTATTTTCTGGCCATACCTATTAAATACGTTGAATAAAGACTCTCACTGGCAACAGCTGCCAAGATGCTCAATTTTGTGGCTAGCCACTGCAGAAGTCAGTAGTGTGGGGGTATGGAGTGAAGTAGCATGATCTGTGGTGTGGGATACAATGGGCCAGGTAAGGGACATCCATTCAGTCTTTTACCTGTGTTCATGGAGCTTCTTCTCTCATCTCTCTCTCTCTCTCTCTCTCTCTCTCTCTCTCTCTCTCTCTCTCTGAGCTTCTTCTATAGTACAGACACTGCACTAGGCAGAAAGCATGTGAAGTAAATAACTGTTTTTTCTGGAGTTCATACTATTGAAGAGAAAGTGATATGTACTCTAATATGGGCTATCAAAGGAGGAAACAAAACAAAGTGGCTACATTTATAGGTTTTGGGATCAGGCATCTCTGTCTGAAAATTTACTACGCAAGTGATATTGGACAAGTTACCTAAAGCCTCTGAATCGCATTCTCTTCATCAATAATAATAATTGCAGGACTTAAGCATTCAGTAGATCTTTATAAATATATTAGTGGAGTGATATATTAATTCTATCTATAGGATCACAAAAAGCTTCATCAAGAAATACATTTGAACTCCATCCCGCAGGATAAGTGCAATTCGCCAGATAAAAAGTGGGGGAACAGCATTCTAGGCAGAAAGGACAATATGGATTAAGTCATGAAGAAGCTTAGAACAAATCTCCCCAAATTCTGCCACTTTGGCATGTGAAATATTTTGAGCTGAAGGTAATCAAGACCAAGCGGGCAAAAGAGAAAATTTGCCCTCCCCTAATTGGGAGTCTTTTTCAGAATGAGAGTTTCTACCAGAGATAAATTTTATCTGAGTGACCCATCTGTATGGCAAGGCAAACATCTAATTACCAGTCACCAGCTCCTCTTACTGCCCTGTGAGCTGTCCTCCTCTCCTTTGAATGTATGTGGGCTTCCTGTATATACAAAATTAGATTTGATTTTCTCCTGTTAATCTGTCTCATGTCAATCGAATTCTTAGACCAGCCAAAGAACCTCTGAAAGGTAAAGAAAAATTCTCCCTTCCCAACAAGCCACAGGAGAATTAAAGTACATGGTCCATGCAGGGATTAAGAAGGGTTTAAATACAATCATAATAAAAGGGCTGGGAAAAGGAGGCTGAAATGATGTTGAAAATGTAAAACAGGGCTGTGATGTGGCTGGCCACATAACCTCTTAGCAATGAGAAATCAGTAAATGTTTTAATACAAAGAGCAGAATCAGATACATATTTTAGAAAGATAGGTGTGGTGCTTTGCAGAGATTAGAGGAGGAAAAGTCAGTAGTGTAGAGCATCTAGGATAGAAAATATCTGATGAAAATCAAATAGATAGGGGCACCTGGGTTCTTCGGTTAGTTGAGTGGTTGCTTCTTGGTTTCAGCTCAGATCTTGATCTCCAGTCGTGAGATCCAGCTCCGCACTCAGTGAAGAGTCTCCTTAAGATTCTCTCCTTCTGCCCTTCTCCCTACTTGCGTGTGCACGCTCTCTCTCTCTCTCTCTCTCTCTCTAAAAATAAATAAATAAAATCTTTAAAAAAAGAAAAAAGAAAGTCAAATGAGTATACCACGAAACCCTTGGGAATTGTTATGTGGGAGATAGGGAGATGGGCAACAATGTACATGACTTTCTCTCTCCTTCTACACAAGTACACACCCAGAAACATGTATATTTATATGTTGGTCATATAACCTCTGTGCCTCATTTTCCCCTTTTATTAAAGGAGGATATAATAAAATGTCATAAGGATCATTTAGGTTGATATGTAAAAAATGTCTGGCACATAGTAAGGATTATATAAACATGGTTATCGCACTTTTTCCTATCACATCAATTCTTTCCCTTTTTCCCTGGTTTAATCACTGCCCCTTTCCCACTGTCAACCACTTTCTTTTTTTTTTTTTTTTTAAGATTTTCTTTATTTGAGAGAGAGAGAACACAAGCAGGGGGGAGAAAGAGGCAAACTCTACACGGAGCAGAGAGCCCAATGTGGGACTCAATCCCAGGACTCTGGGATCACGCCCCCAGCTGCAGGCAGATGCTTAACTGACTGAGCCACCCAGGTGCCCCTGTCAACCATTTTTATGTCACCAAAGATCCAGCTGCAAATTCTCAGGCCTAAAATGTTCAAGGAGTTCCACAACTTCGATTCAATTCAATATATTTTAAGCGACTCCTTCTATCTTGGAACAATTTCCAGACATGGTAAAGGAGAGTCCATGTAGAAAAGGAATCATTCTCTCTTCTCTGCACTAAGGAAGCTCACATTCCATTAGGGGGAATATGCGATGTCCATAAGGTAGTAAAACGTGGGACACAATAAAGCAAAGACAATGAGAGAAGTTAGAACCAAATGCACAATGGAAAGGCACTTGACTGGGTATCAGAAAACCCATGTTGTAAGTTAATGATTCTACACTTAGTGGCCAGATTGCCTGGGCAAATTGCTGAACTCTGACTAGGTAGGGAGTGTACCGGTTAATCACTGGGGTCTGGAACCAGGTCGGTGGATTCTCAGGGGACTCCACTACCTACTCATTCTGTAGCTTGGGACAAGTTACTTTCTCTCTCTGTACCTCTGCAGTTCAGTCAATAGAAGGAAAAGGAGAATAAGAGTATGTGCTTCCTACAGCTGCTATCTAGACCTCATGAATTAAAACATGGAAAGTTCTTAGAACACTGCCTGGCACAAAGAAAAACCTCTACAAAAAAGCGAGCTGTTTTCAATATTTCTGAACCTCCATACCATTTACCATAAAATAAGAAGAACTAACTTATCCTTTCCACAGTCTCTCATAGAAGGTTATCCTGAGATAATTTACATGAAATGAGATAATCTATGTGAGAGTGTCTTGTCAGTAGTGGGTATATAATATACAAAAGCATAATGTTATTTATAACATGAAATGCATAAGTAATACATCAGATAATAAATTATATCTTCTCAGAGTGTCCTTGGGCCATCTTGTAGATAGGAATGCTATTTGAAGCCCTTCCTAAATGTATCAGAACTAGAATGAAGCCTTTAGATCTATCTTGCTAAAATTCTAATCAGTGAAAATTGGGGACAATGTGGAAAATAACAAAAAGTGCTGTCAGATGTTTCTAAATAATCATCTGAGTGGGTTGTTCTAACCAATGAACCTGTAGGCACTAATGACCATATTTTTGAAATGATATTAGAATACAAGAAATTCAATCTTTTAAAAATGTTATCCACTTGGGATGCCTGTTGACATTTTGCAAAGCAAACCATAAATGTACTTAAACCGATGATTAAAACATCAAAATTAAAATCAGCCTATCTTTTCTCTGAGTACCTTTTGCAAATGGCACAGGGAACCTTACACAAGCTCCAGGCACCTCTATATTTAATTCCTAGGAGCAAAGGTATTCATCACTGCATTAAGCATCCTGGTCAGGTACTGCTGAGTCAACCCTCTTCTGGGACTTTCCTTGATTGTGAATGCAGCATACAAGCCTTGAGATGTCATTATTCCTACATTATGATAAGGCACTCACTTATGCCTCAAAGGGGAGCAGATCTGCCACCCCAAAATATGTCTCTGTGGCATAAGGATTATTTTGAGCTAAAGGCAATCAAAACCCAGCAGATTCAGGAAAAGCTCTTTACCTCCTCCTCAGCTGCCTAAATTTACATTGGAAAGGGGCTATTATCAGAGATACCTTTTTACCCAAGAACGTTATCTGCATAACAGGCTAACCTTTGTTTTCCAAACAACTTCTCTGCCTTCCAGTAAATGGCCTTCTGTCCCTCTGTGTCGAACATCTCTATCCCTTTCCCTTGCTCAGGATGTTATGTAAGCCTCAATTACCTGGCTGCCTTTGGGTCTCATATTTTTACGGGGCTCCTGTAGGCATGAATTCTGTTTTTCTCCTGTTCATCTGTCTTAGATCAATTCAATTATTAGACCAGCCAAACCACCTGGAAGAGAAGAGGAGCTCATAAAGTGCTTCTTGCTGGGGGAATCTTAAAACAAAAAATAGCAACATGTTTGCTCCTTTGCCCTTTTGTAAGCAAGAAAATTGTGTACACATAAGATAGGGTTGTTCTCAAGGTCTCACAAGCCTTTTTTTTTTTTTTTTGGACTCACAAGCCTTAACAAAGCTCAAATGTGGCCTCTCTAGCTCTTGATGTGTCACCTCTATAACCTCTCCTTACATGTATCCAAAGTAAATTACAAGTGGCTATTTTACCAACTGGTCCTTTAGTTGACTAGTTAAATGAAACTTTTGTCTCTAGAGTCATTTACCAAAGGGTGGTGCTAATTATTAGAACTAAGACTAAGGATGACCTGCAAAGTCTCAGTGTAGCCACTGGATACAATTTAAACTGAAATTCCGGTCTGTTAGGATGCCTGGGTGGCTCAGCCATTGAGCTGCAGCCTTCAGCTCAGGGCGTGATCCTGGAGTCCCGGGATCCAGTCCCACATCAGGGTCCCTGCAGGGAGCCTCCTTCTCCGTCTGCCTGTGTCTGCCTCTCTCTGTGTGTCTCTCATGAATAAATAAATAAAATAAAATCTTTTAAAAAAAAAAGAAGAAAGAAATTCCGGGCTGTTTTAGCAATGGAACAAGGATGAGAAACAGTACCTTTGATCACAACACCATAATCACTCTTTACAGCTGGGAGTGTCCTCTTCTCTACTCAAACCCACATCCAGAAAGTAGTCAAATTACAATGTTTGGTTCTCTCATTCCCACCTTGAACCTTAAAACAGGACCAGTTGCCTTTGACCAAAACAGCTTTCAAATAACCATTACAGGGCTACAGGTTTTAAAAGTAAATAAATCCAATAAGGCATCTGATATTTGGCTTTGGGACTCTGAGGCATATGTGTTTATAACCCCACAGGTGTACTCCATTTCTGAATCAGCACCTACTCTATAGAGCCCAGGTGTCAGTCTCTCAGGGTCCCAGTGAGAAACAACCAGAAGACCAAACAAGAAGAAACCAAACCGTTGAGGACTGACACTATAGACTAGGATCTGGAACTACACAGAATCCTTATAAGTGTTTGGAACCCCTGGAATAGTGATATAAATCACCATCTTGAATCAGATACGTGGAAACTTCAGCCTGCCACTAAAGCTCAAGCTGGATCTCAAAAGGCAAAGGTCCATCTTTCGATAGGATTTAAGGAAATATTTAGAAACAAGCCATAGTTGCACACTTGGAAATACACAGATACTCAGAGTTAGAACTGTTAGGTCATCAGCCATACATGCAAATTCACACAAGCTGACCATCAGAGTCTCTAGTTAGTACGTCCTACTGCACTCACAACTAAATTAGTTATAGGGCAATTCCAAATGACTGTGGACATGTATGTTTTCCTATACATCTGGCTGAGTAGGCCATACCTAGCTCACAACACACGGTCCTTAAATCAGATTACAGATTTCACCTCTGGAGGAAATAAGTGAAGACATTTAACAATATAATACAATGACCAGTCATAAAAGACCCACATTATACATGACAACACCCTAGACAACAATGAGTCCACTCTCTGGAATCAACTAACCGCACACCAGGGGTGCCTGGCTGACTTAGTGGAGCGTGCAACTCTCAATCTCAGGGTCATGGGTTCAAGCCCCACGTTGGGCACAGAGCTTACTTAGAAAAGAAAAAAGACTGTACGCCAGAAACAACTCAAATGGCCTTCAACTGGTAAAAAAAAAAAAAGAGAGAGAAACTATCTGTGGTATGTCCATGCCATGAAATACTGCTCAGCAGTCAAAAGGGACAAATTATATGGGAACTAACTACATCTAACAACCCAGCACAGATGAAGACAAATTCATTATTCTAAGTGAAGGAAATTAGACGCAAAGAAAAAGCTACATACTGTATGATTCCATTTATATGACATTCTGAAAAAGGCAAAACTATAGGGATGGAGTGGTTTTCAGCATTTAAAGTTATAGGGGAGGTGACTACAAATGGTAAAGGTTGATTATAAAGGCTAGCACTAAGTAAATAATAAATAAATAAATAAATAAATAAATAAATAAATAAATAAATAAATAAATAAGGCTAGCACAAAGGCATTTGGGGAGCGAGTAATGGAACTCTTGTTTCCTGCTTGTGGGGATGGTTATGTGACTCCTTGCACTAGTAAAACTCATAGAATGCTATACCCCCCAAAAGTGAATTTTCCAGTATGGATATTAAAAATTAAATAAAAAGTGTAAAAGCTTCTAGTATTTCTTTCTCATGTTTTCAGAAAGAGAGAATTGTCTTTTGAATATTCCCATTTAGCTCTTGCTTGTCACTTCAAGTGGTTAACTTCAGTGTCTCCACTTCAACACAGTCTTCCCATACTTCTCCATGTTCTCTTATCTTTCTAATTCTCTCTTCCTCCCCTCACCCCACCTTTCTGCTTTAAGGAAATAAACCTTATTCATACAGCTCAAGCCCATATGGTGCAAGGATCCTTCTCTCCCAGGGATATCCTCCGTCCTGAAGGTGGCAGGACATGTCTGTATACTTCTATTTTGTATACATAATTACGTAACAACTTTTATATTTGGAAAGGTTTTAAAAATCTTTTTACAATAATCATTGTTAATATTAACATCAATATCCCACGTTTGTTTTTTTGTTTGTTTTGGGGGTTTTGTTTTTTGTTTTTTTTTTTGTTTTTGTTCTTTGCAATTTGCTTTTTTCATCCAGCACTGCTTTGAAGACAAACTATTCATTGTTAACTGCTGCGGAGTATTTCACTGCAGGAATATGCCAATATACAAATTCACCGTATTCCGGACAGAGATTTAAGACGTTTCCATGCTCCATGTTACACATTTATCTGTCCTTCCTGTCACCTCTTTCGGCAAGACAATGGGCAACTCTAGGGCCAAAACCATCCCCAAATCCCTGTTCCTCTCCCTAATTTCCATCACACCTGAGAATCCAGGCGCATACACTGGTGCTTCGCGTCGAAGGGGGATGCTGCGTGCCTGGCATGCGATGCGCACTCCGTGGTCATGTGCTGAATGAGTAAATGATGACGAAATATTTCAAATCTTGCACCCTCTACTCACTTCTCCATGGCATAAAATTTGAGGGGCAACGGACTCAATTCTCACCACAAAGTCCTTTAGACAGTCCTACGTCCAAGTGGGCATCTATGAAACAAGACCACTTGACCATTTTCCCACTTTCTCACTAGAAGATCTCAAAGCACTATGGAAAGCGCGATTTTCTCCAGCGACACCTGTCCCCTGCGTGCGCCTCAAGGTCAGCTCTGAGCAGTGTCCAAAGCTCGCATACCCTTTCCCGGTGGCTCTGAAAGGCCGGAAACCAGGGTCTGGATGGAAGTACAATAGCAACCTACTACTCCCAGGTCTTTTTTTCTTCCGGGATTTGGTTTTTCTTTCATGGGTCCGCGCTTGTGCCCCAGGTGGGCTCACCTGCGCGGCTTAAGCCCCCGGCACTGCGCGGGCGCTGCGGCAGGTCTGTAACCGCCCCGCCCCCCACTCTCTCCAGCACTAGGGAGCTCTAACGCCGTGTGATCTCATCTCCAATCCTTTGCAGTTTGGGAAGCTGTGTAGCCCGAGGTCCAGGACAAATACACGCTGTAGCTCTGGGCTCTCGAAACCGTCTACCAGCATCCTGCCTTTGGACGTGACCAAGCACACTGTGTTTCAGAGCAACGGACCCGGTGTGTGGGAGGAGAGAGACATTTCACAACCGTCCCGCGTGCAGAGCCTCCCTTGCAGACCCGCAGAGGCACGCTCGCCGCCTTTCGCCCGCTCCGCAAGCCTCCAACTTGACCTTCGAGGGGATTTCAAGGAGAGTACCTTCCTCCCTCTGCCTGTCGCGTTCCAGGAGCGCGCGCAGGCCTCCTTCGGGGAAACAGCTGCCCGGGACCGGAGCTCGGAGCAGCGCCCGGCGGGCCGCGCGGACGCGGCGGGGGCGCGGGGGGCGCGGGGGGCGCGGGGGGCGCGGGGCGGGGGCAGCTCGTCTGCATATGCATGAGGCAGGCGCCCGGCACGGCCCCCTCGGCCGGCAGCTGCTCGGGCGGGAGCGCGGGAGGGTGGGGAGGACGCGGATCGGCCGCGGGTCCCCCGGACGGAAGCGGCGATTTGCATGGCGCCCGCTGATTGGATGGCGGCCGGAGGCCGGGTCTGAGACGCGGCTGCTGATTGGCTTAACGGAGGAAATGATAGGATTCCTGTGGCTGAAGCCGGCCCGGGAGGCGCAACCCGAAGCCTGGCCGCGAGGGGGCGCGATGGCCCATCTTTGTTCCCGTTAGAGGCGCCTGCGCTCCCCTCCCCCGCTCCGGCCCTGCCCCCACCCCCCGCACCCAGACACACGCAGAAAGTGCGGAGAGACCCTGTGATCCAGGCAACTGGCTCTGCCCCGTCTATTAAGAAAGATGAACACTCCTTTCTCTTCCATCTCCTTCATGGGAGACCACTTTTCATTTCAGATGATCACATCAATAAATATTCTTCCGGGAATAAAAAAGGCACTTTGCCAAAAGATAAGAGAATATATGTGAAACGTGCGGATTACGGAGAAAGACAATGCGCGTAGGCAGGGGGATAGGCGCACGTATGTGGATGGGCGCAGGGTCACCCCGAGAACCCCAGGGCGGTGGGGGCGGGGCCCGGCCACGCGGGACACCCGGGGGGAGCGCGCATCGCTCGCAAGGTGCCCGCGGGCCCTACACGCTCGGCCACACGCTGGGGCACACGCCCACTGCCCGCACACCACCACCACCACCACCGCCACCACCCTGCACGCATGCACCCCCCCCCCCCCCGAAAAGCCATCGAAGTAAATGCACACGCTTGGGAAAGACTGCCGAGAAAAGATGGGAGAAGAATTTAAAAGGCTCATCCCCTCCCCCTCCAAAAAATATTCAAGCAGGATGATTCTATTTGCATAACACTAATACACGCAGGACGGCGACAGGGGCAAAAAAAAAAAGGCTCCATTTGAGGCACACACCAGATAATGCGTGTATACACACACACACGGACACGCACGCGCGACTGGGGGCGGGACACACCCGCAGCCTGTGTCCTCCGCCCACGGGCACAGGCAGAGGACAGATGCCATCAGCTGCCATCAGTACAGTTTTCCAGAAAACACTATCGTGAGAAAAACGTAAACTCCCCCCCCCCAGCTAAACCACAGAAGAACCGCTAGTGAACCCAGGTTCTCTACACACACACACATACACACACACACACACACACGTGCACGCGCGCGCGCACACGCCTGCCAGACAGGTTCAAAGAAATAATGGATGCACAATAGATAACTGAGAGCTAGAGTATGTCATCAGCTTAAACAATACTTGGAAATTACTTCAGCCTGGAGATGGCTTTCTGGGATGCTCCTGGGGGAAAAAAAATCGTACCTAAGAAAAAAATAAACATTTTCATTTATTCTGCTTTTCTTTTTTCTTTTTTCTTTTCCTTCGTATTTTTTTTTTTTTAAGACAGGAAGGAGGGCGAATTCCCCTTCCCCAAAGGAGGGTAGTAGCCCTGTTGTTGTTTGGGGAGTTCCAGAGCTTTCCAGTTGACTTCCCTGGGAGGAAGGTGCTGGGAGAGGTCTCTCCCCGCAGCCTCCCAGCCAGACGGCACCACAAAAGGCATTATTACACATTCCAAATAACAAGGGCTGTCTATATATTTACAAATCTGTTCAAATATTTAACCTCTTAACTTGCTAAATATCCCCCTCTTCTCCCTTCCTTTCTCCCCTGCGCTCTCCCCTGTCCCCTTCTCTGCCCTCTCTCCTCCTTTTCCCTTCTCCTCCTGGAAGGGGCGGGGGCGAGAAGCGCCCTTCTGGCCTCCAGAACCGGGCCAGGGGCGCTGGGCTTTCCCTGACCCTATTCGAACCTCAATTTCGTTTCAGCCAATTGCTTCCTTGGCAGCCAAAAAAATCGGTTTGGGACCCCCAGGGCTACCTTTTTGAAAGGAGAAACTTTGATGTTGCCTCTTAGTTTTCAAACTGCCGTCCCGAAAGGCACCTCCTGGGTGGGAGGGATTTTCCTGACCCTTTGGAGGGGCCCGTGCCCCCCACACCGTGATGTTTTCCCCTGCGTTGCACCTTCAGGACTAGGAGAGGGGCAGCTGCACAAGTGAGGCAGCCGGGGAGTGTCCGCAGCATTGGGGGGGACCCAGCCAAGGCCGGAGGTGAGGCGCACGCCTCCTGCAGCAACCAGTTTGGCCACCGTTGAATACTGCTCAGTGCCCAAACCTTTCTTCCTCGGGCTACTCCAGTCATCCTGAGGGCCAGCGGAAACCGTGCAGCTGGCTAGCAGTGGGCCTTTGATGCAGCAGAAGTGCCGCATTCGTCCAAAAGTGACGTGCACTCCCTTTGACGCCTAACGGGACAAGACAGGCGGTGGGTGGGTGCTGCGGGGCCCAGCAGGTGAGCCTCCGCGGGGACCGGCGCCGCCCACCCCGTACTCCCCGGCGGGGCCCCCGCCTGCACCTCACCTCCAAGGACCCACAAGCACCCTGACCCTGGGCCGGCCCGGCCTCACCCGGGACTGGGCTGAGACACAACCCAAGGTGCCCTGAAGGCGCTTCCCGAGCCATCCTGGGCTCTTCCTTTTTCGGGAAGAATTGCAAGGCGACTCCGAACAGGACCCTTCCCCTTGTCACGTCTCCTCCGGCCTTAAATAAGAACTTTAGTGGCGCCTGGGTGGCTCAGCGGTTTGGCGCCTGCCTCCGGCCCAGGGCGTGATCCTGGAGACCCGGGATCGAGTCCCATGTAGGCTTCCCTGCATGGAGCCTGCTTCTCTCTCTCTCTCTCTGCCTCTCTCTCTCTTTCATGAATAAATGAATAAAATCTTTTTTAAAAAAATGAGAACTTTAGTCCCCTATGTGTCTGTCTGGGGGTCGTGCCAACCCAACAGTGAGGCCGCAGGGTGGCACAATGATGCGCGGCGTGTCTGCGTGTCTCATTTGTTCAGTTGACCATAATCATCTCAACTTCCACCCCCTTCAGATGTCTGCTCTTCTCGGGGGCGATCTACCCACCGCCCCCCACCCTCAGAGCACTTTAGAGAAGCCCAGCCCTCACCTCCCACCGCGGCCCTCGACGCACCCCACTTGGGGCTCCACCTGTCAGCGTCGGGGGGCTCGTCGCCTCCGGGGGCCCGGCGGGCCCAACCCTCCCGGGGCGGCCTTGCTGCAGCTGTCGGGGCTGGCGCGGCGCGCGGGGGGCGCCCAGGGCCACCCAGGCCCCCGGCAGGCCGCGCACGGGGCGCAGCAGCTGGCTTACGTCGCCAAAGGGGCTTCCTAAAAACTTTTACATGCATCAAAGAAGGGAAGGAAGACTAAGTGAGTTAAAAAGAAA
This sequence comes from Nyctereutes procyonoides, assembly GCF_905146905.1. Classification (NCBI taxonomy): domain Eukaryota; kingdom Metazoa; phylum Chordata; class Mammalia; order Carnivora; family Canidae; genus Nyctereutes; species Nyctereutes procyonoides. The sequence continues at coordinate 593,871 of NW_026575148.1, forward strand.
GAAAGAAAGAAAGAAAGAAAGAAAGAAAGAAAGAAAGAAAGAAAGAAAGAAAGAAAGAAAGAAAGAAAGAAAGAAAGAAGAAAGAAAGAAAAGAAGAAAGAAAGAAAGAAAAGAAAAAAGAAAAGAAAGAAAGAAAAGAAAAGAAAAGAAAAGAAAGAAAGGAAAGAAAGGGAAAAAAAGAAGAAAAAGTATGTTTACTCTCCGCGCCCCGCCAGCCCCGGAGGGCAGCGCTGGCCCTGGAGGGTGGCGCGCGCGCTCGGCAAAACGCCGTCTATTTATTTGCAGACCGTGCGGTGGTCAGGACCTTTCTCTTCTATTGCACAAAACCCCTCAGGAAAACTGCGGGGCAGTTTAAGAGTTTTCTAGCTCTTCCAGATCGGAAAAGATACTCATCCGGAGACATTATCTAAATTTGCGAAAGAATGAAGGCTGCTTGTCATGCGTCCTTCGTCTCCAGTAATATGTGCCACCCAATTAGAAGCAATTTAAGCAATCAAGGCCGTTATGAGAGAAGGGGGGTGTTAAAAATAGGTTTTCTATAGCCTCAGAACTCTAATTCGGAAGAAAATCTAAAATTACTTATGTATCATTTCTTTATATAAAATAAATATATGATCCAAGTGTCTCCTGTTCGCTCTTCTTCTTTTTTTTTTTTTTTTTCTTTTTTTCCCCTCCATGGTCCCTCCCCCATCGCCTGCTTTCCTTTTGGGAATTTAGAACAGAAGTGAGATGTAAAGCTCCGGCAAAGCAAAGACGTGAGAGGGTCCCTAAAAAGTCTTTGAGACCAACGCGAGGACCCGGGTGGGGCTTGGCCCAGCTCTTCCCGGGCTTCTCGGCTCGAGCGTGCAGCCCGCGCCCCTGGCGGGGGGCGCAGTTTGGTTCTATCCGTGGAGCGCGGGAAAATCTCAAAAGTGACGCCCAGGTGTGGAAGGACCCGGCTCCTGGAGTCGAGCTGGAGCTGTTGACCTCTCCGGCTCCCGGGAAGGGGGAGCGGTCAAGGAAGGCGGACTAAGGCGGGAGGCTGTGGTCAGTGCGGGGGAAGCTGGGGGGGGGGGCGGTGGCTGCCAACACAGACGTTCACCTTGGAGCTTAGGGACGCAGCAAAAGGGCGGAGAGTGTGCTTGGGGGGACAGAGGTCAACCAAAGCAGGTGCGTGCTTCCAACCAGAACGGGGGAAAGTAGAAACAAACAAACAAACAAAAAACCCTAAAGCAAAACAAAGAAATAGACCCCAAGCAATGTCCTCTGGCAGAAGCTAGAATGCAAAAATTGGAGGGTGTCACTTCTCCCCCATTTCTTGCGTCCCCGCTGGGCAAGCGCCAGCGGAGGGTGGGGGCTGGACTAGGCTCCCGAGCATCTTCTCCCCGCACCCCACCCCCCACCCACTAACGGAGCTTGCCCTTGCAGCACTGCAATTTGAGAAACAATTTTATCCTCTCCAGCTCCCCTCAGAGAGCCAAAGAGAGCCGGCCCGGAAATAGACACAAGTAAAGTTGGCAGAACTTTCAGGAAGCGAAAGGCCAGTGCCTCTGCTTCCTACAGACGCCGGGTCCAGAGCCTTTGATCCCTTTGGCCAGGAAGGCCACGGTTCTCTGGAAGGTGAGTTGGGCTCAAAGCCAGCTTGAACCCTGAAACCCCTGGCCGGCCCGGGAGAGCGGGGAGGGGTCTGCCCTGAAGCAGCTCTGGGCTCAGAGTGGCAGGGGCACACCAGGCCGCAGGAAGCCGCCTCTGCCTCCCCGGACAAACAGCAGCTGGCTCCGGGGGGCTGACAGCCTCCAGAGTGGGAATTAATCACCTGGCAGTAACCCCCTTCAGAACCCAGTCTTCTGGAAGGAGCTTACGGTCAAAACAATATCCCTTCTCCAAAGCCTCCAAGGCTGGAGGATGAGTACAGAAGTGGGGACAGTGCTTTCAGACCTCCGGTTGTTCACAGACAATAGCTGTTCCAGAGGAGGCAGCAATGCCTCAACAGGACAAGCTGAGGGTCAACGTCTGGGTGTCTCAGAATGTGAGCCCCAATCCAACTCATGCAAGGAAGGCGGATGCCAGGGCCCCTCTCCATCCTCCCACTGATTCTTTGCAGAAGGTTCTCACACACAGCCCGGATAAGATTGCAAGGTTAAAATCCTTCCTAATAGCACTTAATTTATTGCCTATTTGTTCTGCTTGTTTATATCTGATTCATGAACTGAAACCATTTGAGTTTTTAACAAATTGATCCATTTCACAATTCCAAAAGTATTTATTTTCAAATAATCTTCCCTGGAAAATAGTGTTGAAATTTCTTGAATTTAAAGCTTCATGAAAGCTTTCGTGAAAACTTCATGAAAATTAATTGCCTCCAAAATTCTTTGAAGAAAAAATACTGTATTTTTACACACCTGAGTTAGAAATAGGTGACATTTTAAAAATGGATAAATAATAAAAATATTTATCCTAATGAGGTTTTGATTTAATAAATACAGATGTAAGCATTTCTGAATTTAATTCCTCCTTTTGCTACATAATGCCCTAATATACTGGGGTAGAAATCAGAATAGGTATTATTCACAAACAACAGTGCCTTCTTAAAAGTTAAATTTGTCCTTTAAATCTACTCTTTTCATATAGGAGTTTGAAAGTTTAGCACACACATGTATACCCACAGAACATAAAATAGCCTTTTTCTCCGTCACAAGCTAGTGGGTGAACATGAAGTCTTTTCTCCTTATTGGGTCTCAGCTTTGTTCATTTTGGAGACTGAATAATCTACAGTTCAAAAATTATAGTTTAAAAAAATTATAGTTTTTAAAAATATTTTACTTCAATGTACTGTGCAATTACATAAAGACAATGTTAATAAACATTTTCCTGGCTATTTTATACAATCAGTTTGTATTTTAACTGTCTGTATAATACTCTGTTTTAACTGTCTGGTAGGACTGACTAACCTGATCCATTGCCCCATAACAGTCTAAGGGAATACAGGAGGGATTATAAAGAATTGTGTACCTTGATGCATATACCCACTTTTCTATAAATGAGGTCCTATCTCACTAGATTCCCGAAGAGACTCCTGATTCAGGAAAGTTTAAGAACCAGTGATCTATACTGGAAGCATTTGTAGGCAAAAACACAATAAATCCAGCAATCATTTCATTTGCATTCCTTTGCATGGATGAGAGGATTAATTCTTAAAGTAATTTACAGGAACCAAATGTTTTGTGACCCTCTACTGTAGCACTCCATCTAGTTGGAGAAAATGAAGATCTCAGGAATAGTGTTATCAGTAAGATTTTTATAGACCCTAAAAAAGAGCTTAAATTTTTCCCTCCACCTATAACTGAAGGTTGTGAATTAATACCTTTGACAATTTTATGACTTTCTCTGGAAGCCAGCTAGCTTATTTCAGTGATTATAAGAATCAAGAACTACGTGGAGGAGCACCTAGCTGGCTCAGTTGGAGGAGCATGAGATTCTTGATCTCAGGGTCATGAGTTTGAGCCTCACATTGGGTGTGGAGATAACTAAAAATAAATAAATAAACTTCAAGAAAAAGAAATATGTGGAGAATATGCTCTCTGACATGGTCCCTGAAGTTGTCTTTTTCTCCAGTAATAATCTTTTCTCAGTTCTCTTCCTCTTCTCCTCGCAGTCCCTGTTCTATTCCCAATACCCAGTCTTCCACCTTGGCCCATTCTTCCAGGCTGACCTGAGCTTATTTAGTCTGAACAACATTTTCAGGAATCAGCAGCAGCAGATTACAATGAACAATTTTTTTTCAATTTGGCCCAAGTCTATGAAATTAATTTCCATTTTGACAATCACGAGACTTCCCTTGGAAATATCAGTGACTGCACAAGCCATAGACAGATCAAGTGTAGGTGCTCAATCATCTGAATGGGGTTGGGTTATGTTTTCAATTGGAACAAGGTATTAAGTGATTAAACTGTGCCAGCAGACATAACACTTTTATCAAGCCCTTTTCTATCCAAGCAGGCACAAGGATAGTCAATCCCTGGTTCTGAAAGTCTCTAAGGAAAACTTGGAATGCTTTAAGAAACCATGTTTGCAATTAAAGCACTGGCATTTTTCTTTCCATCACAGAATAAAGGCTGAATACCATTTTAGAAACTTTACCTTTCTTTTTATTTCAATAAGCTGCTTAAGATCCTCTTGCATTCATTGACAGGATTTTTGGCCCCATTCTGCTGCACTAGTTCACAACCATTTAATTATTAAATGTTAACAGATTACAAGTGACTTAACAGAGGCACATTCAGAATTCCAGATACCATTATCTTAATTCCTACCACAGTTAGCATTCATACAATACAGAAGATCAAATACCAATTTGGGCACCATATTTTGCCTGCCTTTTTGTAGATAGAGTTAGAACACTGGTATGTCTTTACTTTATTTCTCTCAGCATACCTGGCGCATCTGTGGGAGAAGGAGTTAATTAATAAATGAATGAATGGATATGCAGAGTGCTCAGTGTCTATTTGACTATTTGAATCATGGGAAAAATGGCAGCTTTTTAGTAATTCCTAGAATACTTCCTATAAGTGCTCCTAAATGAAAAATCTGAAATGAACACAATAAAAAATACTAAATACATATCATAAATCGGAAAGAAAATTAAGCAGTCCGTTATCACAAACTTATTTTTTAAAAGTCTTCCAACTGATGAAAATGGAAGAAGTAAAAATGAAACTTCCTTGGGAAGGCCAAGAGATTATTGGGTCAGGCATTGTTCTTAGTGTTTTACGTGGATTATCCCATTCAGTATCCCAGGAAAACCCACTGAGACATGGACTATTATGACCAGCTTACAGGTGAAGAGATCAAGGCAAGAGATGACTCACTGCTCAGCATCATATGATATGGTTGACCCAAGTTTCAAATGGAGGCAGTCAAGTTCTAGACAGAGTTCTTAGCCATTTGGGTGATACTTCAAACAAAACAGTGTTAAATTGGTGGTCACATAATTTGTTGAGAGAAGATAAGAATGTGGGAATTAAAATAATATTCAGAAAATAGCAGGTTCTTCAAAGAATCCAAAGATTATATTCATATTGCTAATGATGAATAAATAAATAGGCAGCATAGTGTGAACTGTAGAGTCAGTTGAGTTGGGTTCAGATCTCTAAATCCTCACTTTTTGGCTGTGAGACCTTGGACCAATTACCTAACCTCTCCGAGCCTCAATTCTTCAACTGTAAATTAGCAATAAAAATACTAACCTTATGGAATTGTGATGATTAAATATAATGGAAACAAAGTACTTTCTATAAAGTAAGTATATAGTAAATATCAGTTATTGTGGGTGACATCGATTATAAGATTGAATTATAGCCTAATCGCAGCATTGACTCTATTTTGAAAATTGAAATGTCGATTTTCAGTTGTTAGGCTCCTCTAGCTACTTCCACAACATCCCCACTGTTTTTCCCAATATGTTATCTACAGAGAGTGTTTCTGTCACACTTAATATAAAACCAAAGTTATGTTCTTTATATTTCAGAGATAAACTCACAGTCTCCCTGCCCCCATCAGAAATACTGTCTTGGAAATGTTAAAAAGATCTAATTTGGAGAAGGCCTAGAATATGAGGAAGATGTGTGCAAGGGCATGAGGAAACTTAAAATGAAGGGACAGACTTTTTAATCTGGTCACTCATCTCCCTAAAAGAAGAGCTTTTCCTGCTCATAATATATATTTTTAAATTATATGTCAATTATATCTATTTAATTGTATACTCTTAAAAAAGATTTTATTTATTTATTTGAAAGAGACAGAGATAGCAACAGAGAGCACAACTGGGGAGGAGAGGGAGAAACAGGCATCCTAGTGAGCAGGGAGCCTGACATAGGGCTCAATCCCAGGACCCTGAGATCATGACATGAGCCTAAGGCAGATGCTTAGCTGACTGAGTCACCCTGGTGCCCCTATACACTTATTTTTTTTTAAAGATTTTATTTATTTATTCATGATAGTCACAGAGAGAGAGAGAGAGGCAGAGACACAGGCAGAGGGAGAAGCAGGCTCCATGCAGGGAGCCCGACGTGGGATTCGATCCCGGGTCTCCAGGATCGTGCCCCGGGCCAAAGGCAGGCACTAAACCGCTGCGCCACCCAGGGATCCCTATACACTTATTTTTAAAATTTTTTTATTGAGGTAAAAGATATATATGTTGTAAAAAAATAACAGGTTGACTTATGATGAAAAGGACACTGTCCTGCCCTTTCTTCATTTTCATTATAGTCCTTCATAATCATTTTAAATGTTTTCAATTGTTTCTGATTTTTTCTTTTTTTAAAAGATTTTATTTATTTATTCGTGAGAGGTACAGAGAGAGAGGCAGAGGCATAGGCAGAGGGAGAGAAGGGTCCCTGGGGGGAGCCTGATGCAGAACTCAATCCCAGGACCCCAGGATCACAACCTGAGACAAAGGCAGACACTCAAACACTGAGGCACCCCCAGGTGCCCCTGATTTCCTTTTTTTTCTGGTGATTACTATCATATTGCTAAATATTATGTTTATACATTTTTGTTGTTGTTGTTAATTTGGGACATTGTCGTAAACTTCCTGCCATGGGAAATGCAGATATGGGTTACCTGTACCACTTCCCATACATTTTCCCAATTATAGTTTCCTCACCACTTTCTACTTTACACTGTTTATCTTTTCAACTTTTTTTTTATTTCTTTATTTGACAAAGAGAGGGAGAGAACACAAGCAGGGGAAGAGGCAGTTGGAGGCAGAGGGAAAAGCAGTCTCTCTGCTGAGCAAGGAGCCTGATGCAGGACTGGATCCCAGGTCTCTGGGGTCATGACAGTAGCTGAAAGCAGCTTAACAGACTGGACCACCCAGGTGCCCCCTTTTTAATTTTAAATAATACATTTTACATGTATTTCTTTTTTCTTTTCTTTTTTTTTATTTATGATAGGCACACAGAGACAGAGAGAGAGAGAGGCAGAGACACAGGCAGAGGGAGAAGCAGGCTCCATGCACCGGGAGCCCGACGTGGGATTCAATCCCGGGTCTCCAGTATCGCGCCCTGGGCCAAAGGCAGGCGCCAAACCGCTGCGCCACCCAGGGATCCCTACATGTATTTCTTGATGCAACAATCTCAGGTAATATCCTTTGATGTCTTTAGCTCTCTTCCCAGCTCTCACCACCCAAATAGTATTTTTTGTATTTTAGCTCATCCTTTGATGTCTTTAGCTCTCTTCCCATCTCTCACCACCCAAATAGTATTTTTTGTATTTTATTATCTTAGCTAATTTGATGACATTACATTCTACTTTTTAAATTCATAAAATTAAGTTTATGTATGCTTTTATAAGTTAAATATAAAGTTGAAAATCAATTTTACAACTGTGACAGTGTAATTATTATTTATTGTCCAACTGTAATATTTTCTCTTGTACGCTCTTTTTGTTTTTCCTGGAGTTTCCTTTTGCCTTTTTTTCTTAGATATTCTTTGTTGCCTCCATAAGTTTTGATAGGATCAAACCTCTGAAATCTATCTCAAACCTCCCTGTATGAGGTTTCTTTTCTTCTCCTCCAATCTTGACATATTTCTCTCTAAGCTGTCTCTACAACTGTTAGGCTGAGACATCCCTTCATTACTTTCTTGGGTCATAGCCAATATTTTCTACATTGGATCTCTCTCTCTCTCTCTCTCTCTCTCTCTCTCTGTCTTTTACGATTTATTTATTTGAGAGAGAAAGAGAATGAGAGAAAGTGCAAGCCTACACAAGGTGTGGGGGGAGACAGAATGTTAAGCAGACACCCCACTGAGTAAGGATCACAATACAGGGCTCCATCTCACAACCCTGAGATCATGACCTGAGCCAAAATCAAGAGCTGGATGCTTGACTGACTGAGCCACCCAGGTGCCCCTCAAGTCTTTTTCTTGGGGGAGAGGGGGTAAAGAATTCTAGGTTTAAAATATTTTCCTTCAGAAAATTTAAGATACTGATCCATTCTCTTTTGCTATGGCTGATGTGAAGATCAACTGAATCAGATTCCTTTTCTGTTGTAAATGTTTAGGCACTCCTACTCCCAGGAAACTTCGTCTTCTCTTTATCCTTAGTGTTCTGTACAATTTAAATAATGTATTGAATATAGTCTGCATTTATTCACTGTTCTGAGCACTGAATGGATACCTTCAATCTAATTACTCACGGTCTTCAACTCTAGTTTCTTTCTTTAGTTGTCTTTTTCTGTTTTTAGAATTCCTATTAGCTTTTAAGACTAATTCTTTCTTGTATGTCCATTATATTTTCCATTTACTTTTCTACTTGTTTCACTGGTTTTGAAATTTAATTTTATTCATTCAATTATATTTTTTAGTTTGATAATCATTTTTATTATTTTTTAAAAAGATTTTATTTATTCATGAGAGACACACAGAGGGAGGTGGAGACATAGACAGAGGGAGAAGCAGGCTCCCTGTGGGGAGCCTGATGCAACACTCGATCCCTGGACCCTGGGATCATGCCCTGAGCCTAAGGCAGACACTCAACTGCTGAGCCACTCAGGTGTCCCTATAATCACATTTTTAGATTCAAGGAGCACTTACTTCATCTATAATCTTTTTTCATAGCATCTCATTGTTATTTTACAGATGTATCATGCTTTCTACTTTTTCCATGGTATACATTAGAATTTTTAAGGATTTTTTCTGTTGTTGTTGTTCCTGAACTACCTATTTTCTTCAGGGTACTGTCATCTCTGTGTCTGTTTCTTTTTATGACTTTTTCTGGACCTTCCTCATTCATATTGCTGGCTCTCCTCGAATGTTTAGAGATGCTTAGTATCTGTTTATAAATAGGAAATAGTAAAATGGCCGAGTGCTCTCTGAACATGGGTAGGGTCTTATTTATAGGCAGTTCTATTAATAAAATATAATTAGAAAGCTAGCCATTTTATTGAAGAACACGTAATTGCCATAACTTGTTCTGCAGTATCAATACCAGCACAAGTTCCCGGATCCACTTTGACAATTTCCATAGAGAAGGCCTTTTATTATATTGCAAAGTGATACAATTGCCTATACTCTACACATTGCAGTGGGGGGATTTATCATTTCAATATAATCTTTTTACAAATGTTTTTATTTTTTTGACAAAGAGAGAGCAGGCACAAGTTGGGGAGTGGCAGATAGAGGCAGAGGGAGAAGCAGACTTCCCACTGAGCAGAGATACTGATGTGGGACTTGATCCCTAGGATCATGACCTGAGCCAGAGGCAGACCCTTAACTGACTAAGCCATTCAGGTGGCCCTCAATATAAACAGTAAAATGCCTGTGGTCACACATTTCACTTCCATCCTCCCTCACACCTGAGTTCTGAGCCTTTCAGGGTTTCACAAGGAGTCTAGACCCTTATTTGCCTGTAGTCATCTCTGCATATATTCTAGGTAGTGGCTGCTCCTTCCCTGGTTCATTAGTTACCACTTCATCTTTTTTTTTTTTTTTTTTTTTTTTTTAGATTTTACTTATTTATTCATGAGAGGCACAGAGAAAGAGGCAGAAACACAGGCAGAGAGAGAAGCAAGCTCCCTGCAGGGAGCCTGATGTGGGACTTAATCCCAGGACCCTGGGATCATGACCTGAGCTGAAGGCAGACACTCAGCCACTGAGTCATCTGGTGCCCCACCACTTCTCCATCTATTTTTCAATTTCTAGAACTTTTACAAAATCTCTTTTTTGTAGTTAGATTCTTCTTATATTCTTTTATACTCTTAAAGATGGTTTTCTATAATTTATTGTTTTAAGGACGGTCAGACTGCCCTGTCAAGTCAGAAACTTATGTTTAAAAGTTTTTATATTGTTTACACTTTACTGATTTCATACATCTGATTTATTGCTTTTTATTGGCAGTTTGTAATCAATCATGAACCTGAGTTCAATATACATTATAAGTTGGTTCTAAGGCATAGTCTTTGATGATTTGAATGACCAAACATAACTCTTTCTTTTGCAAACTATGCTTCAAAATGTAAAATGGATATAAAATATTTCTAGGAAGTCCTATGTTAGTGTTAAGAGCCTAGAAAAGACAGTGCTTGCTTTGGCAGCCCGTATACTAAAATTGGAATGATACAGAGAGGATTAGCATGGAGAGTCTCTTAACTACAGAGAACAAATTGAGGGTTGACGGAGGGAGGTGAGTAGGGGATGGGCTAAATGGGTGATGGGTATTAAGGAGGGCATTTGTGTTGAGCACTGGGTGTTATGTGTAGGTGATGAATCACTAAATTCTTTTTTTTTATTTTTTTATTTTTTATTTTTATTTATTTATGATAGTCACAGAGAGAGAAAGAGAGAGAGGCAGAGACACAGGCAGAGGGAGAAGCAGGCTCCATGCACCGGGAGCCCGACGTGGGATTCGATCCTCGGTCTCCAGGACCGCGCCCTGGGCCAAAGGCAGGCGCCAAACCGCTGCGCCACCCAGGGATCCCCTGAATCACTAAATTCTATTCCTGAAACCAATGTTACACTATATGTTAACTAAATAGAATCTAAATAAAAATCTGAAACAAAAAAGAGCCTAGAAAAGACAATCTTGGATTTTTTTATATTTATTTATACCACATTTTTTTAAAGATTTCATTTATTTATTTATTCATGAGAGACACACACAGAGAGAGGCAGAGACACAGGCAGAGAGAAAAGCAGGCTCCACGCCGGGAGCCCGATGTGGGACTCGATCGCAGGACTCCAGGACCACGCCCTGGGTGGAAGGCAGGCACTAAACCGCTGAGTCATCCAGGGATCCCTATACCACATCTTTTCAAAAGCTACTTGAATAAACTAGAAAATCCTATCTGTAGCAAAAGTATACACACCAACAGTTGACATTCCACTAGTAGTTCTAAGTTTGCTTACCAACAAATACAGAATATTAGATCCTTTCTTAAAAGTACCTCAGTCCCAGGGCAGCCTGGGTGGCTCAGTCAGTTAAGCATCTGCCTTCGGATTAGGTCATGATTAGAGTCCTGGGATCCATCCCCACCTTGGGCTCCTCGCTCAGGAGGGAATCTGCTTCTTCATCTCCCTCTGCCCCCACCCCCCCTTGCTTACTCTCTCAAATACATACATAAAATCTTTTTTAAAAAGTACCCTTAAAAAAAAAAGTACCTTCAGTACCATCATTATGGTCACAGCATTGTATTTAATACTGCAAATGATACACATTATTTGGTGTTTTTTTAAAAAAGATTTATTTATTTATTTGTTTATTTATTTATTCATGAGAGACACATAGAGAGGCACAAACACAAGCAGAGGGAGAAGCAGGCTCCATGCAGGGAGCCCAATGCGGGACTCGATCCCAGGACCCGGGGATCACACCCTGACCCAAAGGCAGATGCTCAACTGCTGAGCCACAGAGGCATCCCAATACACATTATTTGACCCTCATTCATCTATTCACCTTATAGATCAGCTCCAAAATTGCTGTGGCCATAATTTTCTCCATTGTATCTCCAGTGCCTAGCACAGCTCTTGCACAATGTGGTTAATTGATAAACATGTGTTGAGTACATGCTGAAGGAACTGTATGTCCAAACAAGGTTCCGAAACTGACAATCAGGTTTGGGGAATTAGATGTAGTAAGATGTATCAGGAATAAGGGTCTGAAGTGTGTGATACATGTCACAGGGGTCACCTGCGCAAGTGCAATACTAGACATTTAGCAGAGGGATGCCCGGGTGGCTCAGCAGTTGAGCATCTGCCTTCTGCTCAGGGCATGATCCCGGGATCCAGGATCGAGTCTTGCATCAGGCTCCTTGAAGGAAGCCTGCTTTTCCTTCTGTCTGCATCTTTGCCTTTCTCTCTCTCTGTGAGTCTCATGAAAATATAAACGAAATCTTTAAAAAACAAAATAAAACAAAAAAACAATATCCAGCAGAGAACAAGGGATGGAATTTTGATAGGTAGAAATGAGAAGGGCCTTTACATGGCATAAAGGGCTTAAGTCAAAATAATATCCAGCTTATAAAGTGTTTGCACTCCTTCAATGTATTTAGCTTAAAAACAAGAGCCTGACTTACAGAATTCAAAAATAAGTTCCATAAGCCCTGAAGGCAAATCAGGTTTCCTTTCTTAGACCAACCCTATAAAGCCACTGAATGGACGTGAAGGCACTATGGCATTGGTATACGAAGCACACTGTTGAGGTGAGGTTAAAGGGTTTCACACCACATGTGCTTGGCTGGGGGCTGAGTTAGAATATAATATTAATGCAAACGTCCCTCACTTACAGCTGCTTGTCTGCTTGATAAAGACCAACATTGGGACACCCGGGTGGCGCAGCGGTTTAGCGCCGCCTTCAGCCCAGGGCCTGATCCTGGAGACCCTGGATCGAGTCCCATGTCGGGCTCCCTGCGTGGAGCCTGCTTCTCCCTCTGCCTGTGTCTCTGCCTCTCTCTGTGTGTCTCTCATGAATAAATAAATAACATCTTAAAAAAAAAAGACCAATATATTTCATTCTTGATTATGTTACCAAGTTCTAGCAATTTCCACTTGCAGTCCTTAGATTTTCTTGATGAGAACACAATGTCTGGATATTTAAATGTTCTGTTTACACGCATCCAGGTGCTCACACTTTAATCAAATAAACCACAAAGTACATCAGGCAAAACTAAATGCATCTGGTTGAAATTCTCCGACAGACACAACCAGGGGCAGAATGACACACACTCACCAGAGTTTTATCTGGGGCCCTTTGAAGCAGAATTGGGAGTCGCCGTCAATTCCAATTGTTCTAATAAGAAAAAGTAGTACCTCAAAAAAGATGAGGGACGCCTAGGTGGCTCAGCGCTTGAGCGTCTGCCTCTGGCTCAGCGTGTGATCCTGGGATCTGGGATCGAGTCTCACGTCAGGCTCCCTCCATGCAGCCTGCTTCTCCCTCTGCCTGTGTCTCTGCCTCTCTCTCTGTGTCTCTTATGAATAAATAAAATCTTAAAAAAAAATCGAGGAAAGGGTGCCTGGGTGGTTCAATCAGTTAAGCAGCTGCCTTCTGCTCAGGTCATGATCTCAAGGTCCTGGGATCAAGCACATCAGGCCCTCTGCTCAGTGGAGTCTGCTTCTCCCTCTGCCCTTCACCCTGCTTCCCCCGCCAAATAAATAAAATCTAAAAAAAAAAAAAAAAAAAAAAAAAAGACAAGGATACACAAGACTACTTGGAGAAAAAATGTAATCGAGTAAATAAAAGGAGGAAACATGATAACAAAACAAATGATAGGGACGCCTGGTTGAGTGTCTACCTTTGGCCCAGGGCGTGATCCTGGAGTCCCAGGATGGAGTCCCACATGGGGCTCCCCGCAGGAAGCCGGCTTCCCCCTCTGCCTATGTCTCTGGGTCTCTCATGAGTAAATAAAATCTTTAAAAAATGAAACAAATGATAAAACAGTAATAGGAGTCAAACAGACTTAAGTTCTTTACATGTATTAGTTCACTTAAAGAGAAAAAGACAAGGAAGCTGGAAGGATACTTTATTTTCCTACAAAGTTCTGATCTTAAAATGACATACAACTTTTCCACTGTTGTCTTTGGGAAGTATGATGAACGAGACTCTCTTCCTTACCAAACCATGGCTCCGAAGTCTTGAATCTCGTCAGAAATCAATTTTGCTTCATATTTTAGGTGACAAAACAGGCATTCACAGAATATTCACTGGAAACTCCACCAAGACAGCCAGATAGGGAGAAATGCTTAGTGCCTTTAAATTTGGGGGTGCTGGGCACTCAAATCATGCATAAAAACTGGAATATCGTGTTGGTTTTAGAGTTTATTTATATGCTATATTCTAACATGCTAAGTTCTCAGGATGCGGCATGTTTTTAAATAGAATCAATGATCAAAAGCACAGTGGTAAAAGCACATGGTGAGATGGGAGTCTTGGAAATGTGGATCTAACCTCATCTCTGGCAAGAATTACCTGGGTGAGGTAACAAAATAGATCAAGATTTTCCAGACACCTAATGTTGCCAGAAACTCACAAACCAGAGACTTGCTGAATGCTACCACCACCTACACCCCACCAATCCCAAACTGGTTACGTCTTTGAACTGATTTTTTGCATTTAGCTTTAAGATTACCTTCTCCTTTAATGAACTGGCTGGGCTCTACAACTCTAGTTCTAAAGAAATGAAATGTGCCACTGTCAGTCATCACATGGAGGAGCCGTGTACTTATTCAGGACACCTCGGGGGTGTAAATCAATTTTATTTATTTATTTATTTATTTATTTATTTATTTATTTTAAAAAAATTTTTTTTGAATTATTTATGATAGTCATACAGAGAGAGAGAGAGAGAGAGAGGCAGAGACAAGGCAGAGACATAGGCAGAGGGAGAAGCAGGCTCCATGCACCGGGAGCCCGACGTGGGATTCGATCCCGGGTCTCCAGGATCGCGCCCTGGGCCAAAGGCAGGCCCTAAACCGCTGCGCCACCCAGGGATCCCTGTAAATCAATTTTAAAAGGCAGAGTTATACACATGATTTGATGGAACCCCATATTACAAGTCAGTGTCTAAACCATGTGGTCATTTTAAATTTCAAAGATTATGTCTCATTTTTCCTATGTTACATAAGCAGGGCTTAACCGGTGCTCTAAAACATGCAAACCAGAGTCCAGCAAAATTATGCAAGCTAATGGCAAAGCAGACAGAAATCTTTAAAACCTGTTTTTACAAAGTTTTGACCTCTCTTAAAAGCACCAACTTTTTTAAACATTAGTCTCTGTCTCAAAGGGACTAAAAGGTCACTTTCTCGCTTGGCAGTGTCTAAGCCACCTTGCCCACACTTAATAAGTGTGGCACTTATTTTGCACTCCTCACATGCCTATGTCCATCCAGACACTAAGTTAAGTGACCAGTAGTCCAGCAGTTTTTTAGACGAATTTTTTAAATTCTGGTAAAGCCAAGTAACAACGACTGCTTTGGGGTTAGCAGCGTTGCCAAAATTACACCCTTGTGGGAGCACTACTTTTGTGGCATGCGGGTCTCCAGAACAGAAGCTCTGCTTCTGTTAGCAATGGAGTATCTCGAGGCAGGAACATTCAGAGACCCCACATGTAAAGCAGCAGCACCTGGAAAGATTATGAGAGCATTTGCAGGCTGTGCATAGTACTAAAAGCGCTGCCGAATCATTCCACTGCTGCTCTAGTCAGTAACAAATTGAAGCACTTTATAAAATTTGTAGCTCTTCAATAATTTTGAATCACTTTAAAGTGCTCATGCTCCAAACCATAAAGTCTTTCTTAACCACTGCAAACATATAAAAGGTACATCACCAAAATGACAGTAATCAACTCCTTCAATTTTAGGTGTGAAATTGTTCTGTTTTTTTTCTCCTTGTTTTTGTTGTTCACCAAGTGCCAAAAAAAAATGGTCATAAAGGATACAATGTGCAAAATCTCCATTTTTCAATGGCACCAAATAATCAAACTCCTAAAATTTTTTCAGATGAAGAAATATTTGATTTTAGATAAGATACCTAAAGGTAGGGGTGTAGGGGTATAGGGGTGTGTGTGTGTGTGTGTGTTACATCTATCCAGGATCCTAAATGAAGGTCATTCATAGGTACAAAACTGCTGATGCAAGTCTTTGGGAAGCCCTTGAAATAACATGTACCAGGATGCCAGGGAAAGTAAGGGAAGGGAAGGCAAAGTAAGTGAATTAAGGCACTCTATGGTATGTGTTTCTTTTTGAGTCAAATTTCTTATGGCCTAAATCACTAACTGAAGAGCACTAAAATACTGTCAGGTTGATACAATTTTCTGATTTGCCTTTTTCTTTAAGTTATTGATCCCATTCAGATTAGGTCCTTTCAGATAAAGAGTATCAACCCTGGTTCAGACTTGTTTAGAATGAAATAGAATAAAACTACACCATTAGTTTCTAAATGAAGGTGTTCAATAATGTAATGTCTTTCATTTCCTGGGATAGCTTGAAATTATCTTAGAAACATTCTATGTCCAGTTTTAGTATAACTCAAATTTAGTTCACTTGAAAGCATTCATAAAAAGTAACACATCCTTACCAATTTGAGGCTAGGTGACACACATCTCTTCTCATAGTTCTAGCTCACCCTAGTTGGTAGAACTAGTCACATGGCCCTGCCTAACTGCAAAAGAGCTGGGAAATACGAGGGAACATTCACATAACTTGGTAAGCAGTAAACGTCTCTGTCATGGGTTCTACCCAAAACAGAGCAGTGAGCCCCACTAATTTTTAAAATCATATCATGTATTCATACAAAGCTTACTCTCAAGTTTAATTTTTCTCAAAGCATGGATTCAACCTTTTTTCCTCTCCCTATACTTGTATAGTTGGTGGAACTAAGGGCAGATTTTTTTTTCTCCTTTAAACAAGAACTCAAATTCCTTTTTTAAATTTAATTATTATTTTTTAAAGATTTTGTTTTTTTTCGAGAGAGAGAGATAGGCAGAGACACAGGCAGAGGCAGAAGCAGGTTCCATGCAGGGAGCCTGCCGTGGGACTCGATCCCAGGTCTCCAGGATCAGGCCCTGGGCTGAAGGCGGCGCTAAGCCACTGAGCCACCCAGGCTGCCCTCTTTTTTTTTTTTTTTAAATAAAGATTTTATTTATTTATTTGAAAGAGAGAATGCACACACACATACAAGCCTGGAGAGGGGTTGGGAGAAAAGGAGAGAATCCCAAGCAGACTCCCCATGCTGAGCGCAGAGCCCAGGGCAGGGCTTGATCTCACAACCCTGAGAACATGATCTGGGCTGAAATCAAGAGTCAGACGCTTAACTGACTGAACTATTCAGGCACCCCAAGAACTCAAATTAAGGGCAGAACACAAGCGAGCTATTATTGAGTCCAAGGGTGCAATGGACTGAACCAAATTCATGTGTTGAAATCCCAGCCCCCAACATGATAGTTATTAAGAGGTGGGACCTTTAGGAGATTAGGTCATGAAATGGAGCCCACCTGGATCAATTTTTTTAAAAGAGATCCCAGAGACCTCTCTATCCAACCCTCTTCCATCACAGGAGGACACAGTGAGAAGTCAGCCATCTATAACCCAGAAGAGGGCCCTCATCAAAATGTAACTATGCTGACATTCTGATCTTGAACTTCTAGCCTCCAGAACCATGAGAAATCACTTTCTATTGTTTTATAGAAGCCACCTACTCTATGGTACTCTCTAGCTGAAGACTGTGCTATCTTCCCATCGCAAGTAGGCTATACTATACACACCAACAGTGAAGGAGGAGGACGAACTTGTTCCAATAGCCTGTTGCCCAGGAGAAACGATGGTCCCTCCTTGTCTAATCAGGGAAAAATAGTCTTCAGCACATAGCAGGAAGGACATCCAGTCACTCTCTATTTACGAGCCTGGTGTGTACAGCCTTGATTGTTAACTAGAACCTGACTTGACTAAACTGAATCTACCATTCCTATGAAAATATACAGCTCTAAAGCTAATAACATGCATTTTATATATATTTTGGGGGCTTAATTTAAAGATTTATTTATTTTATGATAGAGAGAAAGAGAGAGGCAGAGACACAGGCAGAGGGAGAAGCAGGCTCCATGCAGGGAGCCCGACAAGGGACTCAATCCAGGGACTCCAGGATCACGCCCTGGGCCAAAGGCAGGCGCTACACCGCTGAGCCGTCTAGGGATCCCCTGGGGCCTTAATTTAAAGGACATTTCAACGACAGAAGAAAGTCTCCCTACAAAGTAGTATTTGGTTTTGGAACTAGGTCCAAAATAGGATCAACAGGGGACAGTTACCAAGCCAAAAAGCACATAATTTTTTTTTTTTGGATCGAAAAAGAAAGCATTGATTTTTACAAGGCTAACCCACCTACCTGATGGAGAATAGACTGAGGTAAACTATTCTGTGAGTTTCCATGTCAATTAGTATGAACCTAAGAATGTATTAGGAAACAGCTATTATACAAATTGCAAAGAGCTCTGGGGGTTCTCAACTAGGGGAAGGTTGCCTTCCTACAAGTCAGCTGGAAACGTGTAAAAGTGCTGTTTTCACTTTTTAGGTTATCCCATTTTTAAGTGGGGGGCCTCAGGTGGCAATAGTGAATGTAGAGTCAGGGATACAAAATATCTTGCAGTGTATGCGACACTCCTACAATAACGCATTTCTTTCTATAAATACCAAGCAAGAAATACTGAGCTAAACACAAAAAAGCCTAAAGGTAGAAAAACAATGACTCTTTGTATTCCTCTTTTGATGAGGCAAGAACTCTATCATGTACCCAGAGAAACACAGATTAGTTTGGAAAAGGAGATAAAATACATCAAGAGGATGGAGGAACTTGTCAGTAACAACTCAAGTTAGTTTTGTTTTTATTTTTAAGATTTTATTTATTCATGAGAGACACACAGAGAGAGACAGAGACATAGGCAGAGGGAGAAGCAGGCTCCCTGTGAAGAGCCTGACATGGGGCTCGACCCTAAGACCCCAGGATCACACCCTGAGCCAAAGGCAGATGCTCAACCACTGAGCCACCCAGGCATCCCCTTAAGTTGTTTTATTCAGACATTTAAAAAATCATAATGAGCATCTGCATGTCTGCACAAGCATGTGTGCACTTAAGATTCCTCTATTTCATACTCTGTCCACTGAGAAAGTCTGTGAACAAGGATGATCCAAAAGCAATCAACACACCTGAATGGTCATTTCTTGGTTTCTTATTATCATCCTCCACTAAAAGAAACCCAGGTTTCTTACAAAAATGATTGATTCCAGAGTAGAGAAAAAGCCAGATGAGTCTGGAATACCTTGCTGTGCCAGAAAATAAGGATTATCTCAAGAAAACAATGGAGACATGTCCAAAGGTCATGGAAGCCAGGTTGAAGGAACTTCCACTGGCATATCTAGGACAGTGAGAGCATGAAAATAAATAACAATAGTAACAGATAGTGACTCATTTAATAAACACGAGCCCATATGATTTATTAATTGTATGTTTGGTGAGGACCACAATATTTTCAAAGTATCTCTCCACAAAACACTTATTAAAAAGATTAAAAAAAAAACATCTTCAGAGTGGCAGACACCACCTTAATTAGGGATTAAAGTGAATATTAATAATTGTGTGCCGGCTGATAGGATACAACGAAAAGTGCAAGATGTCACTTCTGTGATAATCCTCCCAAAGTTGAATAACCTGAATTTACCCATAAACATTAGAGAAATCCAAACTGAGGGTCATCCTATAAAATAACCAGCCTAAAATCTTCAAAATGGTTAAGGCTATGAAAGCCAAGAAAAGATTAAAAAGCTATTTTAGACTCAAGGGCATGACAACTAAATTCAGTGAGTGAAATGCTATAATGGATTACATAAAGGATATTATCAACAAAATTGGCGAATCCTGACTGTGGCTTAAGATTTAAATGGAAGTCATGTATCAATATCAAATTTCTGATTTTGATGGTTGTACTCTGATTATACAGGAGAATGTCTTTGGCAAGAAAACACTATAGGATTAGGAAGTGAAAGGGCGATTCTGTGAGCAATTTACTATCCAATAGTTCATCAAATTAAAAACAAAGTCCTTTGTACTGTACTTGAAACTTAGATGTAAATTTAAGATAGTTTTAGGGTGCCTGGGTGGCTCACCATCAATATGATAGGCCTGTAAAGTGCAGATACCAATAGTTTAAGCTCCTCAATAAATGATTAAAATGAATCAGGGTATCATTATTAAAATTTGTAAAGATTGAATTTTGAAAGAAAAAGATGCTATAACACCTTGATTTTAAGTACCTCCTTCCTCAAAGAAATTCAACATATGCTCACTAGCCAATTTTGAAACATAATTGTTAAAAAGGAAGTAGTTTACCACTACTGCTTTACACCTGAGGAAACTGAGGCAAATGACGTGCACAAAATTACCTAATTTTTAAGGTGGTAGGGCCAGGACCACAACATCAATTTTTAATCTCCCACACCAATGCTTTTTAAAATTACTTGCACTGAAAAAAGAAAAAAATTACCTGCATTGAAAATATATCAACCGTGTTCTTGTGGATGAAAAAGAGAAAAATATTGTATATTCTTTTCATTATATAAACAGAAATATACCTTACAAAGATTAGTACTGAGTACAAATACAGAACTGCTTTATTTAATCAGTGTCACTTGATCATTTCCCCACTATAACCTATTTCTCCTGTCCCAGATTTTACTTTTTGGTGACTATTCTACTTTCAAAGATTTCAGAACTTTCCTTTAGCAATTCATCTTCGAACATAAATGAGCTCTACTTCAATGACTCTTCACCTTTTTAGTCACAAACCTCTGAGAATGTGATGAAAATTATGAACCACTTTCTCTTCAAAATATTCACACACATGTATTTGAATGAAAATTCGAGTCTGCTGAGTTATTTTAAGGATGTTTACTTTCCTTTTTCCAGGTCATTTGTGTACCCCAGATTATGAACCCCTGATCTGTCAGTCACTGGTTTATTTTTATTTTCACAACAAACCTGAATACCCTGGAAGGTACTGGTATTCTCATAATACTGCAGAGGAAGCCATAAGCTAGGATCTGAATCCATGTGTCTTCCTTCCCAAGATCCTTCCACTTATTCTTACCTACAAAATAGCCCTCAAAAGTCACCCAACTACATCTAGAGTCCTATATTCAGCTTTCATCTGTCCAATCAGCCTCCTCTGCGTGCCAAATCTTTTGACCATTTTCCTACTCATCTGAGAAATATCAAGCCTATCAAAGCTGCCAAACTTCTCAGGAGGTTTCAAACATATTGTAACAGTTATCTTCTTGCTAAGTGGTCTCTGGAGGCACCTTCAGGGTCACTGCAAGCAATTTTTAAAAGTTCCCCAGTGAGGCATGGTTCCCTTGTCCAAAGCTTCTGTTTGTAACTACCAGATAATGATAAACAGGGATGTGGCAGGTCTTGGCTTTCTACATTCCCAGCCTCCTTCTTCCAGCCAGTTTGCCTCTTTGGTGACCATGTATCTTCAACTCTAGAACCAATCCTGTGCCTTTCATCTTCTCACAGTATTAAACAGAAAAGAACTATTTGGGTGTCAGAGTTTTGGGGTAACTGATTATGCATAACTGAAACTCGGGCAGGTGAAAACACTACCTCAACTAGACAGGTTCCTTTTTAAAGATTTGTATGTCTAAATGTGAAGGAGAATTTTACCTTCTCGTACTTATATGCATCAGTAGGCAGGCGGACAAATTATTGTTGTCACTTCTTTGTTTGATTGATTGGTTATTAGAGCAGAAGGGAGAAATGAGTTGAAGTCCCATTAGATGAATTAAACACGGGCAGATTCAGGTTTTGTGGGTTCTGAAGCATAAATAATTTGGGGGACTCTCTTAAAAAATATGTAATTATGTATACAGAATTAGGTTAAAAAGTGAATAGCTACTTACAGTGAAACAAAACCACATCACAATAAGAACATTAAAAATAACCACTATGTCACAAAATCCAGGAAAACAATGTATTTTTATTAAATGACATACCTCTGACCCAGCATCTCATGGCATGATGCTGGATGAGTCAGTACAGTGGGAGTTAGAAATATTCTAGAAGCCAACCAACCCTCTAGTTGGATGGGCAACAATAACTACACATGGACTTCACATGGACAGACGACCACATAAATGTACCCCTACTAAACTTGAATGACATATATCCCTTTAGCTGGATGCCCCACATACTTCAACACCATCCAATGTCAGGCGCCCCTCAACCAGGGGTTCAGGTGAGTCTGAGTCAGCCATCTTAAGCTGTACATTTTGCAGAGAATGCTAAAGTTGAGGAGATCCAGGAAAACAGCTGCTACAACTCTCGTTTTGCCTACTAGCAAATAATTATCTTCATCTGAGACTATCACATGGTCTTTGCCTTGGCACTGAATGTGCAAAGATATTCTGCTATAGGACCACCTCTCCCCTCTCTGCAGCACCCAACTCATCCATTCTTCACCATCCCTAATCTAAACTCCACCTCAAGGCTGCTCTAGCTTTGTCTTTGTCTCTGGATACATGTATGCTTTATACATGTCTGTACACTTTATACATAGTGTTTTCTGCTTTGCCTTCCATTAGCAGTTACAAAGAAATTATGGAAAGGGATTCTGAGGTAGACTTTTTTTCCCCTCTCATCTTAAATAAGGGATTCTATTAAAATCAAGTTTATTATTCAGATTTGCAGACCTCTGAAATAGTAGTTTTAGTAATGTTCATACTGTTGTCCCTGTATCTGTGATCGGTGAATATATCTTTTCTTTCAATATTATTCTAATTACTAAGTTTGAAATTTCTGCCTCGATAACTCTTACCATCTTGATTTTCTTAACATTCAGCCAATTCAACTGCACAAACTTCCAACTTTCAAGGAAGCTTTTGTCCTTCATAAAGTTTTCCCTAAAAATCAAATACACATTAATCTTTAACAGAGTACTTACATACTGTATGGCAATCATGTCTCTCAACTAGATGAGAAGCCACTTCAAGGCGAAGACGATCTTGTTCACGTTTATGTGCACAGCACACATTATAGCAGCAAAGAGTAGCCACTAGACGTTTGCTGGGCAAACTAATGCACATTTGAATGATAGATACACATCACTTAAACTTACACTTCATGTACAGAGGTATAGCTATCTATGAGAACACTTGAGACTTCACCTTGCTTTTTAAATATACTACTACACTGTGATAGCAGTTGCAGAAGCTGACAAAGGCTTAAATTATTTCCAGATAACTTGAAAAGGTCAGTGCAACTTACAAGTCCTGTAAATCTAGGAACAAAACACCCCAGCTCACCCCACCCTAAAACATTAAAACCCATGATTAACCTTCTTGGTTTCCATTATGGACAGATTCCTACTGCTTTTGGAATCTATTGCCCTGAGATGCCAAATGAAGGTGCCTTTGTTTTCCACCTTATTGGTAAGAAAGGTAAGAAAGAGTTCTTTTCTTGGATTCGGAACTTTGGAAGATCCTGGCACTTCTTTTCACCACTGGATGGATGTGAGATGAGACTGTGAGAACTCTCATTTTATCTGGTTCTTCTACTTTTATTTCCTTTGCTCAAGGGTGTTGGAAAGGATCAGACACCTATCTGGACTCTTAAAAGGTAGACATAAGAAAAGTACCATAGACAAATAGCATTTTAGCACTACCCAGAGGATGATAAATTTTCTTAAAGTTTTCAGGTAATGAACTGATAAAGGCTATGGCTCTCAGATTTTTTTTTACTTCAGGGACTAATAACCAACTTTTTATTTTATTTTATTTTTTAACTAACTTTTTAAATGATTGTAAAGTAGTAGACCAAATCTACTGATTAGTGTCATTTCAAAGCAAAAGTTATTTTAACATCACAAACTCTAAAACAATCTTAGAATAAAGAACCTTAAAATTGTATCAACTTAGCTTCATGAAGAACATATTACAATAAACACTCCACTGTATTCAGAAAATTATAAGCTCTGTTCTTAGCATTCTTGGAGTCTAATATTTATCTAACTTTAATAAACTGTAGATAAACTTCATTTATATTTTAAGATTTTATTTATTCATGAGAGACACAGAGAGGCAGACGCATAGGCAGAGGGAGAAGCAGGCTCCCCGCAGAGAGTCCAATGTGGGATTCGATCCCAGGACTCCAGGATCACAACCTGAGCCAAAGGCAGACGCTCAACCACTGAGCCACCCAGGTGCCCCCAATTTCATATATATTTTAAAATAAACTTTTAGAAGTTTCAGATTTACAGAAAAATTGGAAATATAGTATAAAAGATCTATATACCCCATATCCAGTTGCTCCTTTTATTAACATCCTATATTATGGTACATTTGTCACAACTAATGAACCAATACAGAAACATCATTATTATCTAAAGTCCATACTTTGTTCAGATTTCTTTAGTTTTTACCTAAAGCCCTTTTTTCTCCCAGGATCCCATCTAGGATACAACATTATATTTAGTCATTATGTCTCCTTAGTCTCATCTTGGCTCTAACAGTTTCTCAGAATTTCCTTCTTTTTGATATTCTTGAAAGTTCTGAGAACTATTGGTCAGATATTTTATAAAATGTCCTTCAATTGGGACCTCTTTTGATGTTTTCCTCATGATTATACATACTGGTGTTATGGGTTCTGGGGAAGAGGACCACAGCAGAAAAGTGCTATTCTCATTACATCATATTAAGGGTATATACTATTAACATAATTCACTGATGTTAACCATGAGCACTTTGTCGGGATACAGGCTACTAGGTTTCTCCACTGTCAAATTAGCATTTTCCCCCCATTCTCATCCTGTACCCTTTATGATGAAGTCACTGTGTGTATATTGCTATGCACCACTATGCTGAGTATTCCACTGAACCCATATTGTGTCTATTCTACTACTGATGTGTCTGTTCTACTGATGTGTCTATTCTACTACTGATGGACACCTGTGCTGTTTTCAGTCTGGGGCTATTATGAATAAAGCTGCTATGAATATTCTTAAGTCTTTTTGGTGAATATATTTTTTATTTCTCTTGAGTAAACACTTAAGGGTTGTTGGGCAGGTATATTCTTAGTTTCATAAAACAAAACTACTAACTTTTAACAAAGAGACTGTACCATTTCTAGTGTAGCTGTAGCACAAAGTCTGAGTATTCCAGTTGCTTCATATCCTTGTCACCATTTAGTGGTATCAGAGGTTTGTTTTTAAGTAGCCTCACAGGGCTTAAACTCTTGACCCTGAGATCAAGACCTGAGCAGAGATCAAGACCTGAGCAGAGATCAAGAGTTGGATGTTTAACCAACTGAGCCACCCAGATGCCCTCAGAGTTTTTTTTTTTTTTTAATTTTTTATTTGTTTATGATAGTTACAGAGAGAGAGAGAGAGAGAGAGGCAGAGACATAGGCAGAGGGAGAAGCAGGCTCCATGCACCGGGAGCCCGACGTGGGATTCGATCCCGGGTCTCCAGGATCGCGCCCCGGGCCAAAGGCAGGCGCCAAACCGCTGCGCCACCCAGGGATCCCTACCCTCAGAGTTTTTAATTTATCTTTATTTTTTCTAGTTTTAAAAAGATTTTATTATTTATTCATGAGAGGCAGAGACATAGGCAGAGGGAGAAGCAGGCTCTCCCTGGAGAGCCTGATGCAGGACTCAATCCCAGGACCCCAGGATCACAACCTGAGCCAAAGGCAGATGCTCAATCACTGAGCCATTTTAACCATTCCAGTGGATATACAGCAATACCTCATGTGGTTCAAATTTGCATTCCCCTGATGACAATGTTGAGTGATACATATTTTAAAATAGTATGTGAATAGAAGGCTGTCTCTGAACAGACTCTTCATGGAGAATAGAAATTCTCTAATAAAAAAATTAAAACTCAGAAGTTGGGGCCTTCTACTTCCAGCCACAATGAAATTAGTAGGGATCAGATGTATTCTATCCTATAGAACTACTGAAAGGACAGCACAGGACTGTAATCCCTGAAAGAAGGAAATTATGAAGTGAACTCTGTTCTAGTTTACTGACTGAAGCACTCTAGCCACAGCACAGAGAAAAAGAAACTAACCTGAACCCAGTGGTCTCCCTGAGTTGAGAATCTGGTGGAGGAAATGGCAACTAAAAATCAGAGAAGAGTGATCAGAAAGGAGAGTTGCAGAGGGGGAGCTCTAGAGATTGGCAGAGAGTTCTTTAATGTATGTCTTCAGCTGAGTTCTGATCAATGGATGCATTTGAGGAAATTACTCAATGTTGGGGAAAGAACCACCAGAAAGGAACAGGTAGACAATCCTTAGGACTCAAATGATTGGGGATAGTTCCTGTTCCCAGGACTCAAAATGGGGATTGGTAGAGTATTCAGAAGGGTATTTCCTTACTGGTAGGTAAAAATTAGCACCAACTTAAAAGCTGCTCTTTGCCCCTGTCTTAACAGCAAATCAAAAGAATCAAAAGTTTCTTCGAGGTTTCCTAGTAACTTAGCTGCATCCCAGAAAAAAGCTCAGGAATATTTAAAGAAATACAAAAATATTCAGTACCCACCAAGGCTTAAATTCAGTGTTTGCCATCCAAAGAGTTTCAAGAAGGCAAATAAAGTAGAAAATATGAACCACAATGAGAAGAAAAATTAATCAATACACACAAGGTCCGGGGATCCCTGTGTGGCTCAGCATTTTAGCGCCCGTCTTAGGCCCAGGGTGTGATTCTGGAGTCCTGGGATCGAGTCCCACGTCGGGCTCCCTGCATGGGGCCCGCTTCTCCCTCTGCCTGTGTCTCTGCCTCTCTCTCTATCATGAATAAATAAATAAAATTTAAAAACATACACACACACAAAGTTCCAAAGTGAGACAGAAAATGAAAGAAATTGGGGCACCTGGTGGCTCAGTTGGTTAAGCATCCAACTTTTGATCTCATCAGGGTCATGAGTTCAAGCCCCTTGTTGGGATTCATGCTAGGTGTGGAACCTACTTAAAAAAAAATTACCAGACCAATACATTGAATCAATTATTATAAATTATAATCTCTATTTTCAAGAAAGTATAAACCTGTTAAAGAGAGACATGTAAGAAATAACCAAATTGAACTTCTAGAGATTAAAAAAAGGATCCAAGATGAAAAATACAGTGGATGACTTAAGCACCAGATTAGAAACTATAAAAAAAAATTAGCTTCAAGACATAGCCATAAAAACTATCCAAAATAAACACAGGAAAAAATCACCTAAACAAAACAGTGCCAATGAGTTGTGAAATGAATTCACCTTTTAAAATATAACAAAAAGTTTTTTGGTGCTTTACAATCAGCAAATTAGATTAATAATTACAAACATGGTACTTCTAAAGTGGTACTCTAAGTGACAAAACCAGAAAGTGCTCTTCCACTTAAAATGTGAAAACTAAAATCCCCTCCATCTGCCAAGAACTCTCAAGCAGAATCAATACTTAAAAGAGGCAAAGAAAACTATTATCAAATTTATTGCATATGTCTGATCACATAATTGAAAAATCTTTATGCATGATCTAGATAGTGCTAGTACTTAACATTTTATTGAACCATCCTAACTTTTAAGAATTGAACACTCTTTTCAACACTTTTTTCTGCAAAAGAGCTGTCAAAAAAATTGTAAAATCCAACAATGCATTGCAACCGCATTTTGATTTCTTTTCTCAAAATGGAAAAACTAGTCAAGTCTTTAACTTGACCTGAGATGAAAACCTAGTGATCTAAGAACCTCAACAAATTCAGTACAAGAAATTTAAGAAAATTGTAACAACAAGGATCATCACATTAAAACTGCCAGAGATGAGTACTTTTTCATCTGCTTTATGGTCAACTGTGAAGTCTCTATTTAAATTTCTTGCTCAGTCCTTAATCTTTTCTTTTCGGTAACTGTTTATATATCATCCTGAACACCAGTCTCTGTCTCGTTTCACAAGTATTCTAATCTCAAGCTATGACGTGTCTATTTTCTTAACAGTTTTTTGATGAGAAATTTTTAATCTGTATGAAATCTATTTTATCACTAAAACAAATTTTATGATTATTGTTTACATACTAAGAAAACTTTGCCCATCCCTAAAATGACCAAACTATTCTTATGACTTCCTCTAAAAACTATATGGTTTTAGCTTTTAAAATGAGGTATGTGGTCTCTCTTGAATTCAATTTTGTGTGTAGTCTGAGGTACTATAGACTACAAATGAAAGATTGAGGTTCACTTTTTTAAATGTGGATATCTCATTATTCTAGTACCAAGAGTTGAAAAGACTGCTTTTTCCATTGTTGCAATGGTACTCCTTTAATATTTCACTAAATTAAAAAAGCTTTAAATGATTAAAGTTTGAAAAATAGGGATGCCTGGGCAGCTTGCTGGTTAAGCATCTGCCTTTGGCTCAGGGCGTGATCCTGGGGTCCTCGGATTGAGTCCCATATTGGTTCCCTGCATGGGCTCCCTGCTTCTACCTCTGCCTATGCTCTGCCTCTCCCTCTCTCTTTCTCTCTCTCTCATGAATAAATAAATGAAATCTTAAAAAAATAAATAAAATTTGAAAAATAAAAGTTTGGGTTTTTCCTACAATTCAGTTTTTTTCTCTGATGTTGATATTCAATTTCAACAGACCATTCAGTTGCCAGAGTATCAACTTTAGACATAAGCCACTTATCAAAACTGGTACATCGACCATTTACTATAATGATAGAAATTTAAATATGTGGAAAAAAGTTACATTTCATGCTCTGAGGAAATGTTAAAAATATAACAAGTAAATATACACATAAACACACAGTAATTCCTGTAACTTATCATTGCTCCTTATTTAAAGTAATTCTACTA
This sequence comes from Nyctereutes procyonoides, assembly GCF_905146905.1. NCBI lineage: Eukaryota > Metazoa > Chordata > Mammalia > Carnivora > Canidae > Nyctereutes > Nyctereutes procyonoides. The sequence continues at coordinate 622,207 of NW_026575148.1, forward strand.
ATGAAACTAGTTTCATTTGTTTAGTCTTTTAGAATTTTCTATTCATAAATATAAATTGTTTCACTAGAAATACAGAAAGAAAAATGCATTCCAAATAAAATAGATGTTAAAGCTAATTTTTGTAAAGAACTATTTTAAAAAATACATCTCTTTCATTTTTAATACTTCAGCAGTGGGTACATTTGACTTACTCAAATTGTGTTATAACATTTAAAATTTTGCTAAGATGCTATTAATCAAATTCGTCCTCAGCCATGTTACCCTTTGTTAATTACCTCTGTGTTAACAGATTATCTGACAGATAAAAGAACTGGTGGGCAAAATTTGTCTGCCAAGTGGACATATCATATTGCTCCAGGGTCCTGTAACTCATTTAAAATCCTTGGAGTCTTTAAAAGTTCTACTAAAATAAAATGTAAACATGTCTGAATTAAGTTAAAAAGCACTTGACAGAAAAACTATAACAAGCGGACTCAGATTATATTTCTTACATGCTTTACTGTTCATTGGCAAACAAGCAGCATATAATGCCTATAATCCTTTCTGTACAGTACACCAAATCAGAAATATAATACTATCTTTTCAAGTATTTCGTTAGTGAGCACACAAATAGCAAAGTCCAAGCAATCGAGGTGTTTTGTCAACAAATAAACTACAGGGCTCATAAGAAAAAAAAAAAACAACACTATGAAGGGTCTTACTTCCTACAAGTCATTCATTACTCCAATTACTTTCTCAGTGAGGCTTTCTCTCAATGCTCTGCTTAAAATTTTACTTTATCCCTATCCTCCATCTTCATATTCTTTCTCCCTTCCCTGATTCCTCCCCAATCTCCACTTATTAGGTCACTATCTAACATATCCTACATTTGACTCATATTCATTTTGTTGCATTCCTGAACCAGACTCTAAGCTCCTTGAGGAAGAATTTTGATGTTTTGTTCACTGTTGTATGTAGGGCAGTTTCTGGAATATTATAGATACCAAATAAATTTTACTGAGTGAATAATTAAAAGAGTACAAAACAAAATGTTCCTGAAAAAAAACACTTGAAGTTATTTCCAAGGAAAAGTGAATGAATGCCCTCTAACCTGATCTGTGACTGCTCCTGAAGCCAAAAATTGCTATTCATTTTTCTCATGCTAACACACACAAAAAATTGATACCAGCTGTAAAAATATATAGCCATACATTTAATGTAAATTTTTTTATTTTATGATAATACTGAGGTCAAAAGTGATGATAATTCAATTCTATTTAATTACTAGAGGTTGAACACTTAGTGCAAAAAATAGCTAACTGAAGGCAGCAATGGGATGTTTCTTGATTATTAAACTAACATTCTTTCCATAAAATTATATTGTTTCTTCATTTAAGATGATGAATAGGTCTTCTGCCAAGTGGGAGAAAGGAGGGGAGTAACCATATACAGGGAATTATAAGGGGAAAAGAAACATTTCAACAATGAAATAGAAAATACACACTCTGAATCACTAAAGAGAGGCCCACCCAACATAATAGTTTGTAGCTAAAAAGAAAGGAGTTCAATTTTAACATAAAATAAGCATATGGACAAGCTATATCTGGTTTTTCTTTTTTCTTAGGAAGAAAAAAAAAAAGACTAAGTAAAAATTTTACCACTTTAAAGAAGAGAAAGGTTAACATTAGTTTTGTGATCATCCTTAGTGTCCATGTCAGAGTTATCATGGCACATAACCAGCTCAGTTATGAAGCCAGGGTACAGACATAATGAGACAAGTAGGAGTTAAAAGACAATATTGTAGAAATATCTGAGAACTGGGCTCATGGTCTCAGATCATAATTGTGTTTAAATCTGATTCTTTAGGCCACCTAAAGGTCTGTGAAGATGTGGGATGATCTACATTCAAAAATCACTTAGTTTTATTTTGCTGAATAGAGCCATATACCATGATAGACCATTTTCAATTATGAGATGGCTCAGAAAGTGTGTTTGAATTCAGAGAATGTTGAGACCCTATGCTTTTCAGTACTGAGAATTTAATCTTTCATTTGAAAGAATAAAATCTATCCAGTGAAGTTCCAATTATAGATTTCATAATGAATTCTACTTATTGCTTCCTGGACCTATCAATTCCATTAATGGATGAATATCTGTTCTGAATCATAACTCAAGAAGAAATGTCACTATTTTACCAATGATATTTATATCAGAAACAATAAGACAATGAACCCATTCTGCTTGGATGCGTTGGTCATTTAAGCATAGCAATTGGAATTCTGGGGAAAATGCCAAAGATAATCAAAATGCATACGGATATTAAGATAAAATTATATGCTTTTCATTTCAGACACATCAATGGGGGTAGGAGGGAGAATACAGCTTGGATTTTTATCATGTAATGGGCAGGGAATTGGGGGGGGGGCAGGAATCAACATATTGTCAAAAGCAATTCCACAAATCATATGAAACAAGATTATAAGGATTCCTAGTTAATTTAACAAAAATATAAAAAAACTGATCTATGAAGCACTTAGTTATATTGACTAGAGCCCAACATAAATAATAAAAGAATTCTACTGGCCTAAGAATATTAAAATATTATTTGGAATCATTTTGCTATATATATATATATATATATATATAAAATTATGTTGTACATCTAAAGCAAATACAATGTTATATGTCAATTATATCTCAATTAAAAAAATATTATTTGATTTACAGAAAGTATAAACCCTTTACACTCAGAAACAGAATTTGTATACATAGACAAGATGCTTAAATAAACCAGTTAGTAGTTACAACCATCATATTCTTCAAATTTGTTTGGAAAGGCTAAAAAAAACCTAAACCAAACCCATTACTTAAATTAATGTGCAGTTTGAACAAGTTCACAGTACACTTAGGGAGAATTCAAGTCTAAAAAGAGTGAATCAATAGTATTTTAGAAATGCAGGTTATTTCATCCAATAATAAATTCTATGCCTCCCCTGCCCCACCCTATATAATACCATGGTACAATCTTTGAAACTCAAAATAATAACTTAAATTATAGTTTTAAAAACGTAGCTCTTCAATAAAAATGGTTTTATAAATATCAGGTGAGGTTCTTTTCAAGTCCAACATGTGAGAACTTTCACATACAAAATAAATATCATGCTTTGCTATAATCTTATTAAAAGACACTTATTTTAGTGGATGCTGTTATCTCAAGATGTATTTGGAATGTTCCTTTTGGAAATACACATGAACTACCATTTGGCTATATTAACAATTCTTATCAATCAGAGTTTTAGCCAAATTAAGCACTTATTACTCACTCATATTTAGAAATGTCAGCTAATTCCACAATATTTAATCTATACCAAAAGACAGGAACTTGCTGCACTGTGATTATTCAAATGAATGTGAACCACAAACCTTGAAATTCCAAAAGAGATTCAAAATTTCTTTCAATAGTGACAATAGCACTGAAACCATAGCACTAACATATAGCCTCTGAAGAACATTCAATGGAAGAATGTTTATCTATAAATTCTGCTATTTGTTGAAAAAGGAAACAGACTTTATCTCTTATATTCATTCCCTTTATAACTGAAGCTCTTAATTTGGGGTTTTAGATAAACAAAGAAAGCATCAAAAACATTTTTAGATCTTTTTTCACTTCCTATGAATTTTTCATTCAAGTTACTTCAATTTCATTCTGTAAAGAAAATTATTAACATTTCTTATTCTAAACACCATAAACCTAAACGAATTCCTATTTACCATGGGTTTAAATGATTCCTGTAGATTTGGTTAGCGGGAAAAGTTCTGATTTTTGAAAATGACAGAAAAATAATTTTAATTTGGGAGAAATCATCCCAAGTACTTATAAAATTCTAAGCAGTCTCACACATAGGTAACACAAATAAATTGCTTGATCTAATGAACTTTCAAAACATATTTTAATCTCATTCCAAAAAGAAAGAAAATTTCTAGATACAAACACATCTCATTCAACCACATTTAATATACATTCAGCAACTTAAAATATAAGGATCCAATATTTTCACCTTTTATAATCTCAATATATTATATATTTAATATATAATATATACAATACATACAGGTAGTCAGCAGGATTAAAGTAAATTTTTAAAAGTCTGATCAATGTTGATAAATATCTTTAGACTAATAAAAGAACTATATTTAGGATCACAGAATAAAATATGGGAGTTCCAAGCCTATTAGCAAGATTGCAAATGTTCATATAGCCAATCATATTAAAAGATCCCTCAAACTGGATAGAATACATTTTAAAACAATATTCTTGCTACTCTCAGGCAGCAGTACTTGTAGATATTAAGCATGTACATCTCCATAAAATTTAAAATTACTATGCAGCTTTCTTTACTGTAATATACAGTAGCTATTTCGTCCTTTCTGTTGGATTTTGCTATTGTTGTTTGAAGACTGACTAACATACTACCAACAGAAGTGATTTTAGCTCCTTTCCCTCCCCCAAAGCATGGCTCAGTTTGAAGATTGTTCTATAGGCAGCCAATATGAATATTAACAGTACCTTTGTACCATTAAGAGCAATCAATCAATAAGTGGAGTCAAATGAGAAGTTTCAAAGACTGCTGGAGGTTTCTGTAAACCAAGGTAATCAAAAGTATTACCCCTGTAGATAGCCCTCTCACATTAGTTAATACAAGGAGTTAAAATTCCAATGCCACAGTATAGCAGTTAATAATCTACTCTGTAATTTTAAATATTATACCATTGATTCACCCTGAGAATACAGAGGAAGCATTTAAAACAAAATATTCTGATATGTTTTTTTTCCTTTGTATTTGCTTTCTTCTGGTTTCCGACAGCACAAATATTTCAATTTCGAGTGTGACTTGGATATCCGTTTTTGTTAATTAAGATTCATGCCACAGTCAGATACTGGTGATAGAAAAGCCCAAAAAGGCTTGTAGAAAAGAGACAAGCAGCAATCCACCAGGTCAGAAAAGACAGAAGTCCTCGAAAAAGCAGAGGAGTGAAAATATTTTTTAAGCTGCTCAGTGCCACTGTTATTTGTGTAACAGTTACCTTCACCTTCCCATCAGCAGATGGTAATTCAGAGGAAACAGAATTGGAGGGTAGAGTATTATCCACTGGCAAGGTAGAGCTAGATTCTGGATAAATCCCCCAGGAATGATTACCTAGAAAATTCAAGACACAAGTAAAACTTGAAGAGTAACAATTCCAAGGCTTCTAATTGAAACAAGAAAATCTTTAACATACACTTGAAATTAAAAACAAGAAATTTAGTGGCATAACAAACTATTTCCTATTGAAAATGAAGTAAAATAGCGTTTCTACATACCTGGTAAAAAAAAAAAGAAGTCATTTAATTTGATTAGACTACAAGCTGGTCTTATATCTGTAAAAGTAGAGATAAAAGTCTAATTTACCTTTAATTAGCTGCACTAAAACCTGGTAAAATAATAACAATTTTCTCCCTTGTAGAATACATTAATCAACTACCTCTACTGGAGTGACAGGGAAAGACTCAGTAACTTCTTAGAAATCTTTTCTACCTTTAGAATATCAGAATAAATTTCTTTCTCAGAAACTATCTATGATTTCAATGTGAGAGACTATTAATAGCTTCCAAAAGTTTTTCATCATATATTTTCCTATGTTGGATAGGATATGAGTCACATAATTTATAACTGAGCTACCTCTTTATGTTCCACAGATTCCTAAAGGCCATTTACATCTATCATCATCTCTATGGTATCTACAAAGCCCACCCAAATAATACATTTAGTTCCTTTGGTCTTCTTAAACCCCCACACTGGCTGACTGCCTGATCTCAGCAAAGGGAAATGATCAATACAGTAATAGATAGTTCTCGAATAACACAACACAGGAACTTGATAGTTTAGTGAACAGATTCATACGAGAACTTTGTTCTTCTGCTGAAAAATCTTTATCCTGTCAATATCTAAAGTAGAACTCACCAAAGGACCCTGCAATTCATATAAGTATACAATTACCTTATAATAACTGAAATGTTAGGCATTAGTAAAATCTTTTATAATCCTTTTTACAACACAAAATAAATAAGACTAAGAGTGCTCACTCAAGTTACTCAGTAAATTTGGGGATTAATCTTTAGCAGACAACTCCTATATGTAAAGCATAATATTATTAGAACTATATGGACCTGAGTTTTCAAAATCAATATTATGAATCAACTTTTAAAAGTTTGCCATATTTCTTCTTAAAACTTTTAAAGAAAACAATTTTAAGAAGCATACTGCTTTGTAGGTAACAAAAAGCATTATTCATTATAGGTAGAAAGTAAAACAACGTATTTCCCAGTTACCAGGCCTACCTAGTGTTTTCAAAAGCAGAGTTGTGTGAAGCAGCATTACCAGAGGTGCCACATACTGCAGGGCAATGACACAAAGGTAATAAAAGACTCGAGCCACCTGCAACCAAAAGCATTCTTAAGTGACATGTTAAGAGTGAATTAAACTTTCATATAATTGTCAAAATGAATTGCTTAAGAGATAGGTAATCCCATCATGTGAAGGAAGCTAAATGCTATTAAGTTTGCACTTCATTATAAATGACTCCAAACTGACTTCAGGAAGGCTTAGTTTGAAGACAAGTTTTTAAATGTGAAAATATTAAAATAAATTCTTTGAAAATAGTTAAGTGGTTAATATAAATTGGAGAAAATAACCACTTAAATTCAATTAGTATATTCACTTACATTTCAAATATAAAACAAAATGCTTGTATCTCTAGACAGACACCACAAACATCAAACTAAATAAAAATGACAGGCTGAGCCATAAACCCCTAGTAAATAAAAACATTAAATCTCTATTCTATATGAACATATTCAACTAAAATCTGAGGTAAAATTATACAGAATGAAAATACATAAGATAAAACAAAAAGTGTCTGAATCTTTTTTTTTAAGTGTCTGAATCTTAATGAACACCCCTGACTATGAAAGACAGTAAAGAACAAAGTACCCAAAACCAAATTTCAAAAAAAGACATGATCAGATTATACAGATCCAGTTAACTATAATGGTGGATGGATTCCTAGCCCTTTCCTTCTCTGAAATTCCCATTAAGTTAAATATTTACATTTTATGTTCAAATACTTCGAATAATGTCACATGGAATCAACTTAGTCACTAAAACTAATATTAAGTCTTGTAAATCTTAAAGGCTAGACAATATATTGTACTGTCTTCCAAATCAATGTGGGGGAGGAGGGGTGGTGTCTCATTTAGCAACAGTAGATATACCACAGCACTGCAACCCAAACTATATGATACTTTAAGTACTAAGGCAGGAAGAGGACCTGAGACTGTCTGTTCACTTAGCACCAAAATCAGATCAAGATCTCTTCAGTATCTTTCAATTTAGGATTATGCCATTTATTTAACATCAAGAGTACTATGGGATAAAATTACTATTAAGGGAAGTTAAGGAATGCCCGGGTGACTCAGTGGTTGAGAGTCGGCCTTCAGCTCAGGATATGATCCTGGAGTCCCGGGATCGGGTCCTGCATCGGGCTCCCTGCATGGAGCCTGCTTCTCCCTCTGCCTGTGTCTCTCATGAATAAATAAATAAATTCTTTTAAAAAAACAGTAAGGGAAGTTAAATGCTTTGTTTTCTTACAATACAGTGTTTGCTATTTTTCAGTGACTACAGTATGAAACTTACCATTTTCTGTAGCTCAACTGTACTTATTCGCCCTGCTTCTTTCTTCATTTGATCCACACATTTCTGGGCTAAGTTTAAGTAAGCTTGTAGGTGACTGCGCATCATGGCCAACCGCAAAGCACACAGCAGGATTATTAACCAGAGTCGCAGAGTATCGAATGTCGCTTCTGTCATTCTACAGATCAAAAAGTTGATATGGTGCTCTCAAAGACCAAAATACATTAACATCTAGTTATATGTGTCAGTGTTCACCATATAAAATATAAGATACCTATACTTAGTTACAGTTGGAGATATAAAACAAAAGTATCCCACACTATACTACACTTTCTATATAATACCTTTGACTTGTATAATAGAACTAGAAAGATAAACGTACCTACCACGAAAGAATACTAGTAACAGATATCTAGAAGAAACGTGTAGAAGATACATGGGGTCCTTTTCTCTACCCTCCTTCATGAAAAAAAAAAAACTGGTTGTAAAATGAAGAGAAGCTGAGAGCTCTTACACTGGAGAGCAGGAGAAAGAAGGAAACTATAGAAGACTGTCTTTGGAACTATCAAGTGAACAACACATGCCTAGTGTTTTGTCTGATTACAAAGATATTTGAATAAATCTCACTCTGCTGAGTTCCTGACTGGGATCCTAGGAAAGCCAGTAATTCTGATATATCAATGAAGAAATTGGTCTCAGATTTCTCTCCAACGAGTCACTTAACCTATGAGCTCAAGCTGCCTCAGTTATGAGCAATTCCTCAAGACTAAAATGAGGATTCCAGGTAGAAGATGTACCCTTATGACTTTTTTCCCAGTTGACTGGAGAGGGATCCTTAAAGGAATTTAGAAAGCAGAGGTAATTTCTGATGTCCTTTCGTGGCTTAATGTTTTTAAAAGACCATGGTTTCTCCTTTGATAAAAGCTAACACTACGAGTAATTTGAAAGCAACAGTTAGACCATGCTCCCCGTACCTATTCTAATCTCTAGCATACATCAGGCGCTTAATATGACGGTTGAAATGTGTGAAATTACTTTTAAAAACACTGGGAATCTGTCAAGTTAAAATTATCATTAAGACTTACTTGTGTGGGGGAAAAACATTACAGCTTCAATGAATACTTCCCTAGTTCAATAAGATTAACTTAAAAAAAAAAAGTCATGGTCATCACTGATTATATACTCCAAGACAAATCTGTACCAGGATCTAAAAGAAATACATAATATAAAATGTATACTGTGGAGTCAATGACTAGTCAAGGTTTTCTACTTTAATTTTGACGAGGCAAAGCAGTGAAAGAAACATTGATTAAGCATTTACTTCCAGCTGGTTGCATTACATGCATTCTTTCATTTAATTCCAATGGTAACTTTGTGAGGTAGATACTATTATCTTCATTTTCCAGATGGGGAAACAGAGGCTCAGTGAAGTTAAATCATCTCCCTCACGTGACAGTTTCAGTGAGATCAGAACTAGGGTTTGAACCAGCTTTGTCTGAATCTTTCTATTACTTTCTATTACTTATGGAACATAGTTTCATAAGGCTAATGAGTTAATATATCAAGTATAGTTATTAGCACCTTTTAATAAATTGTTTCTGTGTTTCCTTACTATCTTCTTCTGTTAAAAAGGAAAATATGACCTAATATTAGATAATAATGGTAAGGCATTATTTTTAATTTGATAGGGATGATGATAATACTATGCCAGAAAATGTCCTTATTTCTTAGAGGTGAATACTCATGTACTTAGGGGTGAATATGTTAGATCCCTAGTTCACTTGAAAAACTACTACATCAAACAAAAGTGAAGTAAATATGGAAAATACTAGCAACTCTTATAAGGACTGAATATGAGTATCCATTTATACTACTCATTTTATCTTCCGTAATTTTCACAATTAAGGAAGAAAAAAAAAAAAAGAACGGCAAAAAGAATATTAAAAATAGGCCCCCAAACACAATAATGTCAGATAGCAACTGGACGTTAAGAGAGAAGACAGAAAATCTTACAAGTATACAAGATAACATCAGTGTGGATTAATGATCATTCACATTCATTAAGGAAGATCATAAAAAGGTCAAATGATGATTTGTAGCTTCAGTTTTCGAACACATCTTTTAGCATTTCTATTAATGCTTAAAAACACAGTATCAAAAAAAAAACCCCAGTATCCTAATATTATCGTTAAAAAACTTAAATATAGTATATACCATTTTGGAAAGCAGTTTTGACTCTCTAAGGAAACAAAAATTAACCCTCAAATACCCATACTTACAAAGGGACACTTTCTTTACCCAATGGTGGGTTCATAATGTAGTCTTTGGTTATTGGTTTTACCCACAGCAGAACCATAAATAAAGGAGCCAAGAAGTTGATATGAAGTAATGTTCTGAAAGTATGTAAGAAATAAATATAAAAACCAAGGAACAAAATATATTAATACATTAAACTTGGAACTTACAAAATGAAGACAGAAACTTATTTTCAGTATTCTGTATTAAGGTACTACTGTCATCATTATTTTCTATTTATCATTATTACTCAACACTGATTTGAGCCCCTGCAAAACTACCTCATTATCTGAATTTTTCAAATGAGAACATTTAGATTCAGGAAAGTTAAATGACTTGCTCATGGCAGTATTACAGGTTAAAGGCAGATATAGCACTAAAATCTAACAGTGTTCAGTTCCATTCTAGTGTTAACAATCCCCTACTACATCCCTGATTTGGTAACACAGGTACCTAAATGACTAACTTAACACAGTCAATGAATCCAATGGATTGTCAGTACACAGGCATCATCTTTTGACACTTTTTCAGTGCAAGCTAAAACAAAGTGCCTCCTCATTAAATATAAGTAAGAGTCAGTGATTATTAGCAAGGTCCACTAGAAGGCATATGGCACATGGAACCTACTATAACAGCTTTTAACTGAGGAAACTTTCAATATGCAATGATCATGTATACTGTTTTAATAACACTGTTAAAATTATAAATGATTCATATATTTTTATTCCTTCATGAAGTATTATGAAGTTCATTTCCCTATCCTATACATACCAAGAAAATGTACATAATCCAGAAAGGCAATATACTGAATACACCAAAAGGTTTTAGGTTTGAGTTATAATTTCACTGTTAGTTATTGTGCCAAGTTTGTACCCTACAAAGATAGAAAACTGGTAAAGACTGTTCTTATTTTAGAAAAAAGAATCCTTCTATTTTACCATGTTCTGTTTTCATGATCAATCACAGTGAAGGGCTAAAGTGGAGGATTTTAAATACACACCCATACACATGCGCACACACATTTCAAAATCTTCACTACAGTGCAAATGACTGTGATCCATGTGAGGCAAACAGGGCTGCATCAGAAAACCATGAACACCTGACAGGGAATGGTGGAACTTTGGTTCTAAGCTCTGGCATTAAACAGGACTAATGCCTGGGCACGGGGCTGAGGGAAACATTGTTCTTTGTGCCAATCATGCTAGTTTCACAACAGAACAAGCTTGCCCACACTCCTGTATCACGGCAGAGTGCTACAACACAGTCAGGAGTTGCAACAAACTGAAAATAAAGCTCCAAACCCCAAAAGGAAAAAATCTTAAAAAGAAGCTATGTTTTACTGAAAAGAAAACTAAGATGTGCCCCCTCCCAATCCCAAACCACTACTAAATGCTTTAAATGTTTTTATAAAGTGATTCTTTCATCCCCCAGCCTGGGTAAACCACCGGGTGCGGGGGAAGAAAGCAGCAGTATTAGGTATGCAGTGTTGCTAGGGAACACTCTAGTATCAAGGAGCAGCCCACAGCGGTTTCAGTAGCTGGTGAAGGGCTCCCCTCCACCCACCCTTTCAGCTTATTTAAATCCTAACACTGGGGTTAGTGGACTGAAGTGTGTGTGTAGAGAGGAGGGGAAGAAACAGGTTTTGTTTTAAAAGAAGCCATTAGAGAGATGGATGGATGTTGGGAGAAAGACAGGATGCAGCCAAGAGCATGCTGAGTAAAAGGAGGGGAAAAAAAAGAGGGATGAAGAAGTGGGTACTGGGAGGTGAGAATAAGTAGGCACACATGCAAACACGTGTGCATGCACACACAAACACAACATGTAGAAAAATGGAGGGAAGGAAAAACAAAAAAGATTCAAAATTAAAGGAAAATGACATAGGTAAGAGATAAGTAAGAATATAAAGACCAGAGAATCAGCATCATTAAATACAGGGCTTTAAGGGCAGAAATGTTAAAAATGATCACTCAGAGAAACTCAAAGATAATATATACATAAATCAAAATGGAATATTCTCAACTTGAGCTTCTACTGCAAAACATAAAGACAAGATGGAAATTTGGGTCTGGATATGAATTGAAAGATATAAACCTGTCGTTCTGCTAAGGTGTCTAACCAACAAAAAATATCTATTGCAACCACAAAGAATGTAGTAAATGAGCTTTGAACTATATGCAAGGATTCAAATAGGAGTTCTCCATTTGATAATTAAAATAGAATTTGGCAGTTAAAAGTAATCTATGATATTCAATACTGTACAGTAGCAGCAATTCCCAAATAATGTATGAATTTAACAAAATCTCATAAACAGATCAATTTAGAAAAACATACATTTCTTATGCATAGAGTGAACTTTCAAACCATTTTTAAATAAAAAATTAAGATTTACATACAATTTAAATATTTTTTAAAAAACTGTTGATTTAAGAGAATTTCCATAGATCCTTTGTTCAGTTGTAGAGATTACAGTGTCATAAACCCTGACTTCTGAGTTAAAAAGAACATAAATACTGGTATTTCCATTTCTTAACAAGTAAAAAAAGAAATTTAGTAATTAATGTATGTTTTTAATCACAGGACTTAAAATTTAGAAGTGAATAAAAGACACCTGCTTATAGAAGAGGAAGTAGTGTGACATCAAATGGTTATTAATTTTCAATACAATAATTTATTATTTCATTACAATAATATACCTTCATTAAGATGGAAAACATATATTTATCTGCATGTGCTTATGTACATTTTCCGCTTACTGTGTAATTTTTTCTGTTGCCAAATTCAGGGCATCCAGATGCATTTGAGCCAGTCGTAATCCAGGAAATGTCAAAAAAGCCCCAATGAGTGAACAGAAAATAGCCAGGAAAAATTTGAAAGTAAGTTTTGAAACAGGACCCCTATAAATAAAAATTAAAAAAAAAAAAAAAAGACAGTAAGTTCTGTATGTCAACTTTTTGGGAATTTCCTTTCCTCTAATCAATTACTTTATAAACCACAATAATAATAATAACAAAAACTAAGTGAACTTTTACAAAAAGACTGCTTTTACTCAATTATTGATAACGGATATTGGTGAAGTGTAAACTAAATCAGGCATCTCTAGCCATACAGGTAACAACCCAACCTGCATATTCAACACAGAATTTGATATATGACTCAGGTATAAATTTATTTAATCTCTGGAATTAAATCAAATAAAAGCAAATCCAAATAGGAATTCTATGAAACATACTGTCTTTATATGTATGTAAAAATTACAAGTGAGGATACTTCTAAAAGTCCTACTTTAAAAAGGAGTTCTTTTCAAGGATTATAAACACAAAGCCACTTATAATAAATGCTGTTTTACGAAAAAAAAAATTTAAACTTAAGTGATAATATTTTTAAAAACTTACTGAGATTCTAAACCTTGCTTTTCAAGAAACTGCATCGCACTATCTGAAAAATTTGTAAAACCTGCAGGGAAAAAAAAATTCTTAATACAGAATCTTTCTTTGGAAATAAAATGTTAGGAAACAGAACATCTTAAATCTTGAAGTGACTAGCTTAGCTCTTTCATGTGCTAATTAGTATGCCATAATGCAATAAAATTTGGTTATTAGCAGGAACAGTCTTTGAAAACATCCCTTTGATATTTGTACATTCCATAAGTGTGCATAAAATTTGCATCAAAATTTGCATCTTTATGTGAGTAAACTTCAGCATTGCAGAAACTTATTTAACTGTAAGGAAAAAATGAGGGGGCAGCATTTTTGGAAAAAAGTAACAAAAAATTTAGCTGAAACAAAAAAGGGAAGATCTTAAGAATAATAAAAGTTCATTATTTACATTACAGAATATACATCTCAAACCTAATTTTAAAAACATATCAGATATAAAACTTAATGAAGTAAAAAATATTAACACTTGATAAAGCAAAACTGATTTTTAAACTTCTATGAAATGATTACCTGTTTCAAGTCCAAATTCCAGATAGTTTTCTGTCACAATCAAGACTGCCATTGCTTTCACAAAGAAAAAAAATCCAAAGGTAACACAGACTGATCTTTCACCACCATCTTCAACTTTAAAATAGTGTGTAGTTAATGAAAACAGAACTTTGCTGCAAAAGAAAAAGTTCAGGAAAAACCACACGTAACTTCATGAGAGTTAAATAGAACCATCTTTACGGGATTTGAACTTCAATAAAATCTGACTACCACATTTATTTTGATTCTACAGCATGCTTATCTACAAGGTGCCCTTTGGATAGAAGTGAAAAACTACTGAAAATCTGATTAGTCTTCCAGGAAATAAGACATAAAAACAAAGCAAATTTTAGCGAAGTTTATAACATTTTTAAATTATTGCAAAGTGCACATATACACGTGAAACTGTAACTAGGAAGAGAACGTATTTGTTTTATCGGACTCCAATTTTACTAGGAGGTTATTTTAGTAATTTTATGAAATAGATTCTCAGTGACATGAAAAACCAAGGTAGAGTTATTTTAGGGAAATACCTTTCCTTGGGCATGTTTTTCAAGTAACTTATATTTAGAATTAAACACACCCACACACAGAACAGAAATCATCTGTACATCATCCAATAATTCAAAATTTGAGAATTACTTATAGCCACTGGCAAGCTGTGGTACCTGGTATTAACATTTCACGGATCACCATTAAACAAAAAACTACAAAAATAAGTTCCAGTTGAGTACTCAAAACAGCCAAAGGTTCAACATGTTCACCTATTAAAAAAATTAAAATGCTTTTATCTTACATAAAAATTTTAGATTATTTTATCTGAACTCCTCCACTCCTCCAACTAAGTGATCAAATCAAGATCAAACCTGTGGATGATGCAAGGCTAGAACCCAGACTTCCATTATATGAAATTGTTCTTGAAAGCATAAACCTGCCAAACAAAATAATAAGGTGCTTGGCCAAAAACAAGTGAAAATCTAGAAAAGTTGACTTCTATATCAACTGTATGTCAAGCATGGAAAATAGTAACAGCTGTCACTTAGTACTTGCAAGTGCCAAGCATTACCAATTAACCAATTTCATACTCACACAGCCAACTATTATCATTACTTCACAGATTTTAAAACTGTGGCACAGAAAATTCAAGTAACTTGCCCAAGATCACACAGTTTAATTAGAGGAAGTAGGGTTTAAATCTAGGTGGTATGGATCCAGAGTGTTCACTTAACAACTTATTATACTGCCTCTTCTACTGTATACAGTACTTAAGTTATGTGGTAGTTCAGCAGTAACACATGAAACCTTCTAAAAATAGAGCTGCCATGACAGAGTGAATAGTTCAAACACTCTCATGATCAGAAGAATCCTTCTTCACGGAAAGCTGGGAAAGTATACGAACTCTCATCCTTACTTCTTAAAAAGAAGCTTTTTTTGCCCTATTTAAAAATGGTTAATAAACTTACTACCCCTTCTCTACTTTTTTTTTTTCCTCTGGATACTATCTAGGATACTGAATATCCTAAAGTAAGCCAACTTAAAGGTAATAAGGATAGATGACTTTTTGCCATTTTTCAAGCGAAACTTGAAATAAATCTCTCCTATAACGTGAAGTCCATTAAATCAAAGATTGTCTCTTGTTCAATGCTGTAGCTGGAGTGCCAAGAAAAATGCCTGGCACACAGGAGGTACTCAATCAGTGAAGGAATTTTGCCATAGAAATAATGTTTTTATGGCAGTTTAGGTAAGCTAAAATAGTATTAATTTCTATGCTTTAAGGGTAAATCGATCTTTTGAAGAATGGTATCAAATTCGACACTATTCCTCAGGGATAATATACTCAAAGAAAAAAAAAACCCACTCAATGTAGAAAATGTTTTAAAGATCTGGTTTTATTATTGGTAATAACAAAAATATAAATTATTTACCACCCATGGTCATAAATTTAAAGGACTGCCTGGGTTTTATAAAGGCAGTGACTTCCTTTTCTTAAGGGCTTTGTGGTGGATAGTTCCCCCCCTTAAAACATAAATAAATAAATGAAGGAAGGAAGGAAGTATAGGAATAGCTCATCTTACCCACCTATTCTAGAGTAACCAGGCCCCCAGAACAATGTGTGATGGAAAGTATTTTATTAACACCCTATACTATATTCAGCTCATTTTTCAGTATCATCCTTTTCCTGCCATTTACTGTTCTCATCTGTTATTTCCACTCCAGCTATTCTCTTTTCACATAAATCTCTCTTCTTTATCTTAAATACCATAATGCAAGATAAATACTTTTTGTTTCCCTTATTATTAGTAATGGTGCTATTTTCTTTTGAAAACCATGGTCCTACTTGACGGGATGAGCACTGGGTGTTATTCTGTATGTTGGTAAATTGAACACCAATAAAAATTAATTTATAAAAAAAAAAAAAAAAAAAAAGAAACCTGAAAAAAAAAAAAAAAAAAAAGAAAACCATGGTCCTGTAAGCCAAATTGTAGACAAAATGAACTCTCCAGGGCTAATATTGCCAGGGAAGAGGCCATTTATAGCATTACTTCTCTAAAAAAATATTTATTTCTAAGCATATTAGAATACAATCTACACGTTAGTTTGTGGAGATACTACCTACAAATCGCTATACTAGAAATTGATTTCAACTTTTTAATATACTTCTTCATAGGTTATAATATTTATGCTACATTCTATAAATAAAACACCTGATTTGCTTCAAAGCTACATCCGGATAATGAAAACCCAGATAATAACCCCTGAACTTTTTTATTAAAAAGACTTCTGCATGTTTTCACATTTACTATAGTGAATACCTGCTTTAGGATATATATATATACACACATATATAACCAGAATACACAGACAGAACTTCAGCAAACACCTTCTGAAGCCATTTGCGAGGTAGTCTAAGCATCTTCTTTATATCCTCCATAACTCAGGTTAAATACATGCTGGTTAAGTATTTGAATAAATTACTTTTTTTTATACAGATTTTATGTATTTATTTGAGAGAAAGTGAGAGAGCACAAACAGGAGGAGCTGCAGACAGAAGGAGAGGGAGAAGCAGGCTCCCTGCTCAGCAGGAAGCCTTGATTTAGGGCTCAATCCCAGGACCCTGAGATCATGACCTGAGCCAAAGGCAGACACTTAACCAATGGAGGTACTCTGGTGCCCCTGACCAAATTACTTCTTTAATGTTAAAAAAAAACAAACAAACTCATAAGCATATGCCATTAGTTTACAATTATGAACCTCCAGCAAATATTCAGCACCCTATCACAAAGTTACCTTGCTCAATTTATCTCTGCAGTACTCTGGTTTCAGAATAAGAAAGAAATCTGAAACTCTACTCAAATAAAAAACAACCTACACAATAATAGATGTCAGTTTCCATGATATTGAGCACTAAGGGGTGAGGGGTAACTAAATTATTTTTATAAATCTTCAAGTCTTATAAATCTGTAAAACCAACAACCTCTGCAATTTACAGTAAGAATTCCAGGAGTGATACTTACATTGCAGTTACTTTCCAATGTAATATTTTGTGATATTCCATCTGTTATTCATTCACAATTCTCCCTAAAATCAGCTAATATTATTGTACAAGTTTTCCCTAAACATATTTGTCAATCTTTTTCCTACTTTGGCTAATGGCTACTAACTTATTTACATGCAGTAGGAGTAGATCACTTCATTGCAGAAGTTGGCATGATTTTGTAATATTCAGCTTAAGGAGGACTGTCAAATTGATAGGATGTCAATTTCAATTAAAATGACTAATGAGGGTTTAACAAAGCACAGCTAGGTTCCACATCATTTTAAAACGTAATATGAATTGTTTTTAACTTTTCTACAACTAAATCATTACATATATCTTACCACTACTTTTTTCTTCACTTCTGTAATAATATATTCATTTCAGAGTTTTGCATTTATACTAGTATCAAAGACAAACACTGGTAATCTATAGTTGCTTAAAGTATAGAGACTTTCGCGGGGGGGTGGGGGGGGGACGGGACTATATACCCAAGATAGGGCCCTGACAGTAATCAAAAGTCTCCAGTGAGGGGAAATAAAGGCAAGAACTGCCCCGTCATCAGTGCAAACCTATTCCATTAACTTGGGTGAAATATATATTGTTTGTAATGAAAGATGCTTCTGAGAGGAAGCACACCTGTGTGTGCATGCAGGAAAAAAGCATTACAAGGCATTAACCTAAACTACTTTGCATAATCTAAGCTTGTGAGACAGTTTGCTAATTAACAAAAGTAACGAACACATTGTGTTTTAAATTTACATTATAATTTAGTAGTTCAAATTACTAAATACCACAGACTTCTCTGCTTAAAACATCCTTCAGAGAAAAAAACAAAGATTGCTTACTTAACTTACATTACACATGTAAGATTCTACTACACAATTTTTTAAATAGTGCAGTTATAAAAGCATAACCTCATTATATCTATGATTAAGTGACATTAATCACTTTACTAAGAGCTGAAACCAGGTTAAGTGTAAGCATTATGAAAGCAAATAATAATAAAAAAAAGACTTTTTCAATAAATAGGACTACTGAAGCTTTTCACCATGCAAATCATTGTTTTTCTTATAATGTAGTAGAGAATCTATCTCTGAGCACATATTCTAAGAAAGCAAATTAGGAACAATTTTACAAGTCTTTTAAACTTCATCCTAACTTTTAGCATTCAAGGAATGAAACACAAAACACTGTTTAAGACTGATGATGAAATTCTAGAATATAGATGCTCCAATTTTTCTCTAGTCTAGGATATTCTGATTCCTGTTCATTGAACTCTTCTCCAAAACTTAAGAAAAAAAAAAAGAAACGATGCTGGTGACTCACTTTATGAGTATCAAACACTATAGGTCTATCTCTTGACATTATAACGAAGAGCTTACACACTGGAAAAGAATAAGGAAAACCAGAGTAAGATTAAAAACCAAAATACAACCCACCTCCCTCACCACCAAATCACAATTGAACTGCTTTTGAGATCTAGCTATGATCTCTCTCATTGCCTGAGGGCCCTAAGCCCAGGCTGGAAAAACATGGCTTCATTTTTACTAAAAATGGATACAAGAATCTAGAGACAATTTCCAACTCCTTCACTTACAATAAAAAGCAAAACAACATCTTAGCCAAAAGTGGTATCAAATGACCAAAATGAAATTTCTCAAATATTACACCCACTGCAATACTTTGTTACCAAAAAATAATTGCAAAATATGTCAACCCTCAATGGAAAAAAAATAAAAAAACAAAATTAGATGCAATCTAATCCAGGCAGGAAGCCTAATATTCCTTATATCACTACTACTTTAATATATTAACCACAAACCACCTAAAGTGTTATATCTCTGAATCTACAATTCATATTGAATACAAGATGATTCTTACTATTCAGTCCCTATTAGAATAAAACCTTCCCATAACCCACAGTGTAAAAAACACATACGTTATTCTGAAATGTAATATTATGATCTGACTAGACAAACATTATGGTCAAGTTTTCATTCAACAATCCCCAAGCCTCCACTTAAATCAGAATGGTATATTTACCACCTCCTAAATGTAACAGCTATAGTGTCTTAGATCACAACCTATTACCTGAACTACCTTATTCCCTTCCTCCTACCTACTCAAGGACTCAAGCTCCACATCCTTTATGAAGCTTACCACTAACTCTCCAGCCCAGACATCCTGTCTTCTGAACTCCTAGCAATCACAACTATAATTCACCTATGTATGTCATATGCTTTTTTCCTTTTTTTAAAAGTAGGCTCCACATCCAGCGTGGAGCCCAACGTAGGGCTTGAACTCACAGTCCTCAGGATCAAGACCTGAGCTGAGATCAGGAATTGGATGCTAACATGACTGAGTCAGCCAGGCTCCCCCCTCTATCATATGCTATCATGAACTATAGTGTAACATAGATGGGAAGAAAGTATTCTCTAGATCTAGGCTGCCTGCCTGAATCTTGGTTCTACTCCTACAATGTGATCCTCCACATAAACTTAATTAACCTCTCTGTGTCTCCAATTTCTTCAGTTGTAAAATGCAATTAATACATCTACAACCTCAGAGGGCTCTTTTGAATATTAAAGATTTCTTTGTAATTTTTAGCAAAAACCATGTTTTCTATGTAACTGAATAAAATCCTGAACTTCCAATACCAAAAAAATAGTATGGGAATGTATATAAGGTCAAACAGATTATATAATGATAAAAGAACTTAGTTAATTTTACTTCATATACAATTCCCAGTTATGTTTAAACTTTTTAATCTTTTTCCATGAAAATCTAAGTTAGGAGGTACAGTAATCTACAAAACACAGCAGTGTTAGGTCAGGCTGGAAACAGGCATGAGTTGACTTCTACTTAAATAGAAATTGGATGCCCAACTCTCCACTCCCTGTGCAGCCAGGTAACAAACTTCACTGTGACTCCAGCAGAAGATGAAGATTTGGCCTCTGAAGGAACTGAATGTGAAGTAGAGAATTTAGATGAAGGTAACTGTATTGAAATCAGAATAAATGAAAGCCTGGATAATCAGAAGTGTTCTCGCCTTCCAAACATGTGCAGCAGATTCACACACTCAGGCAAGGAGATTAGATTCTCTTCTAGAGAAACCAAAAAGCCCCAAATAAAAAACCAATAAATAACAACATTATGGTGTACTCGTAACAAAACTAGCTTCAACATTACCAAGTTTTACTTTCCAGGAAAGCTAAGCAAGCCCTACTTACATACAGTTTCCAATTCACTTGTAGTGTCTCTGACTCTTAAACATGGAAGAAAAGCCTGGAATCCACAGACATTAAAGCAAAGATCAGAACACTTTGTTAAAAGATAGTAAATATTCTAGGCTTTGTGGACCATCAACTTCTCTGTAGCATATTCTTCTGTCTTTTTAATTTCTTTAAATAACCCTTTAAAACGTTAAAAACCATCCTCCGCTCGAGAGCTAAGACAGGATTCAACTCCGATGCAGCAGGCCAGTTTATCAATCCCTGTATTAGAGTGTAGCATCTTAAGCAAAAGAGAAAAAAAAAGCACTGGAGAAAAAGTAACTTGGAAGAAAGAAAGATGATACAAGCAGCAGAATAAAAAAATTTTACATGTAGGTTTTTATACACAGAATCTACATATAAGATATATCTGTATTTCATAAGGCTAACCAAAAACCAATAGAACACACAAAACAAATTTTAAAAGATTTGAAAGATAAAGTTGAGGAAAGTTCTATCAAGCTGAAAGCGTGACAAAAAGAGAGACCAATCTAAGAGGTACAGTATCTGACTAACAAAAGTAGAAGACAGAAAGAGAACAGGTGGTGGAGAGATTACAAAAGAGAGTAAGTTATCAAAGACATCATAAAAGATATTTCCAAATGCAAAGTTTCCAAATTAAAATAGCCTACCAAAAGCCCAGCACAAAAGAATGAAAAAAAGATTTCCAACAGAGTCCGTGATCATGAATCTTCAGAACTAAAGATTGTAAAAACTTCCTAAGAAAAATAAAATCATATGCAAAAGATTCCATATCATGACACTGTACTTCTGAAAAGTCAAGTTTGAGGTTGAGAACAATGAAGTACTGTCTTCAGAATTATGAAGAAAAATATCGACGACCTGGAATTCTGTATTCAGGTTAATGAGAGTACAGAATTAAGACACTTTCAAGACTGCAGTCTAAAACTAGTTACCGGGCATGCTCACTTTGGCAGAAAGCTCCACCAAAATATCTGAGCAAACCAAGAAAGTGAAAAATACTGAGTTCTGGAAATGGGAGATTAAACTTGGGAGAAAGGCAAAGAGAATTCCAAGATGATAACAAATATAAGTCCCAGGAAGATGGGTATCTTGAAGGCCTGAGGGCAATCCCTCCAGGTAAAAGCTAGAGAATGGAGGTTTCCGGGAAGGATATCCTTACATGGAAGGAAGAGGGCGGGAGAATGTATACAAGTTATAAGCAACCTTGTGGAAAACAATATGGAAAAGTGGAATTAATACAAAAATAATAATAATAAATGCAAAGAATAAGTGAATTTTTAAAAATTAATGAAAAAATTACAAAAGAAGCTATAGCACCTTATAATGTACACATATGAATAATATTTACATAGGTATAATAATCACTGAATATTGACACTTTTCAGTAAAACTGTAAAGTAATTAAATTAAGAACATAAAGAAGAGGAAGCACAGAGGATGCCATAATTTAAGAACGGAAAAATCCTCACCTATCAGAATTGTCGAAGTAACAGTAGTATAAGTATTATATTCAGAAATACAAAACATATTTTTAAAGGAAGATTTTTTTTTAAGATTTTATTTATTTATTCATGGGGGAGGGGGGCAGGCAGAGACACAGGCAGAGAAGCAGGGTCCATGCAGGGAGCCCAACATGGGACTTGATCCCGGGTCTCCAGGATCAGGCCTTGGGCCGAAGGCAGCGCTAAACCACTGAGCCACCCGGGCTGCCCCAGAAATACAAAAATTTTTAAAAGCCAAAATAACCAGCTAAAACAGAAGCAGAAGTGGCAAGGAGGTTCGGGAAGCAGACTCCGTTTTTAATACGTTAAGTACTTTTGTCTATATAACCTATGTGTATATATTATTTGACAGAAGTTAACATTTTAAGAAATTCAATCTAGGTTTTAATAAAGTCTTGATCTACTACATACCCTCAACTCCAGAAAAAAGTACATCACGTCCTGGAGTTTAACAGAACCTAATCAACTATGAACCCACAGCCTAAAGCACATATGTATATTTTACTACCTTTTCAATCTCATGCACTGAGATTATTTCCATATCCTATTAAAATATAGTGAAATGTTAACAGTAATTAATATTAATCAACTGTTAGAAATGTTTCGATGCTATGAAACACTAGCATCATAAAACTGTATGATTTCAATACACTCTAATCATCCACTGGCACAGACCTGCTGTATACACAACC
Source organism: Nyctereutes procyonoides (assembly GCF_905146905.1). Lineage (NCBI taxonomy): Eukaryota > Metazoa > Chordata > Mammalia > Carnivora > Canidae > Nyctereutes > Nyctereutes procyonoides. The sequence continues at coordinate 645,165 of NW_026575148.1, forward strand.
CAGAAGAGAACAGAACAAATATTTAACCTATTTTTATAAAAAAGTAAACAGGCAGCTTTTCCAAGAGTTCTACTCTCCCTCCAAAAGAAAAAGACCTGAGTATTTTCCAGCAATACCAGGACTTAAAAGTTTGTTCCTGGCCAGAAGAATTTTGTAAAGATTTGCTGAACCAACTCAAGTCTAACCTGGGGTTTCATTTTGTAGAATCTTCATGTTTCTTTCTTTTTTTTTTTTTTTATAAAGACTTCATTTGGGGATCCCTGGGTGGCGCAGCGGTTTGGCGCCTGCCTTTGGCCCAGGGCGCGATCCTGGAGACCCGGGATCGAATCCCACATCGGGCTTCCGGTGCATGGAGCCTGCTTCTCCCTCTGCCTGTGTCTCTGCCTCTCTCTCTCTGTGACTATCATAAATAAATAAAAATTAAAAAAAAAATAATTAAAAAAAAAAAATAAAGACTTCATTTGTTTATTCATGAGAGACACAAAAGGAGAGAGACAGAGACACAGGCAGAGGGAGAAGCAGGCTTCATGCAGGGAGCCCGATGCGGGACTCGATCCCGGGTCTCCAGGATCATGCTACTGGCTGAAGGCGGTGTTAAACCGCTAAGCCACCGGGGCTGCCCAAATCTTCATGCTTCAACTCAAAACTTAACTGCTTGTTTTACCAAACTTTTAGAGCAATGTACATTTTATTCAACAAATATATAATGAGTCCAAACTTATTAAGTAGTATAGTAGTAGACTAAAGAAAAACTTCCTAAGAAGACAAAGACTTTTGTTAGCATTTGACATAACAGAATATAAAACCAGCTTATTTTTTTAAGACAGGAGAAACCTACATTGTGATAACCCATTTAGAGTTCCTCACTGACAAATGTGGTAACTTTATTTTGAGATCATTTACAGAGACTGTCTATACTAGCTAACACAGTAACAAAGTTTTTTGTTGAGCTACTTATCAAATTTCTCTAATACCTACATAAATTATTTTGAAATAAGAAAAATCCTTTTATGCTCTAATTCCATGAATATGCTTATTAACCATAAGTCATTTATATAGAAAAATAATAGACTATACCTGAAATACTACAGGAATGGCTTTCAAAATGCAATTTCTTTTAGTTTCTTTAAATCTGTTCTTGCTTCATAAATTGTCCACAATTTACAAGTAAGATATACTTACTTTTGTCCTTTCATCAATAAATATAACCTGATAATGTATACCAAAAAAATTAGGCTTCTATTTACTGACAAGTATAGCAAAAAACAGTAGGTAAAGACATAGCATTTCCTGATTTAGGATTTAATGGAAATAATAGTCAAGTACTTTATGAGTAAACTCTTCTGCTACCTTTATCTCGCTATTATTTTCACAGATCATTCTATAAGTTAGGCTTTCATAAAGACTATTGTATTAGTAAATATTCTAAACTGCATATGCAAAACTACCAATGCAAGTAGTCATTTTTTTTTCTCTTCCTTTTTATAATTCCTCAGTCCCAGATGAATGAGCCACATACTTTAAGGGCTTCTTTTATTTTAGATTACAAAACCTTAAGCCCTGAAATGAAAAGAACATTAGGGATGGAATAAATTTTTTTCTGTCACATGGCTGACATTTTTAAAGTTCTAATATCAACATTTTTCACAACTAGAATTAGACAACTGTAACATGCAAATACCAAAATTTCAACCAAAACTTCAACAGGTAAGAAAAGTCAAAGACAAGTGGTAAGATTTAACAAGTAGGAAATTTTAAATATATTTATCTTTGAGCTGGCGAAAAGAGCTTTTAAATGATGAATAGGCTTAATTTTTAGATCTAAAATGGCAAATTTCTCTCACATCTAGGATAACAACTTAAAGAATATCTACTTACCAAGACACTGTTTCAATTTAGTTTGTACTTATATTGTTTTAAAGACTCAATTCCCATATTAAGAAAAGGTTTTCTATATCCTAACATCTTGAAATTACCTGAAGATATTTATAATGCTTTTTTTGAGAAGGAAAATAGAGATCACATTATAAGTATTTTGTTCACAACACACAAATCTAATGGATACTAACCTAAGAATAAACACAGATTTTCAAAGAGGTTTCTCAAAACTTTTTCATAAAATTCACGATTACCTTAAAAAAAAAGATTTATTTACTTATTTATTTTATTTATTTATTTGAGAGAGAGAGAGAGAGAGAGAAACCACAAGCAGCAGGAGCTGCAGGCAGAGGAAGAGGGAAAAGCATGCTCCCCACAAAGCATGAAGCCCAATGTGGGGCTCAATCCCAGAACCCTGGAATCATGACCTGAGCCAAAGGAGACGCTTAACCAACTGAGCCACCTGGGCGCCCCTGATTATCCTTTTTAAAATAGATTGTGTTTCCACTCAACTAAGTTATTTTCATGTAAACTCAAAGTTTTCTACTCTGTGAAAGATTATAGTCTTGTTTTTGTGACCACTAACAATAAAACATTTTTTCCTATTCAAATAGCTAACCCTCCTACATCTATTTTTATATAAAAAGCAACCAAAATACTCAAAACACACTGTACTTTGCATTCTCACTGCAAAGAAACCTATAAACCATACCAAGAATCTGCTACAGTACATATACTATAATGAAAAGTACATTAATCCTTATGACCTCTCAAGTAAAATCTTTCTAAAAAGAATTGATCCTGTCTTCCAACTTAAAAAATACAATTAACTTGGACAACTTAAACTTAATTTTTTTTTTATTTTTTAGAGAAGGTTCAATTACTTTAAAGAGAAAAGAAACTGAACTTAAATTTCTCTCAGATTTTTTTCTCTTTTTTTTTTCTCTCAGATTTAAACAAAAACTATTATGTATGTTTAAAATTTGTCCCACAAAAGCTTACAGCCACCATCAACCTAACCAGATGGTGGAAGGGAACAACAGTCATAGATTTTTCAAAACACAAAACATAGGTTTTATTTAAAAATAAAAGCAAACAAACAAAAACTATTAACTAATCTTCTGGATTAAAATAAAGCAAAACAAGATTATCCTTAAATTTTTAGATGTTGGAAGAAAATTATCACTTCCTAGCTAAAAGGGAAAAAAAAGTCTTAATTATAAATTAATGAGCCATAAATACTGGTTTTATCTCCCAAAGTAAATTCTCTTCATAACTCTATAGGTTTCCGATCTGAAAGGCAAAAAATTTGGCAATATTGGTATCACAGAAGATCTCCAAAAGAAATAATCTTTGAAACATCATGCTATGTACAAATTTTTAACTGAGTACTTTGGCTTAGATTCAATAGCTTTTACTCTGTTCCTTTCTCACCAGGAGACTTGATAGCTTACGCAGTTCACCTCAGGGTTTTAGTGTTTCATTTTTCTTACTGATATGAAGCAGAACATTTTGTAAAGTAAGAATACAGTCATTTAGAATCCTTTAAGGTACAGAAAAGGTGACCATGTTGTGCTAAGTTTGCTATAGTTGTCTATTTCCTACAGCAAACAAATGCAGCATTTAAGGTGCACACTTTAATTTACAAATCTACATATAGAATTGAATATTTAATACAGAAAACCTTAGAATTTATTTCCATTTAAACCATTCCCAACTTTTCACATTGTATGAAATTTGCATGTCTGGCAACCAAGGCAAATTAAAAATTTAAAACATAGCCTTAAAAACATACATAATAGGGTTTTGTACCTTAAACTATCCACATTGTAAAATACAAGCAGTGTGGAAATGTGACTAATGATCCAGTCCTTTAACCAAATATAATAGGACTACTGAGAAGCTTTATCATTCTTTGTAGAATAGCTTTCTTCTCACTCAAATTCACGTAATTGACTCAATATTACTCTGTGATACAGCTTATTTGTAAGAAAAGGTTCTTTGAAAAAAAAATCCATAAATTGGTAGAAGTAAAACTTTTAAAAATTAAAATATAAAGGATTACTGAATTTTTTGTAAGCATCATTTTTACCTTTTGCTTTTCTTTTATTCATAAATGAAAATGATACGCTTTACATTATAAAATCAGTAAACATTTCTCCACTGACTCTAAGACTTCATAGGCCATCATGCAGGAGAGACAATTTACAACTGTTCCATCCTCACTTTAAGGCTTTCTTTACCCTTTATCTTCTCCATACCATGTAATTTGGCATAAATGGACCTGGAACACACACACTTGGTCAAATAAGGTGGTTAGAATTATAAATGGGCAAGGGAGTAAAGCTGAGAATTAATTAGGGTTTAGGAGTGAGACCAGAAGGTATGATAGCTGAGATGCATGTACAACTTTGTTGAAACAATACACAGCTACGACAAGAGGCAGGCCAGTTTTACATATAAGAGTTGAAGATTTCAGTGTCACACATTAAAAAAAAAAAAGAAAAAAAAACACCTCATTCCTGTGCTTTTTAGAACTTTCAAGATTCTGTAGAAGTTATAACTGTGGTTCTATGTAAGTATGTCAAATAAAACGGATGGGGAGGAAAAAAAAATGACCATGAAATAAAACAGTTTTCCTCCTTACTTTTAAGTGAACCAATTATTTAAGTTTATACATGTCTAAATTTGGGACCATTTTAACAAAGGACAATTTATCAGTAACAACTGCAGAGAATTTCTGAATCAACTGATGTATGTGTGACTCTGGAATTAAGTGGAGCTATTGTCCTATGTAATCAATGGAGACATGTGTTTGACTAATAAGTAGGCACATACAATAAGAAAATAAAGAGAAGCCAGGCAGAGGTCATTGCAGTTATACACTGTTCATATGGCGTGAAAAGCAAACCAGATATGTTATAACTAAGATAAAAGGCTATAAACAGACTCCTCCCTGGTGTTAAATCTGGATAGCTGGCATTGAATTCTGGTTTCCTGCATACCACAGAAGGCAGTAGGTCATTTTCTCACATGCCACAAGTTTGAAGGGGAATCACGTACCTAAACATACACACAATTCTACTTTCCTTCTTCTTCTCTATCCCTTTTGTGGAGGGTTAAAGTTGGCAGAAAATAGCTTTGATTCTAAAGCCCTTCAGCACTTTCTGTCTTCTCTAGGATGGCGAGACAGCCAGCTACCAGATTCCCGCAGAGATGCTATTGTTTGGTGCATTTCACGAGTGCACTACTTAAAACTAAGGAGAGGCAGTTCAGTAGTGAAGACTGTATGGGACCTTTGCTCTCACATTATTAGGCATTACTGAGTGAAATGAAAGATGAAATTTATTCACATAAACAATAATCTGAGTAGCTGGGAAGAGGTACATTTTTCTAATTCCTCTGGTAAATAGGAATTAAGAATTATATAACATTAAATAAAATTGGATATCAAATATGCATTTCTACATAAATACCACAAACACCATTTCAATATCAGACCATCAACCATGATGAAAATTAAGACAGGAACATTGCAAAATAAGCAATATTTCAGAAAACATGAGAACTCAAAGTATGAAATAAACAAGGCATGTAGTCAGCCAGTGCTAATTATCAAGTTAAGATATTTTTAGTGTGTTTATATAACTTGACATCTATGGTTGGGTCTTTATTCTGACTGCACAGTATTTTTACATATTTAATACTATAGAATTAAAAAGTAATATTCTAACTGCTTCAACTAAATCTCCTCTTAAAATCAGTATAGCATGAGATACCCAGGGATGTTCCTCAATTGACGCATATGATCAGTATTTCTATCCAGCAGAATACATACTTGGTGAAGATGTCAACTCTTAAAGACTTTGTTCTGGTTCTTCTGGTCTACATTATACCTCAATCAATCCAAAAGCATCAATAAGGAACACACTAGTGTTGAATGTCAAATCATATCATATTTAAAATAGTATCTACTTGTAGTTTTAAAAGTTCAGTAGTCTATAGTTAAATATAAAAGATACAGGATATACATTTATTCTGCTTAATCCCAAAATCTGACTAAACCATATAGCAAAGAAACGAAAGGCCATCAAAAACAAAGAATAGGAAAAGATGACAGTTTCTAGAAAAGCAATGTCAACAAAAGTTTGGAAGACAGTCTGAATAGATGGACAACCACTAACTGATTTAAGCTTCTGTTTACTCTGCTCTGCTGGGTGTACAAGGGAGAAACCCAGTAAAAAGAAAGCCAACTCATTCATTCATCAGCTCTGGAAAAGTAAGGAAATGAGAGATAGAGGGGACCTTTGAAGGAAAGGTTGCAGAACAAATGAAAATCGGATGACAGATTGAACGTCTATAATAGCAGTAATCAGACTTGGCAGATCTTGTCTCGCCTAATCATACAGATTAGGTCAGGGCCTTTCCCCAACTCTGGCAGAACCTAGAAGAAATACTATCTAAAGATGTTATATCAGAAAAGATTGGGCTTGGGGAGCACCATGCAAACCCCAGGGTGACAAAGACCTGAAAACAAGGGGCAGAGAGGGACCACAGACATGCATTTAATTAATGCCTGTACATGAAATGCTAAGTCTCTGAACCTTCTCCAATCAGTATCCGTAACACTGGCTGTCAGACTTATACCCCAAAAATGAAAAAATGGACAATTCTTGTTGGAGAAAATGAAAGACCCAAAAACCTGCACACAATGATATCCAAAAGTCCCCTCAAGGATAATGTAAGGTCCCTACTCAGTCACCTACAAAAAAGCCACCAATCAACAAGTTCCAGCTACTTGCACAAAACTTCTATTTTTTAAATGCCTCTTCCTTGAATATAATAAACAGATAATCAAAGGTCATGAGACATTTAAGAACAATCTCTAACAGGACAACGATTCAAGTAAAAAATGGAGGGGGATACTCAGAAAATAACACAAGGTACAAATTAAAAGATACTAATATACTTGAACTAAAACGTTATTAGACATCCATGACACAAGAATGCTGGGAAAACAGAACATCCAAAAGTCTTAAAAATTTTTTTAATTGATATAAAAAATTCAACAGAAGGGTTAAGAGAGTAAATTAAGAGAAAAATCAAGAAAACACAGTAAGATAAATGGAAAAAGGGAGAAATATTAAAAAACCATTCAAAGAACATGTCATTACTAAGAGCCCCTGAAAAAGATGACAGAAAACAGAATTTTATAAGAGAATCAATATAAAACTTCTGGATAAAAATAGCAGATTGAGGACATCCAGTGACTTCTGGTCTCTCCCTAATCCCCACCAAAATGACAGTATAAAGGAATTTAAGTACATAAATACAATGAACGAGAAGAAAAAAGCAGTAAAATTCCTCTAAAAAAATGACATTACTGTATTTATAAGACAAGGTGAATTGGAAATGATCAGTGATAGATGACAAGCCAGGAAGATGTGCCAAGTCCTCACTGACAGAGTGAAACGGCAACAGTTAAAGCCTAAAACTAACATCAAGCACGAGCTTTGTACCCACAAAGAAATAACAGCTGTAAACATCAAACAAAAAGGAGCTGTCTCTGGAAAGGCAGAAATGGAAGAGGAAATGTTTAATTTTAATAGAAGTAAGGGGGGAAACTGCCCAGTAATAAAGGATGAGTTCCCCAGATTTAAAAGCTAAACCTAGAATTTAACATAATTAATAATGAAAACTTCAGAACACCAAAAGAGAAAAGCATCTGGAGGGTGTATGGGAGGGGAAAGGGAGGCAAACGCCAAGAGCAAGAAGGCATCGACTTTCTCAAGAGCCTTCAAAAGTCCCAGGAAAAACGCTTTTTTCTTTCTTTTTTTTAAAGACTTTATTTATTCATGAGATACCGACGGGGGGGGGGAGAGAGAGAGAGAGAGAGAGAGAGAGAGAGAATGAGGCAGAAACACAGGCAGAGGAAGAAGCAGGCTCCATGCAGGGTGCCTGATACGGGACTCGATCCTGGGACTCCAGGATCACGTCCTGGGCCGAAGGTAGATGCTCAACCACTGAGACACCCAGGGATCCCCACCATTTCTTTCTGAGAATTTGTATTGAGCCAAACTATCAACTGAGTATTAGGGAAAAAAAAATAATTTCAGGCATGTAAGATTTCAAAAGTAAAAACCGTGGCATCCCTTTCCAGGACACTATAGGAGAATGCATTCTGACAAAGGGCTGTAAAGCAAGGAAGAACACATGATGTGATCCAAAAAAAGGCATAGAGAATTCTTAGGAAGACAGTGAAGAAAACCCCAGGTTAACAGCTATGCAGTAAGTTTACACAATTGAGAGCTCCAGAGGATACTCCCAAGGCAAAACAAACAGAAATGATGTACTTTAACTACTGAGGTTTAGATTTCTTCAAAAAAGTTTAGCATATTTAACAAGATTAAAAAATTGTTCCAGTAAGGTGATAAATAGCTATAATATTTTCATTGGTATCACTAAAACTGACTGATGATTTGGTAAAACATTTGTTTCCTTACTATTTTGGGAGAAAAGAAGGAAGAAAAAGGAAGGGGGAGAAAGGTGTAATAATCTAAAATTAAAGAAACATCATTATTACATAATATTTATACATAAAGAAGAAAATCTCGGAATACATAAAACAAGGTAAAGTGGTTCCTCTGTGACATGAAATTCACAAAAGAAAGCAAAGGCAAGGAACTGGCATCTTTTCTTGAATTTCATTTTTTAAACTATCTACCTCTACTTCGAAAGTCTTTTCTATTAAGTAAAGAGGATTTCAATAACAAAAAAAATATTCTCCAATGATCTAAAGTTTTTTCGAATCAGAGACAAGATCTAATTGTGTTAGCTATAAAAGGAGTACAAACTTATAAATTAATATCAATGATGTTTTGAAGGATACACTGCAAAAGATAAAACAAGCAGGCACCAGACTAAGCTGATATTCATTTCCTGTGTGGGCTTCATAAAATTGTAGTAGACTTCAGTTACTAGATACACAACTGTAGCAGCCACTGTGAAATCCACCAGCCACTGGTATTCTGGAAAATAATGCAACGCTGAAAAATAAAGGTTAAAAATAATAGTTTACTTAAACTTTCATAAATAAATAGCTAAGAAGGATTATCTGTAATTAACTTTAAACATGCTAGACTTTATCTACTTGTTGATATGCAATGTAAGGTTTACAAATATAAGAATCTAAAAATGCAGGAAACAGATTAAGAATGTTGATGCTTAAAATTTAATTTTAATACTTCCTAAATTTTTTTAAACCTGGAGTAATTACCAAAAATTATTTAAACTATTGTTAAAAATATATGATTGCAAAATGATCTGGTATCTTCTCAGCTGATTAGCTGTTTTTTACAGAAATTAAAAATCAAGTTATGGGATGCTTGGATGGCTCAGTAGATGAGCATCTGCCTTCAGCTCAGGGCGTGATCCTGGAGTCCTGGGATTTATAGATTTATAAATCTTTATAAATAAATAAATATCAAGTTTTGTTGTTTTTTTTTTAAGATTTTATTTATTTATTCATGAGAGAGAGAGAGAGAGGGAGGGAGGCAGAGACACAGGCAGAGGGAGAAGCAGGCTCCACGCAGGGAGCCCAACATGGGACTTGATCCTGGGTCTCCAGGATCATGCCATGGGCTGAAGGCAGCGCTAAACCACTGAGCCACCCAGGCTGCTCAAGTTTTTGTTGTTGTTTTTTTAAAGATTGTTTTTACTTATTTTACAGAGAGAGAAAGCATGAGCTGTGAGAGGAGCAGGAGAGGGAGACAACCTCCAGTAGACTCTGCATTGACTGCAGAGCCTGACTCAGGGTTCATTCAGTCCTACGACCCAGAGAGCATGATCTGCGCCAAAACTGAGAGTCAGATATTCAAATAATGGAGCCTCAAGATTTTTTTAAGAATCTAAAGTATGATACTTTAACTTGAGGACATAACTTGGTGTACAAAGAGAAGTTTACTTATACTTTTCATTTCTGTGAAGTAGGAGAGTTGAACTTTGCCAGTTATTAACTGCATGCACTAAAGGAGGATTAATAATTCTGTGATTTAATCAGATTAAAATAACAATAAATACACTTTTTATTCCCTCGTATGTTCCTGCAAGAAAAACTGATGAAATGCCTGTCAATTTTCCATAAAACCATACCCCTTCCAACAAAGGGTTTGCATTAAAATTAGCATTCTCTAATAGTAAGTATGATTCCATCTCCCTTTTCATCTCAGATATTCTGGTTTACTTTTACTTGAGTACAGTCCAAAGTAACAGCATCATTTTGTAGATGTTTTGAAATGTGGAAATAAATCACACACATAAACAGTAATTTCTATGTTCCCACTGGTACATAATAAAATGATCTACATTGTTATAAAAAAATTTATTTGTAAAATATAATATCTGAGAATATTTTAAAATCATGCATTCATAGAAAAACTATTTTGAAAATAAAATACCACTCAAAGTATAACTTATTTAAAATATCAAAACAAACCAATTAAACTTACATTTCTATAAGACAGCAAAAATTCCACATCCTTTTATGATTGGGTAAGTTTTTAATATGCTTCAAGTTATTTTAACTGTTAGGGTTTTTTTTTGTTTGTTTTTGGTGATAAATATAATAGCTTATGAACATCAAGTCTGAAGATTTACCCTCAAGTAGTTGAAAGATTCTCATGCTTTAGTCACCTCACTTCTCCTCTAATAATCACCCTTTTCAATGACTTTCCAGACAGGGAAATGGGTAGAATAGGTAAAAAAATATCCATTTGGGTATACAAATATCCATTTATATAAATGAGTAGACAATACCAATAATTTTAGGTTTTCAATTTTTATTAATAACTGAATTAAGTGTTCCAATTCTTCATGCCCACATTCACAGAGGCTTCCTCCAGGGAATTCACTCAGAGCAAACAGCCAAGTGACATATCAAATATTTTTGTGTTTTAAAAGGTTCTTATAATCAATAGCTAATACAAATTAAGACACACTTTAAAGATACTTAGTGGGATAACAATAATATATACACATTCAACAAAAGTACAAATTATACATATTCTTGGCTATATATTTAACACGAGTATTATATTCTTTTTCTATTCAATAATATAATTAACTATGTGCCTTTTATTAGGCTACTGGAATCAAAAGAAAACTCAGTTCATCAAGCCTCGTGGTTTGCCTTAAGCTCATGAGTGTACCTTAAATTTAGGGAGAAAACCCACTACTTTTACCTAAACACACATACTTAGCATCCATTCACAAATGATTACATAAACATAAATAAAACATCTCCCCATTATTCTATTCTTGAAATTAAATGGCCAGTTGTTAAACTAGTGCCATTTGCAATTAGTTTTAAAACTATACAAATGAAACAATATATTAAGTTGTGTGCTAAGGCCTTAATTTAAATCTTTTTTTTTAATTTTATTTATTTATTCATGAGAGATACAGAGAGAGAGAGAGAGAGAGAGAGAGAGAGAGAGGCAGAGACAAAGGCAGAGGGAGAAGCAGGCTCCATGCAGGGAGCCTGATGCAGGACTGGATCCTGGGACTCCAGGATCATGCCCTGGGCTGAAGACAGCTCTAAACCGCTGAGCCACCCAGGGATCTCCAATTTAAATCTTCTTAGGTTCATTACAATTGCCTAGTTCTCACTAACTGGCTCTACCACATTTGGTGTGTAACCCATACCAAATTAAATATTTAACCCTAGGAGTTCAAAGAGTTAAAAAAAAAAAAAAGTCCATTACAGTTACGTATCTCACAGAACTGGAAGGTTACTAAAAGTAAAGCATTTAAAACAATGCCTGGACTTGACGTGATGAGCACTGGGTGTTATTCTGTATGTTGGTAAATTGAACACCAATAAAAATTAATTTATAAAAAAAAAAATAAAACAATGCCTGGTAAATACTCACATTTAAGCCATTAATAAAGCTAATAAGCTGGTAATTAACTATTTAACATTAGTTATTAGAAAAGACAAAAATTTGCATTAGAAATTAGGGAGAATGTGTATATATTCTTGTATTTACACATCTGTGAACATTTTATACAAGTAAGTCCACATAAAAGATTAGTAAACTAATGTGACAGTCAAAAAGTCAAAGTGCTTTCAAGTATTTTAAATTTTGCATGAAAAATAATTAAAAAGAAAAAAGAGGATGATATAACCAGTCCCAACACAGTTGTAATGATACTGATTTATACTGTTCCTCATTGACATTTTTGGGTTCCAGGACACTCTTTACACACACACACACACACACACACACACACACACACACACAAATCTTTGTAAATATAGAATCAACTTTCAAATATCTTGAAGCCATTTTGTATCACTAAATAATTCTACATGAGATGCTACATGAATCTACTAAGGTTTTTCAAGGGTGGTTATGACTTAGCCCATGAAGGACCAATTACATAATGATATTTATACATTACCAAAATTATTTTTTAATGTTATTTTTATTCTTCACTTACCATGTAAACCATTATTTCTCAAACCTGATCAAAAGTCAGAACCACTAAGAGCATTTTAAAAAACACAAATTCAAATGAGGAGATGAGTACTAGGTGTTACACTATATGTTAGCAAATTGAATTTAAATAAATTTTAAAAAACAACAATAACACACAAGAACAAAAACACAAATTCCCAGAACCCACTCTATATTTACTGGATCTCCAGGGATAGATATAAAGAATCATTCTTTTCAAAGAGCTGCTCAAGTGATTCTGATGGTCAGGTTTGAGAATCAGTGTTTAATATAGTATCACCTTAGATGCCACTCTCTTAGAGAATTCAAATAATTTCACATAAATTTTAAATATAAAATTATAGTTATTATACCATTAAAACATTGGGATTTGGCGGAAAAAACTACATAACCTAACAGAGATATCCTGTAAGTAAGAGTAAAACCTGAATAAGTTTTCTGATTCCTATCTATTTCATTTCTCTAAAGTCATTTTCCTTTCTACTAAACATGAGCATAAAGTTCAGTCTTGTAAGTACAGGTAATTAAACACAAACACGCAAATGCATTTCTGCAAGCCACATCATAGAAGGAGCAGAATGGTATATATGGCAAGAAGTCTAGAATTCGAAATAATGAAAAGTGACTGTGATCTCAACATAAAATAGAAACTGTGCAACAAACATGTGAGTCAGCCTCTTCTGAAAAATGGGAAAAATAATCCTTAGTACAGGTTAGGTGAATAGAAAAAGAAATTCAATTCAGTGAAGTCATTTTGAGCTTCTAAGTTCTGAAAAAGATTTCATATTCTATAAAATGGACTTAAAGATTAAAAACCAAACAATAAATCTAACCACAATAGATAAAATGAAACTTTCACTTAGCATAGTATAAAACTGAGATTTACAGAACATTTTATCAAGATTTCCCTTACCTAAAGTATCCACTTCTGTAACTGACTTTGTTTCTAGATGGAGGTCAATATCCTTTGGAATAGTTAGTGGCTTACTTTCAATGTGACCATTATATTTCCTATAAAAAATGAGACAAAAGACACAAAAAACAAGTTACCTATACTGTTATCTAAGTGCTTCTATCAACTAATCACAAATGGGGTTTTAAATTTCACAGTAAAAAAAAGAATTTCTAATATTTCAGCAAAAAGGAGGTAAAATATAGTCACATGTAATTTTTACAGGGGAGACTACAAAATATGGATGTAAATTATTATGTGAATATGCAGATTACCAGGGAGTTACCTAAATTAGTGACATAATCTTGACTACTAGCTTAATATTTCACCCTATTTCTCCTACTCTATTCTGTAGATTTAAAGACAACTAACCTCTTTTTCTTTAGGTACAAGAAAAAAAACAAATCAAAAATTAAAGAAATGCCATTATCACATAATATTTAAACATATGGAAGAAAACCTCAGAATACCTAAAAGGGTAAAGTGGCTCCTCTGTGACATGAAATTAACCTAAGAAAGCAAAGGCAAGGAACTGGTATCTTTCCTTGTATTTCACTTTGAAACTATTACTTTAGGTACAAGAATAAAAGCAAATTGAAGACAAAATGTCTTTCTCTTGGAAATTATACATATCCACACATACATATAAAAAGACCTATAGCTATAAACAAGTCAGAGTTGAAGAAATATAGTAAGATTTATATGTGTAAGAAATCAGTCATGTGAAAGGAATCTGGAGTTGCTTTTACTGAATCACAAATGGGGAAAATAAAAGAATGCTTCAGGTGCACGTGTATCATTCCGAAATTTAAGTTTTAAAGACAATCACGCATACATAGAAATAAATTTAAGTTTCAATAGCAGTAATTACAATACCAAGAAACAATTTTCATTTATTCTGGGAAAACCTCAGTAAAAATATTAATTCATGTCAGTAAATAAAAAAATAATTATTGCTACCAGGAATAAAACAGTGTCATTTTTGTATCTTTTTTGTACATGTACAGCCTTTTTAAAATAATATAGAGGAGGGCTAACACTTAATATTCCAATGATCTTCAAGGTATATTTGCACCAATAAGTGTAAAAGAGGATGGTAGCAAGATCAGAAAAGTCTTTTTAGAATTTCCTATTTCATGACAAATAATCATTAATGTTTAAAAAAAAACTTTAGCACCTACAAATACATTAGCCCAGGTTAATATAATTTTTATGATACACATGAGAAATTTGGTGATAAATTTGTTATCACTGACATTTTGTAATATATTAGAATCATAGTTTCAGGTTCTAAGAAGTCCTCCCCAACTGAGGACACTAAGGTCCATATAGAGAGGCTAATTATCATGTACTTTCCTTGAGAATTCAATTTAAGAAGAGATATAAAATTTTAAAGCTGGAAAGATCCTTCAGAATTACTATGTTTGGTCCTTCCATTTCACAGATAACGCTGCTGTGGTCCACTCAAGGAGTTTATTAGCAGGCAGTTTTCTTCATAACTTAAAATGCCAATATAATATTCAGCAACTGAATGGGACCTAGGAAATTATACTGCCTACATTTTTTATTTGAAAAATGAAAAGAGGTCAAAAGCAGGCAAATTTGCCCAAAATCATAATACTGACTAACAGCAAAACCTGGAAAAGAACCCAAATCAACAGGTAAAAGAGTTATAGGGTCAAAACACAGGCTCTGGTTTTCTCCCCAGTCAACCTCCACCAAGTTTTAGTATGATGGCTAAACTGTTTTCATAATTTAAACACAAGAATATAATTAACCATTCTTAAGTAAAACAATCACTTCTATGCTCATATACTAAATTATTACATACTGGATTTTCTTAAAGCATAATTCAAAATTATCTTAGATCATGAGTTTTAATCTTGAATTTTTCGATGCTCATAGTATTAGCAATAAATGTTCCTTTAACCAAAGTACAAAATATCTTTACATAAATTGTATCAAACACTTAACACTTTATAAGCTCAGCAATGTAACTTACCTGTCTTTTCTGCTTTTCCCTTTCTGCTGCTTCCCTGCAAGAATTCTTAATTCTTCTTCTGTAGGATGTTGATACCATCTCAAACTAAGAAAAAAAGAATCCTTTTAAATAAAGGAATTAAAATCACCAAAATTATTCATTTACTGTACAAATATTTATTGATTTTCCTATTTGTGAAGACACTGAAGGGAAATCCCAGGTGAAAAACTCTAATCTGAATTAGATACTACTGCTTACGCCTTAAAAGGGTTTCAATTCAAATCCAGCACTTACCAAGCACTTACTAGATGCCAGACCCTGCAATGCTCTTTATAGGTATATTTCTTATAACTGACAATTATTATTATATATTAAGGCTAATAGGTGTACTATTAAAAGTAAATGGACTCTGCAGGCAAGCTGGAAGGAGCACATTAGAATTCTCCACCTATCCTTCATTTACACAGAAAGAATGGATAGTTGTTTTAAAAAGCATCCTTTCAATGTCCACAAAGCTACAAGTAGTCTTTGCTTACCTTTCCTATCTTCCCCTCCTTTAATTTACTTGGAGAATTCTCAAACTTTATGTAAGTTAGGGCTCCAACAACCGTGTGTACGTATTCACCTTTACCACACCATCAAAATATCCTGAATGAATCACTTATTCTCTCCCAAGCACCACTCCCTTGCTCATTCTCAATTTCCTGTCTCACCTGAATTTCCTATCTACCAACTACCTAAATTTGATATTCAGGTTTTATCTTCAATATGTCCTCTCCACATATTTATCATTAATTCCTGTTGTTTAACTCTTAAAATTCTAAACTTCTCTGTCCCCTGTAAGAACCCGAGTTCAGCACATGTGCCTCTCTAGCTCTGACTACTAGCAACACTCTCTAACTGGTCTCCTTGTCTTTCCTGGACACTCTCCTAAATGCATTCTGATCCCAACTCTAGTTAGCTTTCCGTAATGTAAATGCTATCAAGGTAAATGCCTGTTTAATTCCTTTCCAAGAGTCTTCACAAGGTAAAGCAGTGAGTAGGCAGCTAGGCAAAGACTTTGATCAAGGCTCTGTTCTTATAAAGGAGAAACATACACCTAAAATTGCTAAACCTACCAATTTTTCAATCACAAAAATTTAAATTTTTAAAGTAAAATATCTCAATTAAAAAATGTTAGCAACTGATTTGCTGTTTTTAAAAAACACTGCAGAACTGGCAATTTGAATAATGACTGAGCATCTGATGATGTTAGGAAATTACTGTTAAAAACTCTTAAACTCTTAGCTGTAAAAACAGGATTATAGTTATTTTTAAAAGCTCACATATTTTAAAGATATACACAGAAATATCTAAGAATGAAATAATATTTGCTACAAAATAGTATGTTGGGGGTAGGAGAGATGAAGGGGAACACAGATGAAACAAGCTGACCACCAGGTGTTAACTGTGATATGTACATAGGAGATCATTATAATCATCATATATTCACTATATTGTTATGTTTACTCTTTGTTTGAAATTTTCCATTATAATCCGAACTGTAAGGCCCAAATGTGCATAGGATTTGTGACCTATTTCCAAAGATTTTCATGATCTGACTACTATCTACTTTACCAGACTCACCTTCAACAATTCCCCTGTTGAACATGACATTCTAGCTAACTAAACATTTTATTCCATAAATTCATTCATCCCTTGATGTTTCTGCATATATTCTTCTATCTGCTTATAAACATCTATGACCCTATCTGGCAAACTTCTAAATTACCTTTTACTATTTATAAGGCAATTTGCCCTGTGGTATAAAAAAGAAATGTATCTGGTAATGTCCCCAGTTCTGGACAAAGAGCTTTAAAAGCCTTTGGAATTTCCTGAGTGATAGGGGGGGTATCTTTGTTATGTTAACTAGGGGACTCCTGGTGGACCTTCAGGTAACTTTAGGATGGTGGCTAATCACCAGAAATATCAACTATGTGATTAGAATTGGATTCTTAGCCATACAATCTGAGGAGGGAGATGGAAGCTAGAAATTAAGTTCAATCATGTGTCCATGTATTTAAAATCACACCTATGTAATGAAACTCGATAAACTCTCTGAACAATGAAACTCAGAGGAGCATCTTGCTTGGCCAAAACACTAATGTACTTAGAGGATGACAGGTCCCAACTCCACAGAGAGGCCACAGAAACTGTTCTTCCCAAACCACTTCCTGTATCATCTTTATAATAAAACTATAATCATAACTGTAGCACTTTCCTGAGTCCTAGTTGTTCTAGCAAACTATTGAACAGGAGGGGTGTCATAGAAACACCCCAATTTGTAGCCAGTAATCAGTTTTCAGAAGTATGGGTGGCCTAGGGATTCCAAGAACTTGCAGCTGGCATCTGGAAGCGTAGGCATTCTTAGAACTTTTGTCTTTAACCCACGGAGTCTACGTTAACTGCAGGGAGTGTCAAAATTAAATTGCAGCTGGTATCAGACCAGTTTGATTAAAATCAAATACTCCCCTAACTGAAAGATTCTTGGAGTGAAGATTTTATGACTTGTTTTTGTATACTTCAAAACTAGTACAGTTACTGGCATATAGTAAGTGCTCAAAAAGGATCACTGAACCAAAATGAATTCAGTTCTCTTAGTTGAAAGGTTTTAAAATATATACCCCAACCAAAAAGTCTCTAAACTATAATTAACATGGGTGAGGAGGGACTTCCTGAAATTTCGATTTAAGTCCAGAATTTTAACTTACAGTCGATTCTTGTTATTCGCGGTAGTTATGTTCTATAAAGTCGCCGCGAACACTGAACATTGCTCCTAGGGGAAATACAGGGTTAGGTTCCTGCGAGCCTCTGGTCACAACATTTTCATCAACCAATCAATACAAAACTTTGTTTTATGTGTGTTTATGTTTAAAGACACCTTATTTAATATATACTGTTGATTCATTTACATTTAATTCCCAGCCAACAGCACCATAACTCATGCCTAAACAAAGTTTACTTAATAACTGTAGTATTAAGGATAGTATTTTCCTAAGTTGTGAATACTTCTAGCAAATTTTCTCCATAAGGCACATCATAGCCTTCTTGTGCTTAGGTACACTAGATAGCCAGCCCTTCAGCACTATGTTTGGAGGCCATTTTAAATAGTGAAATCAACAAAAAGCTAAAACGTGAACAACATGATACTAAATAGACCATGAAAAGCACACTCATTTACAACATGAAAGGTGAAACAAGGCATCAGCTGGGAATGTGGGCAATGGGCCACTAAAATTTTTTGCCACTCTGGATACATCTATGAATGACCTTGGAAGCACCACAAGTATGAATTTGGGGGTTACAAATGAACTTCAGCAAGTACGCAAATCACAAATACAGAATCCATGAATGATGCGGACTGAGTGCATAACATTTAGAAGAACACTTAAGTAATATCTCACTTATAAAGACTAAAATCAATCATTTAGCTATGAGAAATAATCATTATTATCAGTGAAAGAACTCTTAGTACAGGAAAACTTAAGTTACTTTTAGAACACTATAATAAACGATCCTTACATTTTCCAGGACCCATTTTCTTTTTAAATAAACTCAAACGTATTTAATCTCATTTTGTGAACCCATTTTTCTAAAATGGATTGCACTTACTATACTTTTTACTGGGCAACTCAGGTCATCTACATCAGTAATAATTATTGTTCAAAGCTGGAACATAAGGATGCTGGGTGCTCTTAGGGCCACTTCTAGTCTGTTACTCCTGTACTATCCTATCCATCCACTTGTTCATTCATCAGAACTTACAGAGCTCCCTATAGCCAAGTACTCTGATGGACAATGGAGATATATCACATACAATAAAGTCAAAGTTCCTGCTTTCTTGATGCTTATATTCTAGCTGGGGCAGAATTTAACCAATTAAAAAATGACCAAAAAACAAAAAAATCACAATTTGGATACTACACAAAAGAACCAAACAAATGATGAAAATGAGAGAGACAAGCCTTAGGTTGTAGGCTAGGAAAACTCCTCTGATAAGGAATTTACCCAGAAACCTAAAGGATGAGAAGAATGGAAGGGAACAGCATTTCAGGCAGAGAAGAGCATGTCCAAAAGCACAGAGGCATGAAAGAACACAGACCACGGCAGTAACCAAAAGGCCAAAAAGGCAGTCGCACCATAGGCAAAAAAAAAAAAAAAAAAGTATGAGGGAGGCTAAAGAGAACAGATCATGCAAAGCCTCTTGGATCATGGTATGGGGTTTAGATTTTATGCTAAAATAACGGTCTCAAAGCAGGAGACAGAAATAACTCGATTTGCCTTTTAACATCTTTTTTTTTGCTGCTCTGTGAATTAGAAGCAGGCAAGGAAAGAAGATATATTTTGGACACTGAGTCAATAAGTCATTTTCTGAGATGTAGCAGAAGAGGAAGAATCAAAAATTTAAACATGCTAAGTTTTTAAGTGCCTATGAGACATCAAGTGAAAACATCAAGTGGATACCATACATAAGAATCTAAAGCTCAGAAGTAACCTGGAGTCATTACATAATTGTGGTATTTATGGAATCAATAAGAGCACCTAAGGGGAAAATAAAACATGGTAGAAGGCTAAGTAGTTAATAAAGAAATAAAAAGTAGAGTTCATGAAGACAATGCATGTGAGAGATGCAGCTGTAATGGAAAACAGGGAAATAGACCAAAACTAAAAAATGGTCATGGGAGGGGCCATGTTTTTTTAAGGCAGAAGGGAGACAGGGCTGTGACTCTATTTATTGTTGCTGTTACTTTTAATAAAAGATTTTATTTTATTTTATTTATTTTTTATTTGAGAGAGTGAGAGAGCATAAGCAGGGGGGAGTGGCAGAGGAAGAAGCAGGCTCCTCCTTGAATAGAGAGCCCTAAAACAATGTGGGGCTTGATCCCAGCACTCTGGAATCATGACCTGAGCCAAAAGCAGACACTTAACTGACTAAGCCACCCAGGCGCCCCAATAGGAGACCTTTAAAACATTAAAACAAAACAAAACAGTATGCGTATGTGTGTATGTGCTAACAGGAATAATCCAATGGAAGTGAAGCAATTAATGACAAGCAAGAAATGAAAGAGCCAAAGGAGCAGTCTACGTGAAAGAGAGAAAGGGGTGTAGAACACAAATGCAGGAATTGGGCCCCAACAGAACGCCTCCATCTCAGGCCAAAATTAAAATTTATAAACATTTTTTTAAAAATAAAGAGGAATTGATCATGTAACTAGGGTTGTGGGTTTGGTGGGGAAAAAATAAGGGCTGGGCTCCGGTTTCAAGAATTTAGCCTGAGGCTGAGGCTGATGCAGGCAAGCTTACTTAGTATTTGAGGAAAAAGGATTTAGGTTGAAAGCTGCCTGAGAAGTAGAGCACACAAAGACCGCCAGGCAGCATGGAGTAGCTAAGGTCTGAAAGTTCAAAAGAAAACCTAGAAGCAGAGTTGCATAGTTTTCCTTAACAAACAGTGCTTCATACCCAGTTAGATTCCATACATGTGGTTCCCACATACTATACACTTTAAGCTCATGTCTCAGTTTTTAGCTTTTTCTTTTGCTGTTAGTTGGTATGTCTATCTTACCAAAATAACTTGCAATCTGCTTGTAATTGCTGCACCATGCCTTTCTAATATGGGCTTGGAAGACAGACATAAAAGCTAATTACCTTTAGATTCTATGTAGCAGTTAATAAGGATGGTTACAAAAATACAATTAGAGAAAAAATGTTTTGAATTAATGTTATAAAATTGCACATACAATATCATCACAACCATGACAGGAAAATATGAATAGATTAGAAGGAAATACAACAAATGTACACAGTGATTATCTTTAGCTGATGAGAATACAGTTCATTACCTCTAATTTTTCCTTCTCATCAATTTATTATTTTTCCATATCACAGGCATGTATAGTGTTTGAAACAAGGAAAAAACTTTAAAAAATAAAAAGTATTAATAAGATCTCACTAAAAAACTGAACTTCTTGCATTTAAGTTAAAGGCATTAATCTCAGGGTATTTTATTACCTTTACCTTGGCTATTCAGTGGCATTTTTTCACCTATATTCAAATTGTCAGCAGTGTCTCAGAGAATAAAGTTAACCTACTGTTCCACTTCACTAAGTCACTGAAATAATTTTTTATTAATTTTCTTATGTAAACCTCTTACATAAATACTATCAGACTATTAACTTTTCTTACTAAAGTTCAATAGCACTGAAACAACATGTAATATAAAATATAGAATGTATTGATCTAGACTTTTCAAATAAAATTAAATGGCAATGTCATTTAAAGCAAACCATTTTTAAAAAATAAAATAAAGCAAACCTTTTTAAAAGTTTTCAGAAGTAAAAATTTCAGAAATTTAAAATGGAAATCTAAACATGAACAAATAGTGAAAAGCTTGGTACTGAGAGCAAAAAGGTTTTAATATATAATCATACAAAACTATTTCAATACATAGATCACTAAAGATACTTTCAGTCTTCATTCTAAATCTCAATAATTTTGACAAGTGAAAAGAAAAATAAAAAACAAACACCACTTAAAACCTAGAAAACCAAAAAAAAAAAAAAACCTAGAAAACCTTTTAGCACAAATAGCTAAAATATCACTATACGTATACAATTCTCTTGTTATTTACTGGAAATTTTAATAGAGCAGCATCGCATTCTGGAACTGGAAGTTCAGACCACTAAGGCAAGGAGAGCAAGGACTCAGGCATTCCATAAGGGTGGTAGCTGACAATTTAAATCTTTCCCTTAGGTCTTAGGTCCCACCTACTGTGCATTTGAATAGTAGGTTTCTCTTACCAAAGGGAACTTGCTGATACTTGGATCAGGCAACATGCAAAAAAAAATTAAAGCAACTGAATATGAAGGTGTTGTTATACTCCCTTTACCCAATATAGGATGAGACAAAATCAGAATAAATCCAACCGTAACATGTTTTCAATGAGGGACATATGATATGAAGTAGCAGACCAAAGTGAAAGCCTTAGGAGATAAAGGGGTAGAAAAAAATGTGTTAGGTTTGAGCTAAACAATAAAGGAAATGGGAAGCGGATCAGCAAGGAAGCTATTACAAAAATAAAGCAAAAGCCTACTTCCTCATGCAAAACCCACTATTCAAATGTACAAAGAATGTAACCTATCACTTACCTCCATGTAAAGAGAGGCCAAGCAAACTTCAAAACAAAAAGGAACTTTAATTACAATAAAAAGTAGAGAATACTTTGGCTACAATACAGTAGTATATTGGACATGATAAAGAACACCTCTGGATGATCTAAGTAACTGTTAAAAATGTTCTTTATGTTACGGAAAGCAGTTCATATTAAAGGCACAGAGAAACCAACTTCCCATGATTTTTCCTCCTTTTGGGGAGAGAGGGAAGAACTGAGCAGTCTGAGAGCACTAGACTCTTCATAGTTGAGTTTTCAAGGTTAATAATACATGCTCACAGGTTACAGGCAGAAGAGATTTTGTTACTTAAGTTCTTGTTAAAGCAGAATCCTTTCCAAAAAATCTGATAGTTACATAAAAAGTCATGTAAAAAAAGTGAACATTAGAGAAGAAAAAAATCTTTTCTAGTAAAGAAAACTGCAAGAACGGAATACAAAATATTTATAATTTAATAATGTGGAATAAATTTAATTTCAAATAGTGACATGCGAGGTATAATTTGAACAATAGATGATACTTCTTAAACTCTACTTCACACTTAGCATGTTTGTGGTAATCAAAATCAATGCTGAGGTTGTCTTTTAATTCAGAATAAAAGATGGCCATGTAGTCATAGAAAAGCCAGAAGAATACAGTAAGTGAAAAGAAATCACACACTAACAATATATAACCTGAAAGATAGTTTATATGAGGCTAAGTACCACTAGCATAAAATAAGTAGAAAAAAATCTAAAATAGATTATTCTGTATACTGCCAACAGAAGCCATAGTAATCATAGAAAAGCTCACCACCATCAAATTCCAAACTCTGTTCAAGTGTGTCAATTCCAGGACAACGTCTGTAGTTGATAAGCAGCCATACATAAAATAAATACTATGCTCTGAACTAAACTCTAGGATAAAAAGCCTAGATCGGTTTCATTTTTCAGCCTGTGAATATGAGTAAAGTTAAAACCTGTTTTCTCACGTGTAAACACATCACCTACAGCAGAAAAGGACCTGATACTCAATCAATCTTGCTTTTACTTCCTTGGTACAATGAAACACAACACATTCCCAGGTTCCCATGCACTTTGGTCTGAACTCACAGGGCCCCAACCTAAGGAATGTGGACAGAGCTGATACAACTATTTCTAAGCCTGGCAACCTTGAATCACCTAAAAGATACATAGCCTACTTCCTTCAGTTGCCAAATGGCTCAGCATCTGTAACAGAAGATTCCAAGGTAGGAGGAGGAACAAGACACCCAACAAATCAGAAGAAGCATAGACTCCCTAAGTTACCACTTGAAAGTCAGCTTAATCCTTAAAATATCATTTTGTGAAGAATCTACCTGGAGACCTGCCCAATCCCTTCCTGATTCTCCCATCAGACCCTGATTCCTTCCTGAGGTAATGGATTAAGAAACTAAGTTTAGACACTGAGATTTCTGGGGCCATGACATACCCCAAACACACCTTTTCTCTACCTAGTTCATAATGTATACACATCCAAATGGGATAACAGAAATAAAATTTTTTATCAGGATTAAGTTTTATAACATTGTAAAGGCGATATTAATGGAATTAAACCAGGCTAACTGGGGATCCCTGGGTGGCTCAGCGGTTTGGTGCCTGCCTTTGGTCCAGGGCACGGTTGTGGAGTCTGGGGATCGAGTCCCGCATCGGGCTCCCGGCATGGAGCCTGCTTCTCTCTCTGCCTGTGTCTCTGCCTCTCTCTCTCTCTCTCTCTCTCTCTCTCTGTGTGTGTGTATCATAAAATAAATAAATAAATAAATAAATAAATAAATAAATAAATAAATAAATAAATAAATCTTTAAAAAAAAAAAAAAAACGACCAGGCTAACGACTTTAGTGGGTTTTTCTGTTAAACTAGAGATCTACAACACTAACAGCAATACATGTTGTTTAACAAGATCTAGAAAACTAGTTAATTTTTTTTATATTAAAAAGGCTGCTGGGACGCCTGGGTGGCTCAGCGGTTAAGTGCCTGCCTTCGACCCAGGACGTGATCCTTGGGTCCTGGGATCGAGTCTCACATCAGGCTCCCTGTATGCATCCTGCTTCTCCCTCTGCCTACCTCTCTGCGTCTCTGGGTGTCTCATGAATAAATAAATAAAATCTTTTTTTAAAAATAAAAAGTAAAAAAATAAAACGGCTGCTAATTTAAAAGCAAAACTGTTTATTCCTTCAAGGTATGACTTAAGTAAATGGCAGGCTTACTTATTATAATAAACATAATAAAATCTGATGGCACTTTAAACCTTCCATTCCAAAAGACACAGACTGATGAGAAATATGGACATAAATTAATTTATATGATACAAAAAGACAAGCCATAACTTTTAAGAAAAGTATGGATATTTATTTACAATATGAAGATATGATATTAGGGGAACAAATATTAGAACGATAGATGCAGAACCTAAAAACAAGTCTCTCTTCTAATCTATCATGGTATCTACACATATATTCACTTGAATTGTTCTATTCAGTAGTCACTCCCAAACCATGAGCCTCTCCTCTTAAATTCCTTTAAACATTTTACAGATGATAAAGAATGCCCCTCAGATCTTTCTCTTTTTTAAACTAAAAAGCATCATATGGTTTAAAATATAAACGTCATTTCTGATCAATATTTTTACGTGAGCAATTTAGAAGACATCTTACATTTTATCAATATCAGAATAGTTAACTTCATATCATAATTTCATATCATAAAAGGATGATAAAATAATAATTATCCCAAGAGAATAAAATCAACGATCCTATTCAACTGTTGGGCAACAAAATTAAGCACTGACTTCATGACCTAAAAACTTCAGGATTAACATTAAAGAAAGACACAAAACAAAATATAACAGAAAGGAAATTGATGAATTTAAAAACACAAAACAAAATATAACAGAGGAAATTAAATGATTTATAGCAGAAAAGTAACTATTACTAGAAAATTCAGATTGCTATCCTTGGAATCTGATTTGGAATTAGAGGCAGCATTAATTAACACTAAAGTTTATCTGTTTACAAAAGCAATCAGGATCACAAAATATTATCAACTTCATGTTTACTTTTAAAGGCTGAACTCCCCCCTCAAATTAGTAGTATATTTATGAAACAGTCTTGTCAAAAAAGTAAAGATTAATTATAATACATAATTCCAATATTAACAAAGAGGAAAGAATTAGGCTTTCAATCCCTGAAGTTTTAGTTTTTACTGGTGAATGTAAGTTTGATAGAAACAATAGAAAGCATATTATGTAAGAACATGGAAATTGCTTGTAACCTAAAATGAAACAAGACTGCCAAGATCTTTAGAGCCTAAAAGAGATCTGAAAGTCTCACTGGAGACTCACCATTAAGAGTCTATAAATATGGAATTCTCGGTAGAAAACAAGCTACCTCAACATATTTTTTAATCTAGTTCATTAATTTCAGATTCCATTTTTTTAGAATGTATGATAATTTGCCCAGCTGGTTTTTATCCTTTCATGATCTATGGAAAAGGGTTTTGATAAGCAAAAAAGTAAACAAGACTATATAGGGCATAAGACTATACAGTTAAACACTAGTTGCAAATGACTGATTTTTCTTAAAAATAACTGATAGAGGTTTTCAACTTCACTAAAACTTTATAGTCATTATTTACTTTGCTAATAAAACATGTTTTTAAATAGCTGTTCTCTCACATATTCCATATATGTGTCTATGTGTTGTATATCAGTGATCAAATTTTAAGCAGTCATAATATTTTTCTATATTTAAATGATATGAAAAAAGCATGAAGCATAGAGAAGAATATTTAACTAGAAAATAAATTCTAAAGGAAATTTAAGCTTTATGGATAGAATAGCCTTCAACTAATAATAAAGACTTATTATTTGTCTTTCAGTGTATGAAATCATTAGGAGGATAAGAGCTATCCATTGTTTTCTGACTCCAAAAGTTTTAAACAAAAGAAAATGGACCTACAAATCAGTAAACAGAATTTGGTTATTCACTGGAGATGAACAATTAGAGTAAAACTTTAGTCATGATACCAAATCTATAACTTACCTTTCATAATTGCACAGGATTTTGGCATTTATTTTTTATGCAATCTTCCTGCATTTGTCTCATATACCCTATATTCAACTTCTTTACCTTCAATTTTATTATTTTATTGTACAAATATCAACAAGAAAACCTAGCTCCTTTGTGGAAGGACTGGGAATAGTTGTAAGCTTACAGTGCAGTAGACAAAATTAAAATCTTACAAAATAACTTTGCCCCCTCCTTCTCAAGTTGAAGTTTAAAATTCTTTGCAGGAAAACAAAGAACCCCTAATTCTCATAATAAACTCTCAACTGAGTCACCAATAATGAGACATATACTCTCAGTCATTTTTTCCAACAATAGAAAAAATCTCATCCCCTTGTTAAACAATCTTTTAAGAAGGTAACTATAGTAAAGTTATTTGGTATTTTCATTGGCCATGGATAAAAGGTGACAGGAAAGGGGGAGGACCGAATTCTTGACCATGATCCAATTACCTTTATACTAAAAAAATAAACTACTAATATCTCAAGTAAGAAAAATAAGGAAACTAGATTTTTCTTATAACCTTCTTTTGTTATGTTTTTAGAAAACAGAAATTCATGCTTAACTTCTGGGAAGTCAATTAACTAGAGATTTGAACTAAATAGAGGTTTGTAAGTGCCAGACACAATTAGCCTATCTTTGCCTTACCTGCCATTACAGAGTAGCCATCGAGCAAGAGAATAGTGAGGTATAATCTTCTGCATGACACTGGCCATCACCATGGTAACAACCAGCTGTATACCTATCACACCCTGTATAAAACAAACAAACAAGTTTAACAATGAATGAATATAGATTTGAGGACACTGTGGAAAATTTTCTATGCATTCTGAAAATTATACCTTAAAAAAGATGAGTTTACTATTAAAATACATATTATTCTGGCATTTAAGCATTCAAGACCACATGTTTAAGCTTAAAACATTTAATCTCATCTCATAATCCTCTACAAATTACCCAAGGGTAACAGCCATGTTAATAAAAGTTAAATGAGTTAGCATGCACATTTAAAATCAATTCCCAAGAAACTTTCTCCATTATTTAAGGATATCAAAATGAAGTGAAAAGTAGCAATTTCTTCATCCTTCTCCAAACTTACTACTCTATTCAATACACTTAAAATACTAGTTTGGCAAGCTTTAAAGGAGTATGCCCTAGCTTTTACTTCTAAGGTGGTACTGATAATTAAATGATTAAGTGAATGATTAAAGAGCATTAACTATATTAAAACTGTGATAACAGAACTGGCCTGAAAGTCACTAGAAAAAAAAATTAATTCATGATGTCATCACCAACTTCCAGTGGACAGGCCTTCAATAATGACCAAAAACGTTATTTTACTCTCATTAATCCTTCCCTGTTCTCTATGATAACTAATTCAAAACCTTCTTCCATCTCCTCACACCTCCAACCTCCCTCAAACTTCTAACTTTCCACTCAGTAGAGGACATCTTCTACTTCATAAAGAAAATAAACACCATTAGGGCGCCCAGGTGACTCAGTTGGTTAAGTGCCTGACTCTTGATTTCAGTCCAGGTCATGATTTCAGGGTTGTGAGACAGAGCCCCACATCAGGCTCCCTGCTCTGCAGGGAGTTGGCCTGAAATTCTCTCTCCCTCTGCCCCTCCCCCCCAAAATAAATAAATCAATCTTTAAAAAAAATAAAAGGGCACGCCTGGGTGGCTCAGTCAGTTAAGCATCTATCTTTGGCTCAGGTCATGATTCCACAGTCCTGGGATCAAGCCCCATATCAAGCCCCATGTCAGGCTCCCTGCTTAGCCAGGAGCCTGCTTCTCCCTCGCCCTCTGTCCCTCCCCTTGCTTGTGCTTTTTCTGGCTCTCTCACTCTCTCAAATAAATAAAAATAAAATCTTCAAAAAAAGAAAAGAACCACCATCAAATGGGAACTCTCACTTGCTACCAACAAGCTTGCAATCATGTCTATCTGCACCCATCTTTTCCTAATATCATCTAGAAATAACGAAGCATCTTCTATACAAATCACCGCATCTGTGCTTCAGAGCCCAACCTCTTCTTTGTTTTTTAAAAGCCTCAACTACTACCTTATTTACTATATCTTCTTTAATGTCTTCTGTATCTGAATCCTTCCTACCAGCATTGTAGCATCTGTAAAGGTCTCTCATCCTTCTGAAATATAACAATTTTCCCTCATTCTACAGCCCTCCTCCTTCATATTCATAGCAACTTTTTCACTATTTCTATGTTCTTATACTCTCACACTGTACCCATCTGACTTCTGCTTCAGCCCATTCCACGGAAACATCTACCACCAAGATCATTTCATCTTGCCAAATTATCTTTCCTTATCTTAAATCACAGCAGTATCCCACAAGCTCTACCACATGCCTTACTTTACTCACACCATGATGATCAATTCTTCATACTTCTCTTTGCTAGCTCCTCCCTCTATCCAAGCAGTCCAAAAATAAGTTGAATTCCTACCTCAAACCTAATATACCAAAAACAAAACAAAACAAAACAGAAAAAATGTAAAGTGTGATTAAAAAGAAGCAGTATAGCGTACAGGCTTACAAGCATGGATTCTAGACCCAAACTGCCTAGGACAGAATCAGCCATCAACTAGTTCCATGACTTTGCACAAGTTATTTAAACATTTTGTATTTCTATTATATCTCCTATAAAATAAAGCTACTAATTCAACCTAATAACATAGTTAGGAATTACACCTGATACAGAGTAAGCTCAATATGTATTAGTAGTATTTGTTGTTATTATCACTGTTATTCTATTAAGTTAGCCTTTTAAAAATATTACTTCTATAAACTTTCTAAATTTTAAAAACAGAGAAGCTTTACAAAAAATACCAAGTCTACTTGATAAAAGACCAAAAAATAAGTTGAAAAAATTAAATTTCTTTGTAACAAACTGTTCAACTGATTGTTCATCTCTGCAACAAATGTACTACTGTAGAGTGAACTGGTGATAATAGGGGGAGGACGGGGGATTGAACATGTACAAGAAAAGGGTATACAGGAATGCTCTGTACTTCCTATTAATTTTGCTGTGAATCTAAAACTACCCTAAAAAATAAACTTAATTTAAAAAAAATCAAATTTCTGTAATAGAGGACAATATAAATAATGTCAAATGACTAATTGGGAAAGGGTATTTGTAACTCACATCACAAAGGGATAATTTCCTTATATTACAAATAGAGTTCTTATAAATCAACTACAGTAGTCCCCCTTCGCCCTCCCACCCATCCCCTATGCTGTGGGAGCTACGTTCCAAGACCCCCTGTGAAGGTCTGAAACCTTGGACAGTATCAAATCTTATATATACAATGTTTTTCCTGTACATACATACCTACAATAAAATTTAATTTATAACTCTGGTTCAGTTAGAGATGAACAGTTGTCAACAACAAAATAGAATTAGAAATGTTACATGAATGTAGTGTCTCTCTCCCACAAGATATCTTACTATATTACAAACATCGTTGTGATGATGTGGAATGACAAAATGCCTATGCGATTGGATGAAGTGAGGTGAATGTCAAAGGCATTGTGACATACTATGGGGTTACTACTGACCTTCTGATAATATATCAGAAGGAGAATCATCTGCTCCCAGACCATGGTTGACCATGGGTAACTGAAACCATGGAAAGTGAAACCACAGATGCCAGGGAAGGGGAGGGCGGTGAGGGGGTAACTACTGTACTAAAAGACCAAATGCCTAATTAAAAAAAGAGGAAAAAATATGACAGATCTCCAAAAAAAGGAAGTAAAAATGGCTCTTAAACAGGACTGCTTTTAAAATGCTTTTGAAACCTGCCTCAACTCTGGTTTTACTGTGGATATTTTAGTGCCTTAAATTCTACCAATTGGGTTAAGGTTCAGACCACTTTTATATTCACCTAACATCAAAGAGGTTACATTTTTACCTTTCTACTTTCACATTTCCTATCACTTGAATTTACTATCCTATTTTCTGTGTGGTTTGTGATAGAAGTTCTGCAATCTCCATACAATGAATGCCATTACAAAGAACTCTTTCAGGCAGAACAAGGCCAAGAAATATATTAGCAAGTATGTCAGAAGGTTGGTCTATTTGAGATTATAGACTTAAAAGCAGAAGATAAGTTTTTAGGCAGGGAAAGTTTTGTGGACAAAGTGAATCTCAAACTAGTCTTTAAAGCAGTAAGTGATAGTGTCACAGAATCTTCAAGGTCATCTAGTACAATCTTTCACAAACATATATACCAATTTATTAGAGTGTAAGCTCCTAAATAGCAGAAGTCGTATCTTAGTCATATCTAATAAATGTGATGAAGTGGGGAAGATATTTTGCTTAACTCTCTCCTCTTATTCCAAATCACTAAGCAGGATATCACTGATAGACAATACTAAAGATGTAAACCACGTGAAGGCAAAAAACAAAAATCAGCAAACTGGATTGATTAAAATTAGGAATATCAATTAGGTGTC